>NC_092569.1:17903750-18590000 GCF_037975245.1 Apostichopus japonicus
GACCGCAGGTGTATGTACTGACTGTACACTAGTGTATAATTACCGACGGTAGCAAGCTGTGTGTGTATTTTCTCGGATCGATGGTGGTGTTTAACACTTCTGTTACACCTCATTCGAAACTAGGTCAAATTACCGGCATTAGACGTTTCTTTTTGCGAGAGTCTTGACACCCTTTAACGACGAAAGGTTGAGTACGGAGTCCAAGGAGCTATTCCCTCCTTGCCGACCTATTATTTCAGGAATTGGTACGCTAACTGAGCATCTTTCAGGATACATGGACTCCGTACTCAACCCTTTATTAACCCATATTCCTTCTTATATACAGGACACTACGCATTTTTTGAGAATTCTTAACACTATTCAGGCGTTACCAATTAATTCCTTACTCGTTACTATGGTTGTATCCTCTTTGTACACTAATATCCCTCATGATGAGGGAATTATCGCTTGTCAAAATTTTCTTCGTGAGCATGCCACCAACCCCACTTTAGGTGATGATCTTGGTCCCATTTTACGTTTCAAATTAAGTAATAATTATTTCTCTTTTAACGGGAAATATTATCTACAAATCAATGGTACCGCTATGGGCACTAAGATGGCACCTTGTTACGCCAGCATATTTATGCACGAATTAGAACAGGAAATGCTATCCACTTCTCCTCTTAAGCCATCACATTATTATAGATATATTGACGATATATTTTTTGTCTGGCCACATGGTGAAGAATCTCTTAAGTCTTTCTTTGATCATGTTAATTCTTTTCATGACAGCATTAAATTTTCTGTCGAAGTTTCCAAACATCAAATTTCATTCCTAGATGTTCTGGTCAAGTTGGATGGCAATTCCTTAACCACTTCGGTCTATTATAAGCCCACTGATATTCATATGTATTTACACTTTAATAGTTTTCACCCACATAATCTCAAGAGTTCTATTGTTTACAGCCAATGCCTTAGACTTAAACGCATTTGCTCCAACCCATGTGATTTTGAACACCAGGTATCCATATTAACTGGTTATTTCTTGAACGTCGGATACCCCCTTCACTTAATTAGACAGGGTATTTCCAGGGCCGACAAGTTGAGCCGTGAGGACTTATTAAAATACAAGTCTAAAAGTCCCAACACACGCATTCCGTTCGTTACAAGTTACAACCCCCTCATCAAATCTTTCATTCGCTCCATCAAACAGGAATTTGCTGTATCTCAAGACGATCAGTCTGTAGGAGAATCGTTTAAGGTACCCCCCATGCTAGCATTTCGTCAACCCCCAACCTTAAATTTCTTCTCACTTCCTCCAGACTCCCCCGCTCAGTTTCCACCTCCGCAGGCAATTTTCCTTGCGGTAAACCTAGATGCCAAATATGCCCCCATATTACCCCAGGCACCGTGGTCAAGATTCCCAATGTTGACTTTAGTCTTAGACCCCCTTCCCTCTCTTGTGATTCTATTAATGTTATTTACATTTTCTATTGTGTACTTTGCAAAGAGGGCAATTATGTAGGTGAAACAGGCTCCCGATTCCGCTTACGTTTTAATAATCACAAAAAATCTATTCGTGATAATTTTGCAAGATTCCCAGTGTCCGAACATTTCAATCTTCATGGTCATTCTCTAAAAAACCTAAAATGTATTTTAATTGCCTCGAACTTCAAATCAACTACTGAACGTAAACGTAAAGAAATCGATTGGATCTTTCGTATTAAGTCTCACATCACCGGCCTCAACAAAGACTTGGGGCCCCTTAACAACTACCAGTTCTACAAGCATATATAATCCGTTCTTTGCTCCTTAATCCGCTTCCTGTATAGTCATGGTTTATTGGTTTTAATTCCATCATTGCAACTTACACTTATCTAGCGTCATACTTTCATTGTGTCACATTTTGTACTTCTCATTCGACTGCCAAGTATTGCTGACGAAGGTCCCAGGGGGAGCGAAAATTCCAATATATTTTCTAAAACTTACTCCTTATTTGTCAATTATGAGTCATATCTTATTTCTCTGGTTTTCTCTAATAATATATATATATATATATATATATTTATGCGCTGCTTCTGTAAGGCCTATCGGGGTCTAAAACTGCCTCACTTGACCCAATTTTGCACCAAATGTACTTACATTCATTTTTTCAACATGCAAGCCAGAAACATATCGAAAAAATATGTCCGCCTACTGCTTTGTGGAACTGTTTAGAAGGAGAACGTTCGGGCATATTGGATTGGTAAAGACTCTAATAGAAGTATACTACCTAAAACTTACAATCTAGCAGATAGCATTGCTTTTCTTTAAGTTTGTCAGATTAGCACAATCGATATCGTTACGGTACTGTACATGTACCATCATTACCAAGCACGTTAACACAAATTGGAAGAAACAAAATTGGAGGAGTGACCCTTCAAAGAACGATCCAATCAAAATGTTTTGTTCCAGCCGATTCACACAGAAATTACAGTAATTACTGTAACTCTTAAAGTTTTGTACCACAGTTAAAACTGGATCGTGTTGAAAAATTTGAAAAATCGATAGCATGTGCAATAAGGATTAAAGTAGGAACTGAGGATTTGTGTAATCACGAAATATCCCAACAACTTGATTTGTTGGAATTACACATATCCTCAGTTCTTACTATAATCCTAATAGCACATACTACCGATTTATAGCGCGATCCAGATTTTACTGTGGTACAAAACTTTCAAATTTACAGTAGTTACTGTCTTCTCTGTGTGTATCGGGTGTGCTCAGTAGGAGTTTGGCACAGAGTGTAAAGCTGATTAGTTTTCGTGAAAAGTCATATACCAACCGATGTGTTATCTCAACGTTCATTTTCTGACTCTTAGAAAAAAGGAAATACAAGTATTGTTTGCCCTACACACCGCCGAGGCTTGTGACGCGCCTGGCTTGATTTCTTTTAATAAGGCTCCAGTACTAAAGAAGACAAAAACATTTGTATTTTACCTTAGCTTTATGATCGTTGGTCAGATGCCTCTTCGCCTGATCCCATTCGCTCGTTAACAACCTGTCTTGCAACATGTCAAACTAAGGACCGTCATATTGAATATGGGTTATCTTGGCGTTACTTCTCTATTTCTTATAATAATTAGAACGTTCTGCTATATAATAAAATATTCCAAAAGTGTCAGTATATATGTATAAATGAAATTCTACGAAAAAATGTCTAACTGGAATGATTTAATCTGATAGTTATTGTGGCAAATTACTTCACGAATTTCCTTGCATGAAAGTCAAAGTAAATGCATTGCTCAACATGGTAGTTACAGTCAATTTCATATTCAGTTTATTTGTGTTTCTCATAAATTCTGCTGCCTTCAATCTGAAATTTCTCTCGCTATCAAGAACATATACATTTTAAAAAGAAGGGTGGGAGCGGGGGGGGAGGGGAATTGGGTCTCAACTGGTCCTAGGTTGCACTTAGAGGGTAAAGAGAGAATTATGGACCACGTAACTGAAATAACATATAAAAAAGAGCAGCAAGGAGCTATTTAACTGCAGACTTGTGTATTTATGAACTGTTGTAAATAACACACAATAGCTACTGGACAGAACGAAAGAGTAATCTAACAAGAATGTTAAGGTGGCATCTGGTAATTTTATTAGGTGGCCATATTCCAGCAACTGTAGTGAATGTGAACCGTCTGTCCATAGTGTCCCATCGACAAGAACGATATTAAGTTTCAAAACAATACAGAGAAATATTTCTGGGGATCCTTCAATACTTGTACATAGTTTATGTGCCCAGTCTTCACAACCTAGATATTTAATCCGCTACTCCAGCATTGCTGTTAGCCCAATCTTCTTTGTAATTAAACAGTTCAAAACTTCCAGTCTTCACCTTTCTTGGGACTTTTAAGTTTGACAGCTTTAGATGGATTCATCATTGTTTTGGACTTTTTTCCTCTTTGTGAATTTGGTGGCTTTCTCTCTTTGTGTTTGTTGGATATCATTGTTTATTGTTTACCCTTTTATTTGTATCCTTCTGTTTGTGATCTAGTTCTCGTTTGTAAGTAGAAATGGTGAGAATTGTAGAGTGGTTTATATATCTTTTATTTCTGAGATCCTTAGAGGACCCTGATAACTCACTGAACAACAACTCTTGCTCCGGAGAGCTAGTTCCTGATGTTACAGTTGTAGCTGGATTGACATCACTTGATGTTGATGATACTGTAGCTGAACTAGTTCCTGATGTTTATGTTGTAGCTGCATGTACATCACTTGCTGGTGCTGATGCTGTATTATAGCTAGTTCTTGGTGTTTTTGTTATAACTGGATATATATATATATATATATATATATATATATATATATATATATATATATATATATATATATATATATCACTTGCTGATGGTGAGTATGTGGTAGAAGTAGTTTCATAATGTTTCAGTTATAGCTGGATAGATATCACTTGCTGTTGATGATACTGTAGCAGAGCTAGTTCCTGATGTTTCTGTTGTAGCTGGATAGATATCACTTGCTGTTGATGATACAGTAGCATCGCTAGTTCCAGATGTTATGTTGTAGCTGGATATGTATCAATTGCTGGTGCTGATACTGTAGCATAACTAGTTCCGGATGTTTACTTCTCATTCCATCTGTACCATACATCAACGTTCTTAAATATTCTTCATGATAAAAGTTCTATATGGAATTGTTCCACAAATTAACAAAAATCATGTCCAATGAACTCAGTACTACGTCAGACCATAATAAGTCTTCCATTCATTTGTATACCTGTATATAGTGTTATGTAAAGTAAGATACAATGCGTATTTGCGGATTAAGTCCATTAACATGACATGTTGATAGGAAGGTATGTTATCAAAATGTAAGACATTTTTCTCAAAACAGATTGAAATGAAGAATATAGATCCATCGTAGCTATCGCTTCGTTATGCACTAAGTTTATCTGTCTGTCTGTATTTTTGTAGGCATGTAATAAACAGGTACCTAGGAAATCCCAAGAACGAGGAAATAGCGATCTTATACTGCGCGTGTAACACTACTGTCGTAGGAACAATACTAGAGGGAACTATTGAATTTCCAAATCCAAATGTTCCAAAACATAATTTTCTTATCGACTTGATTCCTTTGGCACACAAAAAAATAAAGGAATACATAAAGAAATAAGTAGTTAGTAAGAAAAAAAATGAAAGATTTAATGCTTCAAATATATGTTTGTTATAGTAATGGCAACTACAAGTTTTAAAGGTCCTTCTTCGAAAAAAAAACAAATAAATTAGCAACAATGTATAATACCATTTGTGCCTGTTTCAAGTAGAAGGGAAATATACAGTTATGTTCTATGGGGGAATTTTTACCGAGAGAATCACTATTGATTATAATATGAATACGTCACAAATATAATGATCAAATATGGATTTCAAATTAAGAAATGAGATCTAATGAATTCTACTCTGACATTTATTCATGTCAGATGGATTTTAAAATTCCTATAGCTAGTTTTCTATACCGCCTTCCACTGTATTAACGGGGTTACAATGAGCAATGTGAGTGGGAAGGGTGACTTGCTCTCACTTTTTCCAGACCTATTGTTGGCCTTTTTAAACCAATTCGTTCGGTAATATGGTTGGTTATGCCACAGAAATACTAACAACTCTGCAATACTTTTATACTTATTTATTTGTCATTATATATATGTCATATTGTTATCTTAACGATGCCAAGAAATGAAAACTAAACATGACGTATGGTATTGCATCATTTCAATACCTTTTAAGGTATTAACTTATACCGTGCTGTAATGGTGCCATGAAATCTGAATATAAACCACGTGAGCAACGACTACCCTTGACAGGAATACTAATATAATAATAATAATAATATGTCTAGACGAATGAGTATAAGAATGGTTGCCTAGCACCACTGTATTATCCCGGGTCATTTCGTATCAGGCTTAATTGTCGCAGTATGGATTTGACATTCATTCCAACTTTATACTGCAAGAGGTAACTTTGCACAATGTTGTACTTGTTTAGAAGACATCGTGGAGGTTTAACCTCTCTGTTTCTCATCATTTTTATTTCCAGCAGCGTGTCTTCTCAAGGAGGGGTAAGTTTTTCCCCTTTTATTTTTAATATTTCAGTCGTAACATCTGGCAAATTACCGTTTCGATGTTTAAGCAGTACACAATTGATTGTTTTTGATGTGAAGTGCTAAACCCTCTTTTGGTGATTTGCTTGCATTTTATCGAAGAGTTAAAAATATTACTTCAAAAATTGTAACTAACAGTACCAATGAAGTCGAATTCGGTAGTCACACCTACTTGTTGTAAATTTATCGTTTCTTTATTTGATTTGTCTCTATTAGTTAATTGAGCAAATAGTAACGTAGATTACATTTACAAAAATGTATATTTAAACATGTTAGTTCCCTTAACTACTATACCACGGACTCTGTATAAAAACATCTTATGGAATTCTTCAATTGAAGTACACGTAATGACTGGATATGAAGTTAATCTGCGAAATATCGAGACACTGTGAGTTGTAAATTACATTGTTGTTGAAAATGAGAAGATGCGGAGTGTATTTTGCTAGCTGCGATGCGTATTGTGTATGCCTAAATTATTGCGAGTTATATATACGTAATAGTTTGAAGGAATTAAAATTAATATTCCAATAGTAAAAAAAACATACACCTAATGGATGTCAAGTTATCGCCTCGTTATTTGATTTTACTCTATTCGTTAAGCAAATAGTAGTATAGAACACATTTACCAACTGGTATATTTTATATTATTTCCTAAATTCCTAAAATAATGACTTTTAAAAAAAAAACTCAGACGGATTCCTTTAATCGAAGTACAAATAATTACTGTATATAAAGTTAATCTGCAAAATTTATACACATTTTGAACTGTAAAATACATTGTCATTGAAAATAAGAAAATACAGAGTATCTTTCGTTAGCTGCGTTTTGTACTTAGTATGTTTGAATTTGTGCGCGTTTTTGTTGAAGGAAAAGCCTCATATCTTGCAGGCACGTATACTAATATACCAAATCATAAACAGTAAGTCGTTATTCTTAAATTACTCTATAACAGCTAAACTTTATATTCATACTTTCTGAAGTCTTACTTTGTTTTATTTTATATACTGGATGGCAATGGGAGAGCTAACTTCTAAATATTATTCCACAACAATTTACACATTAAATTGATTATATAAAACCATATATTATCATATTAAATTGAAATAAAAAAAAATCGCACATATCGTTTACGACATAAGATTCATTCTTAGAATTCTTCTTAAAATCAAAATCGAACAAATGACAAAAAAATCTTTATCAGTTTTGTGTGATTGCTTAATAATAAATTTCTTTGATCTTAAAAATCCCGATCCGACTCATACCTTAATTAACGTTGGAAAGTTAAGACTTTTCATAGACCACTGCTAATTATAGGAAACATTTTGTAACATTAATTCTGAGTTGTTTCTTTTAATATGTTAATTTCAATATATTCAAATGCCGCTATCATATATAAAATATTCAGCAAAAGAGAAATCATGGCTTCGAAAATTTGGTTTGCTAAAATTTACTAGCCAGTTAGGAAAAAAAGAAAGAAAAGCAACTGCACATTTACTGTCCGTCATTTATAGACATCGAATAGGTATTTGAGAATATTCAGCTTTGATGAACATCAGCAAATATTCAGCAAAAGAGAAATCATGGCTTCGAAAATTTGGTTTGCTAAAATTTACTTACCAGTTAGGAAGAAAGAACGAAAAGCAACTGCACATTTTCTGTCCGTCATTTATTGACTTCGAAGGTTCAGTCGGTGTAATTTTAAATAGGTATTTGAGAATATTCAGCTTTGATGAACATCTGCTTTTAAGCAGGATGCTAACTATTGAACTTAGAATATTTGTTGGACAATCATGAAAATGTACCGAAGTAGTTAAAGACTCTCCTTTATTGTGTCAACCATTTTATTGAAAAGTCATTACGCAGGATTTCAACTCTTTTCTCCTCAATTCAAGTCTAGGTTAGAATAGATAAAATAAGTCAACCTCCATTCATAAACAGTTCCTTTAGTTGCATGACAATTGATAAATGCATATCATTTCCATTTGTTTAAGATGTCCATAAATCGTTCTTTGGTCTGACAAACAGTATAGCGTATTGTGTACATTTTGTTCATTGTAATATCAAAATGCGTTTCTTTGGTCTATCAAAATGTTTAATTTGCCTTTCCATAGAATTTAATGCTTCGTATGCGCTAAATATGCATAGTCGATACAAATTAAATAATTCCGTTCACTAAATACCCTGTCGACTTAATTAACGACTTAACTAGTATAAATGATTAAGTTTGTGTACTAAATTAATATAAATGAACGATTACCATGAAGTAAGTCAAACTATATACTGACTTTACTCATCAAGACGTTGCTGTTGTAACAATTGTCAATTGATTTAATCGCTGATGTCGTTGTCGGTACTTTTAGGAAAATTTGCTATATATATATACCAAATTTATCATTTGCGCCATATATGCCAAATATATTTATCATCGTTGTAAGAATAATATCAGTGTTGTAAGAATTGACTGTTTATCATTTATCAATTGCTGTTAAAAGGTGCATCATTGGCCGTAGTAAGGATTGTCAATTGATTTAATCATTGATGTCGTTGTCAGTTCTTTTAGGAAAATATACAAAATAAAGTTATCAAGACGGTACTTCCTTTCATTGCAGCATTTTTAACGCGCTACAAAGTTTCATCATATTTACGCTTATCCCAAACAGCTGTAAATACAAGTAAAACGAATTTGTTTCTATTAATAGTCACCATCATTTAATGTGTGTAAAAGTTACATTTTTTTCTTTATTTCCAATATAAATATGAGTTCCATTTTATCGTAATTCGTGAATACACAATGCAGAGGTGAAATTTGCAAAGAATCTCTTTAATGAAAAATGTTCATGTGAATTAATTGAATTACATATTGCATTAAAAAAATACTATATTTTGAAGGTTTACACGTTTCTTTCATAAAATTATATTTTCCACAAGAAACTCTATCGAACAGAATATATTGTTTTAAACTACAAAGAAGGCAAAACCTAATAGAAATAGAGTAAATATTTATTGTCTAGAGGAAATTAATCGGCTTCAAAACAAGCTAAATGTATGGGACATTAAACCTAAACAATATTACAATGTTTCAAAACAATTCTAAACTTAAACGTTTGTCGGTCTGTGTTTTGTACTGTGAGAAATGCCATTTTTTATCGGTGTACTGTCAATAAGTCTTTTTTTTACTTGTACTAAAATTACAAGCAGCTATGTGAAATATTGTAATTGATATATGATAAAATAAAAATAAAGAATTACCTTTACAGAAGACAATGTAAAATAAAAAAAAATGTAACGTTGTAACATTTTACTATATAGTAGTATACTTTATATATTGGGCAATCATTATATTGAATTATTTTGCCCTTATTTTAGTCGGAACGTCAAAGGAGCGTAAATGACCACGGAGACCAAACTTTGAGTAAGTGTACTTTTAAGTGTTTAAACCTTTAAAACGTTAACGACATTGTAACATTTTCCTACCCTTATTTCCTCTCCCCTTCACTGCCTCAACCGCAAGTGAACCTCCACAGAAAATAGAAAATCATAGTCTTATCTTTTACAGACAACTATATCATAACATTTGAAAAATGTTCAAACATATATGAAAGTATATGGTATAGAAATTGTTTGGAACTTACCGTGAAAGCCATCAGATGTTGTTAACATAACTATTGTAAATAAAATAAGAGCTTTGCAACTTTAAATATTGACCGTCATTAAATACGGTTTTTGTTAACTTACCAAATATTGCACGGATTGACTTCATTTAAAAAGAAAACTTTAAAATTGGAAACTGTTTGAAATAATACAGACCAGAAATTAATAGTAACTAGATTTTAAAATCACATCTAACTAATTGTTATGCCACATTTTTCTATACTGTGGTCAGGAAATGACGCAAGTGGTTGTGACGATTGACATAGTAAACATTAAAGGTAGGCTATATGATCTCGGTTTCTCAATGCTATGAAATAAAAACAAACTATTTTTGAAATCTCTTAGCTTGATGTGAAGTAGGCTTATGTTGTGATACTTTATTCTTTTAGCGTCATCGTTTTTCTTCTACCAACGTGCTGATTACCCACGAGACTGCCATGAAGTGCTAAGCCAATGTCCATCGTCTATAAACGATGGTGTTTACGTCATCAAACCAGATGGCTATCCCGAACCTTTTGAAGTATATTGTAACAACAGTCTAGGTGATGGCGGATGGACGGTAGGTGTTGTATTTCATACTGTGAATATTGTGTTTTCATTGCAAGATTTGTCACCAGAATTGAAATTATTCTTGTTACAATAATACATTGCTCATACTACAGAACTTTTTATACTATAATGATGTAATAATATATAGTTTGATGTTACACAAAAGAAGCTGTTCGAATCATCTGTCATGCTCCTTCGTAAAATCAACCGAACCATATCTTAATTCCAACATAGTTTTCCAACACGTTTTAATACTTTCCACATATTCCTGACTGAAATCAGAATACTATATTGGCGAATGGTAACGCAACTCATATATTTGTCATATTTATATAGTATTCCCATCAATATTTTTGGATCATTTGTTGTGGTTTGTAAGTGATTTTAATTTGTGTTTTAATATCTCATTCTTCTCTTCCTGCAGGTTGTTTGTTCCATGTTTCAGTATAGTTTTGCCTTTCTTTTGTTTCTCACTAGTCTTACAGCTAATAGCTAACGGTCTTACAATTCAATCAGTTTGATATTTTTATGTCTCAAATTATTTCAACAGGTCATACAGAGACGAGAGGATAGTTCAATCAACTTTAATCGTACGTGGGACGATTATGAAAATGGTTTTGGTTTCCTTTCTCATGAATTTTGGCTCGGCAATGAGAAAATATCCTACATCACCAATCAGAAGAAATATCAGCTCCGCATGGATCTAACCACAGCAACCGGTATTTCATTCTTCGTGACGTATGAAACTTTCCGCATCAGTGACAGCTTCAGTCATTACAAACTGGTTAGCACTGGAGAGTATACAGGAGCAGCAGGTGGGTTATTAAACTGATAAACTTCTTAACTGGTAACATTTCTCGCCCGAACTGAAATTTAATATGTTTCATCAGTGAAATTAAAATATTGCCATTATTGCTTATTCACACATGTTTCAATTATTTGATGATATTAATTTTTTGACATGCAGTGTGATAAAGAGCTGGACTATTCCGCTTACTAACAATATGCCTCCCAGCCTCAACCAAGATGACACCCATGCCATAAACCAAGATATATTTGGAAGAATTAGCTCGTTGTTATATTTAATCTTCATTTTGCAGCATCTAAATTGTATTTCCCCCATTAGCACTTTGTTTGTCCTTGCTATCAAGCACTCAGCTCAGACATGGTTTCTTCATTAATCGATGTATTTTGTTCATCTAGTAAAGGCAGAGAGTGATTAGCTATTTATTTCATTTGTTTATTTAGATGTGTCATTTAAGCTGTCAAGCATGTTTCGCATTTTTCTACAATATCAAATCATAACTTATTAACATGATGTGTTATTGAGATGATAGATTATCAGACACTTTGCATAACGCTTTCCCTTTTTTTATGTTGTAACTTAATTGTTATTGCTATTCCAGACACATACTTCGAGTGGTGTCCTACCAACAAGGTTCTCAACAGGTGTAAATGCGAAGGTTCTTGCGCCGATCCTACATGCACCGAGTCATGCTCAAGTACACCCACTTGCGTTTGTCCCGATGGGTTCTTGATGGACGGGGAAGACTGTATACCTAGAGAGAATTGTACTTGTTTCATAGAGGAAGCAGAGAACGGTCAAGGAGTAGTCCTAACGGTAAGATACCATTCCTAAATGTTTACGTATCAAACTAATTTACAATGAGGTAAAAAGCAGGAACAAAACAGTTATTATGGTGCTTGAAATTATTAATTTTAAAAACGTCAAGTTTTTTTCCTGCAGCTGCTCTAATTTTATGAAGGAATGTCACATATTGCACTGCTTATTATGTCTCCACATGGAACATTGAGTATTCCCATTAAGGGATTTAAGTATCATGTATCTACTTGAAAATGCTCACCGTTTTATCTCGTTAGGAAGGTAAAGTATATGTGAACCCTCCTTGTACCAAACGATGTTCTTGTAACAGCGGTCTGTTAAGCTGTGATGATACATACCGGTGCAGTCCCAATGGTAACTGTGAGGAACGACAAAGCATATTACAGTGTTACTGTAACACAGGGTACACGGGCGATGGAGTCGAGTGTACTCAATCCACTTCTGTCGACTGTGGTGGATTGAGAGGAGCAACATCGGATAGTATCCAAAATATACAACCAGCTGGGTGGACAGATGGGCCATTTCAGGTCACGTGCGATGTCACAGATGGAGGAGGCTGGTTGGTATGTTATTAATCGTCCACCTAAATTTTTTTGTTATTTCAAGGATAAATATTGGTAAAGTTCAATTTACTTAATTTTCATAGCCATTGTTGTACTTTTCATGAGTTTCAATGCTGATTATAGTACGAAATGTAGTGGTCCATTTGGACGCTATAAGATATTAAATCTCACCAAAAAGGATTTTAACTTTGAAACTTAGTCTAAAGCGGTTTCTGTCTTAATGTAAAGGGACTGGGGAAGTGGAGTTGATGGTCTATCAAGTTGATTGGTTTTTGTTTCCTGTCTCGTGGAAGACTTTTCTGATATGAATATTTCTTTATTTTAGCATAAGTATTATTTAAAGTAAGTCTAGATTATATTCGATCAAATTGGAGAGTCATGTATATTTCGTCCTATATAGACGATCATTATTCTCCTTGATTAGTGGAGTTATATTTATAATGTACAATTGTAGTTGCCTAGACACGTTACTTTTGACATGTCTTGTTCGTAGTTAATTGAAAAGAAAGTGCATTGCATAATGAGATCATTTCATCATATGCATGAAAGTATAAGTTCCACGTCTACTGTTGGAGAAGCAATGAAATATTTTTGACTTTTGCATATGAAGTAATACCAAGTTTATGAAAATGAATGATAACCCTTGCAGGTAAATAGTAACCATTTATTAGAGATCGATAACCAGCTTTTTAAATGATTAAGTCCTTTTTCTTTTAATCACTGAACTTACAGGTCTTTCAACGCCGTGTTGATAGTAGCGTCGACTTTTTCTTATACTGGGACGATTACAAAGATACTTTCGGCGACGTCGATGGAAATTTCTGGCTTGGAAATGACAAACTTGCAGCCTTGACGAGCCAAACTCAATATGAACTAAGAATAGACTTTGTTTCCAAATCTGGAGAACATTACTATGCTAAGTACAGTTCCTTCAGCGTAGGCAACGAGGCAACTAATTACTTACTCAGCGTCAGTGGTTATGACTCTTCCAGTACAGTAGGTGAGTTCTTCTTCTTCTTTCCCAACTACATTTTATAATCTGATGTGTCTGGTAGTCAAATAATATGATAGCTAAATGACCTATGATTGAACGGACTGCTTTCAGCGGTAATGAAATATGAAAAATGTGTAATCACCATATTAATAACAGGGTGATTAGCAATATAAGGTCTTCTGTTTTGGAGTTTTCGACAATAGACATTAACTACCACAAGCTAGAAGCTTTAAAGATTGACAGATAAAGCAACAAATCTAATGAGAATCCACTATTAACCTTTCATTACAAAAAAGCAATATTATACGTACGATAGCAGCTATATGTGCTGTAAATTAAACTAAGCGATGATATTTGCATGTCATTGTAAGCAACAACGTCAATAAAACATGAATTAGCTGCATCAAGATGACTCGATGTATCCAGGATCGTGCGGATATCGGAAGACCTCGTAGATATTTATTGTAAATGTGACTGTTCGTCGTAGCTACTCATCACATTGAATCGACCAGGCTGGACATATGTAATATGTCTGTAGCATGACGTAATGTCCCATTGTAGATGACACGGAATACCAGCTTTAAGTGTAAAGTAAAATAAATGGAGCTCCATAATCACAATGTCAATTGGATATGGCCACTTAGGTGCTCTTGTAAGATGATGCTATCAGATTTATCAAAATGTTATGCAGTGCAGCCTTTTAACCCCCCACCCCTTCCACAATAAAATAAAAGAGAAATAATTGTATAAATACATTTTTGGTATGAAATATTCTTTTTATGATTGGGAGAACATTGTAATTTGATTTGGTAACGGCTGCAACCTGTCATTTAAATTAGTATTCCAATTTTCAGAAAGAAAACTATAAATCAATAGTCTAGCAATATCATGTATTGTAACTTTTGATTTACAATGGTTAGATAAAGCATAATGATATATCAAGAGAGAGAGGTTATTAATTTTGGAATATAAAGAAAACTGAAAACTGAACCCGAAAGGAGGTAACATAAAAACCGGCGTAATGTTATATCGTTTTCGATATGCACAACAATCATAAGATCAAAAATAAAAATTTCATTAAGTTTGATATAATGAACGAATTACAAGCACGTGTTCAACAGATGTCATATGTTAAGTACCTCCAGTGGCTCATGTCGATAGCTATCCCGAACACACGATTACATTATCACACACGGGTGTGTGTTTTCCAACAAAATATTAGTCCTGTGACAAAAAATGGAGCAAAATATCAGTCGACATGTACACACACCGTATATTCTCGATCTAGCATTACGCATACAAAAATGCAAAGATGTATGCGCGATTAGATGTTTTGACATTTCACAATATTACACAATAACTCATACAGAATACAGCTCGTGGCTACAACAAAATAGAGAAAGGAAATTAGAAGAGCAAAACTGTCAGATTTTAATATTTGATAGTTCCATGAAATGACCGGTCAATCTTTTACAATACTATCAGAATTGTAACCTGTTTCGCCTTCGTTTTGCTCTATAACTGTTCTTGATTCCATACACTCTTGTTTCCCTCTTACCTAGGTTACGACGCTATGCGTTATAGCAACGGTGCTGAATTCTCTACACGAGATCGTGACAACGATGGTTATTCTTATTACCATTATGCCGCTAATTATTACACCGCATGGTGGTATAATTATAATTATTATTGTGACCTCAATCCACGGTACATTGGATCTCATACCATTTATTGGTATACTTTCCCTGGCGGTCAATACAACATAAGGTCAACAGAAATGAAAATACGGCCTCGAACCTAATGAAGCGTTGAAAAACCAAGCGAAGAAGACATACGCCTACCAAAAACATTTTGTGGATGGTTTCGTCAAAATACAGTCCTCACTTATATATATTGTGAATAACAATTCAACAGTGATTTCATAATGCAACTAATTTAGTACTTAACGTCTACCCTACTGTAAAGATTCACAATCTACCAATATTCCATACGTTCGATGCATTACTTTTAAGGAACCTCGCTGGCCAGATGAATCCAGATAACAATAAACTGTGATGTTATGTAGTTACAGACACGCTTGAAGAGTAATAGAACTAGAAAGGAATTTTCGAAATACTCTGACTATATTGTAGTTTTCAGATGAATCAGTATTCTCACTGGAAAAAGAAAATGCGTGGTAACCACTTGTTAATCACTGTGGATAACGATTTCACAACGCTGATATATGTGTGGTAGAGACTTGACAATACTGAATAATGATCAATTAGACATAATATGAAATATTTGTTGAAATAAATATACATGAACAAATAAAGAAATAAAGTATGCGTTGTTCTCTTTCTACTAGTATAACGTCCACAAATTATTTTTATGTCAAATGACTAGCACAAATAATAATTTATTGACTCATACAAAAGTGCTTTACGTTTACCTAACAAACCATTACCGACTAAATGTTTTTTGTGCCTGTATGAATAGGGTGATAAATTCATCCATTTGTTTTACAGAGCCTCTAGCATTGAAAAGAAACAGACCAAAACATAGCATTACCATTTATGTTGACACCATGATGTCGTTGTTTTTGACGGTTATTTTCCCGAATAGGGTAAGCCCTCTTTTTATTGGTAGGCTATCATCTTAAAGCCTCATCAAATTTTACGAGATATGATTTTAACACAAAAAAAACATATGTAAAATGTAATTGGCGTGAGAAAACTTTTTTTCGGGAGATATATCTTTTAGTATACTGTGCAAACACATTTAATAATGGTCTTATAATGCAGTATATTCCCGATTGGGATTTTAGTCCGTTTAAACACTTAAAATCACATACTCATAATCAAGTGTGCAAATCCTTCCGAAACGTTCGATACAATTAATTTGTCGCCGCTAACGTAGTAGATGCAAACAACGAGATCGGATACAATATTCATAGAAGATGTCTTCCATTAAAGCAGCTTTTTGCGTCCTTTTTTCAACCTCATTGACCCCACGATGCCATAACGACATACATAACTAGCTTATCTATTCAAATCTAACTTCATATGGTGCATGGATAAAAAGTCGAAAAATTTACAACATTTAAAGTTTGTTTTTCTCGAAGTTAAATTTCCGTTAGGATCGCAATAAAGCCCATCATATGAATATTTAAATTTTATGAACGTCATTGAATAATGAGGTAAATCATTTTGACTTTCCTGGCGAAGTTAGCAACCAAGTACACCATTATGTTCTACAACACCATGCTTTATTTGTTCACATTGAGTATTGCAGTGATAACGACGCAACCTTTTCGGATTGCTGTGAATGAATCTTTTTAAAGCAACGGCTCATAAATAAACATATGAGCTATTCGTTGATTGGTGGAATTCAAACTAGTGGAACTGTATTTGAATACTTTTCAATGAGGAATTTTTATGGGAAAATATATTGCTAATATCTTAGTTTGCTGTTTTGTTATGAATACATATAAACAACTCGATGGACATGTCAAAAGTGTGGATAAACGGCGAAAAACGCAAAAAGCTACTTTACTATGTATTAAACATTTTCTACGAGTTGATATGAACGTTACTGTACCTGTGCCACCATTACCAGTGGCGGATCCAGGATTTCGCCGAAGGGGGGGGGGCCCAGATGGGAAATGCCTAATCGTCGTCCTGGGGGAGGGGTCTAAGGGGAGTGGGTGCCCCCTCCCCTTTGGGAAAATTTCACAAAATATGCAGGGCCTCGGTGCAATCTGGTGCTACTTTTCGTGAAAGTTTGGAGTAAAATTTATTTCCAATAAATCATGTATTCATGGTTTGCCGGGCATATATTTGCAATTTCGAGCAATGAGCTGGGATTTACGTCTTTGGGGAGTAGGTGGTGATGCAAACTACTTTTTACCAGGCTACTCCAGGCCATTTCATCTTGGATGCCCCCTTCCAGATGGAGACTATTGATGCAGTCAGAGTGCCCCTCTCACCTTCACTTTATCAGAATGATGGTGTACTCTTTTTGCAAATTTATTTTACAAAAAATTACACGCACAGTGGCGTAGCTAGGATTTTTTGAGTGGGGGGGCCATGGGGGGCTGTTCTTTCTTGGGGGGGGGGGCGGAGTTTACTATCTAAGCGGAGCGCCACCTTGGTTGGCGCGGAGCATACAGAGAAAATTTGAGATTTCAGCACCCCCCCAGATCGCAGGAGATGGCACCTGTGAGGCAAAATAGCAACCAAAAAGATGTGCAACTTTGGTGACAGAAATGCAAAAAAAGTTTTTTCTCTTTCATGCTGACTGGCCTTGCCAACTCAGCCAGACTTTTAACTTGAGGGAAGTTGGCATCATTTGTCGTTTCAAGCTGTCAAGGCCTTTCTCCCAACTCAAACCCCTGTGGGCTATCGGTAGATTTGCAGGATATGCCCACATGTGGACTTAAATAGCATTAGAGGAAGGGGGTGGAAGACTAACACGCATCGATGTTTCGGTAATGGTCCACATTGATGGCTCGGTGCTTATTAGGCCATTTATTGGGTTTCTTGAGGCAGCTGTCATCAGAATCTGGCTTTTTGTGCCAATCGATGACCGATAACATGTATTGGTATGTAAATTTCTTCTTCATATATCTAGCAACATAGTGATCACTCGGCGCACTTCAAATTAAGAGTAAAATTTAACTCTATTGGAGTTAACCCTCACTCCTAATATGAGTGAATATAACTCTATTAGGAGTTAAGATTTACTCCAATGGAGTGGAAATTCACTCTTATACCGGAATGTGCTCAGTGATCACTCCCATGGAGTGAAATTCACCTATGTTTTTATCAGTACAGTATAGTGCATATCATCATAGACGTACGTACGTACGTACGTACTACGTACGTTCGTATATCAGACGCACTCGATACCCACGATACGATACTGTCCTGGAGAAACTATTTCCACTCATCATTTTTTAAGGCGATACAGTAGTGAGTATTGAACAGGCACAGCCGCATGTTTGCAGGAAATTCAGAATTCCCAATATTTTATATCTCTACCAGTAGTGAAAATCATGTTTCGACAGTTTCGTGGACATAAAAAGTTGTTTTGTGGAATATTCAATGACATATCAGGGGCGGATGCAGGATTTGTGACAGGGGGGGGGGTCTGACTGGTCCAGCCGCGCCTGAACGTAAGACTATCTAAGCGGAGCGCCATCATCGGTTGGCGCGGAGCGTACAAGAAAATTTTTGGCTTTACAAACCCCCCAGATGGCCGGAAACGGCACTTCCCGAGTATTCTAAGCAGCATGTACCTAGCCTGAAAATATGGATCTCATGTCTGCAATTTCAGGCCCCCCGTAGCTACGCCACTGATCACGCATGGGGTTCTTTCCCTCGAACGCGGTAAAAAAAAAAAAAAAAAAAAAAAAAAATCAGGATTTTCAAAAAGGGGGGCCCGGGCCCCCCGGGCCCCCCTGGATCCGCCCCTGATTACCAAGTACGTTAAGAAAAATTGGAACAAACATATTGGAGGAGTGACCCTTCAAAGAACGATCCAATCAAAATGTTGTGTTCAAGCATATTCACACAGATATCACAGTAACTACTGTAAATCTTAAAGTTTTGTACCACAGTTAAAACTGGATCGTGTTGAAAAATTTGATAAATCGATAGCATGTGCTATAATGATTACAATAGAAACTGAGGATATGTGTCATCACGAAATATCCCAACAACTTGATTTGTTGGAATTGCACATATCTTCAGTTCTTACTATAATCCTAATAGCACATGCTACCGATTTATAGCACGATCCAGACTGTACTCTGGTACAAAACTTTCAAATTTTCAGTAGTAACTGTCTTCTCTGTGTGTATCGGGTGTGTGTTCAGTAAGAGTTCGGCACAGAGGGTAAAGCTGATTAGTTTTCGTGAAAAGTCATTTACCAACAGATGTGTTATCTCAACGTCCATTTTCTGACTCTAAGAGAGAAGAAAAAAAAAACATTGTTTGCCCTTCACACCGCCGAGGCTTGCGACGCGCCTGGCTTGATTTCTTTTAATAAGGCACCAGTAATAAAGAAGACAACAAAATTGTATTTTACCTTTGCTTTAGGATCGTTGGTCAGATGCCTCGTTGCCTGATCCTATTGGTTCTTTAACAACCTGCCTTACAACATGTCAAACTAAGGACCGTCCTATTGAATATGTTACGTCGAACGGTTACGTTGACTCTATTATTCCGTTGTTCTTACAAAAAATCAGAGTCACGAAGACACGTGTGCAAGGGTTATCTTGGCGTTACTTCTCTATTTCTTATAATAATTAGAACGTTCTGCTATATAATAAAATATTCAAAAGTGTCAGTATAACATGTATAAATGAAATTCTACGAAAAATATGTCTCACTGAAATGATTTAATCTGATAGTTATTGTGGCAAATTACATCCTTACATGAAGGTCAAAGAAAGTCAAAGTAAATGCATTGTTCAACATGGTAGTTACAGTCAATTTCATATTCAGTTTATTTGTGTTTCTCATAATAACTTTCGGAGTTCTGGTGTTTTCAATCTGAAATTTCTCTCGCCATCATGAACATATACATTTTCAAAAGGAAGGGGAATTTCGTCTCAACTGGTCTTAGGTTGCAGTTAGAGGGTAAAGAGGGAATTATGGACCTCGTAATTGAAAAAAAAAAACATAAAAAAGAGCAGCAAGGAGCTATTTAACTGCAGACTTGTGTATTTATGAACTGTTGTAAATAACACTCAATAGCTACTTGAAAGAACGAAAGAGTAATCTAACAAGAATGTTAAGGTGGCATCTGGTAATTTTATTAGGTGGCCATATTCCCGCAACTGTAGTGAATGTAAACCGTCTGTCCATAGTGTCCCATCGACAAGAACGATATTAAATTTCAAAACAGTACAGAGAAATATTTCTGGCGATCCTTCAATGCTTGCACATAGTTCATGTGCCCAGTCTTCACAACTTCGATATTTAATCTCTCTGCTCTCCAGCATTGCTGTTAGCCCAATCTTCTTTGTAATTTAGCAGTTCCAGTCTTTACCTTTCTTGGGACATTAAGGTTTGCCTGCTTTAGATGGATTCATCATTGTTTTGGACTTTCTTCCTCTTTGTGAATTTGGTGGCTTTCTCTCTTCGTGTTTGTTGGATATCATTGTTTATTGTTTACCCTCTTATTTGTATCCTTCTGTTTGTGATTTAGTTCTCGTTTGTAAGTAGAAATGGTGAGAATTGTAGCGTGGTTTATAATTCTTTTATTTCTCAGATCCTTAGAGGACCCTGATAACTCACTGAACAACAACTCTTGCTCCGGAGAGCTAGTTCCTGATGTTACAGTTGTAGCTGGATTGACATCACTTGATGTTGATGACACTGTAGCATAGCTATTTCTTGATGTTTTTGTTATAGCTTGTCATATATCACTTGCTTTTGCTGATACTGTAGCTGAGCTAGTTCCTGATGTTTATGTTGTAGCTGCATGTACATCACTTGCTGGTGCTGATGCTGTATCATAGCTAGTTCTTGGTGTTTTTGTTATAACTGGATATATATATATATATAGCTGAATAGCTATCACTAGATGTTGATGATACTGTAGCAGAACTAATTCCGGATGTTTATGTCTCATTCCATCTGTACCATACATCAACGTTCTTAAATATTCTCCATGATAAAAGTTCTATATGGAATTGTTCCACAAATTAACAAAAATCATGTCCAATGAACTCAATACTACATCAGACCATAATAAGTCTTCCATTCATTTGTATACCTGTATATAGTGTTAAGTAAAGTAAGATACAATGCGTATTTGCGGATTAAGTCCATTGACATGACATGTTGATAGGAAGGTATGTTATCAAAATGTAAGACATTTTTCTCAAAACAAATTGACGTGAAGAATACAGATCCATCGTAGCTATCGCTTTATTGTTATTTTTTTCCGGTTATGCACTAAGTTTATCTGTCTGTCTTTATTTTTGTAGGCACGTAATAAACACGTACCTAGGAAATCCCAAAAACGAAGAGATAGCGATTTTATACTGCGCGTGTAACACTACTGTCGTAGGAACAATACTAAAGGAAACTATTGAATTTCCAAATCCAAATGTTCCAAAACATAATTTTCTTATCGACTTGATTCCTTTGGCACACAAAAAATAAGGGAATACATAAAGAAATAAGTAGTTAGTAAGAAAAAAAATGAAAGATTTAATGCTTCAAATATATGTTTGTTATAGTAATGGCAACTACAAGTTGTTAAGGTCCTTCTTCGAAAAGAAAAATAATAAACTAGCAACAATGTATCATACCATTTGTGCCTGTTTCAAGTAGAAGGAAATATAAAGTTAAGAATGTTCTATGGGGGAATTTTTACCGAGAGGATCAATATTGATTTTAATTTAAATACGTCGTATATATAAAATGATCAAATATTGATTTCGAATTACGAATAGAGATCTAATGAATTCAACTCTGACATTTGTTAATGTCAGGTGGATTTTAAAATTCCTATGGCTTATTTTCCATACCTCATCCCACTGCATTGACGGGATTACAAGGAGCATGGGAGAGGAGGGGGGGGGGAGTTTCTTGCTCCCAATCTTCCCATACCTATTGTTGGCTTTGTTAAAACCAATTCGATCGGTAATGTGGTTGGTTATGCCACAGCTATACTGACAACCCTGTGATATTGTTATACTTATTTATATGTCAATATATGTCATATTGTTTAGCTTAACGATGCCAAGAAATAAAAACTAAATACGACGTATGGTCTTGCATCATTTCAATACCTTTTAAGGTAATAACTTGTACCGTACTGTAATGGTGCCATGAAATCTGAACATAAACCACGTGAGCTACACCGACTGCCCCTGACAGAAATACTAATATAATAATATAATATATCTAGACGAATGAGTATAAGAATGGTTGCCTACCACCACTGTATTATCCCGGTTCATTTCGTATCAGGCTTCATTGTCGCAGTATGGATTTGACATTCATTCCAACTTTATACCGCAAGAGGTAACTTTGTACAATGTTGTACTTGTTAAGAAGACATCGTGGAGGTTTAACCTCTCTGTTTCTCATCATTTTTATTTCCAGCAGCGTGTCTTCTCAAGAAGGGGTAAGTTTTTTCCTTTACTTTATATTTCACTCGTAATATCTGTCAAATAACCGTTTCGATGTTTAAGCAGTACTCAATTGATATATTTTTGATCTACAGTGCTAAACCCTCTTACACTCTTCTTTGGTGATTTGCTTGCACTTAATCGAAGAGATAAAAATATTACTTTAAACATTGTAACTAACAGTACCAATGAAGACGAATTCGACAGTCACACCTACTAGTTGTTAATTATCGTTTCGTTATTTGATTTGTCTTTATTAGTTAATTAAGCAAATAATAAATAGTGCATAGATCACATTTACCAAAGGAGCCATGTTTACATGTTAGTTACCTTAACTTCTATAACAATAACTCTGTACTAAAATATCTTACGGAATTTTTCAATTGAAGTACACGTAATCATTTTATATAAATTAATCTGCGAAATATCGACACACTCTGAACGGTAAATTACATTGTCGTTGAAAATGAGAAGATACGGACTGTCTTTTCCTAGCTGCGATTTGTACTAGTCTGCTTAAATTATTGCGCATTATTCTGTAAGTTGTAGAAACGTAATATTTTGACAGACATGAAGGAATTAAAAATAATATTTCAATAGTAAAATAACATACATCATCATCAACCGATTAAGTCACACTTTATGGATGTCAATTTAAAGCTTCGCTATTTGATTTTTCTCTATTCGTTAAGCAAATAGTAGTATAGAACACATTTACCAACTGGTATATTTTTCTATCATTCCCTAAATTCCTTAAATAATGACTTTGTTAAAAAAAGCTCAGACGGATTCCATAATCGAAGTACAAATAATTACTTTATATAAAGTTATAAGTATAATTAGTATTAGTATAGTTAAAGTATAATCTGCAAAACTGATACACATTTTGAACTGTAAAATACATTGTCATTGAAAATAAAAACATACGGAGTATCTTTCGTTAGCTTCGTTTTGTAATTAGTATGTTTATTTTAAATATTTATCGAACACACAACGTTTACGACATAAGATTCATTCTTAGAATTATATCTTCTTTAAATCAAAATTGAACAAATGACAAAAGGTTCTTTATCAGTTTTGTGTGATTGCTTCATCAATAAATTGCCCTCGTCTTGAAAATCCCGATCCGAATCATACTTGAACTGAATATGGGAAGCTTAGACTTTTCATAGGAAACATTTTGCAACAGTATTTCTGAATTGTTCATTTAATATGTTGATTTCAACATATCCAAATGTCGCTATCATATATTAAATATTCAGCGAAAAAGAAATCATGGCTACGCAGATTTAGTTTGCTAAAATTTACTAACCAGTTAGTAAAAAGAGAACGAAAAGCAACTGCACATTTTCTGTCCGTCATTTATAGATATCGAAGGTTCAGTCGGTGTAATTTTAAATAGGTATTTGAGAATATTCAGCTTTGATGAACATCTGCCTTCTTGAAAATTTTAGCATTATTTTATAAACACACAGTGGATATGAAATGGCCATTTCGTGGAGTGTCACTTGTTTGTTTAAGGAAACATATCATTCTGGAACAATAGTCTGTTCTGTCTCTGAGAACGCAGTATAATAGTTGATTGTGTCCCTCAAATTCTACTTTATTGGAAAATCATGATAACGTACCGTAGTAGTTAAAGACTTATTATTATTATTGTGAAAAAAAAAAACTGTTTGGGAAAAAAGTCATTACGCAGGATGCCAACTATTGAACTTATATATTTGTTGGAATATCATGATGATGTACAGAAGTAGTTAAAGACTTTCTATTATTGTGTCAACAATTCTATTGGAAAGTCATTACGCAGGATGTCAACTCTTTCTCCTCAAATCAAGTCTAAGTTTGAATAGATAAATTAAGTCAACTTCCATTCATGAACAGTTCCTTAAGTTGCAAGACAATTGATAAATGCCCATCTTTTACATTTGTTTAAGATGGCCATAAAGCGTTCTTTGATCTGACAAAGAGCTTAGCGTATTGTGTACATTTTGTTCTTTGTAACATCAAAATGCGTTTGTTTTTTTGGTGTAACCAAAATGTTTAATTTGCCTTTCCTTAGAATGTAATGCTTCGTAAGCGCTAAAGATGCATAGTCGATACAATTTAAATATTTCCGTACACTAAATACCCTGTCGACTTAATTAAGTACTTAACTAGTGAAAATTATTAAGTTTGTGTACTCAATTAATATGAATGAACGATTACAATGAAGTAAGTTAAAAGATATACTGACTTTACTCATCAAAACGTTGCTGTTGTAAGAATTGTCAATTGAGTTAATCGCTGATGTCGTTGTCGGTTCTTTTAGGAAAAGAACCCTCACTTTTATCGAAATTCGCTGTAGTAAAAATTGAATTTGCTTTATATATACCATATTTATCAATTGCGCTATACATACCAAATATATTTATCATCGTTGTAAGAATAATACCAGTGTTGTAAGAAATGGCTGTTTATCATTTATCAATTGCTGTTGAAAGGTGTACCATTGGCCGTTGTAAGGATTGTCAATTGATTTAATCGTTGATGTCGTGGTCGGCTCTTTTAGGGAAATATATTTTTGTTTTTGAATTTGTTTCCATTAATAGGCACTATCATTTAATGTGTGTAAAAGTAACATTTTTTTCTTCATTTCCAATATAAATAAAAAGTGCCGTTTTATCGAAACTCGTGATTACATAATGCAGAGGTGAAATTTGAAAAGTAATATTTGATGAACAATTTTCATGTGAATCAATTAAAATACATAAAGCACTAGAAAAATATGTTATTTTAAGGGTTCACACGTTTCTTTCATAAAATTATATTTTCTACAAAAATATAAATATCGAACAGAATACAATTTTTTTTTAAACAATTAAGACGTACAAAGAACTATTAAGACGTATTAAAACCTAATGGAAATAGAGTAAATGCTCATTTTCTAGAAGTAATTAATTGGTTCAAAACAACCTAAATGTATGAGACATTAAACCCAAACAAAATATTCCCAACATTTTTAAAGACAATTTCAAAATTAAACTTTCATCGGTTTGTGTTTTGTTCTGTGGGAAATGCCATTTTTATTGGGTTACTGTTAATCTTCAAAGTTCATCTCAATTGAGGGAGCAGCTATCTACCGATACAGATAAACGACTGAGTCAATAAGTCTTTTTTAACTTGTCCTAAAATAACAGGCAGCTATGTGAAATATTGTAATTGATATATGATAAAATAAAATACAAATTGTGACTTATCTTTCCAGAGGACAATGTAAAATAAATATTTGTAACGTTGTCAAACTTTACTATATAGTAGTGTACTGTATTTATTGGACAATCATTTTATTTAATTATTTTGGCCTTATTTTAGTCGGAACGTCAAAGGAGCGTTAGTGACTACGGAGACCAAACGTGAAGTAAGTGTATTTTTGAATGTTTAAACCTTTAAAACGTTAACGACATTTTTCCTGTAACATTCACTGCCTCAAACGCAAGTGAACCTCCACAGAAGATAGAAAATCATAGTCTTATATTTTAAAGACAACTATATCATCACATTTGGAGAATTTCCAAACAATTATGAAAGTATATGATGGAGAAATCGTTTGGATCGTAAAAGTCATCAAATGTTGTTAACATAACGATTGAAAATAAAATAAGAGCTTTGCAACTTCAAATATTGACCGTCTTTAAATACGATTTTTGATAGACTTACCAAATATTGCACGGAATGACTTCATTTAAAAAGAAAACTTTAACATTAGAAACTGTTTGAAATAATACAAACCAGTATTTAATAGTAACTAGATATTAAAATCACATCTACCTAATTGCTATGCCACATTTTTATACTGTGGTCAGGAAATGAAGCAAATGGGTGTGACGATTAGAAAAGTAACCACTGAAGGTAGGCTATTCGATCTCGGTTTCTCATGCAATTGTCTCCGCATTTATGAAATAAAAACAAACTATTGTTAAAATCTCTTAGCTTGATGTGAGGTATGCTTATGGTGTGATACATTATCCTTTTAGCGTCATATTTCTTCCTCTACCAACGTGCTGAATACCCACGAGACTGCCACGAAGTGCTAAGCCAATGTCCATCGTCTCGAAACGATGGCGTTTACGCCATCAAACCAGACGGCTATCCTGAACCTTTTGAAGTATATTGTAACAACAGTCTAGGTGATGGTGGATGGACGGTAGGTGTTGTATTGTATACTATGAATATTGTATTTCCATTGCAAGATTTGTCACGACACAATTGAAATTATTCTTGTTACAATAATTCAATGCTCATACTACATAACTTTTTATATTAAAATGATGTAATAATATATAGTTTGATGTTACACAGTGGGCTCGGCAAGCTTTACACAATATTTATGTCTTCCAAGGAGAAGTTGGTCGAATCATCTGTCATGCTCCTTCGTAAAAGCAGCCGAACCATACTTAAATTCCAACATGGTTTTCCAATACGTTTTAATACTTTCCACATATTCCTGACTTATATAAGAATTTTATTTTGACGAAAGATAACGCAACTCATATATTGGTAATATTTATTTAGTATTCGCTTAAATATTTTTTTGATCATTTGTTGTGATTAGTAAGTTATTTTTATTTGTTTTTATTATCTCATTCTTCTCTTCCTGCAGGTTGCTTGTTCCATGTTTCAGTACAGTTTGCGTTTTTTTTTCGTTTCTCACTAGTCTTACAGGGAATAGCTGACGGTCTTGAAATTCAATCAGTTTGATATTTCGATCTCTCAAATGATTCCAACAGGTCATACAGAGACGAAAGGATAGTTCAATCAACTTCAATCGTACGTGGGACGAATATGAAAATGGTTTTGGCTTTCTTTCTCATGAATTTTGGCTCGGCAATGAGAAAATATCCTACATCACCAATCAGAGGAAATATCAGCTACGCATGGATCTAACTACAGCTTTCGGTTTGTCATTCTTCGTGACGTATGAATCTTTCCGCATCAGTGACAGCTTCAGTCATAACAAACTGGTTAGCACTGGAGGGTATATCGGAGCAGCAGGTGGGTTATTAAACTGATAAACTTCTTAAATGGACACATTTCTCGCCCGAACTGAAATGTAATATGCTTAAACAGTGAAATTAAAATATTGCAATTATTGCTGTTCACACATGTTTCAAATATTTGATAATATTAACATGTTTGACCTGCGGTGTGATACAGAGCGGGAATATTCCGCTTACTAACGATATGCTTCTCAGCCTCAACCAAGCTGACACACATGTCATAAACAAAGATATCTTTAGAAGAATGATTTCGTTGTTATACTTAATATTCATTTTGCAGCATCTAACTTTTGCAGCATCTAAATTTTCTTTCATGAGCACTTGTTGGGCCTTGCTATCAAGCACTCAGCTCAGACGTGGTTTCTTCATAAATCGATGTACTTTGTTTATCTAGTAAGGGCAGAGAACGGTTGCTACTTATTTCATTGGTTTATTTAGATATGTCATTAAAGCTGTGAAGCAAATTTCGAATTTTTATACAATATCAAATAATAATTTATGAACATGATGTGTTATTGAGATGATGGATCATCAGACACTTTGCATAAAGCTTTCCTTTTTTTTGTCTGAACTTAATCGTCATTCCTATTCCAGACACATACTTCGAGTGGTGTCCCACCAACAAGGTTCTCAACAGGTGTAAATGCGAAGGTTCATGCGCCGATCCTACATGTACTGAATCATGCTCTAGTACACCCACTTGCGTTTGTCCCGATGGGTTCTTGATGGACGGGGAAGGTTGTTTACCTAGAGAGGAATGTGGTTGCTTCATAGAGGAAGCAAAGAACCACCAAGGAGTAGTCCTAGCGGTAAGATGTCATTTCCTAAATGTTTACGTATCAAACTAATGTATACTTAGGAGAAAAGCCGGAACTAAACAGTTGGTATGGTGCTTGAAATGATTAACTTAAACCGTCAAATCTTTACTATACAGCTGCTCTAATTTTAATGGAGGAATGTTATTGCTATTGCACTGCTCATTATGCCTCGACATAAAACATTGAGTATTCCCATTGAAGGATACTAGTCATGTATCTACTTGAAAACGCTTACCGCTTTATCTCCTTAGGAAGGTGAAGTATATGTGAACCCTTCTTGTACTAAGCGATGTTCTTGCAGTAGTGGTCTGTTGAGCTGTGACGATACATACCGGTGCAGTCCCAATGGTAACTGTGAGAAACGACAACGCATATTACAGTGTTACTGTAACACAGGGTACACGGGCGATGGACTCCTGTGTACTCAAGCCACTACCACCGACTGTGGTAGATTGAGAGGAGAAATATCGAATCGCAAGCAAAATATACAACCAGCTGGGTGGACATCTGCACCATTTCAGGTCACGTGCGATGTCACAGATGGAGGAGGCTGGTTGGTATGTCATTCATCGTCTACTTAAATTTTCGTTATTTTAAGGATAAATATTGGTAACGTTCCATTCACTTAAATTTCATAGCCATTATTGTACTTCTCATCAGTTTCAATGCTGATTATAGTAGGTAATGTAGTGGTCCATCTGGACGCTATAAGATATTCAATCTCACCATAAAAGGTTGTTGACATCGAAACTTAGTCTGGAAAGTTTCCTGTTTTAATGTAGGGAACTGGGGTAGTGGAGTTGAGAATCTTTCAAGTTGATTGGTTTTCGTTTCCAGTATCGTGGAAGACTTTTCTGATTTGAATAACTCAGTCATTTTACCATAATTATTGTTTAAAGTAAGTCCAGATTATATATTCGAGCAAACTAGAGAGTCATGTTTATTTCGCCCTATATAGACGATAATAAGAGCGATTGATTAATGGAGTTCTATTTACAATGTACAATTCTAGTTGCTTTTGACATGTATTTTTCGTTCTTATTTGAAAAGTAACATTATTGCGTGAAGAGATTTTTAAATCGAAATTCGATCCTAAATTCATTTCTTCATATTCATGTAAAATACAAGCTCCACTTCTACCGTCCGAGAAGCAATGAGTTTTGCATCTGAATTAATACCAAGTTTATGAAAATTATGATTACCCTTGCAGCGAATAGTTACCGTTTATTCCTTTACAAATATTTACTACCAGATTAATGTTGATAACAAGCTTTTTCAATCATTAAGTCCTTTTTCTTTTAATTACTTAACTTACAGGTTTTTCAACGCCGTGTTGATAGTAGTGTTGACTTTTACTTATACTGGGACGATTACAAAGATGGTTTTGGCGACGTCGATGGAAATTTCTGGCTTGGAAATGACAAACTTGCAGCGTTGACGAGCCAAACCCAATATGAACTAAGAATAGACTTTGTTTCTAAATCTGGAAAACATTACTATGCAAAGTACAGTTCCTTCAACGTAGGCAATGAGGAAACTAATTACTTACTCAGCGTCAGTGGTTATGACTCTTCCAGTACAGTAGGTGAGTTCTTCTTCTTCTTTCCCAACTACATTTTATGATCTGATGTGTCTGGTACGTACTTCTTTCAGCGGTTATGAAATATGAAAAATGCGTAATCACCATTTACTAGTAACAATGTGATTAGCCGTTTAAGGTCTGCAGTTTTGGCATATTCGACTATAGACTTGATCTACATTCAAATCATTTTTGGAAAGTTACCACAAGCTAGAAGCTTTAAAGATAGACAGAGGAAACTAATATTAACATGTCATAGTACGTAACAACGTCAATTCAACATGAATTAACTGTATAGAGATGACTTGATGTATACAAGATCTTTCGGATATCGGATAAACCTCTTAGATATTTATTTTAAATGTAACTGTTCGTCGTAGATTCTCACCACATCCAATCTACCAGGTTCGACATATGTAATATGTTTTTAGCATGCCGTAACGTTCCAGTGTATATGACATTAAATACCAACTTTAGGTGTGAAGTAAAATACATAGAGCAACTTAAATGTATAACAAATTGTTGATATGAAATATTCTTTATGTGATTGGGAGAACATTGTAATTTGATTTTGTAACGGCTGCAACCTGTCACTTTGATTTAGTTTTCAGATTTTCAGAAAATAAATCATAAAACAATAGTCTAGCAATATCATATTCCAAAATGTTATACTATGGATTCACAATGGTTAACTAAAGCATAATGATTATCAAGAGAGATAGGAGTTATTCATTTTGGAAATATCCAGAATGGTATAATTGATAACTTAAACCCGAAAGGAAATAAATACAAACTGGGTCAATGTCATACAGTCATTGTTATGCAGAACAATTATAATATATAAAGTTAATAATTTCATTTAGTTTGATATAATGAACGAAATGCAAACACTTATTCAATCAACTGTTTTATGTTAAGTACCTCCACTGGCTCATGCCGATAGCTAAGGGTCAGTTTTTTTCCCTACCAAATATTAGTGCTATGACAAATATTGGAGCAAAATAACAGTCAATATGTACACGCATCATATCTTCTCTATTACCATTACTTATACAAAAATGCTGAGATGTATGCACGATAACATGTTTAGACCTGTCATAATATCACACAATAACTCATACAGAGTGCAGCTCCTGGTTACAAAAAACTAGACAAAGGTATTAAGAGCAAAACTATCAGATTTTTGTAAGAGACTAATTAAGAGCTCCATGAACCCCCTTTTCTCCTTACCTAGGTTACAACGCTATGGATGATATCAACGGTGCTGAATTCTCTACACGAGATGAGGACAACGACGACTATACTAGTTTAGACCTAACCGAATATTTTACTAGCGGATGGTGGCACGATGATTATTATAACTATGATTCTTCTTCTTATTACTATTATTATGCTGATTATGATTGTGACCTCAATGCACCGTACACTGGATCTTATACCATCTATTGGGATCAGTTCCCTGGCGGAAAAAAAAACATAAGGTCAACAGAAATGAAAATACGACCTCGAATCTGATGAAATGTCGAAGAAACCAAGCAAACAAAGTGCACAAAATACACCGTGAATGTTTTTTCGTCCGAATACCGTTACCACTTATACTGTGAATAACTAATTCAAAATTGATTCCCTAATAGAAATGATTTAGTAAATAAAGTCCATCCTACTATATGGATTCGTAATCTTCAAATATTCCATACGTTCGCTGGCCAGATTAATCCAGATAACAATAAACTACCTGGACAAAAAAGAAGAGTTGGCGATGTTATGTAATTACAGACACGCTTGAAGACTGATAGAACCAGAATGGAATTTTCGAAATACTCTGACTATATTGTAGATTTCAGATAAATCAGTATTCTCACTGGAAAAAGAAAATGCATTGTAAACACTTGTGAACCACTGTGGATAACGATTTCAAAACGCTGAAATATTTTGGATAGAGACTTGACAAAACTGAATAATCAAAACTTTGACATAATATGAAATATATGTTAAAATAAATATGCATGAACAAATAAGAAATAAAGTATGCTGCATTGTTGTCTTTTTACTATTAAAACGTCCACATATTGTTTCTATGTCAAATGACTAGCACAAACGATATTTTATTGACTCATACAAATGTGCTATACGTTTACCTAACAAATCATTACCAACTAAAAGTTTATTACTTTCATGAGGTTTGTGCCTGTATGAATTGGCTGATAAATGCATCCATGTGTTTTACAGAGCCTCTAGCATTGAAAAGAAAAGACCAAAAACATTATTATTATTTTCCCGACGATTTTATTACTTAGTAAAATGTCATTGGCGTGAGAAAACTTTTTTCGGGAGATATGTATTGAAGTATACTGTACAAACAAATTTAATACTGGTCTTATAAAGTAGTCAGTAGATTTCCGACTGGGATTTTAGTCGGTTAAACACTTAAATTCCCATACTCACAATCAAGTTTTCAAATTCTTTGAAAACGTTCAATACAATTGCTTTATCGCCGCTCGAAAGAATATATGTCTATCAAATGTACAAAAGTTTGATAATTAAACATGCCTCATGGGAAACCGCTGAGTTTCTGAGATAAAAATCTCGGAAACTATGAAATAGTTGTGGCTTGAGGAAAGCGTCGCCATTTCGAGATACAATAGTCGAAGTTTCCAAAATAATGTCGATAGTTGGAGAATAAAGACAACTTACAATTTTGGATACATTACCGTAATCAAAACTTTCAGATAAAATGGAGACTACAACCATGGATAACTTATCTTTCCCTCGAGAACATCAGGAAGATTTTATCTTGAACTCATGCATCAATGAAAGAAGCTTCATCGTTGACCTTGAAAAGACGGACAGGAAAGTCAAACAGAGATATCAATATACATTTGATGCAGGATTCTAATTGAGAACGTTGTCTTTAACATACGACCTGTGTTAACGACCTGTTTACGACCTGCAGTGTAAGCCGAGTTTCCGAATGTGGACAATAAATTTCATTCAATTCAATTCAATTCAATTATACACATTGCGAGCACTTTAAATCACAATTTACATTCTTTGTGTAACACTTTATTCGTTTTTTGGCGGACAAAAATATTGAAAATAATAATTTTACATACCTAACAAGGACCTACATAGGTTCGACTACCGACGTGTGACAACTGACTGGAATATATCTATAAGTGTAAGAATTCTCTAAAATGAAGAATGTTGTGTTCATTTATTGACCAGGGTTAAATGTATTCTTTCAATATATTCTAAGTAACAGATTTGTTGGAATTTCATGCCAGCAGTCGGCACTGGGATAATTCCGCGACCGTGTCCTTTTTTTTTCGTATTTAGCTAGTTCCGAAAAATGAGAATTACAATTTTCGGTTTTTATCTATTTATTTTTCTAAGACACCTTCATAATAACCAGGTCCTTTCCTCGGTACAATTTCTTTCTTCTTCACATCATACATGAGATGTATCATGTCTTACCTTTGCTTAATGCGCTGATAGTTGAAAACCTTTGTAAGTCAATTAAATCTTGCTGCTAACGTAGTAGCTGCAAACAACGAGATCGGATACAATATTCATAAAAAAACGTCTTCTATTAAAGCAGCTCTTTGCGTCCTTTTCCTTAATTTTCCTCGTTGACCCCACGATGCCATAACCACTAGCATAACCAGCTTATCTATTAAAATCTAACTTCACTATGGTGGAATAAAAGTCGAACATTTTTACAACATTTGGAGTTTATTTTTCTCGAAGTCAATTTTCCGTTATGCATATTTAAATTATATGAACGTCATTGAATAATGAGGTAATTCATTTTGACTTTGCTGGCGTCGTAAGCAACCCAGTACACCAATATGTTCTAAAACACCATGCTGTATTGTTTATATTCTGTATTGCTGTGATTACGACGCAGCCTTGTCGGATTGCTGTGAATGAATCTATTTTAAGCAACGGCTTATAAACAAACACATTAGCTATTCGTTGATTGGTGGAATTCAAACTAGTGGATTTGGAGAAATGTATGCGATTAATTTTAAATGAGTAATTTGTCGGGGAAAATATTTGGCTAAAATCTTAGTTTGCTGTATTTTGATGAATACATAATACATATATAACCAATACGATGGACTTGTCAAAAGTGTGGGAAAACGGCGACAAAACGCAAAAAGCTGCTTTAATATATATAAAACTTTTCTACGAGCTGATATGAACATGAAATGTATGTGATGATCATTGGGTTATTATTCGTGCACACAGCTCGATATATACTGCTGTATTGGAAATTTGTTACATCAAGGAGTGGAACTCTCTGGTTTCATCTAGTCCCATGGCAATGTGTACATTGTGTATCAAAGAGCCACCAGTCGCCTCGGTGCTTAACGGCGCAATTTATAGGTTTCATCCGTCAGTATATCTTATATGGGTACCGAAAGATTTACCTCTGCTCTTATAGGGACAATTACCTGGAAATGAGTGTAACGGAAACACTAAGAGGTAAGAGGACTTGAGAAGTTTTTACAGGATATAACAAACTGCTGCTCGACATGGAAAATATATGTACAATGTCTTCACGGTTCTTGGAGCACTAATTTATAGATTTTTAACGATATTTGCTGGAATAGATTTAAACTGAATTTATATGTTACGGTTTAATGAGGTCCTTGATTTCACATTTTACGTAAACTGCGATTATTCGACAAGCAGGAACGTACACAAAATTTATCGAAAGTGCTAGACCATGTACCCCATGTTTTATTCAAAAAATGTATATGTATCATTAATTAAAATTGTATTGTTATGAATATACAGATGTACGTACTCATTGTTTACAGACACAATTTAATATTTCCCTTTTCTTTTTTCTTTAATTTCTTTTTGTTTTTAATTTTGCTGAATAATCTGGAAATGCCAAAAGTGACTATGAGAGACAACCAAAATCAATACGGCAATCGTGAAGACTGTTTCACTTCACAGAATTTAATAACGTGGTCATTCAAAACTCCTTTCAAGTTCAAGAAATTGCGCCCTGTTACTTTTGCTATAGGTCCACTTATTAGTTTCCGATCCTGACTGAAAGCCAATTGCGTTCTTATAAGTCTTTCTAACTCTTCTAATCATTCCAGTTAAATGAGATTAACACTTCACGTTATGTGTTTTTTGCCTCAACTTTTACCCAGGCGAATTACACGCTCTTCAGTGAAAGATAATTTAAACGTCCAGGTAGACCAAGCGCAATTTCCTCTTACTCAATGCAGCATGGAGTCTTTATACCTCTAATGTACAATGGGTGATATGGTTCATTGAATCCGTGTAAATTATTACACTATCAAGTATCTCTAGTCAGATAAAAGCATTAATAACGGATGAGTGAAGCACATAACCAACGAAGATATCTTAATAGCAGCAATGTTGGCTTCTCACAAGTGAAATTAATATCTCTTCGGAAAGACTCGAAAAGCCAGATTTATCGTTTACTATGAAACATGAAACAAATAAATGTATAATTCGACGGCAGACGTGGCTATTTTCGCACGTACCATACCTACCTGGAATTGCCCAAATTATACATATTCGTTATACCCTGCTCCCCAGAATATACAAATTCGTGAGATCCTGCTCCATTTTCTTTCAAACCCGCGCACAACTTTATTTCCAAATGTTCCAGAACATGAACAGAAGACGGTTACATTATCTTTATTTGGTGGCCTTGTGCATAAATAATGCTTGCAGCCGTTTCAATAACGGCAAAAATTCGCATTATGCATGTCATGTACGGTACTCTGTATACATCTGTCATTTGAAATCACATATATAAATAATAGGTCGGCTAAGTCGTCACTGATGGATTAGTGAACATTTCTCTCGTTGAAGGTGTTAAAAATTACATGGATAATGCAGCTGGTCTTAACTATAGTCGAGTCATCTCGACAATGTGTTTGTTCCTGTTCCTTGCTAAAGGAAGGAATAACCTTCTGCATCTCTCAGATCAGAAAGCGTTACATATGCTTCTCTATCTGTAATAACTCCCTGATTCCAAAAACACGTTATAAGAGTCCATTGTAAAAGCTTGATGCTTTGGTTATGGGTTTCAACGGACATTCAGCTTTACCAAATATATTATTATAGTTCCGTCCATCTTCCCGAGAGGTGATGTCGAAAACTATACCAGGTGCCATGCATATAGCAGTAATGTCTGTGTTAATGTGTACCAAAAGTGAACTAACAGCAAACAGAAATGATCTCATGGATTCACATTGAATGTACTTCTCAACTGTGAACATTTAACCTGAACAAATAAAAAAATTAAATAAGAGGTCCTCACTGATGATTATATGGTATTATAGAGCAAAATAGAAAAGAACAAAAGACAGTGCACCTTGGTCATGAGGATGTTTATCTATCCTTTATTTTTTGTTAATATTGAAGTGAGCCTCAATTTAAGTAACTCTGTTATTTATGTGATCATGGACAAACAACTACATCAGCAACATACCAGCAAATTAAATTTAAAAACTTAAACTAATCAACGATGACTTCGGAAATTACTGAAGCAAATGTGCAAGGTTAATATTGAGTGTTAAAGGTTTTCCTATAACTCAACTGATCTCCTGAAGAAAAAGAAAATTAAATATTTATTTAGTTGAAGCGTGCAGCTGCCACGTTCCCCTCATTATCTAGGCATTCAGCCAACTGACATTGCCTTGTACCAAATTCAATGAGTCTGATGTACGGATGCCTTTAAACATCCCTCAATTTAAGTAACGCACAAAATGTACAGTTGGCTTAAAGCCAAACAATTTTTGCATATAATCTTTATATATCATTTGCCACGTCAGCACAATCACTGTCCTCCGGTCGTTGATGTTGAAACTATTAAAATCCATTTTTGTCAGTTGTAACGTGTGTTTCAAACCGAGCCGTCATTCCTGACTTTTCTTTGAACCAGTAAAGATGGACAATCGTTTGGCTGTTCGAGGGGTATTCGTGTTTTTCTTTGTGACGAGAAGCGTTTTCGCGTCGTTGGTGAGTCAAATATTTGATTTTTCAATTTCTTTATTTTATAATATCAAACTTTTCTTTACAATATTTCATTTTTATCCAATACTGGGAGCTTACCTATTCACATTAATTACAAACAGTTTGATATCCGAGAATTAGCAATAATTGTGTCAGGTATGAATGAAATAAGAACTGCGTGAAAAAGAAAAGTAACATATTTTGTTTGATTAAAAATGTCAAAGCATACAAATTTCTAATAATTTTTAACAAGCTTTGTTCCAACTCATTGTCAACAATTCCTTAATTCTCGATTAGGATTTGTATCTGTTTCCAACGAGTATTACACTGCAATCTAAACTTAACAGGACCAGTATCATTCAAATTACAAATCGTCCTTGGCTGCTTAGATACTTTTCAATTAGGTAAATTTGAAGCTAATGTCCGCTCTGAGTAATGATTGAACGCTTGATCTTAATTATACTTATGTCTTTAGATCATTATATTATCGCTCAACTATATATATCATGTTTGGTTTTTAATCCCCATGTTGCTAATTTCGTTTCGTTACCATATTAGTATTCGTCTTATATCGTATTGAATTATTGTCGTGTGGTAAAATATAACGTTCTCCCGTTACGCCGAGATATTTATAAATTCACTAGACATTCGTTGTAACAATACAAAGACAGAAGAGTCTAATATGCATTTAAAAAACAAAAATTCGTAGCCAACCAAAAATGAGAAACTAGGTTCCGATTGCCTCTGTGTGTAGCAGGTCACGACGTGCTCAATACTTCATGTGATTGCAATATTTTCCTAATTCCAATGGTTTCGACTAAAAATTGTACACTCTTGTTCTAAATGATTACGAATCATTCGTGAGAACTTAGAAAAAGTGTTGCTTTTATAAATAATATGTAAGGTTACGATTTGTATACTTCTATTTCGTTAAACACTATGTTTAGAAAAAAAGTACGATAAACCATTGTAAATTCTGTGACCAAATACTCATGCCAGATCTGTTTTTTTAATAATATATTCTGTGTGCTAACATCATGTTGGAAATTTTTAAAATGGTTGTTCCAATTGACCAAAACTTATAATTTCATCAGTTGTTATATATGAGCATAGATTAAAGATTCCGCGCGTTAGTTCCTTTACCGTTCACTTGTTTGTTAAGAGTCATGCCCTGTACCCCATTTTTTTCTGAATTTCTACATTCATGAATTAGTGTTTGTTTTTAAACAGGATAACAACCAAGAGAGTTCACCTTCAACTGTAGATGCCTTTCAGAGTAAGATAATAGACTATCAGTTTGTAAACTTTTGACTAACTGACTCCTTCTTGAGACAAACAACCACACCGGTTCAGTTCAACTGAGATTAATCTCCGTTTAATGAAATATACTTGACATGCATGTCATTCATCATTATACATTTTCTAATCCAATTACAAACTACTTATAATAAGCATAAAGGCACGCTAATTGACTCCACAGGAAGTGGCGTACTGTAGATAATCTTCAGATTTATTGACTGCATATAATTAATTCTTCCTATTCAACGTGTAAAACTATAATTTACAGAAAACACTTGACAGAAACTTAGCCAGCCATTTCAAAACGATATAATTGTTTGCTTTCACTTACATTGGTAATCGTTTTATTCCCAATAATTGTTTTACAATTTAATGTAATACCTTGCGTTGTTACTCCTCATATAACTTGGGATAAAGGCAATGCTCAAATTAATATAAATTACCGTTCAGTTTTAAATTTTTATCCTGGTTCAATATTAACTTGTTGCTTTACATGAACCAGGTCATCCTTACTTCTTTTATCAACGTTCTGAATATCCGAAGGACTGTCGAGATGTTCAACGCCAATGTTCTACATCAAGTTCCAGTGGAGTATACCTCATCAAACCAGATGGTTATGAAGAACCATTTGAGGTATTCTGTAACCATGACGTCGGAACAGGAGGATGGACGGTATGTTTCCCGCAGAAAGTTTACATTGGATCACATTGATGTGTTCTTGATTCACTTCAACATGATCGTGTAAAAGAAAGAAAGAAAAATGTGTCTCAGTGCATTTTGCCATGTATTGTAATATAATATGAAAGTCACAATATTTATACAATTAAACGAAACAAAATTGTGGCTAATGGGAGTAAAGGTTCTGCTAAATTGTACAACAGTACTACCTTCTTTTACAAAATAATTGATATTTTTGTTTATTTATTTTCTTCAAGGTTATTCAACGACGCACCGACGGTTCCGTAAATTTCAATAGAAATTGGTTAGAGTATAAAGAAGGCTTTGGATTTTTTGCAACTGATTTTTGGATCGGAAATAAAAAGCTATCATACTTGACAAATCAAGCAATCTACGAACTTCGTATGGATATGACCTTGTCCAATGGATCGTCCCTTCACTCATCATACAAAGGTTTTCGTATTGCTGATGAATGGAGTCGGTATAACATTGTGAATTTGATCGCACTTGACAGCAACGTAGGTAAGTTTGATACACCAGAGAAAATTAAACACATAGCAAATACTCCATCGTATAAATTTTCTTTCGTCGCCAATATATCAAAACATCAATAAATACCATTGTATGTTTGTATGTATGCATGTATATATATATATATATATATATATATATATATATATATATATAAATATAGTAATTCCAAACTTCATAACGTTTAAATACCGTTAAATACGTTTTAAATACCATTGTATGTATGTATGTATATATATATATATATATATATATATATATATATATATATATATATATGTATATATATATATATATATATATATAAATATATTAATTCCAAAATTCATAACGTTTTCGATGTGACTATGTCTTATTGATATCAGCAAAAACACAACTTCGTTAAATTTCAAAATGTGAGTAAAATCCTTTATATTATGCCACTTGAAGTAAAAATGGTCAAACCTTGAAATTATTTATTGTTGCTTAATATATTCTCAGTTGAAAATTGACTGGGAATCACTTAACCAATTGAATTACAAGTTCATGCTCCCTACTTCTTCTTTGTCTTCCGTGTTTAGACTCACTAATCTCTGCCTGTCCATCCAACAAGATCTTTGGTATATGTAACTGTCAGGGAACATGTAACTATCCTAATAGAACATCTGGATGTGACAATGACTGCTTGGGTAGTGAGGGCTGCATCTGTCCTGCTGGTTTCTTAATGCAAGAGAGTGACTGTATTCCTGCAGAGGAATGTGGATGCTTTGTTACAGAAGCCAATTTGGTCATTCCAGTAAGATATTGTTTTTCAAACACATCAATAGAAACGTTTGTTTAATTTCCATTTTCTTTTGCATAACGAGATTTATAACAGTTTGGTTAATATCGTACTTTTAATATACGTATTTGAATGGGGGAAGCGTCTGTTAGCGATACTTGCACACTACAATGATAAGTTACCATGTTAGTAATTATTTCTGATTTTTCGCCAAAATTTAAAGTTTCATATTGCATCGTAATTACTGTACATTAGAAGATGATAATTTAACAACTATCATCATGCTTGTCATTGCCCTTCTAGAATGGAGAAACCTTTGTCAGCGATGATTGCACTCAAAAGTGTTCCTGTAGCAATAACCGACTTACCTGTGAAGTTGACTATAGCTGTAGTACCAATGCTGTGTGTGATGTCAAGAATGGAGTACGACAGTGTTATTGTAATGAGGGATATGAAGGTGACGGTGAAACTTGCGAAGTTTTATATACAGACTGCAAGGATGTTCATGACGCTGGGCATACAGAAGATGGCGTTTATACCATTCTACCAACTGGATGGCCAGATTCACCATTTAGTGTCTACTGTAAAATGAATCATGGTGGAGGATGGACAGTAAGTTATTAGAGCATCAATACATTGTGAAAACATATTACTGGCGACTATTCCAAACATAAGTAATACGGCCCTTTCCTTTCTAACATGTTATATATCATCGTCTCGATCCTTCCTATGCCTCAGTTTGTCTCCTTATACCATTTTCTCCCATTCAGGTTTTTCAACGCCGCAGTGGCGGCAGTACCAGTTTCTCTCAAAACTGGGATGCGTACAAAGAAGGATTTGGGGACCTGAACGATGATTTCTGGCTTGGGAATGAGAAACTTTATTATCTTACACACCAAGCAGGTTACACGCTGCGCTTCGATGTTGTTACTTCGGGTGGAGATCAGAAATATGCTTCATACACCGAGTTTCAGATTGAGTCTGAAGGTAATAAATACAGACTGAATAAACTAGGCAACCATACTGGAACAACAGGTTAGTCACCCCTTTCAATAATATCATATACAATCTTTTCTGCTTTTCTTAATATTATTTTTAGGACTTATTTCAAGCTAAACATTTCCTGATCAATATTTCTGGGAACCTGCAACTTTAAAATTTTACTTTGAACTGTTACATACTGCTTTCAAATACGTACATTCCATACATTTAACTTAATCGATGGATGGATCGATCGATCGAATGTCACTTATAACTTAACAATAAAAGTGACATTCGATCGATCCATCGATCCATCGATTAAGTTTCATGAATGAAATGTACGTATATGAAAGCAGTATGTAAAATTCCATGTTAGCGAACAATGTACTTTAACGTTGCTTCACAAAATAAGCTTTAACAAGCCAGTGCCGATTATATATAGGTCCTTGAGTGATAAAACTGTCAAAATGTCCGTTTATCATACGTTTCTACATGACATTGTTTGCTGTGCACATAAATGAGAGAAGAATATATCCTTTTACAGAACATGAAATTGAGATCAGGAAATCAAAGTCTAGTAACGAAACTTAAAGAAACGGAAACGGAAAAGAGACTTGCTAAAATGCAAAACAACGAAGAAAATTAAAGAGAAATTCATGTAAATATCAAAAAGCTATCAAAGATAGAAAAAAAAAACAACCGACAAGAGGAGGGATTAACGTATTCAACTATGAATTCTTGGCCACATATGCTATACTGTTTCCGCATTCCGTTGACTCTAATTATAGCTTATTGGTACTTTGAATCAAACACAAATCCAAACTTGTTTTTCAAATAATTTATCAATTGAATGAATACATTATGATTGAATTACAGAATCCCCCTGTTTGTCTCTATTTTTTTTTGTCGCATTATATGCAAATTGATAAGATCACTTATGACAAGTATTAAGATGAATCGTTTTAACATAAATAATTTTAAAAACCATATTGTTTTATATTCTTCATTAAAACCCGATAATTGTATTTTATAAGATAGAACTAGCATAACTAAAATCACCTTCTCTCCTTATTCTTATGCTTGATAAACAATGGTAATGTTACTCTCTACTAAAACTTATGACAAGTATTAAGATATATTCACATATAACACTGGATGTCACAAGGGTAGCATTGAATTTTCACAAGGTTAAGATTTTTTGAGCTCATGACTGTGGTTTAAATCTTACTTAAGGGAGGAAACGAGATATGGTTATAATTACCTTTTAGATAGCTGACCAATAAATTTGTAAATGTTATGTTTGTCTATACAGATACAATCGTACCAATGAACACTGATTAACAATATTTAATGACGAACTTTTTTTCTCAACGAACTTTTTTTCTCATTTACATTGCATATTAATAAATTTCAGTAACATTATGCATGCACTTTCTTTATTAACTGGCCCTTGCCTCTTTTGTATTGTAATTTTTGTCTTTGTGCTAGTATTGCAATTCAGAAATTAAACTAGATCTTTAAAACTATTGTAATTTGCGTTGTTCATTCTATTACAGGTACACGTATCGGTAACAATAGAGGCAAAGCTTTCAGCACGCATGGCCGAGACAATGATGAGTGTGACAATTTTAACTGCGCGGAAGGACACCGAGGCGGGTGGTGGCACTCAGATCATTGGTGTGGTAGTTACTGTTGTAGTAATAATTTTTGTGAGCATTTTCCTTACAGAGGAAGCTGTAACACCGTTTGCACCAGCGACAACCTCAATGGAGATTACAACGGCGACCGTGGAGAAAACATCTTCTCTGACCATAATGCTTACTGCAACCTTAGGTTCACGGAGATGAAAATTCGGCCGTCCTCTTGAGCAAAATAATTTCAATAACGTTGATGTAACCTGTTTAGATTCATATTTAACGTTTCAACCAACGATTTAACCTTTCAGCTATTAGAAAACATCAATTTGTCGCTAATTGAAGCAACTGTGTACTTTCTGTTTGGATATATTTTCGATGTTTTTATATTGTATAATATATAATAACAATGACATTCGTAAACATGACCTATCAAGTTTCATTTCAATTCTTCGTTTCAAGAAGGCATGAACGGGATCCTTTTCTTACTAATGCTTTCTATATGGGATACACAAAGCACCGCAGTATCAAAGTTGAAACGCCAACCATTAAAACGTTGTATTGTTGCAAAAATGTAGGAGGCGCCAATTCATTAATTTTTACTTTCTTAGGGAAAGTTTCGTGTCGTTCATAAATTAGTATAATGCCACTATTTGTTTCTATCACACAATGGGTTACAGCCTATACTACCTTAGAAAACTGTTAAAAAAGGAAATTATTGTGATTTGTGCTTTGCATGTTTCTTATGTGATGGATTTTATTTTAACTACGCACGTTTTCACTACTAAAAAGAAAATAGCAAGAAGTGTAACGTTTGTGCTTTACTTAGAACTATAGACAATAGAAATTCTGCAATAATGTACGGGAAAAGATGAAATTACTAAAATCATTATATTCCTTCATTTCTTTATGTTGCTATTTAGATCTTAAGTTTCATAAAATATGAATTATATTTTCTTTGAAGTTTCAAGAACAATCACATATTCAATACCCATAACTTATCGTTTGCTTCAAAACCGTTGGCGGATTATTCCATCATGTAAGAAGGATGATTAATTAAGTAATACATTAAGTGAATAGGGTTACATTTTGTTAGTTATAGTGTTGTATCATTAATCATAAATTTAAGAATGTGATGATATGAAAGGATGTAAAACCAATATGATCGTTGTTCATTTTTCTTTCTTGGTTATCGTATTTGACTTCATCGTCCTTAAGAAACAACTTCTAAAGACTTGCATTTGTTTGTACTGCCATATTGAACAGTTCCCGTGCACTGAAATATGATGTTGCGAAAGGTACTTGTGTATTATATATTTCATGTTACTTCATATTCTCCAAATTGTACACATTGTTATTAATCACACAACACAAATACTATGTTCTAAATTATGCTGCGGTTGGTAGTTGGTTTTGCACTCTACGGTTAAAATTATTGCCAGATGCCTGTCTCTTTGTAGAATAACGATACCAATGTTGAGGCAGTAGGTAAGTAGTTGCTCATACATTTTCAAACAGGTTGGTTACGTTTATATGAATTTCACATGATGGCAGTTTCATATGATCGCAGATTAATTGCTACTTCATTCCCCCTAAAAATGAAGCCTGAATATGAACAAAGGTCTGTGAAAGCGATGAAATTTGCGACGATCTGATGACGTTTGCCGTCAACCTGACAGCAGCATATCGCCTGTAGCTCGGTAGAGATGGTATTACCTTTACCCCGAGGAAAATTATTTGGTATGATCTTTCGGAGCCTTGTTCCGAGAAGCTCCACGCAAATAAATGATTAAAACGTTTTGTTGATTTTAAGACGCTTTAATCTCTCACTGAAACAATTACAATTTCAATTAAACACTGTAAAATTACTTCAAGACACTGATTGGAACACTGAATTTGGTATAAATTATATGGCCATCATGTGCTGATTGTGAGCACTGGATTCTTTTTCCAGAACTAAGTTACCTCTATAAAAACTGCTCAGTAGTTACACAGCTTGGATCACATGTGATGGGGCATCCGAACCATGGTTAGTCCAATATTAACTTCGGAACAGCATTAATATTCATCAACATCTATCACTGAATGTACCAATCACGATTAAGAAAGAACACAAACGTGGTCTTAAGTTTTGGTTATATTTTTCCTTGCTGCAAATACGGGCTCCTAAACTAGACGTCTTAATATGGATCAAACAATTTCTTATGTATTTCTTTATTCGGGAACCGTGGGAATTAAAGAGGGAACTTGAAGGTCGAAAGTGGAAAGGGTGAAAGAAATTGCAGGAGCTTGATAGTAACTTAAACGAGCTATAAATTCAGCAATGTTATGCTGAACGAAAGGAGAAGAAGATAAGCGAAAGTTAACCGAAAATGATTTGAACAATCAAAATCTGTAAACATGGGCCACTTTGTATAAGTATGTTAACATACAATTTTCTAAATATCTAAATGGTATATCATCAGGCCATATGTGCCTCGTTGTGGTTTATGCTATTCTCTATCAATAACCAGTATCTTATTTCATTTGAGATATATTTGGGATATATTTGAGATTAATGTTCCTTCACGCACAATCCAGATATAATAGACTTCTCTTCTAGGAAGTTGTTAATGACAGTTGTGTCTATTGTATACACCACCGATGACGACGGGGAATCTTCCCTACAACTTCATCTTATAAAGTGACACATGAGCAGTCAAGAACACTTTAAGGAAAGAGAGACCATATATAACTAATATTTTATCGAGAAACCGTGCAATATAGATTATCTGTCAAATGTGTGAGTGCGACTTGTTATTATCAAACAAGATTTTTCTGTAAACATATAGCTTAAAGACAAATTTCAGTAAAGAGTGAATTAATACGGTTTTGTTGACATAACCAATATATCACACAGTGCTTTGACCAACCGACAGGTAAGCTTGACTGACCATTATAGTAGAGTCAAAGCACTATAACATATGCAGTCCGTTTATATATTTTCGGTATTTTAGAAGAAGAAACTCTTCGCCAGAGCAACTTCTAATCAATTGCTAAATGCAGTGAGTATTATGATATTCTATACAAATATTGCTTGTATTAGACACAGCGTGTCGATTAATTAAGCGGAAAATGAGATTTTAAGAAATGTTGCTGTACCAGCGACTAATTGGCACTTAGCTTTGACAAAAATGGTGTTCTTTATTATAATACCTGTGAAAATAATAAATCAAGTCAATAAAATCAATACAACTTTTACTCTGGTGAACTCTGTTCTGACAAAATAAAAACGTCATAATGACACGATTTTTCCATTGCTCTTTTTACTATTATTTCTGATCTCTCTGCACGTTGGCTCTGTGTGCATCATGTATACTTTACTGTTACTAACAATTTCATTTAATGATTAAGAAGTAAAGTGAAACAAATTGAGTCATGCAAAATGAGCAAACAAAATATGAAGTAAAACAGAGATCATAGTAACATTTAACAACAATTTGTTGCAGCTTTTCAGTTGTAAATTCATTTAAGGGATTTGCAAAAGAGGTATGATTTGCACTAAATTAATACATGTGGCATTAACGAAGTATTTAATCGAAATTCAATACACGTTCTGTAGCAAAACTGAACTTGGAACTATGATGTCATACATGCAAACAAAACATGAATTAAATTCACATTTTGAAGAGAAAAAACATACTTGTTAGTAGGATTGCATATGTGACGTCACACTTGTTTGCATTATGTTTTTACTTAAAGCTAAGGTGCTCAAATGGCGAAATCGGCAAATAGATGGAATTAAAATTTTACCTGAACTATTAATTCCAGAACATTCTTCAATATATAGTTCAGGTGGCTGGACATTGCCAGTTAATCGGCCATGTTTCCAATTGATTTATTCGATACGGTGTTTTTGTGTTTTCCTCATTGCTTACGAACCTGTGAGTTTAAATGTTTATTCTAAGATTTCGGGAAGATTTCCGTTAATCTGTATTTATTATTTTTGGGGGTCTAATCCTACGAAACGTTTTCGTTAAAAAGATAAATACAAATAAGCTGCCTATGAAATACAATAACAGATCTCATGATAAAGAGTAAAAATTATGTTATATGTTCATACATGTGAATGTAAAATAAGCACTACGTTTATTCACCTTTATTAACTATTATTAAATAAGCTGACTTTAATATGTAAATTTATGGACATCAATTTAATAGTATTTTAAAAGAATTTAGGAATCATCACACAATTATATATTACAAATTATTGAGTAATACAAACAAAATATATTAACAACGGAGGTCATAATGCCTCGCATTTATTTATGTAATAGATATGCGCATACGTGCTAATAATGCTAACATTAATATACGTTTGAAGCAGTTAGTCAATCGAAAGTTTGCAAAAAGAATTGTCTGAAAAAACAAGCTCAGTTAAAAGGATACAATTCGTTCCTTAACAACTCTTTAGAACTTCAGATTTAGTGAGTCCATTAAGAAAGTGAAAAAGCAAAAGAGATGTGTACTTGCAATCGATATATTTCTTTCTTTTTCACTCAAAATCCATTCAATGTGCTTCACGGTAAAGAGGATCGCGTCATTGCAGCGCCTGACATCGGTGAATCAATAACTTAAGTTGATGGTTTGTACAGTCAAGACCAACAAGGGCGATAAATAGACTTTATACTAGAACATATGTGCTAGACTATTTAACACATATTCTTTATTTGCAAAACCAATTTCGTAAAATAAAGCTAGTTTATAAATACACCATGATTGTGATGCTATTGGTGATATATACAGTACCACTGACCAAGGTAAGGGCTTCGCTTGTTAATTAACTTAATCCAATTTTCAAATTAACAGTTTTGTGAGATTACATCGATTGTAAATGTATTGCTCTGCCTTATATGTTTATTCAAAGATGTTTCTTATGTGTGAGCCTTAATGTGTGTCATCACGCGCAATGCAACAAAATATTTCTGTGATAAACTAATCAAATATCGAAATATCCAATGACTAGGTATGTTTTTTTCCTCATTTCTTAGATATTAATATTAAGATGCTAGCTTACTTTAGGTACGATGTTTTGCTTTGTGGAATCGATTTTTTTCTTTCATTACATCAACCAGCCTATGGACATGTCTTACGAGGGACCTTTCAATGCACCAATACACCTACATTCTACACTACGGTCCTGTCTGGTAAGTTCCTCAGGATTAAATAATTCGTCATGATACTACCACCGAAGTCCAACCAGTTAGACAATGATTAAATGTAAAACTTATTTATTTTATGGTAACTAACTTTTCGTTAAAGTGGTATTGTGTGAACGAGGAAACATCAAAAGACCGGTATTGTAACTGGCCACGTTTGTCGCCCCAACATCCTCATTTTTGAAGATGACATTAAGATACTTACTTAATATACTTGTTGGGGGAATAATTACTTGTTTTATTTTTCTTTCAATATATCAATCAGCATATGAATCTGGATTACGAGGAACATTTCAATGCACCAACACACCTAACTTATACACTACGGCCTTATCTGGTAAGTTCATTGAGTTAAATGATTTATCATTGTAATACAACCGCAGTCTTAGACGTTTGTCCATGACTTCAGCTTAAAAATATTTCTTGTATAGTAACGTAACTTTCGTTAACAGGTTTTTTTTTTTTCTATGAAGGAGGAAACATCACCTCAAACAATACCGATCAGTGTATCTACATTGGTAGTTCTTTGAAATGTTAGTTATATTTGTATCTAATGGATTAACTACAGGATGTTATTGTGATGTAATTAGGGGATAAATACGAGGGGAAATAAATGACCCTCACAAATGTTAGAAAACGGCATTTTTTCGCTAATTTTTGCTGATCTGTTTTTAATTCTCCTTATGCCTCCCTTGATCTTTTTCCTGAATAACGTAATAGTCACCTCTTGTAAAACAGCATTTTCTTCCGACGAACATTAAGAGTGAAATAATACGAATGAAGCAGTGTCGTTTGGTCTTAAATTTTTGTAATGCAATCAATTTAAACACTTTAAAATGGAGGGAAATGCATATTAAATAAGAACAGATGAACAAATTTTTAAAGATAACATTTTAAAACGTTTTTTTGACCTTCCAGGTCAAATTGGGCAATAAACAGTGTGTGGAAAGTCCGTAAACGCTTGTTAGGATAGCAACGTTGCCTGTTGCTAACATTCTTTTGAGAACTCGTCTATCCCTGGTCGGTTAGAACCGTTTAAATAAACGTTTACTGGGCCTGAGAATGTGCAGTTTTTAAAGAGGTTTCGAGCCCCATTGCTCGACAGGTTGGTACTTGTATTAACCGCAGTGTTAGTGCTAGTCTGAAAGATCGCTAGGCCTAGTCCCTGGTCAGTCATGTCGTTAGTAGTATTAGAAGTGCTAGCGTTATTGTTAGGCTTAGCGACAAGGTTTCTTCTGTCAGTGTCAACATCAGACGCTTTACGCTTCGGTGCTTTGTTTAAGCACCTCGACAAGGTTGCTGACATTGACCTTTTTGTGCTGTTGAGGAGTCTGTGCAGTAAGAGCTGATACTTGCTTCGCAGCGGTGGCCACTCAAAGTTGATATGGTTCTTGAATCAAACCCGCTGTTGCTTAGCTCAGTTATCACTGTAGCACGTATGCAGTGATTGGTGTACAGTTTGCTTAGGTTGGCTGCTTTTGAAATTTCTTTCATCATGTTCCCAAGCGTATTTTTTCCTACTGGAACATTATTGTACCAAAACTTTTGTTCTTTGCCTTTTGTAAAGACGAATTTGGTCGCTGAAACAAGTGCTCACACTTAGGATTGAGCTTGCTTAAATAAAGCTTCAAAATTTTTACTGGACAATTATCATTCCCTGTTGCATACATTCTCTTCTCTGTTTCGTTGTCCTTCCTTAAGTCCCCAGGGTGGTTTTTTGTGGCTTCATTAAAAGCTAGGGTACAAAATTCCCGGCCCCGTCATCTTTGCAAAACTTGAATGAGTCTTTCTTCAACAGTCGTAGACCTTCTCTACCTCTTCTGCAAAAGTAATACTCTAGGTAAAACCACGTCAATCTTAGGAGACCTTGTGGTGTTTCCACGTCCAAAGCAGTTATCATTTTCTTCAGATCAGCCGCTGCTATCGAAGATTTATGTTGGCTTCTGTCAAGTCCCACCTTCTTCATTTGTTTAAGGACCCCTCTGAAGACATTGTTAGCACCTTGAAACTCTCTGTCACTTATGACATTGATCTGACGACAGAATGGCTCCCCTGTAAGGTGGCGATGAATCGCCGCTCTTAGTCCTACAAATGATTGCTTAGCGTACATTTTACCATCCTTGTTTCTAACCTCTGCATAAAATACTCTGAGGAGGCAGTTTAGCTCTTCATGCAGAAGTACCTCAAAGTTGCTGTCCTTTCCCTTTGCCGTGCACCATTCTGAAAAACAAAGAGAATACCATGTAAACTCAGTTGAACAGTTTTGCATTCATAACCAGTCTCGAATAACCAGTCTCGAATCGTGTTCGAGACTGGTCCCTTTTCAACTTCGAATTTAGTTTTATCCACTAATTCATGTCATTAAAATGCATGTAAATGTACTTGCTTGAGTAGGCTAAAGATATTGACAAAGACAAACAAATTATACTGACCTTTGAAAAGTTTTACTCCCCACGTAGTGTTGTAAAGGGTTGCCTTCTCATTCTTCCCTTCAGCAATTTTATCAATTTCTTGACTGCTCAATTCCTTGAACCTGTTTGAAGGACTAGGAGTAGGACTATCTTCATCTAGTGACTCTAGCTCAAAATTAAGCTCAAAATTAATCCCTAAGTCATTCATTTTACTCGAAGTATTTAGCTCGATGATTTAAGAAGTACGTACAGTGTGTATTGAGACTCGTTGTGTGTGAAAACATATACAGTACTAGGCCTACTGCTGTTACTAATTGCAAGTAGGCTATATATACTGTACAGTATTCTTTTGCAATTTGGAACATTTCTTTGCCCATAAACATATTTGCATATACTCATGGCAAAGTTACATCATGTCTTCATTTCTTTTAATTATGACTTCATGATTGCCCTGGCAACAAACCAGTGTTTGTCTAACTTTTCGATCCTGAAGCAATTCTCCTCACTATACACTCGACCAGTCTCGAATCGCATTCAAGACTGGTCCAGTATACAGAGAGTTGCTTTAGGCATTTATGAATACTAAATAATAATACTACTTACTTGTATTGGTAGCGCACGAGAAACAACTAATTGAGCTGCAAAGCACTACTCTATCATGAGGTTTGGTGTTATAATACTAAATCATTAGTTGACTACTTAATACATAATAAATAAATAAGCAGAAATGAATCCACACGATGACTGTTTTCAATATTTTGCGAGTGTCAAGGCTACCATACAGACTGTAAGGATGTTTACGACGCTGGTCATACACAAGATGGCATTTACACCATCCTACCATCTGGATGGCCGGGTTCACCATTTACTGTTTACTGTCAAATGGATAATGGCGGAGGATGGACGGTAAGTCAGTTTGTAATACCTTGTGAGAGGACTAGCGATCCAGAGGAAATTTCAACTATTCGTCATGTAGCACTCTTGTTTAAAAGTTTTTTTTTTTTGCTTCGGTTAGGCTAAAAATGACATGTACGGCTTCAACTGTTTACATAATTTGTATTGATGTTTCTAAAGTTCAATATGAAACGCAGCACTTTTTATGGCCTCAAATAACTTGACGATGTATTTCATATACGTTTGAAACTTTCCATACAGTTGCATATAAACACAAATAAGTCCATTGGCAAAACTAACAGAGGAGTTGCCCCCCACCCCCCCCCCCCCTCACTCTACAAACGTTGATGGAAGTTATCAACAATGAGGGGACCAAAAAAGGTAGCACCACGTTTTGAGTATTCTTAATTGAAACTTTGGAGCGCTTTCATATAACTAAAAGCTGGAAATTGGTCATTGAATCCATAGATACAAAGAAAACTGATGTTATGGACGATTAATTATAGTCATAGATTAGTATTTTCCAAATTAATAAGAGAAAATTGTGTTTTATTTTTTAAATGTTTCCAAGAATAACAGACTCGATATACAGAGAGGGACATCGTTGATAATCGGACGCTATCCATCCATATACTCCTGTTAACATAATAATTTATCTTTATCGCAGTCTTCCATCAATCCAATGTATTTTAAGGATACTTTTGATTATCTTTTTCATCTAGGTACTTAAACTTTGACAGTGTACCGTTAGTTTTAACCAAACTTGAATGCTTACAAAACCATGTTGGGATGATTTTGGCTTGGGAATTAAAACTGCATAATCTAAAAACTATCCTAATTTTATTTTCTCCTATCCAGGTTTTTCAACGTCACAGTGGCATTACCAGTTTTTATCAAAACTGGGATGCGTACAAAAAAGGATTTAGTGATCTGAACGATGATTTTTGGCTTGGAAATGAAAAACTCTATTATCTTACAAACCAAACAGGTTACACGTTGCGCTTTGATGTTATCACGTCAGGTGGAGATCAGAAATATGCTTCATATACCGAGTTTCAGATTGAGTCTGAGAGTAATAAATACAGACTGAATAAACTAGGCACCCATGGTGGAACAACAGGTTTTTATATGTTTTAATTTAAAGTTCCAATTTTCTGTTAATTCGCTTACTTATAGTTCTAGGAAAAAAAAGCCTAATTACATTATATTTACTTCTCGGAACCTTCTATCCGACTGTTCTCTGCGTTAAGAAGACGTACGAGGGGAAGAAGTAAATACTAGAAAATTGAGAAAACCCCAGGCTTGCAATGGTATTGTCCATGGCCTTGCGTCCCGTATCAGTGCCAGACATAGTTGAAAATACGTTTATGCATGCCACTAGTCAGATCGGTGTGTGATACTATGAGATGACATATTTTCAAAATTAATATGCTTGATTAATTATATGACCTGTCACTTACTATTCACTTGACAGTTTTGTTCACCTTACAATTAAGATATTGTGCTCCGGAAAGCGGTTTTATTTTATAGCACATTACAATAAAGGTGCGATGCCTTTTATTAAGTGTTCATGTGCTTTTTTCTTAAAGGTTGGCGTATATATAACAACTTGGGCAAAGCTTTCAGCACATATGATCGAGACAACGACGACTGTGATGCTTTTAACTGCGCGAACCGTCACAGAAGTGGTTGGTGGCACTCGGATCATTGGTGCGCAACTTGTGATAATAATAATGGTTATTGTGACCAATTTCATGTCAGCGGAAGCTGTCACTCCGTTTGTACCAGTGACAATCTTAATGGAGACTACTACGGTGTCGGTGGAGAAAATGTATTTTCCAACCACAATGCTTACTGTAGCTTAAATTTCACTGAGATGAAAATTCGGCCATCCTAGTGAACATAATGAATTTCATGTTTAGCTTGTTTTACAATCTAATTTACTGCTTGAACCAACTACCAAAAGGAAAATGTTATCATTAACTGAATCTGCTATATGTGTTGATTTACTTCTTGTTGTTCTGCTGTCAAAAGCCACAGCAGTACAAACAAATGTTCAGAAAAAAAAAACGCTTAAAATATATTGGATTGTTTTATGTGCGTGTATTAACCTAGCGTCTGAACGACAACATTTTAGCTCGAGATGGAATCATATGTATTGGTATATATATATATATGCAATGTAGTTTGGTATGAATTGCTGGGAATTAAATATTGAATTAAAATTGTTGCTGCCATTGTTTTATAAAACATATTTCCCGTTGTTTCATATAACAATAATTATCATTAATGACTTATTAAAATAATGTGACATTCACGCTGACTTCGAACATGCGAGCTATGAACCGTTTACTATTGCCAACAAATATTTCTTCCTGCACATTAAATTAATGTTTTGTGTTTTAAATGGGTAAGTTTGAAGCTGTTTGTTGTCCGTGCATACTTTTTTCTTCTGTTCTTGATGAAGTGTTGGTTGATTACTTGTAATACATTACGTTTGCACACATATTACGGAATCTTGCATTTAACAGTAGATTATGATACGACAATACTGCGACCAGTACAAGGTGATATACAGCTATAAACAGTATGTTTAAATCCTTACTTTTATTACATTAGCACATCTAGTGAACTATTGATATTGATACTTTAGGATTTGAATTGCTTGAGTTATTTCTTACAGCAAAATAAATGTAATTGTAAATTTTTTATTAATTTACTAGTTTAGTTGCTTGAATACTTTTATTGAGGTCTTTTTATTGCTGAAAAACTTGGGTATATACTTTCGAAAAAGTTTACATTAAGGTTAGGTTTTTTTTTAAATTAATATTACTATTTATCAACGAGAAAACATATTATCAATTTCATTATTATGTGACAAACCGAAACGTTTTCGGTGGCTAAGAATGTAATTGAGGAGTAATGAGCTGGATAATCTGATGCCTTCTCTGCCCTATTTTATGTAACGAAAAGACTCGCTGATATTTCTATTGATTCACACATCAGTCTTGCATATCAGCATCCTTTTAAGCTCCTTTCATTGTACTAATCGATCAAGTTGACTGTATTTTACATGTAAATCACGATAAAAACAGCATAATGTATAGAGTTTCGACATGTTTTATCATATTGCAGGTATTTTTCAACAGTTGGAGGACCAACTATATTGTAGCTGTTCTTATAGTTACAGTATCCCTCTAAACGAATGCCTTATGCGATGATCAAACACATTTCGCTGAGACGTCATCACTAGTTGCATTAATGAGGTTTAAGCTAGATATGTTAAATATTATGCAATGATCACATCATGTGAAATATATATGGAAAAGAGTTGTTTGAAATCAAATGATTGAAACGGGATAATTTCTACTGGTTATTTGGATTGAAAATGTTTAAAGTTATAGCCGATATGATTTCCCTCTATTTCCCTCTGTTGTTCTCCTTTGTTCTTTTTTGTTTGCTTGTACTTGCATTTTGGTGAAACAAAACGTCCTAGAAAATATTAAGTGAACACATAACTACACCAATGAAACTTATTATCGTGAGATTAAAACGTTATGTGAATTTGTGCAGATATTAAGTTTTCTTTCTAGGAACACCACGACAATAGATGTCCATTGTCACTTACAGATGCAGTTCAAAGTACGCCATTATTTTCCATTAAGTCTGCATTTTCATGTCTGTCGTTTTGTAGCTACATGCGTATCAAAATTTAAATATCTAGTTTACGCAGTCCATTTTGTTATGGATGATAGTTTGTTACAGAATATTCCAATGAGAGAATTTGAGACTATAGATGCTAACAAAAACAGTTTTATTTTAATTTCAAATTTTAAATTTTGAAATCATTGCTTTGGTTACAAGTGACTTGTTTTTTATGGATCTTCTATACAAGTGTTTTGAAAGGCTTTGCTTTCCGTGTAAACATTGCTGTTAATTTAATTTGTTTCTAATGTGATGTGATCACAGTGTATGTTTAACTGTTAGCCAGAGTTGAGAATTTCATTAAATTGCAAATATTACAATTTGTATATTTTCATCTGACAATATACACATAATTCAACGTTTATTTATTTTACATATTAATGTATTCCAAGTATTACCATTAAATATAGTCCGAATATTAACACAATTCCCTCGTAGTTCTATCACTCTTCAGTTTCTGTAAATACAAACATGTCAATGTCTTGTTTCTTTACTGACAGTTTATTGTTATCTGCATTAATCTGGCCAGCGTGGTTCACAAAAGTCATGCATGGAACGTATGCAATATTTGAGGATTGCGAATCTCTACATTAGGATAGACTTTAAGTACTTAATTATTTGCATTAGGGAATCACTGTTGAATGAGTTATTCACAGCAAAAGTGAGGACATTTTTTGAAAGAAAGCTTGCCACGGTGTATTTTGTAGGTCTTGTGCATTAAACTTTCATACTTTAATGTATAAAATAGGGTTAAAATGGTTCTGATATGTTCAAGTGAAAGATTTCTAATAAATTCCTGCGACAGGTGACAATACCGTTTTATAACATCTAAGTCATCTCAGGGATATAGCTCTTTTCCTAACTTATTGGACAGTTTTCATAGAAATACTAGCACCCAAAGTACGCTATTATTAAGATTATGATAGTCCATGCATTACGCAAAGATATTCATCTTGTAAGTATTCAAGGGTACTATCCATCAGTATATACGTCGTGAGTTGTAGCCTTAGTAATGTAAATGTAAGGTAACTTTTTTGTCATCCAAGGAGCTTTGGTCTTTTATTGTATTGCTTCCTTAAATTCTCGAAATGAAGTTACGTCTTTAATCATGTAGCTGCAAGGCACACCATTCGATTTTCCGTAGATATAGGCGTAGTTTTCATTGACTTGCGGGCGAATAATTTTACCGACACTTCTCATTGCCCTAAACTGGTGTCATAGAACAGCCATGTTCGCAAATTCCAAGTAACATCTATATTTCAAGTAAACTGTGTGTCTTTATGCTAATGAAAACGTTTAGGGCATATATTTAATTTCTTGTGGTGACAAGTGTTATGTTGAAAATTAGAGTAAGTAATAGCATTTCTGAATATCAAACTACATACTATAGGAAATGATTTGTAAAGTCCGATACATTGTAGAGCGTCTAGTAGCATAGTGACAAAATAAAACAAGTACTCATATTTCCACATGTGCAAGACAATGCTTTTGGACACTGCAGCACAAATGAATCAAACAGTCTCAGATTATTGCTGGGTATTCTGTAACTTGTTTACAAACATTTAATGTAACGCCTACGGGCTAGTGTTCAAGAAGGTTATATTCTGTACTGTAAACTATGGTTTAGTGTTATTTCATGCTGAGAGACAAATCTCCTGGAACGAAATTATATATTCATCTTCTTCTGTGAGATTTCAACTGCAAATCATACACATGATTAAAATAGTGAAAAGAATTAAACGAAAGTAGATAATAAATTTAGTTACAGTACCCATCCCAAAATGTGGTAGTATGACCACGAAGGTGTCATCCCTCATATGGCCATGGGCGTCAATCCTGGGGGCCGGGGGGACACGCCCCCACATTTCGATGGGTGGAGGACACACTACTAAATGTCCCCTACACATTTGGAAAAAGAGGTGGCACTTCATAGCTAGAGCCAAAGCCTGTACATATTTGTTGTTTAGTTGTAGATGGTGTTTCAAAGACGGTGCCCGGTTCCCTAATATTGGGGAAATGAAATAGGGAGCATATTCCGTGGCAGCGCATCCCATGTTACCTTGTTGTTGAGTGATACCGAAGTTAACTCCACAGTGAGAACACTGGGTACACGGTGGTTACATAGTACGCTCCGTCCAGAATTCACCCATTACCAGATGCAGATCCACAACCGTAGTAACTTGCGTGAGGACTCCAACGAACAACAACTGATTTATTTTGATGCCTTCATCACTTTAGCCACCACTCACATGGGACCCCACAGTTCGATCGGTGGAGGACTAACTATCAAATGTCTCCCACACATTTGGAAAAAGATAAAGTTTGACAATACATGCGCATGTGTGAGGTCCTGAAAATAAAATTAAAGTGGTTTGTCTTGTCATCCTAGTTTTAAATTTCATAGAAATATATTCTTGTAGACCTAGCAAAACATTTAAACTGACACAGTCCCATTGGAAGTGTGTCAAGGGTGGCATTACAAGGCATTGATGGTTTAACATGCTGAGGTATGACGACTTTTGGCCAAATTTGCGCTAAGCTCACTAAACGAACTCGGATCTGGACTGTGCTTAATTAGTAATAATGGCGTATGAGAAAGTGCACCATTTTGTGGTATGACTTCCAGGACGGCAAGTCGAGAAACTCACATGCAGTTGCGGCGGATAGCTTCCTTCGTCTATTTGTCCGGGGACATTTTGGGACATCGTTCCTATAGGCCTATATCTGAGGCCCTTGGACCATTCCTTGACCGACTTGGTACAATATAATGTGCCCTTTTCGAAGTAAATTTATTCACAGGTTGTTAGTTGTCATGGGTTCAAACAAATGAGGGGTATTCTATCCTGAAACATAGGACAAAATGGGGCTGCGATCTGGCAGGTATTGAAATCTTAAATTTTCTTGGTACGCTGCGCGCCAACCGATGGTGGCGCTCGCTTAGATAGTACTTCGGCCGGAATACTCGAATCGATTACGTCCCCCCCCCCTTCACGTTTGCATATGGCACATCGTCGTATATCCACCATATATAAGATACAAGAGCCATCACACAATATTGAACCTTTGAGGTTCATTGAACACCCCTTTGACGTTAGTTACTACGATGTTAGTCCAATAGTCTAATTTCCTACAAGTTACAATTATTGGAGGGTGAGTTGTGGAACGATTTTAGCCGTTTTGGCGTGTGTATTATAGCCAAAAGATTCATGTTTTAATATGCCATTTGTCATTTGACCTTGACATTGTTTTCCTATGGCTTTTTGTGGTTAATCACAAGGTTTCAGCAGCTCACGTACATGCAAACACCTAACAAAGCCATCAGGTGAAATTTTCATTACATTTTATCACAAATTGTAATTTGACGTTATGCCCACCAAAATTTGAAGTCCGTCTGGCTTACAGTTTAAAAGAGTTAACAATAAGCTTTTTGGACCAAAGTTGGCCAAGTGTGACTGTTGATCCCATCGACAACGTGATCTTTGTAGTTTAAATTATATTTGACTTTAACGGTCTGGTATCTTATATGTGCAAAACGGTTTTTCATCACGTTTTTATGATATATGTAAAGTACCCCACCCACAAACACTTATGCACAGCTGTCAAAAGCAATCCTGCTTACCAAGGTAGAACTTGAAATAGTCAGGAACATAGTGGCAACATACAACAATCTCAAGTGACAACATTAATGTGACTTATCAGTTTCGGTCTGCATTTTATTCAGAACACCGTTACAGAGGGACGTGTCTTAATTTGTCATCTTAACAAAGTGACTGAAAGAAACAGAACTCACAAAAAACGTTGTTGTAACTATATGTAATGGTGATTGAACTTCTAATACCTTGATATGAATCAATTGAATTACATTAGGTGTTAGACATGTGGCAATATATATATATATATATATATATATAAGTCTGTAAATCCTTGTAAATGTTGTCATGTACATTTCCATAGATAAGGTAAAGTAATTTGGCATGGCTTTAACTCAAACACGTCAGTTATCCGGGCTTTTTCTTTTCTTGGTCCTTCACTCTTTTATTGTCCGGTGACAGTTAACCTCACTATCAAATGTATTCAGATATTTTGTTGTTATCTCAGTCCATGTTGTCTTTTAGGAAAAATTGTCCTGCATAGAAATTTCGAGTGCTCACAATAAGGGAGACGTTTTCAGATTTTGGTAACACTTTGTTGTTAAATTATCTTTCACAGTAAAAATGTAGACACAATATTCACTTTGCTGATAACTTTATTTCTGAATCACGTCATCAGGATCGAGGTCGTATCTTCATTTCCGTGGACTGTATGTTGGTATAACCGCCAGGGAATCTATACCAATAAATGGTATAAGATCCAGTGTATGGTCTATTGAGGTCACAATAAGAAGAACAATAATAATAACTGTACCACCATGCGGATTTATAATTAGCGGCATTATTAGAAGAACAATCATCGTTGTCACGGTCACGTGTAAAGAATGCTTCTCCATTGTGATAACTATGACCAAGTGCGTTGTAGCCTAGATAAGCAAACAGAAAGAAAAGGGTCAATGAAAGCATTGTCGCAGATTGTATGTATGAAAACTGCAACAAATATAACTCAATGTTAATATATGACACGGAGACTGAATGGTTACGTCATAGAGTAACTAAATGCATCATACAATCGAGTGTGTTTTATTTAAATATTAAGACACCCTTTTACAAACAATGGGCAAGTCGTTCACAGGAAATTAAAATTATTTAGAAGAGCATTTATTTCTAGTCGTATTCATATGTAAAGATAGGCATCAGTTTGTGGGAGTTCAACATGGACCTCATTTACATATTAAAAGAGGGTACACACAGTGAAAGGTTCTTCAAAGTCCTTGTCACCTCATATATTTTACATGTTATAATATTTTTAAAAGAAGTAGTTACAATGTTTTGGATTTTCGTAAATCGGAACTCATTCTTTTAACATGATTTGACTTGATTCAAATCGAAAGACCTCATTTTAATATCAACCAATTGTTTAATAACCGTTTATATAACTGTGATTCGATGCCTACAATTTTGAACTTCAGACTTTGACTGGAGTACTTATGTATCTATTTAAGGATTCCAAATATTAGCACAATGATTAAAGCTCCACTTGCGGAAAAATAACCGTTTTATATCTTACGAGGGAGACTTGTACGTAATATTTGGGCATTATAAATCTCTCCATTTTTCTTTGTTTTAGATTTGTCATAAAAATTGGAAAGGTATACTTGAAATAATAATGTTCAGTTACTTCGATATTCTCCCAACTATAACAGAAAAAACAGTGTCCCATTATTGTTTCATTATTGGTTGCAACCAGTAATCGATTTAAAATTATCGCTACATTATTCTAAAAATAAACGTTCTGAAATGAACGACATATGAGTGTAGACATTTATATATTTCATGTTATAGCATGTGATAATTGTTCAATACAATTGTTCATTCTCGAAGTAATAGACTGACTTTGGTACGAATTACTGTGACGATCGATCTTGTATAGCGTGGAACCTTATTGCGAACCATTCGCAGCCATACATTATCTCGTAACAGTGAATTAATGTAACTGTTTTCAACGGGTGCGAACTTAAAAGTTTCTGTTTTTCTTTCTTCGGTTTTTTCTTTACTCTGCCTACTGCTATATCTTGGTATATTTCCAAAGACCAGTTAAACACAGCTATAGACCATAATCTATGACTCTAACATTTACACATTATCTATGTGATCTGCATGAGATGGGATATTTGGTTATAGTTGGGTTTCCTTTCTATGTCGAGGCAAACGAATTGAAGAAAGTTTTCCAGATCATAGAATATGGCTACGTCTTGTGTAGTTTCAGTATTTTCAAGATGTAATTGAACCCGAAAATGAGCACATGATTTTAATATATCTGGACTATCAGTTCTTGATAGTCATGATAAGTCTATTATACAATCTAAGTATTTGTAATCTCTAATATAGCACGTTGAAAAATTAGAATTGCTCTGAATAGTTGCCAAGTGCATCCGTTATGATGATCATATGCACATCAGATTGTAGAATGTACTTGGAGAAAGAAGATAAAATGGAACTCACCTGCTGTACTTGAAGAGTCATAACCACTGATACTTAGTCTGAAATTAGTATCCACATTGCCCACGCTGAAGGAGCTATACTTAGCAAAGTGATATTGGCCAGATTTTGAAACGAAATCAATCCTTAGCTCATATTGACCTTGGCTCGTCAATGCTGCAAGTTTATCGTTGCCAAGCCAGAAATTGCCGTCGGCAGTTCCAAAACCCTCTCTGTATTCATTCCAATCTCTGTGAAAACTCAAACCACTGTCAACACGTCGCTGGAAAACCTGTAATTATAGTAACACAAACAAAAAGGTAGACGCAACTATATATAAACTAATTTTATTACATTTTAAGATGGTTGCAATTATCCCAGTTGAGATACCCTCAAAAGTCCATTCAGTTTACATGATTGTGTTGTGTTGTGTATAACCCATGGATCTGAAAGGAGTATCATCATGCATAATACTTCTACTTTAAAAAAAAAAGCAGACCAACGTTCGCAAGCCAAAATAAATACACTTAAGACAGATGTTCTCTAGACATACTGGTGTCCATAAACCAAATTAGTATGCAAACAGTTTTAAATTATCCTATTTGTTAAGTTGGCTTTAATCGTTACAAATTAATGATAACATAATAATAGTAATAAATATTTAAGAAATAATAATAGTAACAATTGTGTTTTCATCAGTGACAAAAGAGAAAGAATACAACTTCCTTTCCTTTGTTATCTTTAAAAATGACAATAACAGATACATACCAACCAACCACCTCCATCTGAGACGTCACACATTACTTGAAATGGGTTGCCTGTCCACCCTGCTGGTTGTATAAGTCGAATGCTGTTGGAGTCCTCTGTACTAAATGCTTGACAGTCTGATGCAGTACTAGCCCGATCACATTGGACCCCGTCTCCAGTGTATCCTACGTTACAGTTACACTGTGATAAGCCTTGTCGTTCCTCACAGTTACCATTGGGACTGCATCGGTATGTGTCATCACAGCCCAACAGACCGCTGTTGCAGGAACACCGTTTGGTACAAGAAGGGTTCACATATACTTCACCTTCCTAACGAGATAAAACGGTACGCCTTGTCAAGTAGATGCAAAATAATAATATCCTTCAATGGGAATACTCAATGTTCCAAGTCGAGGTATAACGAGCAGTGCAATAGGTGACATTCCTTCATAAAATTAGAGCAGCTGCAGGGTAAAGATTTAACGTTTTTAAAATGTATCATTTCAAGCACCATAATAACTGTTTTGTTCCGGCTTTTCTTCTCATTGTAAATTAGTTTGATACGTAAACATTTAGGAATGGTATCTTACCGCTAGGACTACTCCTTGACCGTTCTCTGCTTCCTCTATGAAACAACTACAATTCTCTCTAGGTACACAGTCTTCCCCGTCCATCAAGAACCCATCGGGACAAACGCAAGTGGGTGTGCTAGAGCATGATTCGGTACATGTAGGATCGGCACATGAACCTTCACATTTACACCTGTTGAGAACCTTGTTGGTGGGACACCACTCGATGCATGGGTCTGGAATAGGAATAACGATTAAGTTACGACATCAAAAAGGAAAGCTTGATGGAAAGTGTACGATGATCTATTATCTCAATAACACATCATGTTCATAAATTATCATTTGATATTGTATAAAAATGCGAAACATGCTTCACAGCTAAAACGACATATCTAAATAAACCAATGAAATAAATAGCAAACCGCTCTCTGCCCTTACTAGATGAACAAAATACATCGATTTATGAAGAAACTAAGTCTGAGCTAAGTGCTTGATAGCAGTGGCCAACAACGTGATCATGAAAGTAAATTTGCATGCTGCAAAATGAATATTAAATATTACTACGAGCTCATTCATCTAAAGGTACCTTGGTTAATGGCATGGATGTAAGGTTGGTTCAGGTGGGAAGTATATCGTTAGTAAGCGAAACATTCCCGCTCTGTATCACACCGCAGGTCAAACATATTAATATCATCGAATTATTGAAACATGTGCGAACAGCAAAAATCGCAATATTTTAATTTCACTGTTTAACGGTTAGCAAACATATTAAATGTCACTTCGGGCGAGAAACGTGTCCAGTTAAGAAGTGTATCAGTTTAATAACCCACCTGTTGTTCCGGTATACTCTCCGGTGCTAACCAGTTTGTAATGACTGAAGCTGTCACTGATGCGGAAAGTTTCATACGTCACGAAGAATGAGCAACCGGATTCTGTAGTTATATCCATGCGGAGCTGATATTTCCTCTGATTGGTGATGTAGGATATCTTCTCATTGCCGAGCCAAAATTCATGAGAAAGGAAACCAAAACCGTTTTCATATTCGTCCCACGTACGGTTGAAGTTGATTGAATTATCCTCTCGTCTCTGTATGACCTGTTGAAATAATTTGAGACATAAAAATATCAAACTGATTGAATTGCAAGAGAGTTAGTTATTAACTGTAAGACTAGTGTGAAACAAAAGAAAGGCAAAACTATACTGAAACATGGAACAAACAACCTGCAGGAAGAGAAGAATGAGATAATATAAACAAATTAAAATCACTTAAAAACCACACCAAATGTATATTGATGCGAATACTATATAAATATTACCAATATATGAGTTGTGTCATCTTCGGCAATTTAGTATTCTTATTGAAGTCATGAATATGTGGAAAGTATTAAAACGTATTGGAAAACCATGTAGGAATATAAGTATGGTGCAGACTGCTTTTGCGAAAGAGCATGACAGATGATTCGTCCAACCTCTTTTTGTAAGACATAAATATGGTGTAAAGCTTGCCGAGCCCAATGTAACATCAAACTTATATTATTACATCATAATGATATGAAAAGTTCTGTAGTATGAGAAATGTATTATTTCAACAAGAATAATTTCAATTGTGGTGACAAATCTTGCAATGTAAATACAATATTCACAGTATAAAATACAACACCTACCGTCCATCCACCATCACCTAGACTGTTGTTACAAGATACTTCAAAAGGTTCAGGATAGTCGTCTGGTTTGATGACGTAAACACCATCGTTTCTAGACGATGGACATTGGCTAAGCACTTCATGGCAGTCTCGTGGATATTCAGCACGTTGGTAGAGGAAAAACGATGACGCTAAAAGGAAAAGGTAACACAACATAAGCATAACTTACATCAAGCTAAGAGGTTTCATAACTCCGGAGACACTTGTTTGACAACAGAGATCATATAGCATACCTTTATTGTTTACTTTGTCAATGTTCACAACCACTTGCGTCATTTCCTGATCACGTTATAAAAGTTTTGGCATGGGCAATTACGAAGATGTGATTTTAAAATCTAGTTACTATTACTTACTAGTCTATACTATTTCAAACATTTTCCATTTTTTTTGTAAATGAAGTCACTCGTTTTATCTTATATTCCTGAAAAATTTGGTAAGTTAAGCATTTGAATAATACATAGCAAATTAAAAACCTCATTTTAAAGGCGATCAATAGTTTTTTTGAGCGAATTTCGTATCCTATACATCATAATTTTCATAAACAAAAAAGTACTAAAGTAAACAAACTTTCTTTAAAAAAAAAATAAAAGTCTTTGAAGTTACAAAGTTCTTATTATACTCACAAATGTTATGTTAACAACATATGATATCTTTGAAGATACTTCCCAAACGATTTTTATATCGTATACGTTCATAATTGTTTGGCTATTCTCCAAATTTTATGATATAGTTGTATCTTAAAGACAGACAATATTACTTTCACTCGTCTTTGGAAATTAGCTTGTGGTTGGGGCAATGGGGAAGGAGAATGGAGAGGGGAGAGGATATACGGGTAAGAAAATGCTACAACGTTGTTAACGTTTTGAAGTTTTTAATATGATAGAAATTAACATGATAGAAATGCTACAATGTTGATATAACGTTGCTACAACGTTGTTAACGTTATGAAGTTTTTAATATGATAGAAGTTAACATGAGACATTCTTTATAAATTAACATTCTTTGAAATTAAAGTCTTTGAAGTTACATAGTGCTTATTATACTCACAATAGTTATGTTAACAACATATGATATATTTGACGATACTTCCCAATTTGTATATTATATACGTTCATAATTGTTTGGAAATTCTCCAAATGTTATGATATAGTTGTATCTTAAAGAAAAACAATATTATTTTCACTCGTCTTTGGTGGTTAGCTTGTGGTTGGGGTAAAGGGGAAGGAGAGGGGAGAAGGGAGAAGGAAGAGCAGAAAAGGGTAAGAAAATGCTACAACGTTGTTCACGTTTTGAAGTTTTTAATATGATAGAAACACTTACTTAGCGTTTGGTCTCCGTAGCCACTAATGCTCCTTTGACGTTCCGGCTAAAATAAGGTCAAAAATATTTATTAACAATGATCGTCCAATAAGGACAGGGTACAATTATATAGTAAAATATGTCAACGTTACATTTTTCTTATTTTCCATCGTCCTATGTTTAGGTTAGTCTAACTTTTTATTTTATTTTCTCATCTATAAATTGCAACATTTCACATAGCTGTTTGTTATTTTAGTACAAGTTAGAGGAGAGTTATTGACGCAGTCATGTATCTGTATTAGTAGATAGCCGCCGTTTATTGAATACAAAAAGAAAAACAATATAGATACGACAAAGTTTGGTTGAGTTGTAGAGGAGTATGACAATAAGTATGATAAGCAGTTTTAATTTTTACGTGAATTCAGGTGAATATTGAAGATTAAAAGTAATCCGATAAAGATGTCACCTCTCTCAGTACAAAACACAAACAATGAAAGTTAAGGTTTGAGTTTAGCATTGTCTTGAAAACATATTTTGTTTTGTTTTAATATCCCATATATTCAGAGTGTTTTTATGCCCATCAATTTGTTCTAGACAATGAACATTTACTATATGCCCATTTGGTATCACGTTCTTGATATGACTTTTATAGTTTAAAACATTTTTTTTTTTAAGAAGACCTATTGGTTAATAAAGATTTGGTTCTAATGTATAATAACGTTCGATAGAATTTTGTAGAAAACATAATTATATAAAAGAACCGTTAGAATCTTCATAATAACATATTTTTCTTGTAAATTGTTTAATTTAATTAATTCACATGAAACAAGTTGCTATAAATACTTTGCAAATTTCACATCTGCATTATGTATTCGCAAATTTGGATTAAATTGAAATTGTTCTTTGTACTGGCAATGAAAAAATATATAACCTTTACACACATTAAATGATCGGGATTATTAATAGAGCAAATTCTTTATTGATATCATGCAGCTGTTTGGGATAAATCTGACAAAGATGAAAATTTGTGGCAACAATGAACTGACAACGACATCAGCGATTAAATCAATTGACAATTCTTACAACAGCAACGTTTGGATGAGTAAAGTCAGTATATCTTTTGATTTTCTTTATTGCCATTGTTTACTTACATTAATTTAGTATACAACCTAAATAAATTATACTAGTTCAGTAGTTAATTAAGTCGACATAGTATTTAATGTAACGGAATTAGAACAATTTTCTTTAATCGACTATGCATCTTTAGAGCTTACGAAACATTCTATGAAGAGGTAGATTAAACATGTTTGCCTGCCACCGAATACGCTTTTTGATATTACAAAGAACAAAATGTACACAATACGCTAATCGATTGACGTTTATTGCAGCGGTTTCTTAACCTTTAGTTTTCAACGTTAACTTTTGAGAAGAAACTACCTCTAAGAAAATTCTATCATTATTTCGTAATTTGACTAAGTATTTTGTAGAATTGTTAACTTAAACATTGTCCTTTAATTTTTGAAAAACGTTGTCTGGGCATAGACGACAAATGAAATTGACAGGCATTTATCAATTATCATGTAACTAAAGTAACTGTTCATGACCCTAAGGTTGACTTAATAATGAGATAACAAAATGTATTGTCTTATAACTTAGAGTTGACTTGAAAAAATGACTTGAACACTTATTCTAAGTTCAAAAGCAGGCATCCTGCGTAATGACTTTTTCAATAAAATTGTTCACAGAATAATTAAAAAAAAAATCATTAAATAATTCGATACGTTATCATGATATTTCGACAAGTTTTCTAAGTTCAAGAGTTGGCATCCTGAGTATTGAATTTTTGCAAAAGACTACAACGGTACATTATCATGATTTTCTTATAAAGTAAATCAAGAAGAATTTGGGTGACAGAATATTAAACTGCGTTCCTAGAGACAGAAAGGACTATTGTTTTAGAAAAATTGTGTGTTTTACCAAATAAGTGAAACTCAAAAAAGAAGGCTTTTTCATATCCACTGGGTGTTTGTAAGATAAAGTTAAAGTTTTCAAGAAGGCATATGTTCGTCAAAGCTGAATATTCTCAGATATCTATTCAAAATCGCACCGCCTGAATCTTCGATATCTCCAAATGACGGACAGAAAAAGGACTGTTGCTTTTTTTTTTTTTTTTTTGTCTCGTTAGTAAATGTTAGCAAACCAAATCTGCGTTGTCAAGATTTCTCTTTTGTTGAATATTTTGTAACATTTTCATGATGCGAAATAGCGGAATTTAAATGTATGTACATCAACATATTAAAACAACGTGTCAGTAGTAGAGTCAAATTTTGTTTCCTATAATTAGCAGGTGTCTACGAAAAAGTCTAGACTTTACAAAGTAAAGTCAGTTTATGGGTCGGATCGGGATTTTCAAGATTAAAGAAATTTATTGATTAAAGCACTTAATCATATCTAATCTAAGTGTAAAAATTACAACGTAAGCATTTGGTAAGATAAAATGTTTGTTGTGTAAAAAATGTCGTTGAATAGTATTTATTAATTAACTCTCCCATTGCCATCAATATAGACATTTAAACAAAAGAAAGGATAAATAACAATCTTAGGCTATATGAATACAACATTTTTATTTTATGTGGATAAGGGAAATTTAGTTATTAAATGATGTATAGATCAACCTTAGATTTCAACTGAAGTAGCCGTAAAGTAGAAAGTCTCGGTTTAGCCGTGTAAATGTTAATTAATCAGTAAATAAGTAGGAAAAAAAGGTGGTTAGATTATCGGTTGGAGGATTACAGACATACTTTAGTAAGACAAGTAGACAGTGGTCATTGCTTTAACGTTCTAAACCTCTCAATTCATTTTGCTGTGGTAGATTAGCCTATATAAAAGAAAGGATTTTCTATTTATGGTATTGATAGGTATATTATTTTAATATTGAATTTTTCTTTCTATTTCCTCCGTGTCTGTCAAAATATAACGTTTCTATAACAACGCCACAAAAAAGCGCAATAATTCAAGTATATTAAGTATAAATCGCGGCTAACTAAGATACTCCGCATTTTTTTGTTTTCAACGACAATGTATTTTACTGTTCACAGTGTGTCTATATTTCGCAGACTAAATTTATATGAATTAATGATATGTACTTCAATTGAAAGAATCCGTCTGATGGTTTCTTGAACAGAGTCATTATTATAGAAATTAAGGGAATAATGTAAAATATACCCGTTTGGTAAATGTGTTCTATGTCTACTGCTTGATTAACTAATAGAAAACTCAAAACGCGAAACGATAAATTTACAACCAGTACGTGTGCCTTTATCGAATTCGACTTTTTTATTACTGCAAGTTAGCATTTTTGAAGTAATATTTTTAACTCTTAGATAGATCAACTGAAAGTAAATCGCTAACAGAGAGTGTAACAAGGTTTAACATTGCAGATCGAAAACAATCAATTGAGTACTGCTTAAACATCGAAACGGTAACTTTACAGATGTTAAACTGAAATATAAAATAAAAGGAAAAAACTTACCTCTCCTTGAGAAGACACGCTGCTGGAAATGAAAATGATGAGAAACAGAGAGGTTAAACCCCCACGATGTCTTTTAAACAAGGACAACATGATAACAAGTTACCTCTTGCTATTTAAAGTTGGAATGAATATCGAATCCATACTACAACAATTTAGCTAGATACGAAATTATCCGGAATTGTACAGTGTTGCTAGGGAACCATTCTCATACTCATTCGTCTAGACATATTATTATGATATTAGTATTCCTGTCAGGGGCAGTCGGTGTAGCTCACGTGGTTTATGTTCAGATTCCATGGCACCTTTACAGTACGGTACAAGTTAATGCCTTAAAAGGTATTGAAATGATGCAAGACCATACGTCATATTTTATTTTATTTCTTGGCATCGTTAAACTACACAAATAAAGCAATTATAACAACCTGGCATGACAATTTTGTAATCTAATTAACGGTGCATTAACTAATATTTATTATATTATAGGCGAAGAACTGATGACCTAAAATGCAATAGGACGTCTGTGGGATTTGAGGTCTGAAAGTGAGGGACAAACCTGCGGGAGGGGTCTAAGGGGAGGCGGTGAATTTGATAAATCACAAATATGTTATATGTTACATCCCATTACTAGTTGTGTATTTGAAAACGCAATCATGCTATCTGCATAAATGTGTTGCCAGATTCATTTAGCAATATAAAAAGTAACAATTGGTCAATGTTACCTGTGGAGTTGACTAATCAACAAGTGACCAAGACTAAGTGAGAGAGATGTATGAGTCATTGATAGCAGCAGTTCTGGAGGAAGGCTCACTTGTGTGGAATGATGCATATAACCATATGCCACAGTGACCAGGGGGGTAAGAAGCTTCCAAAAAGTGGGGGCACAACATCAGAGGGGCAATTTCTCATTCCACAACCACTACTCGTCATGCTATAATCCGATGCACACCTGCCATATCACTTACATATATATGATGTGTTAGTATGCTATCAATACTATTATGGTGCACGTGAGTAATTCAAATAAAATATCAAAATTAACAAAGGCTCGAGATATCCAAAGACAGTTCTTCATTAAAGGGGACATTTGAAATGCCAGTAGGGCACATTTGCTATTTTGGGAAAACGTGCCCCCCCCCCACCCCGACTCCTACCCCTGTCACAGTCACATTGGTAGTAGTAGTAGTATACTAGTACCAGTGCGTTTCGGATCGAAATAATAATCGTCACAATGGATCCATATTTCTTATAGCCTGTGTAGTGACATGTAAAGCAGTATAAACGTATCGTAGACTTGTCAGTGTTGCTGTGGTATACCGATCGAATCCGATAAAAACAAAACACAAGGTATGGGGAAATGTTGGGAAGGGGGTGGGGCAATTTCCCCCTTGCCCCCTGTTATCCCGCCACTGCAGTATGATGAGGTAATAAACTAGCGAAATGAAATTAACTTTTTTTTTCTTGAATTCAGTAGATCTCTTTCGTTGATTCGACATCCATACTTGTTTATTATTGTAAATGTATCATATTTCAACTAAAAAAAATCATTTTAGTGATCCTAATTCCCCCATCGAAAACTACATATTTTCTACCATTTTAAACAGGCACACTTGTTATTATGCATTCTTGTTTATGCTACGGTAATTATTTGTAGTTGCCAATACTATAAAACTTATTAAAGCCTTAATTTTTGCAATGCATGGCTTTTTCACTGTGGGTTTCCTGTTTTTTTGTCTTTTTTGATGTGTCTTATTGCCAACTCGGTCACGCCGCTAAGAAGTGTCTGAGGGAAATTCAATAGTTTTCTTTAAGTGTTATGTGTTACACGCACAGGATAAATAGTATTTCCTCGTTCCTAAAAAAAACCCAGGTAAGTGTTTTTTTTTTATAAGGTGCCAGGTAAAGAAAAAATATCGACAGATAAATATATATATAAATATATATATATATATATATATATATATATATATATATATATATATATATATATATATATATATATATATATATATATATATATCAAGATAAAGAATCAGGAGTGCAAGGAGAGTGTTCTATGCTATAATAGCAGAGCCTAAATATATAAGTATATGCCTTGGTAAGTACAGCTATAACTCGGAGTTTCACGCCCTTAGGGTGGCGATCATCAGACAACTGAACAAAATACTCGCTGCGCGGGTATATTCTATGGGAAACACGAACCCTATTTCTTACGTGCACGGTTCATTGGTTTGAGCCTATTGTATATATATATATATATATATATATATATATATATATATATATATATATATATATATATATATATATATATATATATATATATATATATATATATATATATATATATATATATATATATATGTTGATACTAGTTGAGACTAGTGGAACACTAGTAGTTGTAACTCGGAGTTTCACGCGTTATAGCGATCGTCAGTCAACTGCAATGGACATAGAGCACTCTGCGCCAAGATAGACGCCAACCAACTATATATATATATATATATATATATATATATATATATATATATATATATATATATATATGTATATATTTATTTATTTATATATATTTATATTGATATGTATATATTATAAAGAAGATCAAGGATACTCCAACAAAATTGAATTACAGAAAACAGGAGAAATAATATATCACTCACAATTAATAAATTAGGAGTATTGGGTAAGAAAATAAATTGGAATTTCGGATGGATGGATGGATGGATGGATGGATGGATGGATGGATGGATGGATGGATGGATGGATGGATGGATGGATGGATGGATGGATGGATGGATGGATGGATGGATGGATGGATGGATGGATGGATGGATGGATGGATGGATGGATGGATGGATGGATGGATGGATGGATGGATGGATGGATGGATGGATGGATGGATGGATGGATGGATGGATGGATGGATGGATGGATGGATGGATGGATGGATGGATGGATGGATGGATGGATGGATGGATGGATGGATGGATGGATGGATGGATGGATGGATGGATGGATGGATGGATGGATGGATGGATGGATGGATGGATGGATGGATGGATGGATGGATGGATGGATGGATGGATGGACGGATAGTTAAACCTTATCCTTCGTATGCATTATTTAACAATGAACTAGTGAATTACATTGATTTCAATTAACTGCAAGTGTCACGGTTGTTGCATGAGCTAACTCTCTCAGAACATTAACCTTCCTTAATGCTTTTCGATTAGACAATCAAACAAATTTCGACACTTTTGTGCCAAGTACATCAAACCCATCCCCCCCCCCCCCCCTCCCCCCCATCGATAAGTCTTAACTTGAAATGTGAAAATATGTACTTCCACATAGAGAAAACAATGTTCTGAACATTCACGAACTTAGAATCACTTATATACACAATACAACTTCAGCATATATGTATATTTCAAGTTTATGCCCTCATCGTTCCTAAAGTTTAAGTACAGCCTGTCCGGATGGGTTCTGTTTGCATAAAGCAAAAACATAAAGGAAAAGTGTTTTTTGACGTCAAAACAGTTCAAAAGAGTCAAAGTTATGTGTGAAATGATTATCAGAGAATATACGGAAACTTGTTAGTCATTTAGCCTACATGTCATTATGTCCATACGAGAAGACTGCTGTGCACTGCAGTAGGCTACTGATTTAAGTAATTCACCCTCTGTGTTTAAATTGAAAGTAAAATAAGAACATTTGAATATTTTGCAATGTTTCATAAAGGCTTCGGTAGATTTTTAAACTATATTGCGGAGTGCACTGAGCTACCATTTGTATTGCATAAACCGATGTGTTTACATATACTTTATTCATACAGCTGTTAAACTATACATAGCCTATACAACGATGGGGAAGAACTTGTGTTTCTTCTTCTCTGTGATTGTCTGGATGATGCTGACAAGTGGTTTATTATCTGTGGTTTCGGGCACGGTAGGTAGTTTGTTGTTTAATACAGGTAATACATTCATAATGTATAAAATGGGGCAAACAAACCCAACCATGATCTTTGGCTCATATGAGAGAGATCTTTCTGAAGAGAAACTTGCCCAAACAGTTCTTTGTGTGTGTGTGTGTGTACGTTTGATATATATATATACTGATTTAATAGTCGTGTCAGGCTTCATGTCGATTTGTAAATCTGTGATGTCATAGTTCCACTGGGATCTGAAACCTTTCACTTTAATATTTGTTTAAAATAATTTTAAAGCAAAATATTGCTAATAGTGTTGATACTAAAACAAATGCAATTATTAGGTCGTGTTAAATATTCATAAGGTGCCAGGTAAAGAAAAAATATCGACAGATAAATATATATATAAATATATATATATATATATATATATATATATATATATATATATATATATATATATATATATATATATATATATATATATATATATATATATATATATATATATATCAAGATAAAGAATCAGGACTGCAAGGAGAGTGTTCTATGCTATAATAGCAGAGCCTAAATATATAAGTATATGCCTTGGTAAGTACAGCTATAACTCGGAGTTTCACGCCCTTAGGGTGGCGATCATCAGACAACTGAACAAAATACTCGCTGCGCGGGTATATTCTATGGGGAACACGAACCCTATTTCTTACGTGCACGGTTCATTGGTTTGAGCCTATTGTATATATATATATATATATATATATATATATATATATATATATATATATATATATATATATATATATATATATATATATATATATATATATATATATATATATATATATATATATATATATATATGTTGATACTAGTTGAGACTAGTGGAACACTAGTAGTTGTAACTCGGAGTTTCACGCGTTATAGCGATCGTCAGTCAACTGCAATGGACATAGAGCACTCTGCGCCAAGATAGACGCCAACCAACTATATATATATATATATATATATATATATATATATATATATATATATATATATATATATATATATATATATATATATATATATATATATATATATATATATATGTATATATTTATTTATTTATATATATTTATATTGATATGTATATATTATAAAGAAGATCAAGGATACTCCAACAAAATTGAATTACAGAAAACAGGAGAAATAATATATCACTCACAATTAATAAATTAGGAGTATTGGGTAAGAAAATAAATTGGAATTTCGGATGGATGGATGGATGGATGGATGGATGGATGGATGGATGGATGGATGGATGGATGGATGGATGGATGGATGGATGGATGGATGGATGGATGGATGGATGGATGGATGGATGGATGGATGGATGGATGGATGGATGGATGGATGGATGGATGGATGGATGGATGGATGGATGGATGGATGGATGGATGGATGGATGGATGGATGGATGGATGGATGGATGGATGGATGGATGGATGGATGGATGGATGGATGGATGGATGGATGGATGGATGGATGGATGGATGGATGGATGGATGGATGGATGGATGGATGGATGGATGGATGGATGGATGGATGGATGGACGGATAGTTAAACCTTATCCTTCGTATGCATTATTTAACAATGAACTAGTGAATTACATTGATTTCAATTAACTGCAAGTGTCACGGTTGTTGCATGAGCTAACTCTCTCAGAACATTAACCTTCCTTAATGCTTTTCGATTAGACAATCAAACAAATTTCGACACTTTTGTGCCAAGTACATCAAACCCATCCCCCCCCCCCCTCCCCCCCATCGATAAGTCTTAACTTGAAATGTGAAAATATGTACTTCCACATAGAGAAAACAATGTTCTGAACATTCACGAACTTAGAATCACTTATATACACAATACAACTTCAGCATATATGTATATTTCAAGTTTATGCCCTCATCGTTCCTAAAGTTTAAGTACAGCCTGTCCGGATGGGTTCTGTTTGCATAAAGCAAAAACATAAAGGAAAAGTGTTTTTTGACGTCAAAACAGTTCAAAAGAGTCAAAGTTATGTGTGAAATGATTATCAGAGAATATACGGAAACTTGTTAGTCATTTAGCCTACATGTCATTATGTCCATACGAGAAGACTGCTGTGCACTGCAGTAGGCTACTGATTTAAGTAATTCACCCTCTGTGTTTAAATTGAAAGTAAAATAAGAACATTTGAATATTTTGCAATGTTTCATAAAGGCTTCGGTAGATTTTTAAACTATATTGCGGAGTGCACTGAGCTACCATTTGTATTGCATAAACCGATGTGTTTACATATACTTTATTCATACAGCTGTTAAACTATACATAGCCTATACAACGATGGGGAAGAACTTGTGTTTCTTCTTCTCTGTGATTGTCTGGATGATGCTGACAAGTGGTTTATTATCTGTGGTTTCGGGCACGGTAGGTAGTTTGTTGTTTAATACAGGTAATACATTCATAATGTATAAAATGGGGCAAACAAACCCAACCATGATCTTTGGCTCATATGAGAGAGATCTTTCTGAAGAGAAACTTGCCCAAACAGTTCTTTGTGTGTGTGTGTGTGTACGTTTGATATATATATATATACTGATTTAATAGTCGTGTCAGGCTTCATGTCGATTTGTAAATCTGTGATGTCATAGTTCCACTGGGATCTGAAACCTTTCACTTTAATATTTGTTTAAAATAATTTTAAAGCAAAATATTGCTAATAGTGTTGATACTAAAACAAATGCAATTATTAGGTCGTGTTAAATATTCAATTTCTGTAGAACTATCATTTGCAAAACCCATCTCCATTACTGAAGATAAAAGTTGTAATAAATAAATAAAAAATAATAAAAATAAAGCTCGGAGTTCAAGTGGATCGATGGTGCCACATTTAGACAAGGTCAAGTGTTCCGCCTTGTTTGTAAAGTAACATTTACATGTTGCCAAAAATAGAATAAGTTTTTTCTTAGTTGATTCGGGAAGTTGTTCATGACAGTAGTATCTATCACTTATACCCCAACAACAATGCTACGATTTGTGTCGGCGTAATATTCCATTTTAATTTTTACTTTTCCAATCCAAACAAATCAAATTTGGGACGTCTTCACATTCGTGAAAAAAACTAACTTCAAATAAACCCCATTATCTTCCAATGTTTGTTTGTTGTAAAGTTAGATTATATATATTACCTTTAATTTAGTACCCCGAGAAATGAGACCACGTGAAATATTAGGTATATGACATCAGTGTGTTTGTTTCTCAATACTTCAATTTACAGTCATTATGTAATGATAGCTCGTTAATGATCTAAACAACGAATGTGATATAATCGGAATATTTGCTATCATGTAAATAGACATTTAAATCAAGGCCTATAGCGTTCATCTACGTACATACAAATTGTCTATTATCTATCTAATTGTCTATTATCTATCTTATATATATATATATATATATATATATATATATATATATATATATATATATATATATATATATATATATATATATATATATATATATATATATATATATATATATATATATATATTAATTATATTGGACATTGATATATCACATTAACTACGGAGTTAAATATTTCTCTGCTTAATGTTATAGTGATGTTATTATGCTTCGTCGTTTTCTAGAAGCGAGTCCGTATACTTGGTGCTCTTATTGCTATCATAATTGTCTGTACTGGAGCTAGTACTTAAAGATGTGTACCTGTACTTATATTCGCGGACTGATATTCTATGAGAGTTACACAAAGCCTACAACTACGCATTCACACCAGTAGAATCACTGGCTTAGTGGTACGTGACACGAAGATCCGGGGTTCGATTCCTACCTGGTGGTATGACCAAGTGGTATGACAGATCTAGAATGGACAAAACAAAATTGAAAAGATCAACACATCAGAAAATTCCACTAAATTACGGTTTGTCACCATTCAATGGGAGTCGAGTGTACATAAAAGTACAACATTAAATGCTAACACCACACTCTCTGAGATTAGTGTAGCCTACTCGTACTCATTCTCACAACTATAGAGAAGCAATTATACTCGTAATAGTGGTTATATAATGTTTTACTCTAAGTGCAATTCTAGTTACCAGATGTAGAAGTTCAGCAGACGCATAGACGCTAAAGAAAGCGAACTAAAATATAAATCTGGACACATTGTATAGACGAGTGATATACTTTATGGGGCCAGCGTTACTGTTACACAACAATGTATTGCGTCCGTTCTGCATGTTATGAGCTATTATAATTGGAACACAGGTCACAAAACAGAAACCCAAAGATAAATACAGTTTATGTTGTTTTCACTTTCGTATATGTGCTATATTGATAGGAATACATATCTATGTTTTCATAGTTGATGAAATTTAATATGCCTATTTTTTTACCAAAACATTGCTACGGCTACATTAGTGAAGCATTGCCTTAAACTCTCATTCAGGCAAATATGATGTAGGCCTAGGCCTATCTTCAACTGCCCCATGTCATAACTGGCAAATTTAAGTAGCATAGGCCTATGCCTAACGTTAGGCCTACACATCCCCCCCCCCCCCCGAGTGCAGCGTAGTACAGGTCCTGGTCTCCATGATTATTTTTACTTTCGCTGACTGAGTTGTACTAGGCCCATAATATATAACCAACGGTTTTCAGACGACATGTTAGATCCCAACGTCTAATCTTAGTCGTTAATTTTGGTGCAGGCTTTTCGGCTATCTCCTGTAGTAGTCAGGTTAAGGTTAGGTCTAGCCTACCATAACAACATACGGTAACAGAGGTTGCATTGTACATAACATTGGGATTTGCGGCCCAGTCTAACGCTCGCTATTATTTAAGTATTGCCATATTTACATCATATTAATTACAACACGATTTAAGGTTGTCATTTTGTTACTTGGAATAAACATCAGTACTATAAACGTATCTATCACCTCTTCACCCCCTTTTTGTGGAGAATTTTTAAGGATATTTATATATATATATATATATATATATATATATATATATATATATATATATATATATATATACGTATCTATCACATTGGAAGTAGAACAGCCAATGTTTGGTTTTTGCAGAGCTTTCGAGCAAAAATGCTCTTCTTCAGTGCAAAATCACCTAAAATGAAGAGCTGTACATATCAGTTCCACAAACATTTATAATCCGTTCTACTTCTTTGTTCCCTAATCCGCTTTCCGTATAGTCCATCAGTGCCACTCGTATTTATCTAACGTCACACTATGTTTGTGTTACATATGTGTACTTTCATTACAAAGCCAAGACTTGCTTTATCCATACAAACACACACACACACACAAATAAATATATATATATATATATATATATATATATATATATATATATATATATATATATATATATATATATATATATATATATATATATATATATATATATATATGGGCTAATCAATTAAATACATTAAATTAAATTGACCTTACATGGGCATAGCCTCGGAAGGCGTAACACTTTGTTAGCCCAATATTACCCAAATCTTAAATATTTGAGCGTAAAGGAGAGTGTTTAATAATACCGCATCTAACCCATGGGTGAGGGGACGGGCATCATTATAAGGATAGGGGAAACCCCAGCCCCAACCCCCTTTGTACCAATACAGATCCCGTGTAGTGATAGAAATCGAATCTTTCTCATGTGTTTACAGGTTATCATGGACTGCCGTTGCAAAGGAACAAATTGTTCAGTACACGTGACCAGGACAACGACGGCTGGAATGATTACAACTGTGCTGAGCGTCATATGGGTGGATGGTGGTATAGCAATTTGCATACCTTTCGTGTCAACAGCACATGCCAAAACGCGTGGACACATTGTGATTATTTTGCTACTGGCGATGGCTGTGCTATTTGTTCTGTGACTCAACTGAATGGAGTCTACGATAGTCGGGCTCGTGGAACGAACATCCACTGGACCAACCTTGATGGAGACGAGAACGACTGTGGGATTAAATATACAGAAATGAAAATAAGGCCAGTGGGTTAGTAAAAGAGGGAATCAGTATATGGCTGTGATGGAGACAGGGAGGATACAGTATAGCGGATTTACAACCAACCAACCCCCCCCCCCTTTCTCTTATTTACTGAGGAAACTCGTATCTTCCTACAGTGTTATAACATATAAGGACAACGAAAACGGGAGCAAACGTTGTATCATCTTAACACTGGGAGCATTTTTTATTTTCAAGACTCGGGTTCAGATGTTCAAAGTAGGTAACGTGGATATTAAGCCATGTGATAGTGCAAAAATCTAGGGGTTCATCTTGACAGCAACATATCAATGGACATTCATATTGGAAAAGTTTGCTCTAGGGCGTACCATGGACTCTATAATTTTCGTCAGATCAGAAAATTCCTGGATAAGGAATGTACTAAAACTCTTATTAATGCTTTGTAATTAGTCATATTGACTACTGTAATGCACTCATGATTGGTTTACCTGATTATAAGCTTCGAAGACTTCAAATGGTACTTAATGGAACCGCTCGGTTGTTTTACGTTCTTCCTAAATGTTGTCACATTACTTTTACTTTAGTCTCTTCATTGGTTACATGTTCAGCAGCGGATTGAATTTAAATTAATCTTGCAAGTATTTACATGTTTGAAAGGTCTTGCACCTAAGTATTTATGTGATATGATCGCGGTGAAGTCTAGTTCTTACTCTTTGCGCTCACATTCTCAAATCACCCTGCATGTTCCTCGTATCAATCATAATACGTTAGGCAATATGGCCAGTGTATAAATTTAAGAAATTTGAAGTGGTTGTCCCCAGGACAACCAGCTCACCAATTTTTGGTTGTCCTGCTGAAATTTTGGTCGTCCTGTAAAGCTATAGTAATTTATCTTCAGAAAAAAAACTTGTTTGGGACTCCGAAGAAAACCATGAATGTTGAGCGATTTCATGGATTCTAGATCAATTTCTGTGTATATTTTCTAATAATGCTGAATGTAGCAAAGATTGTGAACATTAGTTAGGTACATGTTGTTTTGCTGTAGGGCGTAACGATACAATAACCACGTGGTAAGCTGTAGGTGCGTCATAGTACTGGTCTAGTGTTTCAGTTTCAGTAATGTTATTAGCGAAAAAAAGTTTGCGTCCCAGGGACGCAAGCCCTCGAAAAAGTTTGCGTCCTGTAAAAGAAAGCTTGCGTCCCGATCGAGCACCAATTACGTTTATTGTATGACCTACTGTACTAATACTAGTGTAGTATCACTGCCTATACTTTGTGAATTATACACAATATTATAGGGCAGATGGTTCAGTGTCTTAGCTTCGGTGTTTGACAGGGGCGGCCCGGCCGACTCCTTCCGCCCACCCTGCCGTTTAAAAAAAAATACCCCCAGCCCCCTCCTTCATCCGCCCTTGTACTTCCTACTCGCCAACTCTGTAGTAGCTCAATGCTTTGACCTTGCAGCGCTTCCAACAGCCAAACTCTTCAAAATCGCTGTACCTACAGTGTGCATATCTCTCGCTAAATTCCACACTGTACTACTGCATTTACATAGGCCTGTTCGAACTTCATTTTCAACTACAGTTGCGCAAATCTTTAAAATCTGATCCAACATTTATCCTGGGTTCTTTGCAAACAATCATCTGTGTGAAAATTACAGTAGGCCTATGTGAATAGATTTTTACGCAATGTCGATAAAAACATCAAACTTCAATGTTCTAAAATACAGAAGTAAGTTTACACACGAATGTTGCTCCAAAATAAACTTTACTGAAGCACGTGGTCAATTGAGCCGCGAAAAAGTTTGCAACAGAAACTACTGTGGTGTAAATGCACATTTCACACTAGCAACTCTTATTGCAGAGAAAAGACATTCTGTGAGATAAAATATCCTTTCCGGATCAGATATGTAAGCTTCCCACAAAAGTCATAACATTTTCTGATCAAAACAATGATTAAAATATTAGTGATAGTCTCAGAAACAATTCAAGTGCATCTTCGTACCAGCAGTGATTGTTGTCAAAATGTACGTTACAAATATGAGACAAGGCCTAACGTTATGATATTTGAGTGCACATATATTATAGCCTTTACTACAAACTTTGTTATCTCTACACAAGGGAAAGTTAACGTTGCAAGTAATTGTTGTTAAACAACTTACTTCTTGTTCATTGAGCACTGAAAATGCAAGAATGTTTGCAAACAATCGGTAGGGACTATTAGCCAATCAATCACGGGAATCTTTGTAAAGCGTCATTGTCTATTTTTAGCATGAAAATATCTGTAATGAAGTTTTGGTAACCCTGTACCTTGCAGTTGATTGCTATGATATATTTATTTTCAAACAAATTTAATGATCTGTAGGAGTAGGAGAACATTTGGTTCTTGTCAGAAGAAGTTGTGGTTTTTTGAAAAGAAATAATGAAAGATGTTCGTTCAAAAATGTGTTTTGTTATGTTTTCCGTTGACCTTGTTGTGAGTGTGTACTTGGTGTTCGTTTCTCAACAACAAAAAAAAAAAATGGTGGATGGGCGGGGTCTTTGTCCGTGGGGGTAAACCTGAACTCTGATTGGCCTTTGTTGACAAACGGACGGAACAGAAAATACCATAAATGATAAAGCTTGGTTTGAGTGGTCCATGTCAATGTGAGGGCTTGGCCTTCCTACGTATATTATTTATTAAATGAAGGCGGAGTTTGGAATGAGTTTCTTCCTATTTGAAATGTCATTTTAAGTTTTTGGTTTCACGCTTGTTTCCGTGTCTTTTTCCGTTTGTTTCACGGAACATTAACCAGCCTTTTTGAAAGTTTTTGGTTGTCCGCCGGGCAACCAGTACTTCACGATTTGACAAGTTTTGGTTGTCCGGCAGGTAATTTGGTCGTCTCGGACGACCGGACGACCGCTAAATTTACACACTGATGGCTATTGCCTGCAAAGGACCTCGGTTGTGGAGTTCACTTCCGGTAGAATTGATGTGTATTGTCTCCTTGACCCCGGATGCTTTCAAGATATAGCTAAAAACGTATATGTTTAAAGCTTGCTTATTTGATTGACCTGACTGGTTGGCTTTTTCACTTTTGAATGTTTTGTACAAAATTAGCGCTATATAAATGCATATATTATTATTATATATATTTATATATATATATATATATATTAATATAAATATATATATATATATATATATATACATATATATATATAAATATAAATAAATATATATAATAATAATATATGCATTATATATATATATATATTATTATATTATATATTATATATATAGATATATATTTATATACGTACGGTATATTATAAAGAAGATCCAAGTAAACTCAAAAAAAATGTATGACAGAAACCAGAGAAATAATATATGAGTCATAATTGATAAATTAGGATGATTGCTTTAGAAAATAAATTGGAGTTTCGGATGGATGGATGGATAGTTCGACCACTAAGCCACATTGATTCTACTGATGTAAATGTGCATTACACACTTCTATAATTGACAATTATAACTTATTACGTACTGTATATAGTGCAACTCGGGTGCTTTTTATCTGACAATGTACACAGAATTACAACAATTTGAGGGTAGCCAAGTCGTGCCTCGACATACCAGAAAGTTCCATTTCTATTTATACGCATTCAACAAGTGACAACCATATCCATTGTATGCATTATATAACCATGAACTAGTGAATTACATAGATTTCAATTAACTGAAAAGTGTCACTGTTGTTGTATGAGCTAAATCTCTCCGAACATTAACCTTCCTTAATGCTTTTCGATGAGACAATCAAACAAATGTCGACACTATTATGCCAAATACATCAAACCCATCAACCCTCATCACCTTGAAATGTGAAATATGTACTTTTCCATACAGAAAACAATATTCTGATATTCACCAACTTAGAAACACAATACAACTTCAGCATATATGTATAAATCAAGTTTATGCCCTCAGCCTAAAGTTTAAGTACAGCCTGTCCGTATGAGTTATGTTTGCATAAAGCAAAGAGATAAAGGAAAAGTGTTTTTCAACGTCAAAACGTTGCGAAAGAGTCAAAGTTATGTGTGAAAATGATAATCATAGAATATAAGGAAACTTGTTGGTCATTTAACCTGCATGTCATTGGGTCCGTATGAAAAGACTGATATACACTGCAGTAGGCTACTGATTTAATGAATTCACCATCATTGTGTTTAAATTGAAAGTAAAATAAGAACATTTGAATAGTTTGCAATGCTTCATAAAGTCTTCGGTAGATTTTGAACTATATTACGGAGTGCACTGAGCTACAATTTTGTAGTGCTTAAATCGATAAATAATAACCCGTAGCGTTTGTATCATGAAACGACTAAAGAGTTTACATCATGAAACGATCAATACTATTTAGAATTGTAAACGGTGTCATGGCGGTATTTATTGAGCTTGCTAGAAGTCATGCATTGCAAATTAATTAACTTCTGTCAGGCGAACCCATCTGCATGATTGCCTAGCATCTAACACATTTAACTGCAGTCATAATTCTGAGTCTGAGTCTGAGTCTAAGTCTGAGTAACAGTACTTTCATAACGTATTTTTTTGTGGAGTTTCTAAAATTGGACAACCAAAAACTCCTAACGCCTGCCCACCCCACCTAATAAGTACCATGCTAGATCATGCTACAGTGTGATTGTGGGTTGCGTGGGTTATTGAAACTAATTCATTAAACACGCATGAAGAAACAGGTATTTGCTTTAAGTTTCCAATTTCACGAAAGAAAGTAAATAAGAGGCCAACAAAAGCTTCTAGCGACATCACCTTCCTAGATTTCACTTTACAATCTGACAAAATCGAATACGATGATTTTTTTATATTGCATCATTCATTGCTAGTAAGATACTACCGTATTTAGTTACTGTTCATTGCAGTATACTGCCTAATATTTGCATGTTCATATTCGCCGAGGCATCTTATGAAATAAGTATTGTTTTTTCCATTATGCTATACTCTTCTAATTCTAGAAAATTCAGAATTAGCAAGATTGCAAGATTAGACAAGCCTTTTTTAATAAAGAAGATTATCAAATATTTTGGTGCTGATGATCTCTATTTAACTCAAGTTGAGACTACTTTTTTTCATCAGCACTAGGTACGCATATATAATAGAGATTTATGTTCTTTAATCATATTTTATTAGGTGACGATAAACTGAGCTGGCATAAAACATGTCTTTCAGTACATATGATCGAGATAACGACAACTCGACCGACTTGAATTGTGCAGAGAGACACAAAGGCGCCTGGTGGTTTGGAGAACTCAACGATGGCGTGGCATCTGGTTGTGTTACAGAACATGGGTATTGCGAGAGGTTTCCCAATGGTGATGGCTGTGCTGAGTGTGGGAATGTTCATTTGAACGCCGATTTCGATGGGTCAACACGCGGAACCAACATATTTTGGGATTCTATTACAGGCGCTGATAACGACTGTGGTTTTCATTACACGGAAATGAAACTACGGCCAAAAATTTAGGGACCAAAAACGACGACAGTTTTTTCTTCCAATGCGTTCGTAAACGCGATCCGTATGAAGTCAATATTGAACTGCTAGTTGTTAGCATATGTAATATGAAAAAACTCGACGCATTTTTTTAGAATAGAAGTAAGTTTTCTAGGTGTAGCAGAAACAACTCTTACCTTGATTCCTTTTTTTTTTAAGACGCGCTACGTGAAGGACCTCTTCCATTTTAGTAGTCTAATGTAGTACATTATTATGGAAATGAACGAATTTTACAAGGATTTAACATTTGCTTTTTAATGTTTGAAACATCAATGTAAAACGTGAAATATATATATATATATATATATATATATATATATATATATATATATATATATATATATATATAGATCGATAGATACGTGTGAGTATGCATGTATATATATATATATATATATATATATATATATATATATATATATATATAGATCGATAGATACGTGTGAGTATGTATGTATATATATATATATATATATATATATATATATATATATATATATAAATATATATATATATATATATATATATATATATATATATATATATATATATATATATATATAAGGCAAGAGAAGGAGAGAGGGAGAGAGGTGGGTGGAAAGATATATGAAGACAGACAGAGACTAGAGGTTTCAATTGAACATTTAAACAGCTAATTGCTATTCTTAATTATTATTTTTTTATACTGCTGACATAAGTTCCTTCCCTGTCGAGCTGCTAGCGTCAACGCTGAATTATAAAATATATAATATAATTCTAATTCTTCAAATCATTCCAGTGAAATAAAACAAACACTTCACCTCATGTGTTTTGTTTCATAACTTTCAAAGGTAAAGGCAAAGGCAAATTACACACTCGTCAGTGAATGATAAATTAAACGTTCAGGTAGACCAAGAGCATTTCCTCTTACTCAGTGCAGTATGGAGTCTATATACCATTGATGTAAAATGGGTGATATTGTTCATTGAAGCCGTTTAAATTAATACACTAATCATGTATCTCTAGTCAACTAAAAGCATCAGTGTCAGAATGATTGGTGCACATCACCAACGTAGATATCTTAATAGCTGCAATTAATGTTGGCTTCCCACAAGTCAAATTAATATCTCTTTGGAAACACTCGAAAAGCCAGATTGATCGTTTACTATAACATGAGACAAATACATGTATAATTCGACGGCAGACGTGGCGTTTTTCGCACGTATCATGCCAATCCCCGGAATTGCCCAGGTAATACCTATTCGTTATTCCCTCCTCCCAAGAATATACCAATTCGTGATATCCTGCTCCATATTCTTTCAAACCCGCGCACACCTTTATTTTCAAACCTTCCAGAACATGAACAGAAGACGGTTAAATTATATTTATTAGGTGGCGCTGTGCATAAACAATGCTTGCAGCTGTTTCAATGACGGCAAATATTCGCATTATTCATGCCATGTACGGTACTCTGTATACATCTGTCATTTGAAATCACATATATAAATAATAGGTCGGCTAAGTCGACACTGATGGTTTAGTGAACATTTCTCTCGTTGAAGGTATTAAAAGCTACATGGATCATTCATATATATATATAGTTGAGTCACTTCGACAATGTGTTTCTTACTGTTCTTTGCTAAAGAAAGATATATCCTGCTGCATCCCTCAGATCAGGAAGCGTTACAGATGCTTCTATATGTGTAATAGCCTCCTGCTCCCAAACACGTTCTTGTAGTTCTTTGTAATAGTTTTATGTTTCGGTTATGAGTTTCATCGGACATTCCTCTTTACCAAATATATTATTGTAGTCCAGTCCATCTTCCCGACAGGTGATGTCGAAATATTCCAGGTGCCATGCATATAGCATTAATGTCTGTGTTAAGCTTTGACTATGATGATATATAGAAATATACAAATAAAATAGAGCTTCTCCGTTACCTCAAAGACAACGGAACATGCACCCAATCTGTTACTAAGCTTACCAAAAGACATAGCTCTATTCTGTCATCCCTGTATGTTGTGCTATCTGTCTGTATTATGTATTTTAGTCCCTTGTAGTCTCTGTTACTTTGTCATTCAGCCACTGAAAAAGATCCTGCTAGGATCGAAACGTCAGGCCTTCTTAATTTAACACATTCTCTTACATAAACTATTTAGTGGATACTCATGAGTTTGCTAACAGTTTTTGTTTTATGATGATCCCTGTATGTAGTGAAAGTGGCTTATCGGTATCAAGAGGTGTCAAGAGGTCTTCTGTTGAGCATGGGATTGATTCTTGAGAAGCATCTTATATTGTGAAGACTATGCTTATACGATATCGGCACTCGCCCTTTACGACGCAAAAAACACCGCAACAACATTATTCATGTAAGAACATTTTCACATTGAATCTTTCGTGAGCTTCGAAATCAATTGCTCATTACTAAACAGATTATAATGGTAGTGGATAATTGGTAAATACAACTGCAGTGATTATAATAATGAACTTTTACCTTTGTCTGAATGATGTGTAAAATATTACAATTAGACCCTTACACATGTAACAATTTAAATATTGTTAAGTATATAACATGTTGAATATAGGTTGTAATCAATCTATAAACCATGATAACCTTACGCTTTACTGTAAAACTCACTTACATATGAACTTCATAAAGAATAAAAACAAAAACAAAAATTTGTGGTTGTAAGGTTGTATGTTTCGTTAATATCAACAACTTGTTGCATCTATGTAATAATGTGTTGTCATCTTGTTTGTTTATACAATTTTACCTGTAAATTCGGAATGATATATATTCCATATATATATAAACAGCAATACTATGAACCAGGAAGGTGGTGAAAGCTCCATTGTTGAACAAACGCACACTTTACCGCAATGTACGGCAGTGTTAACAAATATAACTGATACTAAAACTCGGCCCTTAAATGCTTCGGTTATGTCACTTGGTTATTTCTGAGGTGAGTCGATAAACAATCAAAGAACCATTTTTTCAAAGGAATCATTCTCGTCTGAGGAGCGATAGGATAAACATTTCTCTCTCTCTCTATCTCTCTAAATATTATCCACAATTTGTTTCAAGATGACACGCAATTGTTTGATCTGGATTGTGATCTGCTTCGTAGCAACGATTTCATCTTCTCACGGGGAAATGGTGAGTATACTTAATTAATTTAATTTAACAAATTATTTTTTACTTTGCTGTTTTAAATTTCTCTTGGCGATTTTAATATACCATGTCACCTTTCTTCTTCGTCACCTTCGATCGTTTTACAACTTAAGCTTTTAAATTTTGCATTGCCTTTATATTTTTGTTGTATCTACTCTAACCCAGCCATGTAATATTAACACACAATTAGATACCTGTAATATATATCTGATTTATCAAGACTTCAAATGTGTATATCTTAGACACCAAAAGAGTTTTTCAAAAACATTCAACAGATTTTGAGTGATATATCGCACACAACAAATGTACTGAATATGAGGCTAATTGGCTAGGTACTTTAACGGATTGTACAAAATGATACATTTGAAGCAATAGACAAGCACGTTAAAGCCGTAGTAAGTCTTCCATTATAACAGTTGCCTCTCTCGACGTTCGTGTTGGTACTAATATGTATCATGGCTGTATTACCTTTTTGGCACAAAATAGACATCGTCATGATTGCATGATTATTATGTGCCAACAAAGATTGCTTAGATTTGATTGCCAACATGCAACCTTTTAAACATTTATATATCAAGGCTAGAAATATAAATATATCTTTGTAATTCATTTCCTTGAAGGGTCCAGAAATGACTGTAATTAAAAGATACTTTTGGTATAGTTTGACAACTTTACTTTTTAATAATATCTGATAATGTTAAACGTCATTCTTTTAATAAAACTAATTTGTGTTCAGAATAAGAAACAAAGTTAATACAAATTAGGAAAAATCAAGTATGAATCAAACTTACAAAAAAAAACTTAGAAAATTAATACTTCTTGTTAAAACACAAATTGACGCTTTTCAAATAATGATATTGAATTTTAATAAAAACTAAACGCTTACATATATAAGTTGCAGGTTAATGATAAAATCGTTCCCGCTTTTAACAAAAAAATATCTCATAGAGAATATTTCTAAACTAGCTCCCCTGATACAAGTGTTTTTAGAATTTCTTTCAGTCTACTGCTTAAATCCGTTTGTGAAGTATTTAGCTTTGAAGATGCTTCTTTTTAATTTTTAAAAGAGCAAGAGGTATTTATATAGAGCAAGAGGTGTTTATATGCTTCCACCCGAACCTCGTATATTTCATTATAATTTTAACTAAAGAACTCTTACATGCATAAAGCAAATACAATTTCGAGGCAATGAAACCCCTCAAATACATGCATTAGATTTAATCCGTACAGCAATATAGCTGGAAGACGATTTTGGAATGACGGTGTTGTGAAATAGGAAAAGAACACCGTCTAGACGTTATGTCTGTTACATTTGGTCATCAAATTGAATGCATATCTAATCTCATTTCACATCGTATGATTTGTTTATTTAATTTTCGAAAATAACTTTGTAAAAGTAAACAATTTTAATGTATAAACATTTGGACATATGTTTGATTCTTACATTCTGTAAGTTAGATACAGAGGAAAGTATCAACCACCTTCATAAAGTTAATGTTACTAGCCTAGGACTATACTGAATGTGAATCCCATGATTTGTTTTCAACTTACTACAATAACTCTCACGTCATTGTGAAGTATTGCGTTCAATGCGTAGCTAAGTGGTAACTACTTGAAATCATTACAAGGAAACGCCCGTTTCTGAAAAACGCGTGAAAACGCGTAATTAAAAATCATAACGTTCTACTCTCAACAAAAAAGGCGATTCTTAAGTAAACCATATACTTATTAAAATTAGTTCCAACCTCTTGAAGTCTTAAGTTTTTGTTTTGTTTATGTAACTCACCGTTTATTTGTACACATCATTAGGTACTCATGTACCATATTCGGAAGTAAATTATTGGAATTATTTTTTTGCTTCATTTGATACATTTATAATATTCCTTAAAAAAAGTTCCTTTCAGTAGTGCAATTTTGAAAGAAATGATCTATCCATTGATCTTCTGTGTTACGAAAAAAGCTATTTCATTTTTTACGGTTCCTTATACGTCATTTATTCAACGTTGCAATTTATTGAGTTAAACGTTCTTCATTAAATCCATGGTACACTTGAACAAAAGTAGACTGTCAGACTCCATTTATTGCGATGCCAAGGAAATATAAATGCAGATTACAATTTTCCACACAATGTCTGAAAGGTAATGCTGTTATCATCTAAAGATTTTAAGTAACAGGAATAAGTTCATTACTTCTTCGTGGCTGTCGTAGTTACTGCATCAGTTGGCTACAATGGCCAAACAAATGTTTGTGTGCTTTTTTTACTAATGTAAATGTAATTTGTTGCTTTCATCAAAAAACGGCAGTGAAGCATATTCTATTCTTATAAAAACTTGAAACTATCTTTTGTGATTTTTTGCCTTCAGGAGATTGTTGATGTGACCAGTGAGCATCTTCCTCTTAACCGAAACAGAAGAAGCACAAATCATGGTAATGATAGGCAGTTTTGATTCTGTCTGCTTAATTCATTAGTTAAGGTTCAGTTTCATTGATAACATTTCTGCTGTTAAAAAAATACCTATCAGTCGCGTTACAGTTAAAATAATGGGAACACAACTCGATACTCCTTTGTAAAAGGTACTCTCAGTCTTTGAAGAAGAACAAATATATTATAGTAATTGTTTTGCCACTTGTTCTTACTTGTTACATATTTCACATAGTTTCATCTGTCTTCATCCTTTTACCCATTTTTTACCCTTGGAATAATCTTCTATTCGGCTATTGTTTTACAACTTTTATATCTAAAAAGCATCCATTTAGTTTTTAATGATGACTGAATGTTTCTAAACAACTCGTTCTTTGTTTTCTTGATGAGTTTATGTCATTTAACAAACCCCTTTTATTTTCTTGATGATTATATGTCCTTAAACATACACTTTCATGTTTTGTCTTGTTATATGCTCCAATATTCAATCATTTAAAGTATCTCATATTCTTCTAATTGGAGGGATGAAATAATAATTACCCATTATCAGACAACAATATCTTCATCAATAATTTTAGAGCTATTGAAATGTTGATGTCTCGTATAGTAGTAGTTTCTTAATATTTTTAAAAACGGTCATTCATGAACCTGTTATATTTTCCTGAGTCTACAAGAATGTTTTGTATCACCTATAGATATTTCCTATTTTTACTACCAATCCGGCGAGTATCCCAGAGATTGTCAAGAAGTATTTGACCAATGTGAAGGAGACTCCCTTGATTCCGGTGTATATTTGATCCAACCAGTTGGCGCGAAAGAACCGTTCGAAGTACTTTGTAACAATTCCATTGATGAAGGAAGATGGACGGTAAGTGTTCTTGCTGCCAAAGGTGTACACAGTGGAACCAGTTTGCGTTCTTTGTTCAAAAAGGAAAAGTTGTGACGTAATGTATCGTCAAGCGAACAATTCACTTGGTTGATGGCCAATTTATGTAATGGTATATGTGATAAATACACGGAAGCCATTGCTGTATTTAAATTGGTTTCTGTTTTGCATTGTACAAGGTAAAATTTATTTCGGTTAATAATAATAAAGGTAAAATATATTTTGTAAACTACAAGTTCATGTCGTTAAGACTAAGTGGTCGCATAAGTAGAATGGACAACAAGAAAGAATTGATAGGTAAACTTCTTGTATTTGATGATTTTCAAGTTCTATATGCGTTAGTAGTTGGAAGTATTTTTGTTCTAGAGTTATTCATTTTCTGAAACAAAATTTAAGAAGGGTGGAATTATTTAAATATTAGATGTACAAAGTGTTCGTTTGATTCAAATGTGAGGTAAGAAAATTACATAAAAATTGAAGTCGTTCGGTGTTTACATTTATTACATACCAAATTTATTGCATAGTTAGCACATGTTTGTGAGTTTATTGTAAAGAATAAACACGAAAATGCAATCATAATTATTTGAACCAGTACCACCAATTGAGATGAAGGCAGTCCTTACAAGAGGCCCTAGCACGATATCGCCAAATCGAATGAATAGATCGGCGTGTTACCTGTGCAAATTGTCTACCATTTGTATTCAACACAGGTGTTACAACGTCGGATGGACGGATCGATCGATTTCTATCGCTACTGGGATGAGTACAAAAATGGTTTTGGGTTTCTCAATACTGAATTTTGGCTCGGCAACGACAAGATTGCCCTTTTGACTAATCAGAAAAACTACGAGCTTAGAATTGACATTACTGATCGGCATGGCTCGTCATACTTTGCGAAGTATAATCTCTTCCGGATTAGTGATGAACAGAGTAAATATAGACTAGTAAACATCGATGGATATGATTCTACCAGTTCAGTTGGTATGTAATTGTTTATACCATGAAACGTTATGGTAATATTAAAGTTGAAATATGAATGATAAAATATTCATTTAATGTTCTGAGCAGCTTTCTGCGAATTTCACTCATGATCGAAACAAAATGCAGACTTCGATTTACCTGTTGAATTTAAGAAATACAACATATTGCAATAAATTTCGTCCATCATGTTTGTTACTTTCACTTAATCAGTGCCCCTGGAAGTTCTTAATTTGATCAAAAATAAGAAACAAAAAATCGCGAAATTATGAATTACACATCACGAAAGATTAATTTGATATGCCCTACCTGAAGAAATCACTAGAGTACTTTAATTTGTAATCATCTGGAGCACGCCCTAATAATTATTGTTCATTAAGGTTATTCCAAAGTTTGCAAGAAGGTACAGACTGTAAGTATGGAAGCAAGTCATATAACCACAATATATGCTTCTAGTTCGTGTTGTGAGTTGACGTCCTAACATTGGTTGCAACAGTTACGATTGTCATATAAAGCCACCTAGTTCCAGATAACTTCCTAAACTTTATTATTCAACAACACTGCACTCATGTAGGACCGCCTTATCATTGCACACCCTACACTCGTCACTATAAGTCTCGTGACAGAGATACTTTGAACACATAACTTTCCAAACCAGCTAAGGGTATTCAGTTCGTATTCCAATTGGGAGATATAACAGCGTTGATATTTCTTCAAACATGTGACTGTAGCCTCCAGCAAGTCAAAATGTAAAGTCACTGTGTCATGGTTCATGTTTTAATAAGTACCTCAACCGTCTTTACTGGAATTGCAAATCCTCTAATATATTGAAGCTATAATGACCTGGTGTTTTGTGTATCAACGATACTTTTTAAATGTATCTTGCAAATATGGACAGAAAAGAAACGGTTTATTGAAACAAACATTGATAATGATAGCCTCCTGACAATATGATTAAACCCGACGTGAAATCTCACAAATAGAGCATGGTTTTCATCAGATGTTTGTGAGAGTCGTTTAGCGTCGAAATCTGTCAAAATAAGATAATGGTTAAATTAAATTTAGCAGTATAACCAGTTACACGTCATTGAAATAAGGACTATAAGTTCTAATATCGCTTTCAGTAATTCTATCTAATGCATCAGTTAACTTTTGTGAATTGATGTTGAATTACTTATATATTAAGGTAATTCAAAATTACCAACTATAATGTATCATCTTCCGCAGAGTATCTCGCACAAATTTAAGTAAATATCAATACTTATACGTCTTAAATTAAACTATACTAATTACATTGATCTCCCATTCTATTATATCTCATTTGAACAGGAATTGATCGTATGTCATGGCATAAAAATAAGTTATTCAGTACGAGGGATCAAGATAACGACGGTTGGAGTGACTACCACTGTGCAGAGAAGCACGTGGGCGCCTGGTGGTTTGGGCATTATTACTATCAACCTAGCAGTACTACATGTGCTAATGATTATTATTGCGAGTTTTTTCCAGTCGGTGGAGGTGGATGTGTCCAGTGTGGGCCTTTCCATTCTAACGGCGACTATGACGGCTCCACACGTGGAACCAACATGTTTTGGGATGACCTTCGTGATGGAAGAAACAACGATTGTGGACTGATGTATACTGATCTGAAAATAAGACCGACTTCCTAAGGCTAACAATATGTGAAATTGACGTAACCAGTCGGTTAGAAGAGATGTTTGTACATGGCTAGTGCCAGGAAAAGAAATATTATCCGATCATATCATGAGTTTATAAAAAAAATGACAAACCGCTGAGTAATTTAATCTGTTTATATTTTTCTGTTTGTTTTCCTTTGTCTTTGTTCAGATTTCTTCAATTTGTGAAACACTTTGAATATTTGTGGACAAAAAACCCAAACTTGCTCCTGCGATAATTCATAATTACTTTGTAACTTGGTTGTATCGAAATATGAATGATGTCTCAAATTAGGCACATGTACGGTCTCAAACACATCGCTTCTGTTTAAGATCTTACGAACATCACCATTTGTTAGATCAGTATAATATAAGCCGAATAGAAATATTAATGTGTACCAAAAGTGAACTAGAAGCAAACAGAAATGATCTCATGGATTCACATTGAAGAGGGTTTTTCTTTTCATTTCTTTAATGTTGACTACTTGGATAGGCTACCACGGATTGGGTACGGTAGCAATTTTAGGTAAAAGGGGTTATTAAACCTGTCCAACATAACTGGGTATCACTCTTTAAATATTGTAACAACACTGTTTTTACAGTGGAAAATTGAATTCATTTGTTGCTTTTTGTATGTGTGAAATCATAGCATAATTTGAAGTGGTGCATATGCATGATCCCAAGTGATTTACGCTTCTTAAAATTAAGCTGCTTCTAAGATGTCAATCTGAGTTTAAACCATATATAAATATGAATGTGGTATCAGTTGTTCAGTACGCCATCAAAATTGAACGAAACGGTATTGCAATTGTGAAATCATATTTTAGTCAATCGAAAATGTTCGTTTCTACACCATCCTGAGCTTCTAGAAAATAACAGAAAATAACATTAAGGGTAATCCCGAAAACAACATGGGGACATAAGAATTAGAGAGGGATAAATGAATTTCTTTTCATAACAAACTGACGACTCATTAGATACTACGGTTGATGCAAATCTTCAAATCATTTTTTTGTGGTTATAGTTCTAACCAGCGAATTTAAGTTCATACTGCCGATAGTGACGATCCAAATAGTATAAAGTTATAGTAATGCGCTTAAATTGTCTTCTGTTTTCCCCGTTTGATATTACTTCCAGCCACACTCGGTTGGATCATTAAATATATAATCACCTATCTCCAGACATGGACTGTGCTAATTGTCGATCATGCAGTACGTTCCATTTCAGTTTTGATGCACTTGTAAAAAAACGATAACAATGCATTTTGTTTTACTTCCCAAGATAAATCTGACCATTCTCAGTATCAACTTGGCTTCTAACGTGAAACCTAACGTGTATCCTTGTATAGTATGGGGATACGCAATGAAGTTAATTTATTATACGTAGTTAACTGAAACTGAAGTTTCCTGCTATACGTATTGCGTTCCGCTCGATTATCTGCTGTATGAGGGAGTTAACTCATTCAGTCACTTTTTATGTAGAAGGGAAAGATTTTGTATGTGGTTTACCATTCGACCGCTACTCCGGGACTGAAGGAAGAGCAATAGGTTATACTACCCAGATAAGACATGAATAATACTTCTTTATGATAGCGTAATATGTTACAGCAGGAAATATAGAGACCTGCACAAGTTTCCTCCTTTTTTGTCTTTTTTTGGTTTTGTTACAAAACTATTGCCACGGTCGTCTACAGCCAGGAAAGGAGATCGCGAAAGAGGAATGTAGCAAGATATAACATAAAACAGCACAGACACTGTGATCCGCATTCAGTATATCCATGCTCCTACATATTAATTGTTATGATGCACACATGTAACTGCTAGAAGATTAACCGATTAATTTACTTTTATGATAAACTAATTTACATATTAATATATTGGAAGGTTCACAATCAATTTCAACGCAAGACTTAGTTGCTCCTTTACAGCCCACCTCTCCACTCCTCATCTTTGTTTTGTTTTTCTTTAGCATGGATTACTACAGCTGACATTCGTTGCATACATCACGTTAAATATAATACTCAAAATTACAGTAGAAATGCGATGGCAATATGTCCTCTCTAATTTATGTCGTTGTGATAATCCCATAGTAATAAAAAAAAAAAATTTTCAATACGAGGTTGGAAGTACTAGCATCAGTAGCTCACTGACCTACACGTAATGTAACTCTGAACGAAATCAAATACTGACAGTACATCACCATACATTAAAACAATTTCAAAGTTATTTCATGATATCAACAATTAATATTGATGGACTGAAGGCTTAACAACTGAATGAATTTATAATTCTAAATCGTAAAATACAATAAAAAATTGCAAAATGCAATGCTCGCCTGACAGAAGTACCTTTCCTTATTAAGACACCTCCAACGCTGCAATGAAATGAATCATTATTGATAACCCCAGTCAAATTTAATGAATACATTTGTCACTTCAAGTGAATGTATAAGCTGGTGATTCAAAACTACGTATTCTTACCGAGGTAATGCAGAAAATTGATTATCATGGGAAAGGAGAAGTCAAGGAATATCAAAGTAATCCTAGTGGTAGCTGTATTTATAAACTCATCTTTGCCTCCCAAGACTAAATATTAGTAAACTGACCGCAGGGTTGAAGTTCACAGCTTAATTTCTTTCCCGCGATGTACTTGGTGATCATAAAAGGAACTTATGTAATTGTCAACACAATCTGAACATGTCCAGATTCTTCTTGTCATTCTCTGACCGTATACAGTGAAATATAATCAATCAAAAACCTTGTTAAGCGTTTGTATTTCTATGTTCTGACATTAAAATTAGTATTGGTATCTACTTCGTGTTGTTTCTATTTTTGAAAACCTTGAAACCAACCAGTCATATGATGAAATATATATCATATTTCGGTAATGTAAATGGCTTTTGCAAACAACAGCAAACGGTGTAGTAAAATTGTACGGTTCAGTAAAACATTTTGCTTCTGTACGGCGTTTTACGAATTTACTTCTCAACTGTGAACATTTAACCTGAACAAATAAAAAAATTAAATAAGAGGTCCTCACTGATGATTATATGGTATTATAGAGCAAAAAAAAGAGAAAAGAATACAAGACAGTGCACCTTGGTCATGAGGATGTTTATCTATCCTTTATTTTTTTGTTAATATTGAAGTGAGCGTTACTCTGTTATTTATGTGATCATGGACAAACAACTACATCAGCAACATACCAGCAAATTAAATGCAATGAATATATAACTGATCAACGATGACTTCGGAAATTCCTGAAGCAAATGTGCAAGGTTAATATTGAGTGTTAAAGGTTTTCCTATAACTCAACTGATCTCCTGAAGAAAAAGAAAATTAAATATTTATTTAGTTGAAGCGTGCAGCTGCCACGTTCCCCTCATTATCTAGGCATTCAGCCAACTGACATTGCCTTGTACCAAATTCAATGAGTCTGATGTACGAATGCCTTTAAATATCCCTCAATTTAAGTAACGCACAAAATGTACAGTTGGCTTAAAGCCAAACAATTTTTGCATAAAATCTTTATATATCATTTGCCACGTCAGCACAATCGCTGTTCTCAGGTCATTGATGTTGAAACTATTAAAATCCATTTTTGTCAGTTGTAACGTGTGTTTCAAACCGACCCGTCATTCCTGACTTTTCTTTGAACCAGTAAAGATGGACAATCGTTTGGCTGTTCGAGGGGTATTCGTGTTTTTCTTTGTAACGAGAAGCGTTTTCGCGTCGTTGGTGAGTCAAATATTTGATTTTTCAATTTCTTTATTTTATAATATCAAACTTGTTTTACAATATTTCATTTATATCCAATACTGGGAGCTTACTTTTTCACATTAAGTACAAACAGTTTGATATCCGAGAATTAGCAATAATCGTGTCAGGTATGAATGAAATAAGAACTGCGTGAAAAAGAAAAGTCCCATATTTTGTTTGATTAAAAATGTCAAGGCATACAAATTTCTAATATTTTTAACAAGCTTTGTTCCAACACATTGTCAACAATTCCTTAATTCTCGATTTGGATTTTTATCTGTTTCCAACGAGTATTACACTGCAATCTAAACTTAACAGGACCAGTATCATTCAAATTACAAATCGTCCTTGGCTGCTTAGATACTTTTCAATTAGGTAAATTTGAAGCTAATGTCCGCTCTGAGTAATGATTGAACGCTTGATCTTAATTATACCTATGTCTTTAGATCATTATATTATCGCTCAACTATATATATATCATGTTTGGTTCTTAATCCCCATGTTTCTGAATTCGTTTCGTTTCCATATTAGTATTCGCCTTATATCGTATTGAATTATTGTCGTGTGGTAAAATATAACGTTCTCCCGTTACGCCGAGATATTTATAAATTCATCAGACATTCGTTGTAACAATGCAAAGACAGAAGAGTCTAATATGCATTTAAAAAGCAAAAATAAATGTAATTTCATATTTCAGAATAAAACCCTAAGCTAACAATTATTTCATTTCATAAGATTCATGAAATAAAAGTTAAACACGACTTTGTGCCTTCAATATAAATTGATTGTACTTGACATAATTTGAAGTTTCCTATTCTAAACGACACAAATTTAAAGTTTTATGTGAAGTTTATAGGTGAAATATTTTGTTACTCTGTTAATTTCGTATAAAATAGTGTAACACCGATTCAATCTTATTATGAAAAACATGATCAGTCAGGACTGAATCTTGTTGAATTAATTCTTCTTCTTTCTTCTGTCCTTTTTTTCAGTTGTTTAAACCATTTAAAACTTTCCCGACAATTATTTTGTCGTTCGTTGACAAAGTTAAAGCAGTTACAATAGATTTGATTTAGGATATGCCATTCCCATTTATGTTGCAGTTGCTGTTATTTTTGCGAAACAGGTGAACAAAACTCACAAGACGTTAACAATTGAAAGATTTAGTTCTAGTAATTCTTTCAATTACAAATTAGTGAATTATATTAATATGAATTTAGCCTTCGCCAATAGCCAATTCGTAGCCAACCAAAAATGAGAAACTAGGTTCCGATTGCCTCTGTGTGTAGCAGGTCACGACGTGCTCAATACTTCATGTGATTGCAATATTTTCCTAATTCCAATGGTATCGACTAAAAATTGTACACTCTTGTTCTAAATGATTACGAATCATTCGTGAGAACTTAGAAAAGGTGTTGCTTTTTTAAATAATATGTAAGGTTACGATTTGTATACTTCTATTTCGTTAAACACTATGTTTAGAAAACAAGTACGATAAACCATTGTAAATTCTGTGACCAAATACTCATGCCAGATCTGTTTTTTTAATAATATATTCTGTGTGCTAACATCATGTTGTAAAATTTTTAAATGGTTGTTCCAATTGACAAAAACTTATGATTTCATCAGTTGTTATATATGAGCATATATTAAAGATTCCGCGCGTTAGTTCCTTTACCGTTCACTTGTTTGTTAGGAGTCATGCCTTGTACCCCATTTTTTCTGAATTTCTACATTCATGAATTAGTGTTTGTTTTTAAACAGGATAACAACCAAGAGAGTTCACCTTCAACTGTAGATGCCTTTCAAAGTAAGATAATAGACTATCAGTTTGTAAACTTTTGACTAACCTGACTCCTTCTTGAGACAAACAACCACACCGGTTAAGTTCAACTGAGATTAATTTCCGTTTAATGAAATATACATTACATGCCTGCCATTCATCCTTATACATTTTCTAATCCAATTACAAACTACTTATAATAAGCATAAAGGCACGCTAATTGACTCCACAGGAAGTGGCGTACTGTAGATAATCTTCAGATTTATTGACTGCATATAATTAAATTCTTCCTATCCAACGTGTAAAACTATAATTTACAGAAAACACTTGACAGAAACTTAGCCAGCCATTTCAAAACGATATACTTGTTTGCTTTCACTTACATTGGTAATCGTTTTATTCCCAATAATTGTTTTACAATTTAATGTAATACCTTGCGTTGTTACTCCTCATATAACTTGGGATAAAGGCAATGCTCAAATTAATATAAATTACCGTTCAGTTTTAAATTTTCATCCTGGTTCAATATTAACTTGTTGCTTTACATGAACCAGGTCATCCTTACGTCTTTTATCAACGTTCTGAATATCCGAAGGACTGTCGAGATGTTCAACGCCAATGTTCTACATCAAGTTCCAGTGGAGTATACCTCATCAAACCAGATGGTTATGAAGAACCATTTGAGGTATTCTGTAACCATGACGTCGGAACAGGAGGATGGACGGTATGTTTCCCGCAGAAAGTTTACATTGGATCACGTTGATGTGTTCTTGATTCACTTCAACATGATCGTGTAAAAGAAAGAAAAAAATGTGTCTCAGTGCATTTTGCCATATATTGTATTATAATATGAAAGTCACAATATTTGTACAATTAAACGAAACAAAATTGTGGCTAATGGGAGTAAAGGTTCTGCTAAATTGCACAACAGTACTACCTTCTTTTACAATATAATTGATATTTTTGTTTATTTATTTTCTTCAAGGTTATTCAACGACGCACCGACGGTTCCGTAAATTTCAATAGAAATTGGTCAGAGTATAAAGAAGGCTTTGGATTTTTTGCAACTGAGTTTTGGATCGGAAATAAAAAGCTATCATACTTGCCAAATCAAGCAATCTACGAACTTCGTATGGATATGACCTTGTCCAATGGATCGTCCCTTCACTCATCATACAAAGGTTTTCGTATTGCTGATGAATGGAGTCGGTATAACATTGTGAATATGATCGCACTTGACAGCAACGTAGGTAAGTTTGATACACCAGAGAAAATTAAACACATAGCCCATCGTATAAATTTTCTTTCTAAGTTCGTCGCCATTATATCAAAACATCAATAAATACCATTGTATGTATGTATGTATGTATGTATGTATGTATGCGTGTATGTATGTATGTATGTATGTATGTATGTATGTATGTATGTATGTATGTATGTATGTATGTATGTATGTATGTATGTATGTATGTATGTATGTATATATATATACATATATATATATATATATAGATATATATATATATATACATATATATATATATATATATATATATATATATATATATATATATATATATATATATATATATATATATATATATATATATATAGTAATTCCAAAATTCATAACGTTTTCGATGTGACTATGACTTATTGATATCAGCAAAAACACAACTTCGTTAAAATTTAAAATGCGAGTAAAATCCTTTATATTATGCCACTTGAAGTAAAAAAATGGCCAAACCTTGAAATTATTTATTGTTGCTTAATATATTCTCAGTTGAAAGTTGACTGGGAATCACTTAACCAATTGAATTACAAGTTCATGCTCCCTACTTCTTCTTTGTCTTCCGTGTTTAGACTCATTAATCTCTGCCTGTCCATCCAACAAGATCTTTGGTATATGTAACTGTCAGGGAACATGTAACTATCCTAGTAGAACATCTGGATGTGACAATGACTGCCTGGGTAGTGAGGGCTGCATCTGTCCTGCTGGTTTCTTAATGCTAGAGAGTGACTGTATTCCTGCAAAGGAATGTGGATGCTTTGTTACAGAAGCCAATTTGGTCATTCCAGTAAGATATTGTTTTTCAAACATTATCAATAGAAACGTTTGTTTAATTTCCATTTTCTTTTGCATAACGAGATTTATAACAGTTTGGTTAATATCGTACTTTTAATATACGTATTTGAATGGGGGAAGCGTCTGTTAGCGATACTTGCACACTACAATGATAAGTTACCATGTTAGTAATTATTTCTGATTTTTCGCCAAAATTTAAAGTTTCATATTGCATCGTAATTACTGTACATTAGAAGATGATAATTTAACAACTATCATCATGCTTGTCATTGCCCTTCTAGAATGGAGAAACTTTTGTCAGCGATGATTGCACTCAAAAGTGTTCCTGTAGCAATAACCGACTTACCTGTGAAGTTGACTATAGCTGTAGTACCAATGCTGTGTGTGATGTCAAGAATGAAGTACGACAGTGTTATTGTAATGAGGGATATGAAGGTGACGGTGAAACTTGCGAAGTTGTATATACAGACTGCAAGGATGTTCATGACGCTGGGCATACAGAAGATGGCGTTTATACCATTCTACCAACTGGATGGCCAGATTCACCATTTAGTGTCTACTGTAAAATGAATCATGGTGGAGGATGGACAGTAAGTTATTAGAGCATCAATACATTGTGAAAACATATTACTGGCGACTATTCCAAACATAAGTAATAGGGCCCTTTCCTTTCTAAGATGTTATATATCATCGTCTCGATCCTTCCGATGCCTCAGTTTGTCTCCTTATACCATTTTCTCCCATTCAGGTTTTTCAACGTCGTAGTGGCGGCAATACCAGTTTCTATCAAAACTGGGATGCGTACAAAGAAGGATTTGGGGACCTGAACGATGATTTCTGGCTTGGGAATGAGAAACTTTATTATCTTACACACCAAGCAGGTTACACGCTGCGCTTCGATGTTGCTACTTCGGGTGGAGATCAGAAATATGCTTCATACACCGAGTTTCAGATTGAGTCTGAAGGTAATAAATACAGACTGAATAAACTAGGCAACCATACTGGAACAACAGGTTAGTCACCCCTTTCAATAATATCATATACAATCTTTTCTGCTTTTCTTAATATTATTTTTAGGACTTATTTCAAGCTAACAATTTCCTGATCAATATTTCTGGGAACCTGCAACTTTAACATTTTACTTTGAACTGTTACATACTGCTTTCAAATACGTACATTCCATACATTTAACTTAATCGATGGATCGATGGATCGATCGAATGTCACTTATACTTAACAATAAAAGTGACATTCGATCGATCCATCGATCCATCGATTAAGTTACATGAATGAAATGTACGTATATGAAAGCAGTATGTCAAACTTCATGTTAGCGAACAATGTACTTTAACGTTGCTTCACAAAATAAGCTTTAACAAGCCAGTGCCGATTATATATAGGTCCTTGAGTGATAAAACTGTCAAAATGTCCGTTTATCATACGTTTCTACATGACATTGTTTGCTGTGCACATAAATGAGAGAAGAATATATCCTTTTACAGAACATGAAATTGAGATCAGGAAATCAAAGTCTAGTAACGAAACTTAAAGAAACGGAAACGGAAAAGAGACTAGCTAAAATGCAAAACAACGAAGAAAATTAAAAGAGAAATTCATGTAAATATAAAAAAGGTACCAAAGATCGAAAAAAAAAACAACTGACAAGAGGAAGGATTAACGTATTCAACTATGAATTCTTGGCCACATATGCTATACTGTTTCCACATTCCATTGACTCTAATTATAGCTTATTGGTACTTTGAATCAAACACAAGTCCAAACTTGTTTTTCAAATAATTTATTAATTGAATGAATACATTATGATTGTATTACAGAATCCCCCTGTTTGTCTCTATTTGTTTTTGTCGCATTATATGCAAATTGATAAGATCACTTATGACAAGTATTAAGATGAATCGTTTTAACATAAATAACTTTAAGACCATATTGTTTTATATTCTTCATTAAAACCCGATAGTTGTATTTTATAAGATAGAACTTGCATAACTAAAATCACCTTCTCTCCTTATTCTTATGCTTGATAAACAATGGTAATGTTACTCTCTACTAAAACTTATGACACGTATTAAGATATATACACATATAACACTGGATGTCACAAGGGTAGCATTGAATTTTCACAAGGTCACGATTTTTTGAGCTCATGACTGTGGATTAAATCTTACTTAAGGGAGGAAACGAGATATGGTTATAATTACCTTTTAGATAGCTGACCAATAAATTTATAAATGTTATGTTTGTCTATACAGATACAATCGTATCAATGAACACTGATTAACAATATTTAATGACGGACTTTTGTTTTTCTCATTTACATTGTATATTAATAAATTTCAGTAACATTATGCATGCACTTTCTTTATAAACTGGCGCTTGCCTCTTTTGTATTGTAATTTTTGTCTTTGTGCTAGCATTGCAATTCAAAACTTAGACAAGATCTTTCAAAACTATTGTAATTTACGTTGTTCATTCTATTACAGGTACACGTATCGGTAACAATAGAGGCAAAGCTTTCAGCACGCATGACCGAGACAATGATGAGTGTGACGATTTTAACTGCGCGGAAGGACACCGAGGCGGGTGGTGGCACTCAGATCATTGGTGTAGTTATTGTTATAGTAATAATTATTGTGATCAGTTTCCTTACAGTGGAAGCTGTTACACCGTTTGCACCAGCGACAACCTTAATGGAGATTACAACGGCGGCCGTGGAGAAAACATCTTCTCTGACCATAATGCTTACTGCAACCTTAGGTTCACGGAGATGAAAATTCGGCCTTCCTCTTGAGCAAAATAATTTCAATATCGTCGATGTAACCTGTTTAGACTCATATTTAACCTTTCAGCTATTAGAAAACATCAATTCGTTGCTAATGGAAGCAACTAGGTTCTTTCTTTTTGGATATATATTTGGATATATATATATATATATATATATATATATATATATATATATATATATATATAAACCTATCAAGTTTCATTTCAATTTTCCTTTTTTTTTAAGAAAGCATGAATGGGATCCTTTTCTTACTAATACTCTCTACTTGGGAAAAAACAGAGCACCTCAGTATCAAACTTGAAACGACAACCATTAAAACGTTGTATTGTTGCAAAAATGTAGGAGGCGACAATTCATTAATTTTTACTTTCTTAGGGAAAGTTTCATGTCGTTGATAAAATTAGTATAATGCCACTATTTGTTTCTATCACACAATGAGTTACAGCCTATACTACCTTATACTACCTTATACTACGGGAAAAGGTGAAATTACTATAATCATTATATATCCTCATGTCTTTATGTTGCTGTTAAGAGTTTCACTAAATATGAATTATATTTTCTTTGAAGTTTCAAGAGCAATCACATCATCGATACCCAGAACTTATCCTTTGCTTCCAAACCGTTGGCAGATTATTCCATCATGTTATAATGGTGATTAAGTTTTAATTTAATTTAATACATTAAGGGAATAGGGTTACATTCCGTAAGTTATAGTGTTGTATCATTAATCACGAAATTAAGAATGCGATGAAATGAAAGGATGTAAAACAATATGATCGTTGTTCATTTGTCTTTCTTGGTTCGTCCTTCAGAAACCTTTCCTAAAAGACTTGCAATTGTTTGTACTGTCATGCTAAACCGTTCCCGCGCACTGAACTATGTGATGTGGCGAAAAAAAACTTGTGTTTCATATACTACATGTTATTTCATATTCTCCAAATTGTACACATCATATACCACACAACATAATAATATGTTCTAAATTATGCCAAATTTTTGCCAAATGCCTGTCTCTTTGTAGAAAAATGATACAAATATTGAGGCAGAAGGTAAGTAGTTGCTCATACATTTGCAAAGCAGGTTGGTAACGTTTATATGAATTTCACAGCTGACTGTGACATTCGACGTTCACTGAGCCTGTTTGTTATCTACAATACTTATAACTTATAAGTACTGTATTACTATATTACTACTTATAAGTTAATGTGCGCAGACTAATTGTTACTTTATTCCCCCCAAGAAATCAGTATATCGCCTGTAGCTCGGTAGAGATGGTACTACCTTTACCCCGAGGGAAATTGCTTGGTGAGATATTTCGGAAGCCTAGCTCCGACAAGCTCCACGCAAATAAATTATCCAAACGTTCTGTTGATTTCAAGACGCTCTAATCTCTCCCATCACACAATTGATATTTCAACTAAACACTGTAAACTTAATTCAAGACACTGATTGGAGTACTGAATTTGCTATAAATTATATGGTCATGTGCTGATTGTGAGCACTGGATGATTCCTTTTCCAGAGCAAATTTGCCTCTATAAAAACTGCTCAGTAGTTGCAAAGCTTGCGTCACACGTGATGGGGCATCTGGTTAGGCCAATATTACATACTTTGGAACAACATTAATATTCATCAAAATCTATCACCGAATGAACCAATCACGACTAAAAAAAAGCAACAACACATGGTCCTAAGTTTTGGTTATGTTTTTTCTTGTCTGATAATACGGGTTCATAAACTAGACGTCGGAAAATGGACCGAACAATTTCTTATGTATTTCTTAATTCGGGAACAATGGGAATAAACGAGGGAAACTTGAAGGTCAAAAGTGCAAAGAGTGAAAGCAATTGCAGGAGCTTGATAGGAACTTAAAGGAGCTATAATATCACTTTATGGCAATAGGAAGAATGTTATGCTGGACAAAAATAGAAGAATTTAACCAAAAGTTAACTGAAAATGATTTGAACAATCAAAATCTATAAATATGGGCCACTTTGTATGAGTATGTTAACATACAATTTTCTAATATCTAAATAGTATATCATCAAGCCATATGTGCTTCGTTGGGTTTTATGCTATTCTCTATAAATTACCAGTATCCTATTTCATTTGAGAGATATCCCGTATTTATTTATTTTTTTTTTATATTCACGCACAAGGCAGATATAATAGACTTCTCTTATGGAAAGTTGTTTATGACAGATATGTCTAAAGTATACACCACCGATGACGACAAGGAGTCTTCCCTACAACTTCTTATAACATCTTATACAGTGATATATGAGTAGTCAAAAACACTTTTAAGGAAAGAGAGACCATATCTGCATACTATTTTATCGAGCAACCGTGCAATATAGATTATCTGTCAAGTGTGTGAGTGCGAATTGTTCTTATCAAAAATGATTATTCTGTAAACATATAGCTTAAAGACAAATTTCAATAAAGAGTGAATTAATACGGTTTTGTTGACAAAACAAATATAGCACACAGTGCTTTGACCAACCGACAGGTAAGCTTGACTGACCATTAAAGCAGAGTCAAAGTACTATAACATATGCAGTCCGTTTATATATTTTCTGTATTTTAGAAGAAGAAAATCTTCGCCAGAGCAACTTCTAATCAATTGCTTAATGCAATGAGTATTATGATGTTCTATACAAATATTGCTTGTATTGAACACAGCGTGTCGATTAATTGAGCGGAAAAAGAGATTTTAAGAAATATTGCTCTACCAGCGACTAATTGGTACTTAGCTTTTACAAAAATAGTGTTCTTTATTATACTATCTGTGAAAATAATAAATCAAGTCAATAAAATCAATACCACTTTTACTCTGGTGAACACTGTTCTGACAAAATAAAAACTTCATAATGACACGATTTTTCCCATTGTTCTTTTTACTATTATTTCTGATCTCTTTGCATATTGGCTTTGCGTGCATTATGTATACTTTACTGTTACTAACAATTTCATTTAATGATTAATAAGTAAAGCGAAAAAAATTGAGGCATGAAAAATGATCAAACAAAATATGAAGTAAAACAGAGATCATAGTAACATTTAACAATAATTTGTTGCAGCTTTTCAGTGGTAAATTCATTTAAGGGATTTGCAAAAGAGGTATGATTTGCACTAAATTAATATATGTTGTATTCAAGAAGTATTCATTTGAAATTCAATACACGTTCTGTAGCAAAACTTAACTTGGAACTATGATGTCATACATGCAAACAAAACATAAACTAAATTCACATTTGAAGAGAAACAAAACATATCTTGTTAGTAGGATTGCATATGTGACGTCACACTTGTTTGCATCAAGTTTTTACTTAAAACTAAAGTGCTCAAATGACGAAATCTGCAAACAGATGGAATACAAATTTTACCTGAACTATTAATTCCAGAATGTCACTGTTCCCCTGACCAATAAGGGAATAGTGCTAACTTTGTTAAATAAGGCGAGGATAACAGCTAGGTACTTGACTCCATAAAGAACTCGGACATGTGGGTGTATAGAACAGAAAAATATATCGATACAATTACCGACTGAAACTCCCCTTCAACTTAATCACACCCTTCACATCAATCACAACCTTCACCTAGATCACAAAAGGGAATGATTGAATTATAACATAGGAAAGTCTAGAAATTAAGAAACTTGATCTCTTTTCACGTCTTCTGATACTTAAAGTTCAAATGAGTATTCAATCCAAAAGTTCGGTGAGCTTCAGGTCGCTGTCACTGTTTCACCAACTAGTCTTTTGGGCCACGCCCTTTTTAGGCCAGCGCCCCTTGTCTCTCTTTCTCCGCTGATGATGGTCGAGAACTGCAGGGTACAAAACACGTTAACTAGTATTTTGTCTATACATGCTCTGGAATTACCCCGAGGGAATTTGTAATACGAACCCTACCCACAGTGAATCTTCCTGCAGATGTAAATTTCCCTTTAGGATATTGAAAACACATAACACATACTAACATAAATAGTAACATAAACCCACCACCAAGTCCTAAATAATCATAAGGCTCCCAATTCTATAATGCCCCACTAACTGCTCCAATACAACACTTACTATATACATACTATCCCTACCCCTAGGGCAGCTTCACATGACCAGGATTATTCTAGAACATAATCTCTGTATCTGAAATATCATGCCATACCCCAAGACACAATTCTCCTCTCTAAAGTGATCCCTGATTGCATTATCTTGTAACACATATTACTAAGTATTAATGACATATCCCCAAGGCTAGAGCCAAAGTTACCTAGGTCGGAATACGACCCCCTACAACAACAGTGACACTTTCTGTTTCTTCAATAAACAAAATGTCACTGTTCACCTGTCCCCACATGTTTTTAACAAAGAAAAATGATGTGACTTACTTCCCTGGGCTTTGACTTGCTCCCGCTCTCCAGGTACAGACTGGCGCCACGAAACATCCACACAGAACCGGTTACTGGTCAAATTAACTCAGGTGGTGTCAATAAATAATATATGGTTTTTTGCGTATAATATGTTGGCCTCGCAGGCTAAGCTTCAAGCACCTCAAGAAGCCTGAATACAACTTAGTGCCCTCACAGGGTCTTACCACAACAGCAAAAATAACCAACCTACCACGCCCACAGAGGACACAGCCAGTCTTGTACAACTGTACCTTTCAAACCCTGGGAGTCAAATGAGGAATATTCTCCAGCTCTGAAATGTATGCATACCATGTACTGCCCAAACATTACATAACCGAAGACAAGACACAAACAAGACAAATATGCAGGACACAAAGGGATAAAGCTCATACCTTCAAGTCATGCTCAATCTAGGTTTTGCCATTCAGAGTCACTCAAGTGATACATAAGGAAATACAATAGTGACTAGTATCTGCTGTGACACAGAACATTCTTCAATATATCGTATAAGTGGTTGGACATCCTCAGTTAATCGGCCATGTGTCCAATTGGTTTATTCGATACAGAGTTTTTGCGTTTCCCTCATTGCTTACGAACCTGTGAGTTTAAATGTTTATTCTAAGAGCTATTTTTTGGGGTCTAATCCTACGAAAAGTTTTCGTTATAAAGATAAATACAAATAAGCTGTCTATGAAATACAATAACATATCTACATATCTCATGTAAAGCAGATAAAATTGTCTTATAGTTTCATACACGTGAATGTAAAATAAGCACTACGTATATTCACCTTTATTAAATAAGCTGACTTTAATATGTAAATTTATGGACATCAATTTAATAGTATTTTAAAAGAATTTAGGAATCATCACACAATTATATATTACAAATTATTGAGTAATACAAACAAAATATATTAACAACGGAGGTCATAATGCCTCGCATTAATACTTGTAATAGATATGCGCATACGTTTTAATAATCCTAACATTAATATACGGTTGGAGCAGTTAGTCAATCCAAAGTTTGCAAAAGAATTGTCTGAAAGAAAAAAGCTTATATAAACGATACAATTCGTTTCTTAAGAACTCTTTAGAACTTCAGATTTACACTCCATTAATCTAAAGTGAGTCCATTAAGAAAGTGAATAAGCAAAAGAGATGTGTACTTGCAATCGATTTATTTTTTTATCATGTTCACTCAAAATCCATTCAATGTGCTTCACGGTAAAGAGGATCGCGTCATTGTAGCGCCTGACATCGGTGAATCAATACCTCAAGTCGATAGTTTCTACAGTGGAGACCAACAAGGGTGATAAAAAGACTGTATTCTAGAACATATGTGCTAGACTTTTTAACACATAATCTTAATTTGCAAAACCAATTTCGTAAAAGAAAGCTAGTTTATAAATCTACCATGATTGTGATGCTATTGGTGATATATACAGTACCACTGACCAATGGTAAGGGCTTCGCTTGTTAATTAACTTAATTTAATTTTCAAATTAACAGTATTGTGAGATTACATCGATGGTAAATATATTGCTCTGCCTTTAATGTTATTCAAAGATGTTTCTTATGTTTGAGCCTTAATGTGTGTCATTACAAATGTAACAAAATATTTCTGTGATAAACTAAACAAATATCGAAATATTCAATGGCCGGAATTCTAACTGACTAGGTATGTTCTTTTTCCTCATTTCTTAGATATTAATATTAAGATGCTAACTTACTGTAGGTAAGATGTTTTGCTCTGTGGAATCGTTTTTTTTTCTTTCATTACATCAACCAGCCTATGGACATGGCTTACGAGGGACCTTTCAATGCAAAAACACACCTACATTCTACACTACGGTCCTGTCTGGTAAGTTCCTCATGATTAAATAATTTGTCATGATACTACCACCGAAGTCTAACCGGTTAGACAATGATTAAATGTAAAACTTATTTATTTTATGGTAACTAACTTTTCGTTGAAGTGGTATTGTGTGAACGAGGAAACATCAAAAGACCGGTATTGTAACTGGCCACGTTTGTCGCCCCAACATCCTCATTTTTGAAGATGACATTAAGATGCTAACTTACTTAATATACTTTTTGGGGGAATAATTACTTGTTTTATTTTTCTTTCAATATATCAACCATCATATGAATCTGGATTACGAGGAACATTTCAATGCACCAACACACCTAACTTATACACTACGGCCCTATCTGGTAAGTTCATTGAGTTAAATGATTTATCATAGTAATACAACCGCAGTCTTACACGTTTGTCCATGACTTCAGCTTAAAAATATTTCTTGTATAGTAACGTAACTTTCGTTAACAGGTTTTTTTTCTTCTGTGAACGAGGAAACATCACCTCAAACAATACCGATCAATGTATCTACATAGGTAGTTCTTTGAAATGTTAGTTATATTTGATTGTGATGGATTAACAACAGGATGTGATTGTGATGTAATACTGAATAATACTACTCACTTGTATTGGTAGCGCACGAGAAACAACTAATTGAGCTGCAAAGCACTACGCTATCATAAGGTTTGGTGTTATAATGCTAAATCATTAGTTGACTGCTTAATACATAATAAATAAAATAAGCAGAATCCACACGATGACTGTTTTCAATATTTTGCGTGTGTCAAGGTTACCATACATACTGTACGGATGTTTACGACGCTGGTCATACACAAGATGGCATTTACACCATTCTAACATCTGGATGGCGGGGTTCACTATTTACTCTTTACTGTAAAATGGATAATGATGGAGGATGGACAGTAAGTCAGTTTGTAATTCCTTGTGAGAGGACTAACGATCCAGAGGAAATTCAAGTATTCGTCATGTAGCACTCTTGTTTAAAAGTTTTTTGTTTTTTTTTGCTTCGGTTAGGCTAAAAATGACATGTACGGCTTCAACTGTTTGCATAATTTGTATTGACGTTCCAAAAGTTCAATAGGAAACGCACCACTTTTTATGGAATCAAATAACTTGACGATGTATTCCATATACGTTTGAAACTTTCCATAACAGTTTCATATAAACACAAAAAAGTTCATCGGCAAAAATAACAGAGGGGTTGTCCCCCCCCCCCTACAAACGACGAAGAAAGTTATCAACAGTGAGGGGGATTGAAACTTTGGAGCGCTTTCATGTACCTAAAAGCTGGAAATTGGTCGTTAAACCCGTAGATACAAAAGAAAACTGATGTTATTGACGATTAATTAAAGTCATAGATTAGTATTTTCCAAATTAATAAGAGAAGATTGTGTTATATTTTTTAAATGTTTCCAAGAATAACAGACTCGGTATATAAAGAGGGACAACGTTGATAATCGGAAGCAATCCATCGATATACTCCTGTTAACGTTATTAATTTATCCTTATCGCAGTCTTCCATCAATCCAACGTATTTTAAGGATACTTTTGATGATTTTTCATCTAGGTTTTTCAACTTTGACATTGTATCTTAAGTTTCAACCAAACTTGGATGCGTACAAAGCCATGTTGGGGTAACTTGAGCGATGATTTTGGCTTGGGAATAAAAAAATGCATAATCTAAAAACTATCCTAATTTTATTTTCTCCTATCCATGTTTTTCAACGTCACAGTGGCACAACCAGTTTTTATCAAAACTGGGATGCGTACAAAAAAAGGATTTGGTGATCTGAACGATCATTTTTGGCTTGGAAATGAGAAACTCTATTATCTTACAAACCAAACAGGTTACACGTTGCGCTTCGATGTTATCACGTCAGGTGGAGATCAGAAATATGCTTCATATACCGAGTTTCAGATTGAGTCTGAGAGTAATAAATACAGACTGAAAAAACTAGGCAGACATGGTGGAACAACCGGTTTGTATACGTTTTAATTTGAAGTTCCAATTTTCTTTTAATTCGTTTACTTATAGTTTTAGGGGAAAACTCCTAATTACATTATATTTACTTCTCGGAACCTTCTATCCGAATGTTCTCTGCGTTAAGAAGACATACGAGGGGAAGAAGTAAATACTAGAACATTGAGAAAACCCCAGACTTGCAATGGTATCGTCCATGGCTTGTGCCCCGTCTCAGTTCCAGACATAGTTCAAAATACGTTTATGCATGCCACTAGTCAGATCGGTGGGTGATACTATGAGATGACATATTTTCAAAATTAATATGCTTGATTAATTATATGAACTGTCACTTACTATTCACTTGACAGTTTTGTTTACCTTACAATTCAGATATTGTGCTCCGGAAAGCGGCTTTATTTTATAGCACATTACAATAAAGGTGCGATGCTTTTTATTAAGTGTTCATGTATTTTTTTCTTAAATGTTGGCGTATATATAACAACTTGGGCAAAACTTTCAGCACCTATGACCGAGACAACGACGACTGTGATGCTTTTAACTGCGCGAACCGTCACAGAAGTGGTTGGTGGCACTCGGATATTTGGTGCGCAACTTGTGATAATAATAATGCTTATTGTGACCAATTTCAAATCAGCGGAAGCTGTCACTCCGTTTGTAACAGTGACAACCTTAATGGAGACTACAACGGTGTCGGTGGAGAAAATGTATTTTCCAACCACAATGCTTACTGTAGCTTATATTTCACTGAGATGAAAATTCGGCCATCCTTGTAAACATAATGTATTTCATGTTTAGTTTGCTTTGCAATCTAATTTACTGCTTTAATCAAACTACCAAAAGAAAAATGTTGTAGTTATATGTGTTGTTGTGCTTCTTGTTGTTCTGCTTCCGAAAGCCACAACAGTAAAATAACACCAGAAGAACAAAAAGCGCAACAATATGTTTGAATGTTTAATGTGCGTGTATTAAAACAGCGTACGAACGACAGAATGTAAGCTCGAAGTGAAATCATATGTATTTATATATATATATATATATGCAATGTACCTTGGTATGAATTGCTGGGAATTAAATATTGAATTGAAACCGTTGCTGCCAATGTTTCATCATACATATATCCCGTTGTTGTTTTTAACGATATTTATCATTCATGACTTATTCAAATACTGTGACATTCACGCTAACTTCGAACATGCGAGATATGAACCGTTTAGTATCGCAAAAAAAGATTTCTTCCTGCACGTTAAATTGAAGTTTTATGTCTTATTTGGGTAAATTTTAGGCTGTTTGGTCTCAGTACATACTTTTTTCTTCTGTTCTTGATGAAGTTTTGGTAGACTACTTTTAATACATTACGGTTTCACACATATTACGGAATATTACATTTAACGGTAGATTATGATAAGACAATACTGCGACCAGTACAAGGTGATATGCAGTTATAAACAGTTTGTTAAAATCCTTACTTTTATAACATTATCAAATCTAGTGAACTGTTGATATTGATACTCAAATATTTGAACTGCTTGCGTTATTTCTTACACCAAAATAAATGTAATTATGATTTTTTTTTAATTTACTAGATTAGTTGCTTGAATACTTTTATTGAGGTATTTTATTGCTGAAAAAAAATGGGTATATACTTTCGAAAAAGTTTAGGTTGTTTTTTTTTTTAGAATTTTTTTTCGGTGGCTAAGAATGTAATTGAGGAGTAATGAGCTGGATAATCTGATGCCTTCTTTGCCCTACTTTAAGTAACGAAAAGACTCGCTGATATTTCTATTGATTCACACATCAGTCTCGCACATCAGCATCCTTTTAAGCTCCGTTCATTGTACTAATCGATCAAATTGGTTGTATGTTTACATGCAAATCACGATAACAACAGCATCATGTATAGAGTTTCGACATGTTTTATCATATCGCAGGTATTTTTTCAACAGTTGGAGGACCAACTATATTGTAGCTGTTCTTATAGTCACAGTATCCCTCTAAACGACTGCCTTATGCGATGAGCAAACAAATTTCGTTGAAGCGTCATCACTAGTTGCATTAATGAGGTTAAAGCTAGATATGTTAAATATTATGCGATGATCACATCATGTGCAATATATATTGAAAAGAGTTGTAAATGTTTAAAGTTATAGCCGATATGATTTCCCTTTTTTCCCTCTGTTTTTTTCCTTTGGTCTATTTTGTTTGCCTGTATTTGCATTTTGCTGAAACAAAACGTCCTAGAAAATATTAAGTGAACACATAACTATACCAACGAAACTTATTATCGTGAGAATAAAACGTTATGTGAATTTGTGCAGATATTGCGTTTCTTTCTAGAAACACCACGACAAGAGATGTCCATCGTCACTTACAGATGCAGTTCAAGTAGGCCATTATTTTCAATGAAGTCTGCCATTTCATGTCTGTCATATTGTAGCTACCTGTGTATCAACATTTAAATATCTATTTTACGCAGTCCATTTTGTTATGGATGAAAGTTTGTTACAGAATATTCCAATGGTAGAGAATTTGAGACTATAGATGCTAACAAAAACAGTTCTATTTTGATTTCAAATTTAAAATTTAGAATGCATTGCTTTGGTTACAAGTGACTTGTTTTTTACGGATCTTCTATACAAGTGTTTTAAAAGGCGTTGCTTTTTATTTTAGACATTGCTGTTAATTGGATTTGTTTCTAATGTGATGTGATCACAGTGTATGCTTAACTGGTAGCCAGAGTTGAGAATTTCAGTAAATTGCAAATATTCCACTTTGTATATTTTCATCTGACAATATAGACAGAATTCAACGTTAATTTATTGTTTATATATAAAAAGTATTCCAAGTATTACATTACAATATAGTCCGTGTATTAACACAATTCCCTCGTAGTTCTATCACTCTTCAGTTTCTGTAAATACAAAAACCTATCCTTGTTTCTTGTTGTTATCTGGATTAATCTGGCCAGTGTGGTTCCTCAAAGTCATGCATCAAACGTATGTAATATTTGAGGATTGTGAATCCTTACATTAGGGTAGACTTTTAGTACTTAATTATTTGCATAAGGGAATCACTGTTGAATGAGTTATTCACAGCATAAGTGAGGACGTTTTCAGGGATATAGCTCTTTTCCTTACTAAATGGAAATTTTTTATAGAAGAACTAGAACCCGATGATGAGAGTTTGTCCATTCATTACGCAAATATATTCATCTAGTAAGCAATCACTTTTACTATCCACCAACATTAGCGTCGTGAGTTGTAGCCTTGGTAATGTAATGTAAATGTAAGGTAATTTCTTTTCATCCAAGGAACATTGATCTTTTATTGTATTGCTTCTTTGAACGCTCGAAATGAAGTTACGTCTGTAAACATGTAGCTACAAGGCACGCCATTCGTTTTTCCGTAGATATATAGGCGTACGTTTCATTGACCTATAGGCGAATTATTTAACCGACACTACTCATTGCCCTAAACTGGTGTCATAGAACAGCCATTTTCGCAAATTCCAAGTTACATCTATATTTCAAATAAACTGTGTGTCGTTATGCTAATGAAGACGTTTAAGACATATATTTAATTTCTTGTGGTGACAAGTGTTATGTTGAAAATTAGAGTAAGTAATAACATTTCTGAATATCAAAATGCATGCTACAGGAAATTATTTGTAAAGTCCGATACATTGTAGAGAGTCTAGTAGCATCGTAACATAATAGAACAATTACTCATATTTCCACATGTGCAAGACACATGATTGAAATAGAGTAAAGAATTTAAAAAAAAGTAGATAATAAATTTAGTTACAGAAACCATCCAAAAATTTGGTAGTATGACCTCATATGGCCATGGGCGTCTATAAAGGGGGGGGACCGGGCACATGCCCCCCACAGTTCGATCGATGGAGGACACACTATCAAATGTCCCCCACACATTTGGTAAAAGATAAAATTTGAAAATACACGCGCATGTGTGGGGTCCTGGAAATATAATTAAAGTGGTTTGTCTTGCCATCCTAGTTTCAAATTTCATAGAAATGTGTTCTCGTAGACCAAGCAAAACATTTAAACTGACACAGTCCCTTAGGAAGTGTGTCACGGGTGGCAATACAAAGCATTGTGGTTTAGCATGCTGATGTATGACGACTATTGGCCAAATTTGCGCTAAGCTCACTATACGAACTCTGATCTGGACTGTGCCTTATTAGTTAGTTATATAAATTAATAATAATGGCGTATGAGAAAGTGCACCGTTTTGTAGTATGACTTTCAGGACGGCAAGTCGAGAAACTCACATGCAGTCGCGGTGGATAGCTTCCTTCTTCTATATGTCCGGGACCTTTTGGGACATCGTTCCTATACGCTTATATGAGACCCTGGGGTCATTTCCTTGACCGACTTGGTGCAATATAATGTTCCCTTTTCGAAGTAAATTTATTCACAGATAGTTAGTTGTCATTGGCTTGAACAATTGAGGGGTATTCTGTTCTGAAACATAGGGAAAATGGGGCTGCGATCTCGTAGGTATTGGTATCTGAAATTTTCTTGGGACGCTGCGCGCCAACCGATGGTGGCGCTTCGCTTAGATAGTACTTACGGCCGGACTACTTCAATCAATTACGCCCCTCCCACGTTTCAAATCAGATTGACGCCCCGCATATGGCACATCGTCGTATACCCACCATATAAGAGATACATGAGCCATTACACAATATTGAACCTTTGAGGTTCATTGAACACTTCTCTAACGTTAGTTACTACGATGTTAGTCCAATAGTCTAATATCCTACAAGTTACAAATATTGAAGGGGTGAGTTGTGGAATGATTTTAGCCGTTTTGTCGTGTGTATTATAGCCAAAAGATTCATGTTTTAATATGCCATTTGTCATTTGACCTCGACAATGTGTTCCTATGTGTTCCTTTATGTGGTTAATCACAATGTTTCAGCAGCTCACGTACATGTAGCAAAGCCATCGGGTAAAGTATTCATTGCATTTTATCACAATTTGTAATTTGATGTTATTCCCATCAAAATTTGAAGTCCGTCTGGCTTACAGTTTAAAAGAGTTAAAAATAAGGTTTTTGGACAAAATGTGGCCAAGTGTGACCGCTGATCCAATCGACAACGTGATCTTTATAGTTTAAATTATATTTGACTTTGGCAGTCTAGTATCTTATATGGGCAAAATGGTTTTTCATCACGAATTAATGTTATGTAAGGTACCCCACATACAAACACTAATGCACAGCTCTCAAAAGCAATCCTGCCTACCAAGGTAGAACTTGTAATAGTTAGGAACATAGTGGTAACTTACACGATCTCAAGTGAAAACATAAATATGACTTATCAGTTTCGGTCTGCATTTTATTCGGAACACCGTTACAGAGGGACGTGTCTTAATTTATCATCTTTACAAAGTGACTAAAAGAAACAGAATTCACAAAAAGCGTTGTTGTAACTATATGTAATGGTGATTGAACTTCTCATACGTTGATATGAATCAGTTGAATTACATTAGATGTTAGACATGTGGCATATACTCCGAATTATCAAAAGGAAAAAGAAGAGACTAATGCAACGTTTTTACATCCTTGTAAATGTCGTCATGTACATTTCCATAGATAAGGTAGAGTGATTTGACATGGCTTTAACTCAATCACGTCCGTTATCCAGGCTTTTTTCTTTTCATGGTCCTTCACTCTTTCATTGTTCTGTTACAGTTAACCTCACTGTCAGATGTATTCAGATAGTTTGTTGTTATCTCATTCCATGTTGTCTTTTAAGAAAAAATGTCATGCATAGAAATTTCGAGTGCTCACAATAAGGGAGACGTTTTCAGATTTTGGTAACACTTTTTTGTTAAATTATCTTTCACAGTAAAAATGTAGACACAATATTCACTTTGCTGATAACTTTATTTCTGAATCACGTCATCAGGATCGAGGTCGTATCTTCATTTCCGTCGACTGTATGTTGTTATTCCCTCCAGGGAAATAATACCAATAAATGGTATAAGATCCAGTGTATGGTCTATTGAGGTCACAATAAGAAGAACAATAATAATAACTGTACCACCATGCGGATTTATAATTAGCGGCATTATTAGAAGAACAATCATCGTTGTCACGGTCACGTGTAAAGAATGCTTCTCCATTGTGATAACTATGACCAAGTGTGTTGTAGCCTAGATAAGCAAACAGAAAGAAAAGGGTCAATGAAAGCATTGTCGCAGATTGTATGTATGAAAACTGCAACAAATATAACTCAATGTTAATATATGACACGGAGACTGAATGGTTACGTCATAGAGTAACTAAATGCATCATACAATCGAGTGTGTTTTATTTAAATATTAAGACACCCTTTTACAAACAATGGGCAAGTCGTTCACAGGAAATTAAAATTATTTAGAAGAGCATTTATTTCTAGTCGTATTCATATGTAAAGATAGGCATCAGTTTGTGGGAGTTCAACATGGACCTCATTTACATATTAAAAGAGGGTACACACAGTGAAAGGTTCTTCAAAGTCCTTGTCACCTCATATATTTTACATGTTATAATATTTTTAAAAGAAGTAGTTACAATGTTTTGGATTTTCGTAAATCGGAACTCATTCTTTTAACATGATTTGACTTGATTCAAATCAAAAGACCTCATTTTAATATCAACCAATTGTTTAATAACCGTTTATATAACTGTGATTCGATGCCTACAATTTTGAACTTCAGACTTTGACTGGAGTACTTATGTATCTATTTAAGGATTCCAAATATTAGCACAATGATTAAAGCTCCACTTGCGGAAAAATAACCGTTTTATATCTTACGAGGGAGACTTGTACGTAATATTTGGGCATTATAAATCTCTCCATTTTTCTTTGTTTTAGATTTGTCATAAAAATTGGAAAGGTATACTTGAAATAATAATGTTCAGTTACTTCGATATTCTCCCAACTATAACAGAAAAAACAGTGTCCCATTATTGTTTCATTATTGGTTGCAACCAGTAATCGATTTAAAATTATCGCTACATTATTCTAAAAATAAACGTTCTGAAATGAACGACATATGAGTGTAGACATTTATATATTTCATGTTATAGTATGTGATAGATTGTTCAATACAATTGTTCATTCTCGAAGTAATAGACTGACTTTGGTACGAATTACTGTGACGATCGATCATGCATAGCGTGGAACCTTATTTCGAACCATTCGCAGCCATACATTATCTCGTAACAGTGAATTAGGTTTGAAATCAAATAAGTATATCGTCTTTCGACATGTAACTGTTTTCAACGGGTGCGAACTTAAAAGTTTCTGTTTTTCTTTCTTCGGTTTTTTCTTTACTCTGCCTACTGCTTTATCTTGGTATATTTCCAAAGACCATTTAAACACAGCTAAAGACCATAATCTATGACTCTAACATTTACACATTATCTATGTGATCTGCATGAGATGGGATATTTGGTTATAGTTGGGTTTCCTTTCTATGTCGAGGCAAACGAATTGAAGAAAGTTTTCCAGATCATAGAATATGGCTACGTCTTATGTGTAGTTTCAGTATTTTCAAGATGTAATTGAACCCGAAAATGAGCACATGATTTTAATATATCTGGACTATCAGTTCTTGATAGTCATGATAAGTCTATTATACAATCTAAGTATTTGTAATCTCTAATATAGCACGTTGAAAAATTAGAATTGCTCTGAATAGTTGCCAAGTGCATCCGTTATGATGATCATATGCACATCAGATTGTAGAATGTACTTGGAGAAAGAAGATAAAATGGAACTCACCTGCTGTACTTGAAGAGTCATAACCACTGATACTTAGTCTGAAATTAGTATCCACATTGCCCATGCTGAAGGAGCTATACTTAGCAAAGTGATATTGGCCAGATTTTGAAACGAAATCAATCCTTAGCTCATATTGACCTTGGCTCGTCAATGCTGCAAGTTTATCGTTGCCAAGCCAGAAATTGCCGTCGGCAGTTCCAAAACCCTCTCTGTATTCATTCCAATCTCTGTGAAAACTCAAACTACTGTCAACACGTCGCTGGAAAACCTGTAATTATAGTAACACAAACAAAAAGGTAGACGCAACTATATATAAACTAATTTTATTACATTTTAAGATGGTTGCAATTATCCCAGTTGAGATACCCTCAAAAGTCCATTCAGTTTACATGATTGTGTTGTGTTGTGTATAACCCATGGATCTGAAAGGAGTATCATCATGCATAATACTTCTACTTTAAAAAAAAAAGCAGACCAACGTTCGCAAGCCAAAATAAATACACTTAAGACAGATGTTCTCTAGACATACTGGTGTCCATAAACCAAATTAGTATGCAAACAGTTTTAAATTATCCTATTTGTTAAGTTGGCTTTAATCGTTACAAATTAATGATAACATAATATTAGTAATAAATATTTAAGAAATAATAACAGTAACAATTGTGTTTTCATCAGTGACAAAAGAGAAAGAATACAACTTCCTTTCCTTTGTTATCTTTAAAAATGACAATAACAGATACATACCAACCAACCACCTCCATCTGAGACGTCACACATTACTTGAAATGGGTTGCCTGTCCACCCTGCTGGTTGTATAAGTCGAATGCCGTTGGAGTCCTCTGTACTATATGCTTGACAGTCTGATGCAGTAGCCCGATCACATTGGACCCCGTCTCCAGTGTACCCTACGTTACAGTAACACTGTGATAAGCCTTGTCGTTCCTCACAGTTACCATTGGGACTGCACCGGTATGTGTCATCACAGCTCAACAGACCGCTGTTGCAGGAACATCGTTTGGTACAAGAAGGGTTCACATATACTTCACCTTCCTAACGAGATAAAACGGTACGCCTTGTCAAGTAGATGCAAAATAATAATATCCTTCAATGGGAATACTCAATGTTCCAAGTCGAGGTATAACGAGCAGTGCAATAGGTGACATTCCTTCATAAAATTAGAGCAGCTGCAGGGTAAAGATTTAACGTTTTTTAAAATGAATCATTTCAAGCACCATAATAACTGTTTTGTTCCGGCTTTTCTTCTCATTGTAAATTAGTTTGATACGTAAACATTTAGGAATGGTATCTTACCGCTAGGACTACTCCTTGACCGTTCTCTGCTTCCTCTATGAAACAACTACAATTCTCTCTAGGTACACAGTCTTCCCCGTCCATCAAGAACCCATCGGGACAAACGCAAGTGGGTGTGCTAGAGCATGATTCGGTACATGTAGGATCGGCACATGAACCTTCACATTTACACCTGTTGAGAACCTTGTTGGTGGGACACCACTCGATGCATGGGTCTGGAATAGGAATAACGATTAAGTTACGACATCAAAAAGGAAAGCTTGATGGAAAGTGTACGATGATCTATTATCTCAATAACACATCATGTTCATAAATTATCATTTGATATTGTATAAAAATGCGAAACATGCTTCACAGCTAAAACGACATATCTAAATAAACCAATGAAATAAATAGCAAACCGCTCTCTGCCCTTACTAGATGAACAAAATACATCGATTTATGAAGAAACTAAGTCTGAGCTAAGTGCTTGATAGCAGTGGCCAACAACGTGCTCATGAAAGTAAAGTTACATGCTGCAAAATGAATATTAAATATTACTACGAGCTCATTCATCTAAAGGTACCTTGGTTAATGGCATGGATGTAAGGTTGGTTCAGGTGGGAAGTATATCGTTAGTAATCGAAACATTCCCGCTCTGTATCACACCGCAGGTCAAACATATTAATATCATCGAATTATTGAAACATGTGTGAACGGCAAAAATCGCAATATTTTAATTTCACTGTTTAACGGTTAGCAAACATATTAAATGTCACTTCGGGCGAGTAACGTGTCCAGATAAGAAGTTCACAGTTTAATAACCCACCTATTGTTCCGGTATACTCTCCGGTGCTAACCAGTTTGTAATGACTGAAGCTGTCACTGATGCGGGAAGTTTCATACGTCACGAAGAATGAACAACCGGATTCTGTAGTTATATCCATGCGTAGCTGATATTTCCTCTGATTGGTGATGTAGGATATCTTCTCATTGCCGAGCCAAAATTCACGAGCAAGGAAACCAAAACCGTTTTCATATTCGTCCCACGTACGGTTGAAGTTGATTGAATTATCCTCTCGTCTCTGTATGACCTGTTGAAATAATTTGAGACATAAAAATATCAAACTGATTGAATTGCAAGACCGTTAGTTATTAACTGTAAGACTAGTGTGAAACAATAGAAAGGCAAAATTATACTGAAACATGGAACAAACAACCTGCAGGAAGAGAAGAATGAGATACTATAAACAAATTAAAATCACTTACAAACCACACCAAATGCATATTGATGCGAATACTATATAAATATTACCAATATATGAGTTGTGTCATCTTCGCCAATTTAGTATTCTTATTGAAGTCAGGAATATGTGGAAAGTATTAAAACGTATTGGAAAACCATGTAGGAATATAAGTATGGTGCTTTTGACTGCTTTTGCGAAAGAGCATGACAGATGATTCGACCAACCTCTTTTTGTAAGACATAAATATGGTGTAAAGCTTGCCGAGCCCAATGTAACATCAAACTTATATTATTACATCATAATTATATGAAAAGTTCTGTAGTATGAGAAATGTATTATTTCAACAAGAATAATTTCAATTGTGGTGACAAATCTTGCAATGTAAATACAATATTCACAGTATAAAATACAACACCTACCGTCCATCCACCATCACCTAGACTGTTGTTACAAGATACTTCAAAAGGTTCAGGATAGCCGTCTGGTTTGATGACGTAAACACCATCGTTTCTAGACGATGGACATTGGCTAAGCACTTCATGGCAGTCTCGTGGATATTCAGCACGTTGGTAGAGGAAAAACGATGACGCTAAAAGGAAAAGGTAACACAACATAAGCATAACTTACATCAAGCTAAGAGGTTTCATAACTCCGGAGACACTTGTTTGACAACAGAGATCATATAGCCTACCTTTATTGTTTACTTTGTCAATGTTCACAACCACTTGCGTCATTTCCTGATCACGATATAAAAGTTTTGGCATGGGCAATTACGAAGATGTGATTTTAAAATCTAGTTACTATTACTTACTGGTCTATACTATTTCAAACATTTTCCATTTTTTTTTGTAAATGAAGTCACTCGTTTTATCTTATATCCCTGAAAAATTTGGTAAGTTAAGCATTTGAATATTACATAGCAAATTAAAAACCTCATTTTAAAGGCGATCAATAGTTTTTTTGAGCGAATTTCGTATCGTATACATCATAATTTTCATAAACAAAAAAGTACTAAAGTAAACAAACTTTCTTTAAAAAAAAAATAAAAGTCTTTGAAGTTACAAAGTTCTTATTATACTCACAAATGTTATGTTAACAACATATGATATCTTTGAAGATACTTCCCAAACGATTTTTATATCGTATACGTTCATAATTGTTTGGCTATTCTCCAAATTTTATGATATAGTTGTATCTTAAAGACAGACAATATTACTTTCACTCGTCTTTGGAAATTAGCTTGTGGTTGGGGCAATGGGGAAGGAGAATGGAGAGGGGAGAGGATATACGGGTAAGAAAATGCTACAACGTTGTTAACGTTTTGAAGTTTTTAATATGATAGAAATTAACATGATAGAAATGCTACAATGTTGCTATAACGTTGCTACAACGTTGTTAACGTTATGAAGTTTTTAATATGATAGAAGTTAACATGAAACATTCTTTAGAATTAACATTCTTTAGAAATTAACATTCTTTGAAATTAAAAGTCTTTGAAGTTACATAGTGCTTATTATACTCACAATAGTTATGTTAACAACATATGATATCTTTGACGATACTTCCCAAACGATTTGTATATCATATACGTTCATAATTGTTTGGAAATTCTCAAAATGTTATGATATAGTTGTATCTTAAAGAAAAACAATATTATTTTCACTCGTCTTTGGAGATTAGCTTGTGGTTGGGATAAAGGGGAGGGAGAGGGGAGGAGGGAGAAGGGAGAGCAGATAAGGGTAAGAAAATGCTACAACGTTGTTAGAGTTTTGAAGTTTTCAATATGATAGAAACACTTACTTAACGTTTGGTCTCCGAGGTCACCAATACTCCTTTTACGTTCCGGCTAAAATAAGGTCAAAAATATGTATTAACAATGATCGTCCAATAAGTACAGTGTGCAATTATATAGTAAAATATGTCAACGTTATATTTTTCTTATTTTCCATTGTCTTATGTTTAGGTTAGTCCAACTTTTTATTTTATTTTCTCATGTATCAATTGCAACATTTCCCATAGCTGCTTGTTATTTTAGGACAAGTTAGAGTAGAGTTATTGACGCAGTCATGTATCTGTATTAGTACATAGCTGTCGTTTATTGAAGACAAAAAGAAAAACAATATAGATACGACAAAGTTTGGTTGAGTTGTAGAGGAGTATGACAATAAGTATGATACACAGTTTTAATTTTTACGTGAATTCAGTTGAATATTGAAGATTAAAAGTTATCCGATAAATATGGCATTTCTCTCAGTACAAAACACAAACGATGAAAGTTAAGGTTTGAGTTTAGCATTGTCTTGAAAACATATTTTGTTTTGTTTTAATATCCCATATATTCAGAGTGTTTTTATGCCCATCAATTTGTTCTAGACAATGAACATTTACTATATGCCCAGTAGGTTATCACGTTCTTGATATGACTTTTATAGTTTAAAACAGTTTTTTTAAGGAGACCTATTGGTTAATAAAGATTTGGTTCTAATGTATAATAATGTAATAACATAATTATATAAAAGAACCGTTAGAATCTTCATAATAACATATTTTTCTTGTAAATTGTTTAATTTAATTAATTCACATGAAACAAGTTGATATAAATACTTTGCAAATTTCACATCTGCATTATGTATTCGCGAATTTGGATTTAATTGAAATTGTTCTTTGTACTGGCAATGAAAAAATATATAACCTTTACACACATTAAATGATCGGGATTATTAATAGAGCAAATTCTTTTTTGATATCATGCGGCTGTTTGGGATAAATCTGACAAAGATGAAAATTTGTGGCAACAATGAACTAACAACGACATCAGCGATTAAATCAATTGCCAATTCTTACAACAGCAACGTTTGGATGAGTAAAGTTAGTATATCTTTTGATTTTCTTTATTGCCATTGTCCATTTACATTAATTTAGTATACAACCTAAATATATTATACTAGTTAAGTAGTTAATTAAGTCGACAGCGTATTTAATGTAACGGAATTAGAACAACTTTCTTTAATCGACTATGCATCTTTAGAGCTTACGAAACATTCTATGAAAAGGTAGATTAAACATGTTTGACAGCCACCGAGAACGCTTTTTGATATTACAAAGAACAAAATGTACACAATACGCTAATCGATTGACGTTTATTGCAGCGGTTTGTTAACCTTTAGTTTTTCATCGTTAACTTTAGAGAAGAAACTACCTCTAAGAAAATGCTATCACTTTTTCGTAATTTGACTAAGTATTTTGTAGGATTGTTAGCTTAAGCATTGTCCTTTAAATTTTGAAAAACGTTGTCTGGGCATAGACGACAACAGGCAGTTATCAATTATCATGTAACTAAAGTTCATGACATTAAGGTTGACTTAATAATGAGATAAAAAAAAAATTGTCTTATAACTAAGAGTTGACTTGAAAAAATGACTTGAACACTTATTCTAAGTTCAAAAGCAGGCATCCTGTGTAATGACTTTTTCAATAAAATTGTTCACAGAATAATTAAAAAAAAAATCATTAACTACTTCGATACGTTATCATGATATTTCGACAAGTTTTCTAAGTTCAAGAGTTGGCATCCTGAGCAATGACTTTTTGCAAAAGACTACAACGGTACATTATTTTGATTTTCCAATAAAGTAAATCAAGAAGAATTTGGGTGACAGAATATTCAACTGCGTTCCCAAAGACAGAAAGAACTATTGTTTTAGAAAGATTGTGTGTTTTACCAAATAAGTGAAACTCAAAGAAAATGACTTTTTCATATCCACTGGGTGTTTGTAAGATAAAGTTAAAGTTTTCAAGAAGGCATATGTTCGTCAAAGCTGAATATTCTCAGATATCTATTCAAAATCGCACCGCCCGAATCTTCGATATCTCCAAATGACGGACAGAAAAAGTACTGTTGCTTTTTTTTTTTTTAAACTCGTTAGTAAATGTTAGTAAACCAAATCTGCGTTGTCAAGATTTCTCTTTTGTTGAATATTTTGTAACATTTTCATGATGCGAAATAGCGCAATTTAAATATATGTACATCAACATATTAAAACAACGTGTCAGAAGTAGAGTCAAATGTTGTTTCCTATAATTAGCAGGTGTCTACGAAAATGTCTAGACTTTTCAAAGTAAATTCAGTTTATGGGTCGGATCGGGATTTTCAAGATTAAAGAAATTTATTGATTAAAGCACTTAATCATAGCTAATATAAGTGTAAAAATTACAACGTAAGCATTTGGTAAGATGAAATGTTAGTTGTGTAAAAAATTTCGTTAAATAGTATTTATTCAGTAACTCTCCCATTGCCATCAAATATAGACATTTAAACAAAAGAAAGGAAAAATAAAAATCTTAGGCTATATGAATATAACATTTTTAGTTTATGTGGATAAGGGAAATTTAGTTATTAAATGATATATAGATCATCCTTAGATTTCAACTGTAGTAGCCGTAAAGTAGAAAGTCTCGGTTTAGCCGTGTAAATGTTAATTAATCAGTAAAGAAGTAGAAAAAAGGTTAGGGGTATTAACGGGTTAGATTATCGGTTGGAGCATTACAGACATACTTTAGTAAGACAAGTAGACAATATAGGTCATTGCTTTAACGTTCTAAACCTCTTCAATTCATTTTGCTGTGGTGGATTAGCCTATATAAAAGCAACGATTTTCTATTTATGGTATTTATAGGTATATTATTTTAATATTGAATTTTTCTTTCTATTTCCTCCGTGTCTGTCAAAATATAACGTTTCTATAACAACGCCACAAAAAAGCGCAATAATTCAAGTATATTAAGTACAAATCGCGGCTAACTAAGATACTCCGCTTTTTTTCCTTTTTAACGACAATGTATTTTACTGTTCACAGTTTATCTATATTACGCAGATTAAATTTATATGAATTGATGATATGTACTTCAATGGAAAGAATCCGTATGATGGTTTCTTGATCAGAGTCATTTTTATAGAAATTAAGTGAATAATGTAAAATATACCCGTTTTGTGAATGTGTTCTATACTACTGTTTAATTAAGTAATAGAAAATTAAAAACGCGAAACCATAAATTAACAACCAGTAGTTGTGACTAAATCGTATTCGACTTCATTATTACTGTTAGTTAGCATTTTTGAAGTAATATTGTTATCTGGTAAGATAGATCAAGGGAAAGTAAATTACCAAAGGAGAGTGTAACAAGGTTTAACATTGAAGATCGAAAATAATCAATTGAGTTCGCTTAAACATCGAAATGGTAACTTTACAGATGTTACACCTGAAATATAAAAGTAAAAGAAAAACTTACCCCTTCTTGAGAAGACACGCTGCTGGAAATAAAAATGATGAGTAACAGAGAGGTTAAACCTCCACGATGTTTTCTAAACAAGTACAACATTGTACAAAGTTACCTGTTGCAGTATAAAGTTGGAATGAATTTCGAATCCATACTGCAACAATTAAGCTAGATACGAAATTATCCGGAATTGTACAGTGTTGCTAGGGAACCATTTTCATACTCCTTCGTCTAGACATATTATTATTATATTAGTATTCCTGTCAAGGGCAGTCGGTGTGGCTCACGTGGTTTATGTTCAGATTTCATGGCACCATTACAGTACGGTACAAGTTAGTACCTTAAAAGGTATTGAAATGGTGCAAGACCATACGTCATATTTAAATTTCATTTCTTGGCATCGTTAAGCTAAACAATATGACATATAATGACAAATAAATAAGTAAGATAGTATCGCAGAGTTGTCAGTATTGCTGTGGTATACACAACCATATTCCCAATCGAATTGGTTTTAACAAAGCCAACAATACTTCTAGGAGGAGTGGGAGCAAGTGCCCCCTCCCCTTACTCCTTGTAATCCCGCCATTACAGTGGGACGAGTAAACTAGCCACAGGAACAAATGTCAGAGTTGAATTCATTAGATATCTTTTCTTAACTCGAAATCCATATTTGAGTATGATATATGTGATGTATTTAAACTTAAATCAATAGCTAGACTCTCGGTAATAATTCCCCCATCGAACATTTCTTAACTTGATATTTCCCTTCTACTTGAAAAAGGCACACATTGTATGATACGTTGTTGCCATTGTATTTGTTGTCTTTCAGAAGAAGGACCTTAGTTATTTGTAGTTACCAGTACTATCAAAATAACCTCATTTATTAACACACTAAATCGTTCACTGAACGTTTCTACACTGACTGTTCATTTCTTTATATATACGTATTTTACTTGTTTCATTTGCCAACTCTATAAGAATATTTTGTTGTGAAACATTTCGGGCTTGGAAATTCATTTGTTTCCTACTGTCCTAATAGGAAATGAGTGTTACACGCACAGCATAAAATCGCCTTTTCCTTGTTGTTGTGATTTCCCAGGTACGTGTTTATAAGGTGCCTAGAGGAATAAGGACCTAACAGATAAACCTTGTGCATAACAGAAACAACATAGGAAGCAAAAAAAAAAGAAGATCTATAGCTACGATGAATCTCTATAATGCATCTCAGTCTGTTTTGATAAAAAATGTCTTAAATTTTAATAAAAAAATCTTCCTATCAACATGTCACGTTGATAAACTTATTCCGCAAAAGTCACATTGTATCTTACTTAAGGTAACACGTATATAAAGGGTAGCTTTCTTGCATCCATGTTGTTGAACTGAATGTTCATACTGCTTGTTGATAAAATCCATTCAATAATTTTTTTTTTCCTTATCAGAAAAAAAAAATCCATAAATAATAACCTGTATCGTTTGTATCATGAAACGATTAATGAGTTTACATCATATAACGATCAATACTATTAGAACTGTAAACGGTGCCATGGCGGTATTTATTGAGCATGCTAGAAGTCATGCATTGCAAATTATTTAACTTCTGTCAGGCGAAACAATCTACATGATTACCTAGCATCTAACACATTTAACTGCAATCATAATTCTATCTGAGTAACAGTACTATCAAGACGTATTTTTTTTTGTGGAGTTTGAAAAATTGGACAACCACAAACTCCTAACGCCTGCCCACCTCATCAAACAAGTACCATGCTAGATCATGCTACAGTGTGATTGTGGATTGCGTGGGTTATTGGACCTAATTCATTAAACACGCATGAAGAAACAGATAGTTGCTTTAAGTTTCCAATTTCACGAAAGAAAGTAAACAAGAGGCTAACAAAAGCTTCTATCGACATCACCTTTCTAGATTTCACTTTACAATCTGACAAAATCGAATGCGATGATTTTTTTATATTGCATCATTCATTGCTAGTAAGATACTACCGTATTCATTTACGGTTCATTGCGGTATACTGCGTTATATTTGCATGTTCACATTCGCCGAGGCATCTTATGAAATAAGTATTGGTTTATCCCTTTTACTATACTCTTCTAATTCTAGAAAATTCAGAAAAAATAAGAACATAGGAAGCATTAAGAAGGAAAAGAGAACATAAATATTAATATTGCTTATAATCAATGAGTACTTGTATCTACATATTTATTACAATATATTAAATTCATAATATTTTGTTTATTCTTGAATGAAACTTGTGGTGCGTGTTCACGCACTTTGGTGATTTTTTGTTTACTTCCTTGCGTGATGCTTAATTGCACTTTTCGTTAAGCGTGAAATCAAGGCAGTCATTAAACTGAACCTATTTCCAGCAAATATTGTGGAAAATTCAGAAATTCGTGTTCCAAGGACCGTAAGGACACTGTACATATATTGTCCATGTCTAGCTGCAGTTGGTATACCCTGCCGCAAACGAGACACTTCTCAAGTCCTTTATTATTGTCCATTCCCGTTACCACCGTTTCGAGGTAATTTTCACTATAACAGCAGGTGTGAATCTTTCTGTACCCATAACATAGATACTGACGGACGTTACCTAAACTGCGCCGTTAAGCACCAAAGCGGCTGGTGGTTTTTTATGAAAACTGTAACAAATTGCTATGGGACTAGGTGTTACCATTTCCGGTATAGTAATTAAACCCGTGTCGACTACTTTTATATAATATCAGCCCACCAGTTAATTAATAATAATAATAATAATAATAATAATGATAATAACTTATATTTATATAGCGCTTAATAAGCACTTTACAAAGTAGGAAAGAGACACAGGAAACAAAGAAAATAAGTAAACTTGGAATCAAACAGAAATGTTTTAATTTGTCTCTTGAAAATAGAAAGCCACGAACGTGAAATGGGAGTTCGTTCCAAACAGGAGGCACAGCGTCAGAAAAGGCACGGCCGCCACAACGAGTGCGGGTACGTGGACCAGAAGTTTATAGCAAATGCGCATGATTGGAAGATCAAAGCGTAACTGTAGTTGACCGACGCAGATGAGTAAGAAGGTCAGTGGTTTATTGAGGGGCAAGTCCGATGATCGCTTTGTAGGTGAGAAGTAGGATCTCACACTGGATGGGCAGAAAGACGGGAAGCCAATGAAAAAAACGGAGTGCAGGAGTGAAGATCAAACTTTTCAGTGAGTGAGACTAGCCGCGCAGCAGCGTTCTGAATTATCTGTAGGGGAGCTATATGAGAAACTGGCAAATTATGCATACAAACTGTTGTAGTAATCCAGTTTGGAAGAAACAAAAGCGTGAACCAGTCGTTTAGTTGAACCTTGATCTAGATACCTTCAGAATTTACCATTGTTGTAAATACCATACGCAGCTGAACGACAAGAGTTTCGAATATGGGTGACATCACAATAATGTCGGGGGAAAATTTGCGGTTTTGTTAATAGATATAAACACAGTGTTGATAAACTTATAGCTTTATTACTTATTATCAACAGTTTTGCTTTTTTATACATCAAGAAACATTGAAAAGGAATTGTATATCGAACTATTTGCCCCCACTCCACCCTCAATATCAATTCCTTTCGACATGGGGATTGTGTTCATCAGTGCCTGTGACAGTTATGAAGCTATAAAGCAGCAAGTACCTAGTTCAACCACACAACGTAACTATATCATTAGGGATAGAATCTGCAATTATATCATCGCGTTTTATTTGACTACCACGCATCACAGACCTTTACAGGGAAAAAAAACCTGTTCCCCAGTTCAGCAATATAAACATTAGACATATCAACTTCACCAACTCCCATCGCACCAGTGCAAATGTTTCTTAATGACTTTTTGAATTACACTAACAACAGGGAAACATTCTCTCGTAGCTGTCTGTTGGCGAGGAGGTGGAGGAGGGATGGTGTTAGGGTTTGATTTTTTTTTGTCAGAGGCTTAGATCAGCGTTGTTCTACTTCTGGCAGTAGATCTTGTTTGCCAGGAAAGATAATGGGTAAAGTCTAGTAACATTTCATTTCCTCGTTCATAGCAAATGACAACACGCCAAGCAGAGTAACTAAAAACAACGGGAAGCAAACGAAAGTGTAGGTTGTGCAGATATGATATATAAAAGGCCTCTCTTTCCCTCTCTATGCTTGCACGGAAGATGACGTATAAGGAAATAAAGTTCTCATTCGACTACTCAAAATGTATATTAGATGCCAACCTTACGCATTTACGAGTAGAACGTCTGTGACAAATCTGTACGCGGTACACTGAGTCATTTGTATTGTGCGTCTAAGAAGTTTGAGTCTAGCATTAAGTATGATGGTAGTGCCGGCGTGGAATTCTGCATTCCTCTTCGTATTGGTATATCCCTCCTTCATGATATTTGTATTGTCAGCAACAAGAGGCCAAACGGTAAGTATTAATTCTTTTTGAAACATCTTTTTAATATCGTTATGTTCTTTCCACTACAAGTAATGAGCTAGGTTCCTGTACTTTCTTAAAGTGGTACCTATGGCTGTATAATCACCCCAGAAACAAAGAAATTATATTCGTTGTCTTTCCCGTCAAGTTTGCTGTTGTTAAAGGAATTGAATAAAAGGGTTGTTTGGTTGCTATTAAAAACTTGTAAATCAGCTTTTCGCATTAACATTAATTTTAAATTTAACTGCTATCGAATATAGGAACACCATGAATACAACCTGTTAAAGTATTCCGTTATGTTTATTTCTGATAGGTGAATCAATTAAAAGACGAGAGAGCAAACAGTTACAGGAGTAGAAGAAGCACGGAAAGTAAGTAGATACGTGTGTGTAAATGAATGTAATTAAATGTACCATACTATGTAACAAAGAGTAAAAACAGAACGGTATCATTGAGTAATGTAAAATCCCGGATCCGCCCAAGTTGGATTTTGCTTTGTTGTGTATGCTGTCAGTGTTATACGTGTTATTACTTAGGGCCTACGTTCTATGTGTCATAAATGCTATATTTTTATTTGTTGTACATAACCCACTAATTTTCTCATAGATGGTTTTTCAGAGGTCTACTACCGTCAACCTACTTTTCCGAAAGATTGTCATGAAATATTTCATGACACGTGTGATTGGGAAAATGTGACGTCGGGAGTGTATCTGATCCAGCCAACTGATTCTTTGGAACCCTTTCAGGTTTACTGTAACAATTCAATTGACGGTGGTGGTTGGACAGTGAGTATGACCCTTCTTGTCCGTCTTCGATTCAGGAGAGTAGTTCTACATATCACACGATCAAGGGTATTTTGGCTTAATTAAATCTCGATGGAGAATTGCCTTCAAATCATGCTTACCCTTCAAATGCATCATTTTTACAACATGAAAACGTCAAATATTCTTTCGAATCTGGTACGAAACGATCGATTTAGTCAATTATAATACAACGACTCTAGATGACAAAATATTTTGTCGGAAATGTTTTTCAAAAGAAGAAATGTGAAGATATATCGAAAGAGAATTGAAGCTAATGAAGTTGCTCACGTATGAGCTTAATAAAAAAACAGGAGGAAGAATGTTCCACTTCGTCAACCCTACACTACCGCCTCTACACCCTCCCCCCCCCCCTCCCCTACATTCACCAACATATTGGAAACAGAACGTCTCTTCTTTTTCTAAATAACATTGAACAGACCGAACGAACTTCGATACCTACAACGTCCATCTTGAAATTAGTGTTTCACAAAATTGCTTCGAATAATTGCTTATCTAGAAATTTATTCTCATGTATCTTATTCTGTACGGTGACACTTTTCGGCATATGCCGATTAAATTATTCCAAGATATATATTTCCCTTATTAGCTTTTTTTTAATATCAGCGTAATGGCATGGATACTGTTAATATCATAATGAAGTAGAAAACAATGGATTGAAATTACTTTTTTATTAGATTTCATACTTCTATACATGTTTTTTCTTTAATTACTTTATTCAGGTATTTCAAAGACGAATTGATGGCTCGATCGACTTCTACCGAAACTGGAACGATTATACCCAAGGTTTTGGTTTCCTTCATAGAGAATTTTGGCTCGGAAATGAGAAATTATCTTTCTTAACAAATCAAAACGATTATAGTCTACGAGTCGATGTAACTGACATACACGGAAACTCTTACTTCGCAAAGTACGAACTTTTTCGCATCAGCGATGAAAATGGCAAATACAGATTGGTTAATATTGATGATTACGATTCTAGCAGTACAACAGGTAACCATCATCACGGATTAAGCTTTGTAAGCATTTCGAATGAAATGTGCACCTCTGTTTTGAACACATAGGCACGTAAGCGCAGGAAACAATGAATTTTCGACCAATTTGCGAGTTTGGAGGACTGGTAGTTGCAGTTCCTGCTGAATCTCGGTAGCGGAATTTTAAGGTTCTGCTGTCGAAATTATACTAGCGTTGATCTTTGCTATTATTCGTAACATATGCGTTGGATATTGATTATTCATAACCATGTTATCAACAACAAGAAAAAAATCTATAAACTAAAGATTTTTTTTTATTCATCAATACTTTATTTTATCGTGCATATTGTACACTAGTTGAAATGAGTAACTAAACATGAAATGAAATGTAAAATATTTCGCATAACAAGATAAGAATGTAATGGAAATGTAAATGAAAGATTGCAAGATTAGAGAAGCCTTTTTTAATAAAGAAGATAATCAAATATGTTGGTGCTGGTGATCTCTATTTAACTCAAACTTAGACTACTTTTTTTCATCAGCACTAGGTACGCATATATTATAGAGATTTATGTTCTTTAATCATATTTTATTAGGTGACGATAAACTGAGCTGGCATAAAAACATGTCTTTCAGTACATATGATCGAGATAACGACAACTGGACCGACTTGAATTGTGCAGAGAGACAAAAAGGCGTCTGGTGGTTTGGAGAACTCAACGATGACGTGGCATCTGGTTGGGTTACAGAACATGGTTATTGCGAGAGGTTTCACAATGGTAATGGCTGTGATGAGTGTGGGAATATTCATTTGTTCGCCGATTTCGATGGGTCAACACGAGGAACCAATTTATTTGGGGATTCTATTACAGGCGATTATAACGACTGTGGTTTACATTACACGGAAATGAAACTACGACCACAAATTTAGGAACCAAAAACGACGACAGTTCTGTCCAATGCATTCGTAAACGCGTTCGGTATGAAGTTATTATTGAACTGCTAGTAATTAGCAAACATAATATGAATTAAACTCGATGCATTCTTTAAAATAGATGTAAGTTTTCTAGTTGTAGCAGACACAACTCTTATCTTGATTCCTTTTATACAAAACGCGCTACGTGAAGGACTTATTCCATTTAGTAGTCTAATGTAGTACAATATTATGGAAATTAACGAATTTTACGAGGATTTAACATCTGCTTTTTAATGTTTGAAACGTAAAAGTAAAACGTGAAATATATATAAAGATAGATAGATACGAGTGTGTATGCATGTGCATATATATATATATATATATATATATATATATATATATATATATATATATAAATATATATATATATATATATATATATATATATATATACATATATATAGCAAGAGAGGGAGAGAGGTGGGTGGAGAGATATGTGAAGGCAGAGAGAGACAAGAGGTTCCATTGAACATTTAAACTGCTAATTGCTGTTCTTAATTGTTTTGTTTTATACTGCGGACATAAGTTCCTTCCCTGTTGAGCTGCATAGCCTCAATGCTGAATTATATACGGCTGCACTCTATGAAATTCCTCTTCCTTCCATTTTAGTGTTAACTTGAAATAACATCGTTCACCAAACAAACCAAGGAAGCAAGTTTCGAACCTGACTGAATATCAATTGCTTCCTTATTTTTCTTTCTAATTCTTCAAATCATTCCAGTGAAATAAGACAAACACTTCTCTTTTGTCCTAACTTTTACTAAGGCAAGTTACACGCTCGTCAGTGAAAAATAAGTTAAACCTTCAGGTAGACCAAGAGCATTTCCTTTTACTCAGTGCAGTATGGAGTCTAGATACCCCTGATGGAAAATTGGTGATATGGTTCATTGAAACCGTGTAAATTAATACACTAATCATGTATTTCTAATCAAATAAAAGCATCAATATCAAGAATGATTGGTGCACATCACCAACGTAGATATCTTAATAGCTGCAATGTTGGCTTCCCACAAGTCAAATTGATATCTCTTTGGAAAGACTCGAAAAGCCAGATTGATCGTTTACTATAACACGAGACAAATACATGTATAATTCGACGGTAGACGTGGCGTTTTTCGCACGTACCATACCAATCCCTGGAATGCCCAGAATATACCTATTCGTAATACCTTGCTTTCCAGAATATATCAATTCGTGATATCCTGCTCCATTTTCTTTCAAACCCGTGCACAACTTTATTTTCAAACCTTCCAGAACATGAACAGAAGACGGTTAAATGATCTTTATTTGGTGGCGCTGTGCATAAATACTGCTTGCAGCCGTTTCAACGACGGCAAAAATTCGCATTATGCATGACATGTACGGTACTATGTATACATCTGTCATTTGAAATCACATATATAAATAATAGGTCGGCTAAGTCGTCACTGAAGGTTTAGTGAACATTTCTCTCGTTGAAGGTATTAAAAGTTACATGGATCATACATTTTTTTTTCAACTATAGTTGAGTCACCTCGACAATGTGTTTCTTACTGTTCTTTGCTAAATAAAGATATATCCTGCTGCATCCCTCAGATCAGGAAGCGTTACAGATGCTTCTATAACTGTAATAGCTCCCTGCTCCCAAACACGTTCTTGTAGTTCTTTGTAACAGTTCGATGTTTCGGTTATGAGTTTCAACGGACATTCCGCTTTACCAAATATATTATTGTAGTCCAGTCCATCTTCCCGACCGGTGATGTCGAAAGTTTCCAGGTGCCATGCATACAGCAGTAATGTCTGTGTTGAGCTTTTGATATGAAAATATAAAAAAAAAATGTATAAATAAACTAGAACTTCCCTGTTACCTCAAAGACAACGGAAATTTCACCCAATCTGTTACTCGGTTTACCAAAAGACATAGCACATATTACTTCAGAAATGGCTCCCTTCTGTCATCGCTGTATGCTGTGCTATCTGTCTGCATTATGTGCTCGTCTTTTAGTACCTTGTAGTTTATGTTACTTTGTCATTCAGTCCCTGAAGAAGATTCTGTTAGGATCGAAACGTCAGTACACTAACACATTGTCTTACACAGGCTATTTAGTGGATACTCATGAGTTTGCTAACAGTTTTTGTTTATTCTGATCCCTGTATGTTGTGAGAATGGCTTATCGGTATGAGGTAAGTGTCAAGAGGTCGTCTGTTGAGCATGGGATTGAATCTTGAGAAGCATCTGACATAGTGAAGACTATGCTTATACGATATCGGCACTCGGCCGTTACGACGCAGGACACACCGCAACAACATTATTCATATAAGAACATTTTCACATTGAATCTTTCGTGAGCTTCGAAATCAATTGCACATTACTTGACATATTATAATGGTAGTGGATTATTGGTAAACACAACTGCAATGATTATAATAATGAACTTTTACCTTTGCCTGAATGATATGTAAAATATTACAATTAGACCCTTACACATGTAACAATTTATATATTGTTAAGTATATAACATGTTCAATATAGGTTTTAATCAATAAATAAACCATGATTACCTTACGCTTTACTGTAACACTCATTTACATATAAACTTCATCAAGAATAAAAACAAAATCCTGTACTTGTAGGGCTATATTCCATGTTAATCTCAACAACTTGTCGCATCTCTGAAATAATGTTTTGTCACCTTGTTTTTTTTTTTACAACTGCACCTGTAAATTCGGAATGATCGTACTTATTCCGTATATATATACAGCAATACTTTGAACCAGGAAGGTGTTGATAGCTCCATTGTTGAACAAACGCACACTAAACCGGAATGTACGGCAGTGTTAACAAATATAACTGATACTAAAACTCGGCCCTTAAATGCTTCGGTTATGTCACTTGGTTATTTCTGAGGTGAGTCGATAAACAATCAAAGAACCATTTTTCAAAGGAATCATTCTCGTCTGAGGAGCGATAGGATAAACATTTCTCTCTCTCTCTCTCTCTCTCTAAATATTATCCACAATTTGCTTCAAGATGACACTCAATTGTTTGATCTGGATTTTGATCTGCTTCGTAGCAACGATTTCATCTTCATTCGGGGAAATGGTGAGTAAACTTAATGAATTTAATTTAACAAATTATTTTTTTACTTTGCTGTTTTAAATTTCTCTTGGCGATTTTAATATACCATGTCACCTTTCTTCTCCGTCAGCTTCGATCGTTTTACAACTTAAGCTTTTAAATTTTGCATTGCCTTTATATTTGTTGTATCTACTCTAACCTAGCCATGTAATATTAACACACAATTAGATACCTGTACTATATATCTGATTTATCAACACTTCAAATGTGTACATCTTAGAAACCAAAAGAGTTTTTCAAAAACATTCAACAGATTTTGAGTGATATATCGCACACAACAAATGTACTGAATATGGGGCTAATTGGCTAGGTTCTTTAACGGCTTGTACAAATAATACATTTGAAGCAGTAGACAGGCACGTTAAAGCCTTAGTAAGTCTTCCATTATAACAGTTGGTACTAATATGTATCAAGGCTCTGTTAACTTTAGGCCACAAAATATACATCGCCAATGATTGCATGATTAGTATGTGCCAACAAAGATTGCTTAGATTTTATTGCCAACATGCAACCTTTTTAAACATTTATATATCAAGGCTAGAAATATGGATATATCTTTGTAATTCATTACCTTGAAGGGTCCTTGAAACAAAAATGACTGTAATTAAAAGATACTTTTGGTATAGTTTGAAAACTTAACATTTCAATAATATCTGATAATGTTAAACGTCATTATTGTAATAAAACTAATTTGTGTTCAGAATAAGAAACAAAGTTAATACAAAGTAGGAAAAATCAAGTATGGATCAAACTTACCAAAAAAAAACTTAGAAATTTAATACTTCTTGTTAAAACACAGATTGACGCTTTGCAAATAATGATATTGAATTTAAAAAAAAAAAAAAAACTAAACGCTTACATATATAAGTTGCAGGTTAATGATAAAATCGTTCCCGCATTGTAACAAGAAAAGTTCACATAGAGAATATCTCTAAACTAGCTCCCCTGATACAAGTGTTATTAGACTTTCTTTCAGTCTACTTCACATAAAATCCGTTTGTGAAGTATTTAGCTATGAAGATGCTTCTTTTTAATTTTTAAAAGAGCAAGAGGTATTTATATAGAGCAAGATGTGTTTATATGCTTCCATCCGACCCTCGTATATTTAATTATAATGTTAACTAAAGAACTCTTACATGCATAAAACAAATACAATTTCGAGGCAATGAAACCCCTCAAATACACACATTAGATTTAATCCGTACAGCAATATAGCTGGAAGACGATTTTGGAATGACGGTGTTGTGACATTGGAAAAAAGCACCGTCTAGACGTTATGTCTGTTACATCTGGTCATCAAATTTAATGCATATCTAATCTCATTTCACATTGTATGATTTGTTTTTTTAATTTTCGAAAATAACTTTGTAAAAGTAAACAATTTTAATGTATAAACATCTGGACATATGTTTGATTCTTACATTATGTTAGTTAGATACAAAGGATATCAACTACCTTCCTCAAGTAAATGTAACTAGCCTAGGACTATACTGAATGTAAATCGCATGATTTGTTTTCAACTAACTACAATAACTCTCACGTCATTGTGAAGTATTGCGTTCAATGCGTAACTACTTGAAATTTCACTACTTGAAATCATTACAAGAAAAACGCCCGGCTTTGCGTAAAAACGCGTAATTAATAATCACGTTCTAATATCAAGAAAATATGCGATTCGTAAGTCACCCATATACCTATTAAAATTAGTTCCAACCTCTTTGAGTCTTTTTATGTAACTCACTGTTTATTTATACACATCATCAGGTACTCATGTACCATATTCGGAAGTAAACTGCCTGGAATATTTGTTTGCTACATTTGCTACATTTCTACTATTCCTTAAAAACAATTTCCTTCAAGTTGTGTAATTTTTAAAGAAATGATCTCCGCATTGATCTTCTATGTTGCGCAAGAATCCATTTTACTTCTTGGCTGTCGTAGTTACCGTCATCATTTGGTTACAAATTCCAAACAAATGTTTGCGTGCTTTTCATTATGTGCTAGTTACTAATCACTGATAATTACTAAGGTAAATGTAATTTGTTACTTTCACCAAAATACGGCAGTGAAGCATTTTCTATTCTTAAATAAAATTGAACTCTCTTTCGTGACTTTTTGCCTAAATCTTCAGGAGATTGTTGAAGCGATCAGTGAGCAACTTCCTCTTAACAGAAACAGAAGAAGCACAGATAATGGTAATGATAGGCAGTTTTGAGTTTGTCTGATTTTAATGCATTTTTTAACATTCAGTTTCATTGATAACATTTATGCTGTTAAAAAAAATACCCATCCATACGTAACAGTTATAATAATGGAAACACAACTCGATAATCATTTGTAAAAGCTACTCTCAGTCTCTGAATATGAAAAACATATTTTAGTAATTGTTTTGTTACTTGTTTTTATTTTGCATATTTCAAAAAATGTTCGTGTGGTTTATCGGACCCACTGTGTACCCTTGCAATATTCTTCTATTCGGCTGTTGTTTTACAACTTGTTTATCTATAAAGTATCCATTTAGTTGTTAATGATTACTGTATGTTACTTAACACACCCTTTCTTGTTTACTCGATGAGTGTACAGTATGTGATTTAATATACCCCCTTTTATTTTCTAGATGTCAATATATCAATAAACATACACTTTCATGTTTTCTCTTGTTATATGCTCCACTATTCAATCATTTAAAAATATCTCACATTCTTCTAATGGGAGGGATGAAATAATAATTACCCATTATCAGACAACAATATCTTCATCAATAATTTTAGAGCTATTGAAAGTTGATGTCTCGTATAGCAGTAGTTTCTTAATATTTTTAAAAACGGTCATTCATGAACCTGCTATATCTTCCTGAGTCTAAAAGAATGTTTTGTATCATCTATAGAAATGTCCTATTTTTACTACCAATCCGGCAAGTATCCCAGAGATTGTCAAGAAGTATTTGACCAATGTGAAGGAGACTCCCTTGATTCCGGTGTATATTTGATCCAACCAGTTGGCGCGAAAGAACCATTCGAAGTGCTTTGTAACAATTCCATTGATGAAGGAAGATGGACGGTAATTTTTGTCTCTTTATTTGATTGATACATTAATAGTTGAAGGTTTTTCATATGTTTTATTTTAAAACAACCTCCCATGAAAATTAAATATATACGTTTTCCCTTCGTGCAACATCTTCACATTCAGCATCTTATTGTTTAGCTGCCACAGGTGTACACAGTGGACCCATTTTCGTTCTTTGTTCAAAAGGAAATGTTGTCACGTAATGTATCGTCTGGCGAACAATTCACTTGGTTGATGGCCAATTTATGTTAATGGTTTATAAGATAAATACACGTAAGCCATTGCTATATTTAAATTGGTTTCAGTTTTGTATATTACAAGGTAACCTTTATTTCGGTTAATAATAATAATAAAGGTATTTTTTTGTGTTAAATACAAGTTCATGTCGTTTATGAGCTTGTTAAGATTAAGTGGTCGCATAAGTAGAAACTAGACAGAATTTATAGGTAAAACCTTTTTATTTGCTGATTTTCAAGTCCTATATGCGTTAGTAGTTTGAAGAATATTTGTTCTTAGAATTATTCATTTTCTGAAACAAAATTTAAGAAGGGTGGAATTGTTTTAACATAAGATGTATAAAGTGTTCGTCTCATTCCAATTTACGGTAAGAAAAATACATAAAAATTGACGTCGTACGGTGTTTACATTTATTTCATACCAAAGTTATTGCAAAGTTAGCACATGTTTGTTAGTTTGCATTATAGCCTTACACGAAAATGCAATCACAATAAATTAAACCAGTATCACCAGTTAAAATGAAGGCAGTCCTTACAAGAGGCCCTAACACGATATCGCCAAATTAAATGATCAGTTCGGCGTGTTACCTGTGCAAATTGTCTACAATTTCTATTCAACACAGGTGTTACAACGTCGTATGGACGGATCGATCGATTTCTATCGTTACTGGGATGAGTACAAAAATGGTTTCGGGTTTCTCAATACTGAATTTTGGCTCGGCAACGACAAGATTGCTCTTTTGACTAATCAGAAAGACTACGAGCTTAGAATTGACATTACCGATAGGCATGGCTCGTCATACTTTGCGAAGTATAATCTCTTCCGGATCAGTGATGAACAGAGTAAATATAGACTAGTAAACATCGATGGATATGATTCTACCAGCTCAGTTGGTATGTAAATGTTTATACCATGAAACTTTATGGTAATATTAAAGTTAAAATATGAATGATAAAATATATACTTAATGTTCTGAGCAACTTTCTGCAACTTTTGAGTCATTCACTCATGATAAAAGCATAATTCAGAATTTTTTTTATTCTTGTTGAATATAAGACGTACGACAAAGTGCAATGATATCCTCCATAATGTATGTTACCTTCACATAATCAGTGCCACTAGAAGTTCTTAAATTTATCAATTATAAACAAATTTCTCGAAATTATGAACTACACACATTACAAGGGCATATTTTAATTTGCCCTACCTGAAGATGTAACTAGATTACTTTAATTGGTAATAATATGGTGCACTCCTTTTCTTTGATTGGGTCTGTAGGAATGTAGATTTCCCCCACGTAAAAATTGTTGCGTTATATTAATTATGACTTCCGTGTAGGTGAAGTAGATTTAGCATGTTACCCCGGGTGATAAACAATACTTTACAAGATGAATTCAACTCTTGGTCTGACATGTAATTATTATTATTTATTAAGGTTATTCCAAAGTTTGCAAAAAGGTACAGACTGAAAGCATGCAAGCAAGTCATATAACCATAATATATGCTTCTAGTTCGTGTTGTGAGTTGACGTCCTAACATTGGTTATTTGGGGCATTCAACAGTTACGATTGTCAAATAAAGCCACCTATAGTTCCAAATGGTTTCCTAAACTCCACTATTCAACAACACTGCACTCATGTAGGACCGTCAATTACCATTGCCTACCCTACACCTGTCACCATTAGTCTCGTGGCAGAGATACTTGTGATAGATAACTTTCCCAACCAGCTAAGATTATTCAGTTCGTATTCTAATTGGGATGTATAACAGCGTAAATAGTTCTTCAATTACGTGACTGAAGCCTCCAGCAAGTCAAAATGTAAAATCACCGTGTCATGATTCATGTTTTAATAAGTTACTCTATCGTCTTTACTGGAAATGCAAATCATCTAATATATTGAAGCTAGAATGACCTGGTGTTTGTTTATCAAAGTGTTTTCTTTTTTACATGTACCTTGCAAATATGGACAGAAAAGAAACGGGGTATTAAATCACACATTGATAATGATAGCCTCCTGACAATATAATTAAACCCTACCTGAAATCTTACAAATAGAGCATGATTTTCATGAGATTTTTGTGGGAGTCGTTTATCGTTGAAATCTGCAAAAATAAGATAATGGTAAAATTAATTTACCAATATAACCAGTTACATATCATTGAAATAAGGACTATAAGTCAAAATATCGCTTTCAGTGATTCCTTCTAATGCATTAGTTCACTTTTGTGAACTTAAGTTGAATTATTTATATATTAAGGTAATACAACTTACCAACTATAATGTATCAGCTTCCGCAGAGTATCATGCACATATTGCAGTCAGTATTAATACTCATACGTCTTAAATTAAACTATATTAATTACATTGATCTCCCTTTCTTTTTTATCTCATTTGAACAGGAATTGATCGTATGTCATGGCATAAAAATAAGTTATTCAGTACGAGGGATCAAGATAACGACGGTTGGAGTGACTATCACTGTGCAGAGAAGCACGTGGGTGCCTGGTGGTTTGGGCATAATTACTATCATCCTAGCAGTACTACATGTGCTAATGATTATTATTGCGAGTTTTTTCCAGTCGGTGGGGGTGGATGTGCCCTGTGTGGGAAATTTCATCCTAACAGCGACTATGACGGCTCTACACGTGGATCCAACATGTTTTGGGATGACCTTCGTGATGGAAGAAACAACGATTGTGGACTGATTTATACCGATCTGAAAATAAGACCGACTTCCTAAGGCTAACAATATGTGAAATTGACGTAACGAGTCGGTTAGACGAGATGTTTGTACATGGCTAATGGCAGGAAATTTTTTTTATCTGACCATATCATGAGTTTAAAAACTTGACAAAACACTGAGTACTTTGATCTATTCAGATTTTTCTGTTTGTTTTCCTTTGTCTTCGTTCAAATATTTTCAAGTTGTGAAATCCTTTGAATATTTGTGGACAAAAACAACCCAAACTTGCTCCTGCGAAAATTAGGCACATGTACGGTTTCAAACACATCGCTTCTGTTGAAAGTCTTTTGAACATCACCATTTTTTAGATCAGTATAATATAAGTCAAATAAGAAATCTAATGAAGCTTTCTGTTTTATTGCAAAAGACTAAGTTTATTTAGAGTTCTGTTAAAATTCAGACGTGCATCTTACCAGAAATGTTAATGTGTACCAAAAGTGAACTAGAAGCAAACAGAAATGATCTCATGGATTCACATTGAAGAAGGTTTTTCTTTTCATTTCTTTAATGTTTACTATATTAAGATAGGCAACCCCGGAATGAGTATGGTTACAATGTTTAGTAAAGTGGTTATAAAACCTTTCCAACACAACTTGGTATCACTCTTTATATATTGTAACAACACTATTTTCACAGTGGAAAATTGAATTGATTTGTTGCTTTTTGTGTGTGTGAAATCATAGCATTTTTGAAGTGCATGCATGATCCCAAGTGATTTACACATCTTAAAATTAAGCTGCTTCTTAGATATTCATTTTAGTTCAAACTCATATATAAATATGGATGTGGAGTAAGTTGTTCAGTACGTTGTTAAATAAAAGAAACGGTATGTAATTGTGAAATCATATTATATTCGACCGAAATGTTTCATTTCCCCACCAATAGAAAATAAAATAAAATAAAATTAAGGGTAATTCTGGAAACAGAATAGGGACATGAGAATTGGAGAGGAAAAAATGAATTTCTTTTCATAACAAACTGAAGACTACTACGGTTGATGCAAATCTACAAATCATTTGTTTTTGCTATAGTTCTAACCAGCGAATTTAAGTTCATACTGCCAATAGTGACGATCCAGATAATATGAAATTATATTTGTGCGCTTACATTGTCTTCTTTTTTTCCCGATTTATATTACTTCCAGCCACACTCGGTCGGATCGTTAAATATATAGACACCTATCTCCAGACATGGAGCGTACTCATTGTCGATCATGCAGTATGTTTCATTTTAGTTTCGATGTACTTGTAGGAATACGATAACAATGCATTTGTTTTACTTCCCAAGATAAATCTGACCATTCTCAGTGTCAACTTGGCTTCTAACGTGAAACCTAGCGTGTATACCTGTATAGTAAACGGATACGCAATGAAGTTAAGGTATGATACGTAGTCAACTGAAACTGCTATTTTTATTGCGTTTCGCTCGATTATCTGCTGTATGAGGGAGTTAACTCATTCAGTCACTTTTATGTAAAGGTGAAATATTTTTATGTGGTTTACCACTCGACCGCTACTCCGGGACTGAAGGAAGAGCAATACATTATACTACCCAGTATGACATGAAGAATACTTCTATTTGATCGCGTAATATTTTACAGCAGGAAATATAGGACCTGCTCACAAGTTTCCTATTTTTTCTTCTTTTTGTTGCAAAACTATTGCCACGGGCGTCTACAGCCAGGAAAAGAGATCGCAAAAGAGGAATGTGGCAAAAAAAAACCCCCATAAAACAGCACAGACACTGTGATCCTCATTCAGTATATCCATGCTCGTACATATTAATTGTTATGATGCACAAATGTAACTGCTAGAAGATTAACCGATTAATTTACTGCCATGATAAACTAGTTTACATATTAATATATTGCAAGGTTCACCATAAATCTCAACGCAAGACTTAGTTGCTCCTTTACAGCCCATTCTCTCCATTCCTCACTTTTGTTTTTGTTTTTCTTTAGCATGGATTACTACAGCTGACATTCGTTGCATACATCACGTTAAATATAATACTCAAAATTACAGTAGAAATGCGATGGCAAAATGTCCTCTCTAATTTATGTCGTTGTGATAATCCCATAGTATATAACAATTTTTATTTTTAATACGAGGTTGGAAGTTCTAGCATCAGTAGCTCACTGACCAACACATAATGTAAATCTGAACGAAATCCAATAACAATATTCATCAAAATCTATGACTGAATGAACCAATCACGATTAAGAAAGAAAACAACACGTGGTCCTAATTTTTAGTTATGTTTTTCCTTGTCTGATAATACGGGCTCCTAAACTAGTGGTCTCATAAAGGACCGAACAATTTCTTATGTATTGGGAATTAACGAGGGGAACTTGAAGGTTAAAAGTGAAATGGATGAAAGTCTAAGATGCAAAGGGTGAAAGAAATTGCAGGAGCTTGATATAGGAACTTAAAGGAGCTATAATATCACTTTATGACAATAAGAAGCAATTTTATGCTGAATAAAAATAGAAGAAATTAACCGAAAGTTAACTGAAAATAATATGAACAATCAAATCTATAAACATGGGCCACTTTTTGTTAGTATGTTAACATACATTTTTAAGTATCTCAATAGTATATCATGCCATATGTACTTTGTTGTGTTTTATAGTTTTCTCTATCAATTACCAGTATCTTTTTTCATTTGAGAGATATCCCAGATTTAAATGTTCCTTCACGAACAAGGCAAATACAAAATACTTCTCTTCTAGGAAGTTGTTTATGACAGCTGTGTCTATTGTATACACCACCGATGACGACAGGGAGTCTTCCCTACAACTTCTTATAACATCTTATAAAGTGATATATGAGTAGTCAAGAACACTTTAAATGAAAGAGCGACCATATATAACTAATATGTTATCGAGAAACCGTGCAATATAGATTATCTGTCAAATGTGTGAGTGCGACCGACTTGTTATTATCAAAAAAGATTATTCTGTAAACACATAGCTTAAAGAGAAATTTCAATAAAGAGTGATTTAATGCGGTTTTGTCGAAATATAGCACACAGTGCTTTGACCAACCGACAGATAAGCTTGACTGACCATTATAGCAGAGTCAAAGTACTATAACATATGCAGTCCGTTTAAATATTTCTGTATTTTAGAAGAAGAAATTCTTCCCCTGAGCAACTTCTAATCAATTGCTAAATGCAGTGAGTATTATGATGTTCAATGGTTGCTTGTATTCGACACAGCGTGTCGATTAATTGAGCGGAAAATGAGTTTTTAAGAAATGTTGCTGTATCAGCGACTAATTGGTACTTAGCTTTTACAAAAATGGTGTTATTTGATACGATACCTGTGAAAGTAATAAATCCACTCAATAAAATCAATACCACTTTTACTCTGGTGAGCTCTGTTTCAACAAAATAAAAACGTCATAATGACACGATTTTTCCCATTGTTCTTTTTACTATTATTTCTGATCTCTTTGTATGTTGGCTTTGGGTGCATTATGTATACTTTACTGTTACTAAAAATTTCATTTAATGATTAATAAGTAAAGCGAGACAAATTGAGTCATGCAAAATGAGCAAACAAAATATGAAGTAAAGCAGAGATCTTAGTAACATTTAACAACAATTTGTTACAGCTTTTCAGTTGTAAATTCATTTAAGGGATTTGCAAAAGAGATATAATTTGCACTAAATTAATACATGTGGCATTAACGAAGTATTCATTCTAAATTCAATACACGTTCTGTAGCAAAACTGAACTTGGAACTATGATGTCATTCATGCAAACAAAACATGAATTAAATTCACATTTTGAAGAGAAAAAAAAACATATCTTGTTAGTAGGATTGCATATGTGACGTCACACTTGTTTGCATTATGTTTTTACTTAAAGCTAAGGTGCTCAAATGGCGAAATCGGCAAATAGATGGAAATAAAACTTTACCTGAACTATTAATTCCAGAACATTCTTCAATATATAGTTCAGGTGGCTGGACATTGCCAGTTAATCGGCCATGTTTCCAATTGATTTATTCGATACAGTGTATTTGTGTTTTCCTCATTGCTTACGAACCTGTGAGTTTAAATGTTTATTCTAAGATTTCGGGAAGATTTCCGTTAATCTTCATTTATTATTTTTGGGGGTCTAATCCTAGGAAACGTTTTCGTTAAAAAGATAAATACAAATAAGCTGCCTATGAAAAACAATAACAGATCTCATGTTAAAGAGTAAAAATTGTCTTATATGTTCATACATGTGAATGTAAAATAAGCACTACGTTTATTCACCTTTATTAAATACGCGGACTTTAATATGTAAATTTATGGACATCAATTTAATAGTATTTTAAAAGAATTTAGGAATCATCACACAATTATATATTACAAATTATTGAGTAATACAAACAAAATATATTAACAACGGAGGTCATAATGCCTCGCTTTTATATATGTAATAGATATGCGCATACGTTCTAATAATGCTAACATTAATATACGGTTGGAGCAGTTAGTCAATCTAAACTTTCCAAAAAAAAACTCTTTAGAACTTCAGATTTACACTACATTAATCTAAAGTGAGTCCATTAAGAAAGTGAAAAAGCAAAAGAGATGTGTACATGCAATCGATATATTTCTTCTTCTTTTTTCACTCAAAATCCGTTCAGTGTGCTTAACGGTAAAGAGGATCGCGTCATTGAAGCGCCTGACTACGGTAAATCAATACCGTAAGTTGATGGTTTGTACAGTCAAGACCAACAAGGGCGATAAATAGACTGTATACTAGAACATATGTGCTACACTATTTAACACATAGTCTTAATTTGCAAAACCAATTTCGTAAAAGAAAGCTAGTTTATAAATCCACCATGAATGTGATGCTATTGGTGATATATATAGTACCACTGACCAAAGGTAAGGGCTTCGCTTGTTAATTAACTTGATTTAATTTTCAAATTAACAGTATTGTGAGATTACATCGATGCTTTATATATTAATCTGCCTTTCATGTGAAATCAAAAATGATTCTCATGTTTGAACTTTAATGTGTGTCATTAATAGCAAATGCATAAAAAAATATTTCTGTGATAAACTGATCAAATATCGAAATATCCAATGACCGGAATTCTAACTGACCAGGTATGTTCTTTTTCTTAATATTTTAGATGTCAATATTAAGATAATAACTTACTTTAGGAAAGATTTTTTGCTTTGTGGAATTGATTTTTTTCTTTCATTACATCAACCAGCCTATGGACATGGCTTACGAGGGACATTTGAATGCACCAACACACCTACATTCTACACTACGGTCCTGTCTGGTAAGTTCCTCAGGTTTAAATAAGTTGTCATGCTAACACCGCAGTCTTACCGGTTAGTCCATGATTTCATGTTAAACCTATTTATTTTATGGTAAATAACTTTCGTCAACGTGGTCTCGTGCATCTGCATCCAATGACCGGTATTGTAACTGATCACGTGTGTCGCTCCCACCCCCTCATTTTTGAAGCTAACATTAATATGCTAACTTACTTAATAAACTAATAACTGCTTGTTTTATTTTTCCTTTAATATATCAACCAGCATATGAATCTGGATTACGGGGGACATTTCAATGCACCAACACACATAAATACACTACCGCCCTATCTGGTAAGTTCATTGAGTTACATGATTTATCATAATAATACAACCGCAGTCTTACACGTTTGTCCATGACTTCAGTGTTTTTCTGTGAACGAGGAAACATCACCTTAGATAATACCGATCAATGTATATACATACTTAGGTAGTTCTCTGAAATGTTAGTTAAATTTGTATCTAATGGATTAACTACAGGATGTGATTGTGATGTAATACTTAATAATACTACTCACTTGTATTGGTAGCGCACGAGAAACAACTAGTTAAACTGCAAAGCACTGCGCTATCATGAGGTTCGGTGTTATAATGCTAAATCATTTGTTGACTACTTAAAACATAATAAATAAAATAAGCAGAAATGACTCCACACGATGACTGTTTTCAATATTTTGCGTGTGTCAAGGTTACCATACAGACTGTAAGGATGTTTACGACGCTGGTCATACACAAGATGGCATTTACACCATTCTACCATCTGGATGGCCGGGTTCACCATTTACTGTTTACTGTCAAATGGATAATGGCGGAGGATGGACGGTAAGTCAGTTTGTAATACCTTGTGAGAGGACTAGCGATCCAGAGGAAATTTCAACTATTCGTCATGTAGCACTCTTGTTTAAAAGTTTTTGTTTCTTTGCTTCGGTTAGACTAAAAATGGCATGCACGGCTTCAAATGTTTGCATAATTTGTATTCGATGTTTCTAAATTTCAAATAGGAATCGCTGCCTTTTTTATGGTCTCTAATAACTTCTTGACAATGTTTTCCAAATACGTTTGAAAAATCCCATCACGGCTGCATATAAAAAAAATAATGTTATCGGAGACAATGACAGGGGGCTGTTGCCCATTTTTCTGCAAACGACGAAGAAATATATTTACAGTGATTTAACAAAATAAGGTAAAACCATGTTTTGCGTATTCTTAATTGAAACTTTGGAACGCTTCCCTATATCTAAAACCCTGGAAATTGTTCATTAAACCCGCAGATACAAAAGAAAGCTGATGTTATTTACGATTAATTATAGTCATAGATAAGTGTTCTCCAAATTAATAAGAGAAAATTGTCTTATATTTTTAAAACTGTATTCCGAATAACAGACTCGTTATATAGAAAGGGACAACGTTGATAATCGGAAGCTATCCATCCATATACTCCTGTTAATATTAATAATTTATCTTTATCGCAGTCTTCCATCAGTCCAATGAATTTTAAGGATACTTTTGATTATTTTTCATTTAGGTTTTTCAACTTTGACATTGTACCGAAAGTTTCAACCAAACTTGGATGCGTACAAAGCCATGTTGGGGTAACTTGAGCGATGATTTTGGCTTGGGAATAAAAAAACTGCATCATCTAAAAACTATCCTAATTTTATTTTCTCCTATCCAGGTTTTTCAACGTCACAGTGGCATTACCAGTTTTTATCAAAACTGGGATGCGTACAAAAAAGGATTTGGTGATCTGAACGATGATTTTTGGCTTGGAAATGAGAAACTCTATTATCTTACAAACCAAACAGGTTACACGTTGCGCTTCGATGTTATCACGTCAGGTGGAGATCAGGAATATGCCTCATATACCGAGTTTCAGATTGAGTCTGAGAGTAATAAATACAGACTGAATAAACTAGGCAGCCATGGTGGAACAACAGGTTTGTATACGTTTTAATTTGAAGTTCCAATTTTCTTTTAATTCGTTAACTTAATTACAATAAAGGTGCAAAAAAGGCTTAATTACATTATATTTACTTCTCGGAACCTTCTATCCGAACGTTCACTGCGTTAAGAAGACGACCAGTGGAAGAAGTAAATACTAGAACATTGAGAAAACCCCAGACTTGCAATGGTATCGTCCATGGCTTAGTGTCCCGTCTCAGTTCCAAACATAGTGGAAAATACGTTTATGCATCCCACTAGTCAGATCGGTGGGTGATACTATGAGATGACATATTTTCAAAATTAATATGCTTGATTAATTATAATAAACTGAATATGAACTGTCATTTAGTATTCACTTGACAGTTTTGTTTACCTTACAATTCAGATATTGTGCTCCGGGAAGCGGCTTTATTTTATAGCACATTACAATAAATGCCTTTTATTAAGTGTTCATGTGTTTTTTTTCTTAAAGGTTGGCGTATATATAACAACTGGGGCAAAGCTTTCAGCACCTATGATCGAGACAACGACGACTGTGATGCTTTTAACTGCGCGAACCGTCACAGAAGTGGTTGGTGGCACTCGGGTCATTGGTGCGCAACTTGTGATAATAATAATGGTTATTGTGACCAATTTCATGTCAGCGGAAGCTGTCACTCCGTTTGTACCAGTGACAACCTTAATGGAGACTACAACGGTGTCGGTGGAGAAAATGTATTTTCCAACCACAATGCTTACTGTAGCTTAAATTTCACTGAGATGAAAATTCGGCCATCCTAGTGAACGTAATGAATTTCATGTTTAGCTTGTTTTACAATCTAATTCACTGCTTTAATCAAACTACCAAAAGAAAATTGTTGTCATTAACTGAAGCTGCAATATGTGTTGTTGTTGTTGTTCTTGTTGTTCTGCTTTCGAAAGCCACAGCAGTAAAATAGAAAGAAATCAGAAAGAACAAAAAGCGAAAAAAATATGTTGGAATGTTTTATGTGCGTGTATTGACACACCGTCTGAACGACAACATTTTAGCTCGAGATGGAATCATATGTACTTAAATATATATATGCAATGTAGCATGGTATGAATTGCTGGGATTAAATATCGAATTTAAATTGTTGCTGCCATTGTTTTATAATACATATTTCCTGTTTTTTATATAACGATATTTATCATTAATGACTTATTAAAATAATGTGACATTCACGCTGACTTCGAACATGCGAGATATAAACCGTTTAGTATCGCAAAACAAAACAAAAATCCTGTATATTAAAAAACTGTTTTGTGTCTTATATGGGTAAGTTTGAAGCTGTTTGTTCTCAGTATACACCTATTTCTTCTGTTCTTTATGAAGTTTTGGTAGATCACTTTTAATACATTACGTTTTCACACTTTTTACGGAATCTTGCATTTAACGGTAGATTATGATACGACAATACTGCTACCAGTACAAGGTGATATATAGCTATAAACAGTATGATAAAATTCTTACTTTTTATAAAATTATCACATCTAGCGAACTATTGATATTGATACTTTAGGATTTGAACTGCTTGAGTTATTACTTACACCAAAATAAATGTAATTATTATTGTTTTTTTTTAATTTACTAGTTTAGTTGCTTGAATACTTTTATTGGGGTATTTTATTGCTGAAAAACTTGGCTGTATACTTTCGAAAAAGTTTACAACAAGGTTAGGTTTTTTAATTAATATTACTATTTATCAACGAGAAAACATTATCAATTTCATTATTATGTGACAAAACGAAACTTTTCCGGTGGCTAAGAATGTTAATGAGGAGTAATGAGCTGGATAATCTGATGCCTTCTCTGCCCTTACTTTAAGTAACGAAAAGACTCGCTGATATTTCTATTGATTCTCACATCAGTCTTGCATATCAGCATCCTCTTAAGCTCCTTTCATTGTACTAATCGATCAAGTTGACTGTATTTTACATGTAAATCACGATAAAAACAGCATAATGTATAGAGTTTCGACATGTTTTATCACATTGCAGGTATTTTTCAACAGTTGGAGGACCAACTATATTGTAGCTGTTCTCATAGTTACAGTATCCCTCTAAACGAATGCCTTATGCGATGAGCAGACAAATTTCGTTGAGAAGTCATCACTAGTTGCGTTTATGAGGATAAGCTAGATGTGTTTAATAATTATGCGATGATCACATCATTTGGAATAAAATATGGAAAGGATTTGTTTAAAATCAGATGATTGAAACGGGATAATTTATACTGGTTATTCGGATTGTAAATGTTTGAAGTTATAGCCGATATGATTTCCTTTTATATCCCTCTGCTTTTTCCGTTGTTCTATTTTGTTTGCTTGCATCATTTTGGTGAAACAAAACGTCCTAGAAAATATTAAGTGAACACATAACTATACCAACGAAACTAATTTTCGTGAAAACGTTATGTGATTTTTTCCAGATATTAAGTTTTCTTTCTAGTAACCACAATAGATGATCATCGTCACTCACAGATGCAGTTCAAAGTAGGTCATTATTTTCAATACAGTCTGCATTTTCATTTCTGTCTTTTTGTAGCTACATGTGTATCAAAATTTAAATATCTATTTTACGCAGTCCATTTTGTTATGGATGAAAGTTTGTTACAGAATATTCCAATGGTAGAGAATTTGAGGCTATAGATGCTAACAAAAACAGTTCTATTTTTCAAATGTTAAATTTATAACGCATTGCTTTGGTTACAAGTGACTTGTATTTTACGGATCTTCTATACAAGTGTTATAAAAGGCTTTGCTTTTTGTTTGCTGTTAATTGGATTTGTTTCTAATGTGATGTGATCACAGTGTATGTTTAACTGGTAGCCAGAGTTGAGAATGTCATTATATTGCAAATATTCCACTTTGTATATTTTTATCTGACAATATAGACAGAATTCAACGTTAATTTATTGTTGATATATAAAAAGTATTCCAAGTATTACATTACAATATAGTCCGTGTATTAACACAATTCCCTCGTAGTTCTATCACTCTTCAGCTTATGTAAATACAAAACCTTTCTATGTCTTGTTTCTTTACTGATAGTTTATTGTTATCTGGATTAATCTGGCCAGCGAGGTTCCTTAAAGTCATGTATGGAACGTATGCAATATTTGAGGATCGTGAATCATTACATTAGGGTAGACTTTAAGTACTCAATTATTTGCACAAGGGAATCACTGTTGAATGAGTTATTTACAGCATAAGTGAAGACGTTTTCTGAAAAAAAGCTTGCCACGGTGTATTTTGTACGTCTTTTGCATTACACTTTCATATCTGAATGTACAAAATACGATTATCATCGTTCTGATATGTTCAAGTGAAAGATTTCTAATAAATTCCTGCGACAGGTGAAAATACCGTTTTATAACATCTAAGTCATTTCAGCGATATAGCTCTTTCCTTGCTAAATGGAAAGTTTTCATAGAAGAACTAGAACCCGAAGTATGATGTAATTTAGATAATGATAGTTTGTCCATTCATTACGCAAATATATCCATCTAGTAAGCAATCACTGGTACTCTCCACCAACATTAGCGTCGTGAGTTGTAGCCTTGGTAATGTAATGTAAATGTAAGGTAATTTGTTTTCATCCAAGGAACATTGATCTTTTATTGTATTGCTTCTTTGAACGCTCGAAATGAAGTTACGTCTTTAAACATGTAGCTACAAGGCACGCCATTCGATTTTCCGTAGATATATAGGCGTACGTTTCATTGACCTATAGGCGAATTATTCCAAGTTACATCTATATTTCAAATAAACTGTGTGTCGTTATGCTAATGAAGACGTTTAAGACATATATTTAATTTCTTGTGGTGACAAGTGTTATGTTGAAAATTAGAGTAAGTAATAACATTTCTGAATATCAAACTACATGCTATAGGAAATTATTTGTAAAGTCCGATACATTGTAAAGAGTCTAGTAGCATCGTAACATAATAGAACAAGTACTCATATTTCCACATGTGCAAGACACATGATTGAAATAGAGTAAAGAATAAAAAGAAAGTAGATAATAAATTTAGTTACAGAAACCATCCAAAAATTTGGTAGTATGACCTCATATGGCCATGGGCGTCTATCAAGGGGGGGGGGGACCGGGCACATGCCCCCCCACAGTTCGATCGGTGGAGGACACACTATCAAATGTCCCCCACACATTTGGTAAAAGATACAGTTTGAAAATACATGCGCATGTGTGGGGTCCTGAAAATATAATTAAAGTGGTTTGTCTTGTCATCCTAGTTTCAAATTTCATAGAAATGTGTTCTCGTAGACCAAGCAAAACATTTAAACTTACACAGTCCCTTAGGAAGTGTGTCACGGGTGGCATAACAAAGCATTGGTGGTTTAGCATGCTGATGTATGACGACTATTGGCCAAATTTGCGCTAAGCTCACTATACGAACTCGGATCTGGACTGTGCCTTATTAGTTAGTTATATAAATTAATAATAATAGCGTATGAGAATGTGCACCATTTTGTGGTATGAATTTTAGGACGGCAAGTCGAGAAACTCACGTGCAGTTGCGGTGGATAGCTTCCTTCTTCTATATGTCCGGGACATTTTGGGACATCGTTCCTATAGGCTTATATGAGGCCCTGGGGTCATTTCCTTGACCGACTTGGTGCAATATAATGTTCCCTTTTCGAAGTAAATTTATTCACAGATAGTTAGTTGTCATTGGCTTGAACAATTGAGGGGTATTCTATTCTGAAACATAGGGAAAATGGGGCTGCGATCTCGTAGGTATTGGTATCTGAAATTTTCTTGGGACGCTGCGCGCCAACCGATGGTGGCGCTTCGCATAGATAGTACTTACGGCCGGACTACTTCAATCAATTACGCCCCTCCCACGTTTCAAATCAGATTGACGCCCCCGCATATGGCACATCGTCTTAAACCCACCATATAAGAGATACATGAGACATTACACAATATTGAACCTTTGAGGTTCATTGAACACTTCTCTAACGTTAGTTACTACGATGTTAGTCTAATAGCCTAATATCCTACAAGTTAAAAATATTGAAGGGGTGAGTTGTGGAATGATTTTAGCCGTTTTGTCGTGTGTATTATAGCCAAAAGATTCATGTTTTAATATGCCATTTGTCATTTGACCTCGACAATGTTTTCCTATGACTTGATGTGGTTAATCACAATGTTTCAGCAGCTCACGTACATATAGCACAGCCATCGGGTGAAGTATTCATTGCATTTTATCACAATTTGTATTTTGACGTTATTCCCATCAAAATTTGAAGTCCGTCTGCCTTACAGTTTAAAGGGTTAAAAATAAGGTTTTTGGACAAAATGTGGCCAAGTGTGACCGCTGATCCAATCGACAACGTGATCTTTATAGTGTAAATTATATTTGACTTTGACAGTCTAGTATCTTATATGGGCAAAATGGTTTTTCATCACGAATTAATGTGTTGTAAAGTACACAACCTACAAACACTAATGCACAGCTCTGAAAAGCAATCCTGCCTACCAAGGTAGACCTTGTAATAGTTAGGAACATAGTGGTAACTTACACGATCTCAAGTTAAATATAAATATGACTTATCAGTTTCGGTCTGCATTTTATTCGGAACACCGTTACAGAGGGACGTGTCCTAATTTATCATCTTTACAAAGTGACTAAAAGAAACAGAATTCACAAAAAGCGTTGTTGTAACTATATGTAATGGTGATTGAACTTCTCATACGTTGATATGAATCAGTTGAATTACATTAGATGTTAGACATGTGGCAATATACTCCGAACTATCAAAAGGAAAAAGAAGATACTAATGCAAAGTTTGTAAATCCTTGTAAATGTCGTCATGTACCTTTACATAGATAAGGTAGAGTAATTTGACATGGCTTTAACTCAATCACGTCAGTCATCCGGGTTTTTTTCTTTTCTTGGTCCTTCACTCTTTCATTGTTCTGTTACAGTTAACCTCACTGTCAAATGTATTCAGATAGTTTGTTGTTATCTCATTCCATGTTGTCTTTTAGGAAAAATTGTCATGCATAGAAATTTCGAGTGCTCACAGTAAGGGAGACGTTTTCAGATTTTGGTAACACTTTGTTGTTAAATGATCTTTCACGGTAAAAATGTAGACACAATATTCACTTTGCTGATAACTTTATTTCTGAATCACGTCATCAGGATCGAGGTCGTATCTTCATTTCCGTCGACTGTATGTTGTAATGACCGCCAGGGAAGTTATACCAATAAATGGTATAAGATCCAGTGTATGGTCTATTGAGGTCACAATAATAACAATAATAATTGTACCACCATCCGGATTTGTAATAAGAGGCACAGTGATAATAAGAATAACCATCGTTGTCACGGTCACGTGTAGAGAATGCTCCTCCATTGTGATAACTATGACCTAGTGCGTTGTAACCTAGATAAGCAAACAGAAAGAAAAGGGTCAATGAAAGCATTGTCACTGAATGTATGTATGAAAACTGCAACAAGTATAACTCAATTTTAGTATATGACACGAAGACTGAATGGTTACATCATAGAATCGAGTGTGTTTTATTTAAATATTAAGACACCCTTTTACAAACAATGGGCAAGTCGTTCACAGGAAATTAAAGTTATTTAAGTTATTTTATTTAGAAGAGCATGTGTAAAGATTGGCATCAGTTTGTGGGAGTTCAACATGGACCTCATTTACATATTCAAAGAGGGTACACACAGTGAAAGGTTCTTAAAGGTCCTTGTCACCTCATTTATTTTACATGTTATAATATTTGTAAAAGAAGTAGTTACAATGTTTTGGATTTTCGTAAATCGGAACTCATTCTTTTAACATGATTTGACCTTATTCAAATCGAAAGACCTCATTTTAATATCAACCAATTGTTTAATAACTGTTTATATAACTGTGATTCGATGCCTACAATTTTGACTTTCAGACTTTGACTGGAGTACTTATGTATATATATATAAGGATTCCAAATATTAGCACAATGATTAAAGCTCCACTTGCGGAAAAAATAACCGTTTTATATCTTACGAGGGAGACTTTTACGTAATATTTGGGCATTATAAGTCTCTCCATTTTTCTTTGTTTTAGATTTGTCATAAAAATTGGAAAGGTATACTTGAAATAATAATGTTCAGTTACTTCGATATCTCCCAACTATAACAGAAAAAAAACAGTGTCCCCCCCCCAAAAAAAAACTTGTCTGGTTTACATTATTGGTTGCTAAAAGTAATCGATTTGAAATTATCGCTACACTATTCTGGAAATTAACTTTCTGAAATAAACGACACATGAGTGTAGAAATTTATATATTTCATGTTATAGCATGTGATAGATTGTTCAATACAACTGTTCATTCTCGAAGTAATAGACTGACGTTGGTACGAATTACTGTGACGATCGATCATGTATAGTGTAGAAGCCTATTACGTACCATTCGCAGCCATACATAATCTCGTAAGAGTGAATTAGGTTTGAAATCAAATAAGTATATCGTCTTTCGCCATGTAACTGTTTTCAACTGGTGCGAACTTAAAAGTTGCTGTTTTTTCGGTTTTTACTGTACTCTGCCTACTACTATATCTTGGTATCTCTCCAAGGACCAGGTAAACACAGCTAAAGACCATAGTCTATGACTCTAAAATTGAAACATTATCTCTGTGATCTACATGAGATAAGATATTTGGTTATATGTGGGTTTCTTTTCTATGTCGAGGCAAATGAATTGAAGAAAGTTTTCCAGATCATAGAATATGGTTACGTCTTATGTGTAGTTTAAGTATTTTCAAGGTTTAATTGAACCAGAAAATGAGCACATGATTTTAATATATCTGGACTATCCGTTCTTGATAGTCATGATAAGTCTATTATAAAATCTAAGTATTTGTAATCTCTAATATAGCACGTTGAAAAATTAGAATTGCTCTGAATAGTTGCCAAGTGCATCCGTTATGATGATCATATGCACATCAGATTGTAGAATCTACTTGGAGAAAGAAGATAAAATGGAACTCACCTGCTGTACTTGAAGAGTCATAACCACTGATACTTAGTCTGAAATTAGTATCCACATTGCCCACGCTGAAGGAGCTATACTTAGCAAAGTGATGTTGCCCAGATTTTGAAACGAAATCAATCCTTAGCTCATATTGACCTTGGCTCGTCAATGCTGCAAGTTTATCGTTGCCAAGCCAGAAATTGCCGTCGGCAGTTCCGAATCCCTCTCTGTATTCATTCCAATCTCTGTGAAAACTCAAACTACTGTCAACGCGTCGCTGGAAAACCTGTAATTATAGTAACACAAACAAAAAGTTAGACGCAACAATATATCAACTAATTTTATTACATTTTAAGATGCTTGCAATTATCCCAGTTGAGATACCCTCCAAAGTTCATTCAGTTTACATGATTGCGTTGTGATGTGTATAACCCATGGATCTGAAAGAAGTATCATCATGCATAATACTTCTACTTTAAAAAAAGCAGACCAACGTTCGCAAGCCAAAATAAGTACACTTAAGACAGATGTTCTCTCGACATACTGGTGTCAATAAACCAAATTAATATGCAAACAGTCCTATCCTATTTGTTAAGTTGGCTTTAATCGTCACAAACTAATGATAACATAATAATAGTAATAACTATTTAAGAAATAATAATAGTAACAATTGTGTTTTCATCAGTGACAAAAGAGAAAGAATACAACTTCCTTTCCTTTCTTATCCTTAAAAATGACAATAACAGATACATACCAACCAACCACCTCCATCAGAGACGTCACACAATACTTGAAATGGGTTGCCTGTCCACCCTGCTGGTTGTATAAGTCGAATGCTGTCGGAGTCCTCTGTACTATATGCTTGGCAGTCTGATGCAGTAGCCCGATCACATTGGACCCCGTCTCCAGTGTATCCTACGTTACAATAACACTGTGATAAGCCTTGTCGTTCCTCACAGTAACCATTGGGACTGCACCGGTATGTGTCATCACAGCTCAACTGACCGCTGTTGCAGGAACATCGTTTGGTACAAGAAGGGTTCACATATACTTCACCTTCCTAACGAGATAAAACGGTACGCCTTGTCAAGTAGATGCAAAATAATAATATCCTTCAATGGGAATACTCAATGTTCCATGTCGAGGTATAACGAGCAGTGCAATAGGTGGCATTCATTCATAAAATTAGAGCAGCTGCAGGGTAAAGATTTAACGTTTTTAAAATGTATCATTTCAAGCACCATAATAACTGTTTTGTTCCAGCTTTTCTTCTCATTGTAAATTAGTTTGATACGTAAATATTTAGGAATGGTATCTTACCGCTAGGACTACTCCTTGACCGTTCTCTGCTTCCTCTATGAAACAACTACAATTCTCTCTTGGTACACAGTCTTCCCCGTCCATCAGGAACCCATCGGGACACACGCAAGTGGGTGTGCTAGAGCATGATTCGGTACATGTAGGATCGGCACATGAACCTTCACATTTACACCTGTTGAGAACCTTGTTGGTGGGACACCACTCGATGCATGGGTCTGGAATAGGAATAAAGATTAAGTTACGACATCAAAAAGGAAAGCTTTATGCAAAGTGTACAATGATCTATTATCTCAATAACACATCATGTTCATAAATTATCATTTGATATTGTATAAAAATGGGAAACATGCTTCACAGCTAAAACGACATATCTAAATAAACCAATGAAATAAATAGCAAACCGCTCTCTGCCCTTACCAGATGAACAAAATACATCGATTTATGAAGAAACTAAGTCTGAGCTAAGTGCTTGATAGCAGTGGCCAACAACGTGCTCATGAAAGTAAATTTACATGCTGCAAAATGAATATTAAATATTACTACGAGCTCATTCATCTAGAGATACCTTGGTTAATGGCATGGATGTAAGGTTGGTTCAGGTGGGAAGTATATCGTTAGTAAGCGAAACGTTCCCGCTCTGTATCACACCGCAGATCAAACATATTAATATCATCGAATTATTGAAACATGTGTGAACAGCAAAAATCGCAATATTTTAATTTCACTGTTTAACGGTTAGCAAACATATTAAATGTCACTTCGGGCGAGAAACGTGTCCAGTTAAGAAGTGTATTAGTTTAATAACCCACCTGCTGTTCCGGTATACTCTCCGGTGCTAACCAGTTTGTAATGACTGAAGCTGTCACTGATGCGGAAAGTTTCATACGTCACGAAGAATGAACAACCGGATTCTGTAGTTAGATCCATGCGTAGCTGATATTTCCTCTGATTGGTGATGTAGGATATCTTCTCATTGCCGAGCCAAAATTCATGAGAAAGGAAACCAAAACCGTTTTCATATTCGTCCCAAGTACGATTGAAGTTGATTGAATTATCCTCTCGTCTCTGTATGACCTGTTGAAATAATTGGAAACATCAAAGTATCAAACTGATTGAATTTTAAGATCGTTAGTTATTACCTGTAAGACAAGTGTGAAACAAAAGAAACGCAAAATTATACTGAAACATGGAACAAACAACCTGCAGGAAGAGAAGAATGAGATAAATTAAATATAAACAAATTAAAATCACTCACAAACCACACCCAATGTATATTGATGCGAATACTATATAAATATTACCAATATATGAGTTGTGTCATCTTCGCCAATTTAGTATTCTTATTGAAGTCAGGAATATGTGGAAAGTATTAAAACGTATTGGAAAACCATGTAGGAATATAAGTATGGTGCAGACTGCTTTTGCGAAAGAGCATGACAGATGATTCGACCAACCTCTTTTTGTAAGACATAAATATTGTGTAAAGCTTGCTGAGCCCAATATAACATCAAACTATATATTATTACATCATAATAATATGAAAAGTTCTGTAGTATGAGAAATGTATTATTTCAACAAGAATAATTTCAATTGGGGTGACAATTTTGCAATGTAAATACAATATTCACAGTATAAAATACAACACCTACCGTCCATCCACCATCACCTAGACTGTTGTTACAAGATACTTCAAAAGGTTCAGGATAGCCGTCTGGTTTGATGACGTAAACACCATCGTTTCTAGACGATGGACATTGGCTTAGCACTTCATGGCAGTCTCGTGGATATTCAGCACGTTGGTAGAGGAAAAACGATGACGCTAAAAGGAAAAAGTAACACAACATAACCATGACTTACATCAAGCTAAGAGGTTTCATAGCTCCGGAGACACTTGTTTGACAACAGAGATCACATAGCCTACCTTTAGTGTTTACTTTGTCAATGTTCACAACCACTTGCGTCATTTCCTGATCACGTTATAAAAGTTTGGCATGGGCAATTACGAAGATGTGATTTTAAGATCTAGTTACTATTACTTACTGATCTGTACTATTTCAAACATTTTCCATTTTTTTTTTAAATGAAGTCACTCGTTTTATCTTATATCCCTGAACAATTTGGTAAGTTAAGCATTTGAATAATACATAGCAAATTAAAAACCTCATTTTAAAGACGATCAATATTTTTTTTAACGAATTTCGTTTCCTATACATCATAATTTTCATACACAAAAAGGTACTAAAGTAAACAAATTATCTTTCAAAAATTAAAAGTCTTTGAAGTTATATAGTGCTTATTATACTTACAATTGATATGTTAACAACATATGATATCTTTGAAGATACTTCCCAAACGATTTGTATATCATATACGTTTATAATTGTTTGGAAATTCTCCAAATGTTATTATATAGTTGTATCTTAAAGACAAACAATATTACTTTCACTCGTCTTTGGAAGTTAGCTTGTGGTTGGGGCAATGGGGAAGGAGAATGGAGAGGGGAGAGGATATACGGGTAAGAAAATGCTACAACGTTGTTAACGTTTTGAAATTTTTAATATGATAGAAATTAACATGATAGAAATGCTACAATATTGCTATAACGTTGCTACAACGTTGTTAACGTTATGAAGGTGTTAATATGATAGAAGTTAACATAAAACATTTTTAGAATTAACATTCTTCAGAAATTAACATTCTTTGAAATAAAAAGTCTTTGAAGTTACATATTGCTTATTATACTCACAAATGTTATGTTAACAAAATATGATATCTTTGAGGATACTTCCCAAACGATTTGTATATCATATACGTTCATAATTGTTTGGAAATTCTCCAAATGTTATTATATAGTTTTATCTCAAAGAAAAACAATATTATTTTCACTCGTCTTTGGAGGTTAGCTTGTGGTTGGGGTAAAGGGGAAGGAGAGGGGAGAAGGGAGAAGAGATAAGGTAAAGAAAATGCTATAACGTTGTTAACGTTTTGAAGTTTTTAATATGATAGAAACACTTACTTAACGTTTGGTCTCCGTAGTCACTAATGCTCCTTTGACGTTCCGGCTAAAATAAGGTCAAAAATATGTATTAACAATGATCGTCCAATAAGTACAGGGTACAATTATATAGTAAAATATGTCAACGTTACATTTTTCTTATTTTCCATTGTCCTATATTTAGGTTAGTCCAAGTTTTATTTTATTTTCTCATATATCAATTGCAACATCACACATAGCTGCTTGTTATTTAAGACAAGTTAGAGAAGAGTTATTGACGCAGTTATGTATCTGTATTAGTAGATAGCCGCCGTTTATTGAATACAAAAAGAAAAACAATATAGATACGACAAAGTTTGGTTGAGTTGTAGAGGAGTATGACAATAAATATGATAAGCAGTTTTAATTTTTACGTGAATTCAGGTGAATATTGAAGATTAAAAGTTATCCGATAAAGATGTCACTTCTCTCAGTACAAAACGCAAGCGATGAAAGTTTAGGTTTGAGTTTAGCATTGTCTTGAAAACATATTTTGTTTTGTTTTAATATCCCATATATTCAGGTTATTTTTATGCCCATCAATTTCTTCTAGACAATGAACATTTACTATATGCCCATTAGGTATCACGTTCTTGATATGACTTTTATAGTTTAAAACATTTTTTTTTTAAGGAGACCTATTGGTTAATAAAGATTTGGTTCTAATGTATAAAAACGTTCGATAGAATTTTTGTAGAAAACATAATTATATCAAAGAACCGTTAGAATCTTCATAATAACATATTTTTCTTGTAAATTGTTTAATTAATTAATTCACATGAAACAAGTTCATAAAAATACTTTGCAAATTTCACATCTGCATTTTGTTATCGCGAATTTGGATTAAATGGAAATTGTTCTTTGTACTGACAACGAAAAAATGTATAACCTTTACACACATTAAATGATCGGGATTATTAATAGAGCAAATTCTTTTTTTGATATCATGCAGCTGTTTGGGATAAATCTGAAAAAGATGAAAATTTGTGGCGACAACGAACTGACAACGACATCAGCAATTAAATCAATTGCCAATTCTTACAACAGCAACGTTTGGATGAGTAAAGTTAGTGTATCTTTTGATTTTCTTTATTGCCATTGTTCATTTACCTTAACTTAGTATACAACCTAAATATATTATACTAGTTAAGTAGTTAATTAAGTCGACAGCGTATTTAATGTAACGGAATTGGAACAATTTTCTTTAATCGACTATGCATCTTTAGAGCTTACGAAACATTCTATGAAAAGGTAGATTAAACATGTTTGACAGCCACCGAGAACGCTTTTTGATATTACAAAGAACAAAATGTACACAATACGCTAATCGTTTGACGTTTATTGCAGCAGTTTGTTAATCTTTAGTTTTCATCGTTAACTTTAGAGAAGAAACTACCTCTAAGAAAATGCTATCATTATTCCGTTATTTAACTAAGTATTTTGTAGAATTGTTAACTTAAACATTGTCCTTTAAATTTTGAAAAACGTTGTCTGGGCATAGACGAAAAAATCAAATTGACAGGCATTTATCAATTATCATGTAACTAAAGTAACTGTTCATGACCTTAAGTTTGACTTAATAATGAGATAGCAAAATGTATTGTCTTATAACTTAGAGTTGACTTGAAAAAAAATGACTTGAACACTTATTCTAAGTTCAAAAGCAGGCATCCTGCGTAATGACTTTTTCAATAAAATTGTTCACACAATAATTAAAAAAAATTATTAACTACTTCGATACGTTATCATAATATTTCGACAAGTTTTCTAAGTTCAGGAGTTGACATCCTGGGCATTGACTTTTTTGCAAAAGACTACAACGGTACATTATCATGATTTTCTAATAAAGTAAATCAAGAAGAATTTGGGTGACAGAATATTAAACTGCGTTCCCAGAGACAGAAAGGACTATTGTTTTAGAAAGATTGTGTGTTTTACCAAATAAGTGAAACTCAAAGAAAATGGCTCTTTCATATCCACTGGGTGTTTATAAGATATAGTTAAAGTTTTCAAGAAGGCAAATGTTCGTCAAAGCTGAATATTCTCAGATATCTATTCAAAATCGCACCGCCTGAATCTTCGATATCTCCAAATGACGGACAGAAAAAGTACTGTTGTTTTTTGGGTTTTTTTTTACTCGTTAGTAAATGTTAACAAACCAAATATGCGTTGTCAAGATTTCTCTTTTGTTTAATATTTTGTAACATTTTCATGATGCGAAATAGCGGAATTTAAATATATGTACATCAACATATTAAAACAACGTGTCAGAAGTAGAGTCAAATGTTGTTTCCTATAATTAGCAGGCGTCTACGAAAAAGTCTAGACTTTTCAAAGTAAAGTCAGTTTATGAGTCGGATCGGGATTTTCAAGATTAAAGACATTTATTGATTTAAGCACTTAATCATAACTAATCTAAGTGTAAATATTACAACGTAAGCATTTGGTAAGATAAAATGTTTGTTGTGTAAAAAATGTCGTTAAATAGTATTTATTCAGTAACTCTCCCATTGCCATCAAATATAGACATTTAAACAAAAGAAAGGAAAAATAAAAATCTTAGGCTATATGAATTAACATTTTTATTTTATGTGGATAAGGGAAATTTAGTTATTAAATGATATATAGATCAACCTTAGATTTCAACTGAAGTAGCCGTAAAGTAGAAAGTCTCGGTTTAGCCGTGTAAATGTTAATAAATCAGTAAAGAAGTAGAAAAAAGGGTTGGGGTATTAACGGGTTAGATTATCGGTTGGAGCATTACAGACATACTTTAGTAAGACAAGTATACAATATAGGTCATTGCTTTAACGTTCTAAACCTCTTCAATTCATGTTGCTGTGGTAGATTAGCCTATATAAAAGCAACGATTTTCTATTTATGGTATTTATAGGTATATTATTTTAATATTGAATTTTTCTTTCGATTTCCTCCGTGTCTGTCAAAATATAACGTTTCTATAACAACGCCACAAAAAAGCGCAATAATTCAAGTATATTAAGTACAAATCGCGGCTAACTAAGATACTCAGCATTTTTTTTGTTTTCAACGACAATGTATTTTACTGTTCACAGTGTGTCTATATTTCGCAGATTAAATTTATATGAATTAATGATATGTACTTCAATTGAAAGAATCCATCTGATGGTTTCTTGAACAGAGTCATTATTATAGAAATTAAGGGAATAATGTAAAATATACCCGTTTGGTAAATGTGTTCTATATCTACTGTTTGATTAACTAATAGAAAACTCAATACGCGAAACGATAAATTAACAACCAGTACGTGTGACTAAATCAAATTCGACTTTATTATTACTGTTAGTTAGCATTTTTGAAGTAATATTGTTAACGCTTAGATAAGTAAATCGCTAACAGAGAATGTAGAAAGGTTTAACATTGCAGATCGAAAACAATCAATTGAGTACTGCTTAAACATCGAAACGGTACAGATGTTACAACTGAAATGTAAAAGTAAAGGGAAAACTTACCCCTCCTTGAGAAGACACGCTGCTGGAAATATAAATGATGAGAAACAGAAAGGTTAAACCTCCACGATGTCTTCTAAACAAGTACAACATTGTGCAAAGTTACCTCTTGCAGTATAAAGTTGGAATGAATGTCAAATCTATACTGCTACAATTACGCCCGATACGAAATGACCCGGGATAATACAGTGGTGCTAGGCAACCATTCTCATACCGATTCGTTTAGATATATTATTATGATATTAGTATTCCTGTCAGGGGAAGTCGGTGTGGCTCCATGTGGTTTGTGATCATATGTCATGGCACCATTACAGTACGGTACAAGTTAATACCTTAAAAGGTATTGAAATGATGCAATACCATACGTCATGTTTAGTGTTCATGTCTTGGCATCGTTAAGCTAAACAATATGACATATAATGACATATTAATAAGTATAAAGCATCGCAAAATTGTAAGTATTGCTGTGGCATAACCAACCAAATTACCGATCGGATTGGTTTACAAAACCACCCCCCCCCCTCCCTTGCTCCTTGTAATCCCGCCAATACAGTAGGGTGAGGTATAGTAAACTAGCCATAGGAATTTACAATCCATCTGACAGGTCAACGATGTCAGATATGATTATTAGATCTCTTTTCTTATTCGAAATCCATATTTGATCGTTATATATGTGACGTATTTAAGCTCAAATCAGTAGCGATTCTCTCGGTAATAATTCCCTCATTGATGATTCTTAACTTGAAATTTATATATATATATATATATATATATATATATATATATATATATATATATATAATTATATATCAACAAGATTCTGAAAGCATCAACTACATAATGAATCCACTGGGCAGCCCAAGCGGAAACACAAGTTTGTTTGCTTTTAGCGCCTTCTATTTCCTTTTCTTTTTCTTCTCCTTTCCGTGTTTGTCATTATATTTGGAGGCTGTATAAATGTGTATAGTGGTGAAGGTACAACGTGCAATGTTTATCTTAGGTAGCAACGACACTCCAATACACAAGAACCACTGCATGGTGTTTTGAAACTTGGGATTGAGTTCTCAGTATTCCTTTTCCGTTGCAAAAGAGCTTCTAGGACAGCATTCTTGCGTCGATTTCGTCGAACTGTATGTCCATACTACCTGTTGATAAAATCCCATACAGCAAGCTCACGGTTCACCGACTTAAAGAATCATGTTTTCTTCAAAAGAATTATGATATTCTCCTCCCCCCAACCCCCAACCCCCACCGCAACCCAGCACCAAACAAACAATAACATTTTGCATACGTTTAAGAAGTTGACCAATGAGTGACAGCGCGCCATTTCTTGAACTTGAAAGGGGCTTTGAATGACCTTGTCATAAACTTCTGTCAAGTGGAACAGTTTACGCGATTCCCGAATATGTTTTATGTTTCTTTTAGTAACTTTTTGCATTGTTAGATCATTCAGCAAAATGAAAAAAAAAAGAACAATTAAGAAGGAAAAGAAAGCAGAAATATTAAATTTTGCGTCTAACTATGAGTACGTACATCTGTAAATGTAGTACAATACATTAAATTAATGATATATGTATGTTTTTTTTTTAATAAAACATGTGGTGCATGTTCAAGCACCTTAGTTAAGTTTTGTGTACCTCCCTGCTTGTTGCTTAATCTCAGTTTCCGTTAAGTGTGAAATCAAGGACGTCATCCAACCGTAACCTATTAACTCAGTTTTAAATCTTTTCCAGCAAATATTGTGCAAAATCCATAAATTCGTGCTCCTTAAAGACACTGTACATATATTTTCCACGTCGAGCTACAGTCTTTATACCCTGTTGCAAACCAGACACTTCTCAAGTCCTCTTTTCTCTAAGTGTCCATTCCCGTTACTTCCATTTCCAGTTTATTATCTTTATAAGAGCAGAGGTAAATATTTCAGCACCCATGACAGAGATACTGACGGATTTCACGCAAATTGCGTCGTTCAAGTCTCAATGTGTGTTTGCCAAATTTATATTTCGACTTTTCCAGCTTACTGCTTTAAAAGCGCAGTTAAATGACACCGTCCTTTGCAAGTTTTATATTAATATTCATTATTTTTATCGAGTTATCTGTCGTTAAACATTTTGAGCTGAATAAAATTCGCCAGATTTTCTAACGAGCCCGTAGATTCTACAAATTTGAATCAACATGTTCAAGCCCCGCCCGACAGACCATGCGTGAATTAAATCTCTCTCTGTTTTGTTTACGACCGTAAGGCTCAGGACTTACTTTCACTTTCGTGGCTATCCAGTGTTGAATAGTGTATTTATTACGGTCTTACCGATGTAGCTTGTAAAATTATTTCCTTCCATACAATGAATGAACAGGTGTTTTCAGACTTTCCCTCCGTGTAATTGGGTAAAAAAGAGGACGATACGAGTATATATTGGTTACATTTGTGTAATGAACATGCTAATATGGGCGGTCACAGAGATCTTACGGTAAATCAATCGCGCCATAAGGGCAACAGAAAATAATTTGTTTCTTTCGAATGCCACAGCTTTGCTCCATTAAGCCACCTAGTCAGAGTGCATTTAGAATAAGAAATATTGAGTATGCTGCGGAAGTTTGTTTTCCGAAATTCATCTGCAAACACGTATTGTATTGAGACTTTAAGCACCGAAGTGGCTGGTGGCACTTGATACACAATGTACAAATTGTTAAGGGGCACGATTTAACCATTTTCGGTACAGCAGTAGCTGTAAAGCTGTGTTCACGAATAATAACCTAAATGGATACTACAATGGAGACAAAATAGGAAAATAACTAAATACAAAAAAGAACCCAGTTCGCTGAATTATCCCGGTTCCGACTCCTGGCATTTCATATCAGCATGATGCAGCATGTTACTTTAAAGGTTTGCTACGCTAATTGCTGTTATGCACGTCTTACGTGGTTATGTATTATTATGCTAATTTGTAAACGTAGAGAACAATCAGTGCAGTTCCAAGATATGGTCGAGTAACCTTCCAGAATGTTATATAAATTAGTTTGCAAGGAGTGGCTCGCTCTCTTCTCCCAGTGACAGCAGCCTGTACGTCGTCTTGTCGAAACAGCCATGAAGTCTGCCTAGCACTAACAAAAACCCACCTTTAGGTTCCGGCCTTTCTTCACCAGGCCAACCAATCTGTGTGTAACTCTGTCTAGATTCTCTTTTGTATACCACCATGTTCCTGTTTTCTTCTGTACTGTTATTTACCTGACATGGTCCTGTTCTCTTCCGGAACTGTTATTTACATAAAGCACCTCTCTGAAGCTTCCAGACCCCCCCCCTACCCATGTTACTTGATCGAACACCGACTTCCCTGGGATGTGACACCCGACGAAGAGCCCAGCGGTAGCCGAGGTACCTTCACGCGTTAAGCTAACTTTAAGTATACCGGTACTAAATGGAGACTACAATGGAGGCAAAATAGGAAAATAGCTAAATACAAAAAAAAGGGAACCGGATTGCTGAATTATCCCGGTGCCGACTCCTGGCATTTCATATCAGTAAACCTGTTACTTGGAATATATTGACAGAATATAATTAATCCACGTGATTGAATAAACAAAGATATTCTTCGTTTTAGATATTTCCTACACCCATAGATATATTCCCGTCAGTTGGTACATCGGATCTATGAAAATCCAAATACACACGTCGGTAGTCGAATGTGTGCAGGTTTTAATCGATTGTCCTCTTTTAGATATGCAAAATTATTACTACATAAACATGTCGATGTAATTTCAATACTTTTGTCCGCAATTAACGAATAAAGTGTGACACAAAATAATGTAAATTGTGATATAAAGAACTTACTATGTGTATGATTGGCATTATGTTAACAAAAGCATTTTCAACTAGTTGCCTGCATCAAATGTCTATTGCTTATCATTTTGTTTTCAAAGATAGCAGAAAATTAATGCGGCATGCTACTTTCACAAAGTTTGAAATTACTTTGCGTCTTTCAAGGTCAATTTATGAGGCTACCTTCATTAATGTCTGACTTCAGGATAAAATCTTCCTGGTTTATTCGAGAGAAAGAATAGTAATCAATGGTTGTAGTATCCATCCCAAGTGTAAAAACAAATCAAAGCACCACAGTACAGTTCCAAAACTTTAGATTATTTCTCATGCATTCATTGCACGCTATTATTACCTGAATGTTTTTCATCGCATGCCTCAGAGTATGAGTTCAATTTGATATGTGTTTGTTTATGCAGAACAAGGCACTACGGCTATTCAATTCATATTCAATTCATAAGGACAGATACGCCCGGACAATTAACCCCGAGGACAACCCCCCCCCCCCGGACAACTACCCACCCGGACAATTACCTCCTCGGACGAATACCCTCTAGACAATTACCCCCCGGATAAATAACTCCGTCCGAATATCCCCTGGACATATGCCGTTAACTATAGGGGACAGATGCAGCGACGGATACGCAGGTCTTTTTATGAGTTTAGTTTCCCGCGGGCCTCAACATATACCCTGGTCCCTCGGGCACTGCGAAAGGATTTTTACAATTGGGTGAGGGTGCCGGTTAAATTGGCACCACTAGGGTCGTCGTGTGCCTTGGCACCTTTAACTTCCTCCCCACTTTTTAAGAAGATTCGAGCTTTCAAACATAAATACCCCAAACTCCTGGATAGTGTTTGGCAATGGACTGAAGCCAGGGGCGAGATAGGTGGGGACGACGGTTGAAGAAGCACGAGGGGGGGGGGGGGGTGGGTCAATCATGGTAGTAAGTATTAATTTACTATTAGTTATAGTGACACTATTCTGTATTACTAATCTCCGAACAATTCCGGCTTATTGCGACTTACCAATTTTTAAGATTTCTGATGAGTAATTTTACTTGATGATTGGTTATGTTATGTTATGTTAGTTTTTGACACTATTAAATTTGGTTATATCAGAATAATAATCTGGTATATCTTTCATGGTCCTAATGGGCTTTCGTACTACGGGGTTCACCAGCTAAGGATCCGCTTGGTTTACGGGCTCGGGGGGGGGGGGCGTGTTAGGTGGGGGATTGGGTGGGGGTGGGGACGGGGACTTGAGCGTAATCTGGTTTAGTTCGGGTAGTAACCTGGGTGAGGTGTATGTGCCGGTGTAATTCCCGAAGGTAATTGCCGGGGGTTGGGGGTAATTGTCCTCGGGGGTAATTGTCAGGGGTGTACTTGTCCGGGGGTAATTGTCTGGGGATACTTATCCTCGGGGTATTTGTCCTCTCGGGTGTATGTCCGGGGGGTAGTTATCCCGGGGGTAGTTGTCCTCGGAGGTGTTCGTCCTCGGGTTTTTTTGTCCGGGGGTGATTGTCAGGGGGTACTTGTCCCGGGGGTATGAGTCCGGGAGTATATGTCTGGGGGGTATTTGTCCAGGGTAGTTGTCCGGCAACCCTGATTTGAAGTGTTTAAACTGACTAAATTCCAGTCGGAAATCTACTGCATTATAAGAACAGGTGTCTCATGGTTATGTTTGTGTGCACAGTGTGCTACAAGACATATCTCAATAAAAATTAAAGTTGTCTCGTTCTGTGTTCACTTGCAATTCCTCTTATGGTTTAAAAATACAGTAAATAAACAAATTCACATGTTAGCCTACCAATACAAAGGGGGCTTACCATATAGTCGGGAAAATAACCGTCAATAACAACGACATCATAGTGTCAACTTAAATGGCAATGATATGTTTTGGTAATATCTTTTCTATATCAGAGGCTCTATAAAACATTTGGATGAATTTATCACCATATTCACACAGTCAGGCACATACCTCATCAAAGTAGAAGGCATCCTTTGGGTAATTGTTTATTAAGTTAAGAGGTAGCACATTTATATGAGTCAATCAATTAATGTTGGTGTTAATCATTTGACAAAAAGTAGGATGAAGCTATAGAAAGAAGAAGAGAACAACTCATAATGTATTTCTGTATTTGTTCCTGCTAATTTATTTTAACAGATTCGTTATTATTCAGTATTGTCAAATCTTTACCCCACTATTTTAGCGTTATAAAATCGTTATCCACAGTGATTCACAATTGGCCAACACGCAAAATTTCCCAATGAAATCGAACATTTATCTAAATTCTAAAATATAGTCAGAGTACTACCACAATTCCCTTCTCGTTCTATTACTCTTTTGTAAATACAAAACCTCGCTTACTCTTCTTTTTTGTCCTGATAGTTTATTGTTATCTGGAATACTCTGGCCAGCGAGGTTCATCGAAAGTAATGCATCGAACGTATGGAATATTTGTGGATTTTGAATCTTTACAGTAGGGAAGACTTAAGTACTGAATTATTTGCATTAGGGAATTACTGTTGAATAAGTAATTTACAGTATAAGTGAGGACGGTTTTTGGACAAAAAACATCCACAAAATGTCTTTTGTACGTCTTGTTCGCTTGGTGTCTTCAACACTTCATCAGGTTCGAGGTCGTATTTTCATTTCTGTTGATCTTATGTTGTAATAACCACCGGGGAAATTATACCAATAAATGGTATAAGATCCAGTGTACGGTCGATTCAGGTCACAATAATAATAATAAGAGTACCACCATGCACTACTATAATACTCGGCAAGGTTATCAATAGAACCATAACTATAGTCGTCGTTGTCCTCATCGCGTGTAGAGAATTCTTCACCGTTGTGATAACGCATAGCGTCGTAACCTAGGTAAGAAGAGAACAAGAGTGTATCAAATCACGAACAGTAATAGAACGAAATGAGGTCGATACATACTACAAATCTGATAGTATTATAAAATATTGACTGGTCAGTTTATGGAGCTATTAATTATTAAAACCTGACAGTTTTGCTCTTCTTATTATCTTTCTCTATTTTGTTTTAACCACGAGCTGTACTCTGTATGAGTTATTGTGTGATATTGTGACAGGTCTAATCATGTCATCGCGCATACATCTCAGCATTTTGTATACGAAGTGGTCAATAGAGAAGATATGGTGTGTGTACATATTGCCTGTTATGTTGCTCCAATATTTGTTATAGCACTAATAATTTGTAGGAAAAAACCCACCTTTGTGTGATAATGTGATCGTTTGTTCGAGATATCTATCGGCATGAGCCACTGGAGGTATTTAACATGAGACAGTTAGTTTAATACGTGCTTGTATTTCGTTCATTATATGAAACTAAATGAAATATTTATAATATAGTTGTTTTGCATAACGTTGACGGTATGACATTAAGCCGGTTTTTATTTACTTCGTTTCGGGTTTACATTTTTAGTTATACCACTCTGGATATTTAAAAAATAAATAACCTCTCTCTCTTTCTTGATAAATCATGATGCTATATTTAATCATTGTGACTAAACTTGTTGGGGTGGATAATAGAGGACGCACTGCATAAATATTTTGATATAAATGGCTATATCCATTTGAAATTTGTGATTGTGGAGCTCCATGTATTTTACTTCACACTTAAAGCTGGTATTCCATGTCATATACACTGGGACGTTACGGCATGCCAAAAACATATTACATATGTCCAGCCTGGTCGATTAAATGTGGTGAGAAGCTACGACGAACAGTCACATTTCAAATAAATATCTACGAGGTTTATCTATCATTCGCCCGATCTTGGATACATCTAGTCATCTCGATGCAGTTAATTCATGTTTAATTGACATTGTTGCGTACTATGACATGTAAATATCATCGCCTAGTTTAATTTACAGCACATATAGCTGCTCTCGTACGTATGATATTATCTTCTACTTAATGTAAAGTTAACAGTGGATTCTCATTAGAGATTTTTCTTTGTCTATCAAGCACTTAGCTTGGGGTAACTTCCCAAAGATGATTTCAACGTAGTAAAAGTATATAGTCGAATATGCCAAAACGACATACCTTATATGGCTAATCACATTGTTGCTACTATGGATATGACACATTTTTCATATTTCAAGTCCGTTTGATCATAGGTCATTTAGCTATGATTTTAAAATGTAGTTGGGAAAGAAGAAGAAGAACTCACCTACTGTACTGGAAGAGTCATAACCACTGACGCTGAGTAAGTAATTAGTTCCCTCATTGCCTACGCTGAAGGAACTGTACTTAGCATAGTAATGTTCTCCAGATTTGGAAACAAAGTCTATTCTTAGTTCATATTGAGTTTGGCTCGTTAACGCTGCAAGTTTGTCATTTCCAAGCCAGAAACTTCCATTGAAGTCGCCGAAACCCTCTTTGTAATCGTCCCAGTATAGGTTAAAGTCGACACTACTATCAACACGGCGTTGAAAAACCTGAAAGTTCAGTAATTAGGAGAAAAGGGACTTAATCATTAATAAAGCTGGTTATCTATCTCGAATGAACGGTAACAACTTTGCTGCAAGAGTTATCATACATTTTCATAAACTTGGTATTAATTCAGATGCAAAAGTCAAAATATTTCATTGCTTCTCCAACGGTAGAAGTGGAGCTTGTACTTTCATGCATATGATGAAATGAATTTAGGATAAAATTTCGATTTGAAAATCTCTTCCTGCAATGCAGTTTCTTTTCAAATAAACCCGAACAAGACATGTCAAAAGCGACGTGTCTAGGCAACAACAATTGTACATTATAAGTAGAACTCCATTAATCAATCGCTATGTTGATCGTCTATATAGGACGAAACATACATGACTCTCCAATTTGATCGAATATAACCTAGACTTACTTTAAATCATACTTATGCTGAGATAAAAGAAATATTCTTACCAGAAAAGTTTTCCACGATACAGGAAACAAAAATCAATCAACTTTATAGACCCTCAACTCCACTATCCCAGTTCCCTTACAATAAGACAGGAACCGCTTTAGACTAAGTTTCAAAGTTCACAAACTTTTTTGTGAGATTTAATATCTTACAGCGTCCAGATGGACCACTGCATTTCCTTTTATAATCAGTTGTGAACCTGATAAGAAGTACAACAATGACTTCGAAATTTAAATGAATGGAATATTTAACCTGAAATAACAAACACATGAATGGACAATCAGTTACATACCAACCAGCCTCCTCCATCTGTGACATCGCACGTGACCTGAAATGGCACATCTTGCCCAGCTGGTTGTATACTTTGGATGCTATTCGATATTTCTCCTCTAAATCCACCACAGTCTGGGGAAGTGGCTTGAGTACACCGGACTCCGTCGCCCGTGTACCCTGTGTTACAGTAACACTTTAATATACCTCGTCGTTCCTCACAGTTAGCATTGGGACTGCACCGGTATGTATCATCACAGCTTAACAGACCGCTGTTGCAAGAACATCGTTTGGTACAAGAAGGGTTCACATATACTTCACCTTCCTAACGAGATAAAACGGTGATCGTTTGAAGTAATTACATGATACGAAAATCCTTCAATGGGAATACTCAATGTTTCATGTCAAGGCATAATGAGCAGAGCAATAGGTGACATTCCTTCATAAAATTAGTGGAGCTGCAGGGTAAATGTTTTACGTTTTTAAAATTTATCATTTCACGCACTATAATAACTATTTTGTTCCGGCATTTCTCCTCATTGTAAATTAGTTTGATACGTAAACATTTAGGAAATGGTATCTTACCGCTAGAACTACTCCTTGGCCTTTCTCCGTTTCCTCTATGAAGCAACCACAGTCCTCTCTAGGTATACAGTCTTCCTCGTCCATCAAGAACCCATCGGGACAAACGCAAGTGGGTGTACTAGAGCATGATTCGGTACATGTAGGATCGGCACATGAACCTTCGCATTTACACCTGTTGAGAACCTTGTTGGTAGGACACCACTCGATGCATGGGTCTGGAATAGGAATAACGATTAAGTTACGACATCAAAAAGGAAAGCTTTATGCAAAGTGTCTTATGATCTATTATCTCAATAACACATCATGTTCATAAATTATCATTTGATATTGAATAAAAATGCAAAACATGCTTCACAGTTAAAACGACATATCTAAATAAACCAATGGAATAAATAGCAAACCGCTCTCTGCCCTTACTAGATGAACAAAATACATCGATTTATGAAGAAACTAAGTCTGAGCTAAGTGCTTGATAGCAGTGGCCAACAACGTGCTCATGAAAGTAAATTTACATGCTGCAAAATGAATATTAAATATTACTACGAGCTCATTCATCTAAAGATACCTTGGTTAATGGCATGAATGTCAGGTTGGTTCAGGTGGGAAGTATATCGTTAGTAAGCGAAACATTCCCGCTCTGTATCACACCGCAGGTCAAACATATTAATATCATCGAATTATTTAAACATGTGTGAACAGCAAAAATCGCAATATTTTAATTTCAATGTTTAACGATTATCAAACATATTAAATGTCACTTCGGGCGAGAAACGTGTCCAGTTAAGAAGTGTATCAGTTTAATAACCCACCTGTTGCTCCGGTATACTCTCCAGTGCTAACCAGTTTGTAATGACTGAAGTTGTCACTGATGCGGAAAGTTTCATACGTCACGAAGAATGAACAACCGGATTCTGTAGTTATATCCATGCGGAGCTGATATTTCCTCTGATTGGTGATGTAGGATATCTTCTCATTGCCGAGCCAAAATTCATGAGAAAGGAAACCAAAACCGTTTTCATATTCGTCCCAAGTACGATTGAAGTTGATTGAACTATCCTTTCGTCTCTGTATGACCTGTAGAAATAATTTGAGACATAAAAATATTAAACTGATTGAATTGCAAGACCGTTAGTTATTACCTGTAAGACAAGTGTGAAACAAAAGAAAGGCAAAACTATACTGAAACATGGAACAAACAACCTGCAGAAAGAGAAGAATGAGATAATATAAACAAATTAAAATCACTTACAAACCACACCAAATGTATATTGATGCGAATACTATATATATATTACCAATATATGAGTTGTGTCATCTTCGGCAATTTAGTATTCGTATTGAAGTCAGGAATATGTGGAAAGTATTAAAACGTATTGGAAAACCATGTAGGAATATAAGTATGGTGCAGACTGCTTTTGCGAAAGAGCATGACAGATGATTCGACCAACCTTTTTTTGTAAGACATAAATATTGTGTAAAGCTTGCCGAGCCCAATGTAACATCAAACTATATATTATTACATCATACTAATATGAAAAGTTCTGTAGTATGAGAAATGTATTATTTCAACAAGAATAATTTCAATTGTGGTGACAAATCTTGCAATGTAATTACAACATTCACAGTATAAAATACAACACCTACCGTCCATCCACCATCACCTAGACTGTTGTTACAAGATACTTCAAAAGGTTCAGGATAGCCGTCTGGTTTGATGACGTAAACACCATCGTTTCTAGACGATGGACATTGGCTTAGCACTTCATGGCAGTCTCGTGGATATTCAGCACGTTGGTAGAGGAAAAACGATGACGCTAAAAGGAAAAGGTAACACAACATAAGCATAACTTACATTAAGCTAAGTGGTTTCATAACTCCGGAGACACTTGTGTAACAACAGAGATCATATGGCCTACCTTTAGTGTTTACTTTGTCAATGTTCACAACTACTTGCGTCATTTCCTGATCACGTTATAAAAGTTTGGCATGGGCAATTACGTAGATGTGATTTTAAAATCTAGTTACTATTACTTACTGGTCTGTACTATTTCAAACATTTTCCATTTTTTTTTAAGTCACTCGTTTTATCTTATATCCCTGAAAAATTTGGTAAGTTAAGCATTTGAATAATATGTAGCAAATTAAAAACCTCATTTTAAAGACGATCAATATTTTTTTAACAAATTTCGTTTCCTATACATCATAATTTTCATACACAAAAAGTACTAAAGTAAACAAATTATCTTTAAAAAAATTAAAAGTCTTTGAAGTTACATAGTGCTTATTATACTCACAAATGTTATGTTAACAACATATGATATCTTTGAAGATACTTCCCAAACGATTTGTATATCTTATACGTTCATAATTGTTTGGAAATTCTGCAAATGTTATGATATAGTTGTATCTTAAAGACAGACAATATTACTATCACTCGTCTTTGGAAATTAGCTTGTGGTTGGGGCAATGGGGAAGGAGAATGGAGAGGGGAGAGGATATACGGGTAAGAAAATGCTACAACGTTGTTAACGTTTTAAAGTTTTTAATATAATAGAAATTAACATGATAGAAATGCTACAATGTTGCTACAACGTTGCTACAAAGCTGTTAACGTTTTATAGTTTTTAATATGATAGAAATTAACTTGAAGCATTCTTTAGAGTTAACATTCTTTAGAAATTAACATTCTTTAGAAATTAACAGTCTTTAGAAATAAACATTCTTTGAAATTAAAATTCTTAGAAGCTGCATAGTGCTTATTATACTCACAATAGTTATGCTAACAACGTATGATATCTTTGACGATACTTCCCAAACGATTTTTATATCATATACGTACATAATTGTTTGGAAATTCTCCAAATGTTATGATATAGTTGTATCTTAAAGACAAACAATATTATTTCCACTCGTCTTTGGAGATTAGCTTGTGGTTGGGGCAAAGGGGAAGGAGAAGGGAGAAGGGAGAGGAGATAAGGGTAAAAATGCTACAACGTTTTGAAGTTTTTAATGAGATAGAAACACTCACTTAACGTTTGGTCTCCGAGGTCACTAATACTCCTTTTACGTTCCGGCTAAAATAAGGTCAAAATATTGAATTAAAATGATCGTCCAATAAAAACAGTGTACAATTATATAGTAAAATTTTCAACGTTACATATTTCTTACATTCTCCTATGTAAAGGTAAGTCCTACTTTTTATTTTATTTTCTCATGCATTGATAACTATATTTTACATAGCTGCTTGTTATTTAAGGACAAGTTGGAGAAAAGTTATTGACTCAGTCGTGTATCTGTGTTAGTAGATAGCTGCCGTTTATTGAAGACAAAAAGAAAACAATATAGATACAACAAAAGTTTGGTTGAGTTATGGAGGAGTATGACAAGAAGTATGATAAGCAGTTTTAATTTTTACGTGAATTTAGGTGAATATTGAAGATTAAAAGTAATCCGATAAAGATGGCATTTCTCTCAGTACAAAACACAAAGGAGGAACGTTTAGGTTTACGTTTAGCATTGTCTTGAAACATATTTTGATTTGTTTTGTTTTAATATCCCATACATTCAGGTAGTTTCTATGCCCATCAATTTCTTCTAGATAATGAACATTTACTATATGCTCATTAGGTATCACCTTTTTGATATGTCTTCTGTAGTTTAAAACAATTATTATTAATTTTAAAGGAGACTTATTGGTTAATAACGATTCTGTTCTAATGTATGATAACGTTCGATAGAAGTTTTGTAGAAAACATAAATATATGAAAGAACCATGTGAATCTTCAAATGATCTTGATTATTAATGGAACAATTTTTCTTTCATTAACAGCTGTTTGGGATAAACCTGACGTTGATTAAAATTTGTAGCGACAACGAACTGACAACGACATCAGCGATTATATCAAAGGACAATTCTTATAACAGCAACGTTTGGATGAGTTAAGTTAGTATATATTTTGATTTTCTTTATTGCCATTGTCCATTTACATTAATTTAGTACATAAACTAAATAAATGATACTAGTTAAGTAGTTAATTAAGTCGACATCGTATTTAATGTAAAATATTTAGAACAATTATCTTTTATCAACTATGCATCTTTAGAGCTTACGAAACATTCTATGAAAAGGTAGATTAAACATTTTTGGCAGACCAAAATAACGCTTTTTGATATTACAGAGAACAAAATGAACACAATACGCTAATCGTTTGACGTTTATTGCAGCGGTATGTTATTAAAATAATGATAAAATAAAATTATATCATTATTTCGTAATTTAACTAAATATTTTGTAGAATTTTAACTTAAACATGGTCCTTTAAATTTGAAAAAAAAAACGTTGTCTGTGCATAGACGACAAATGGAATTGATAGGCATTTATCAATTATCATGTAACTAAAGTAACTGTTCATGACCTTTAGGTTGAATTAATGATTGAAATAATGTATTGTCATATAACTTAGAGTTGACTTGAGAAAATGACTTGGTTAGAACACTGATTAAGTTCAAAAGTAGCAACCTGCGTAATGACTTTTTCAATAAAATTGTTCACATTATAATTAGGAAAAGTCTTTAACTACTTCGATACGTTATCATGATATTCCAACAAGTATTCTAAGTTCAAGAGTTGACACCGTGAGCATTGACTTTTTTCAAGAAACTACAACGGTACGTTATCATGATTTTCCAATAAAGTAAATCAAAAAGAATTTGGGTGACAGAATCAACCATTAAAATGGTTCTTCCATATCCACTGGGTGTTTGTAAGATAAATTTAAAGTTTTCAAGAAGGTAGATTTTTGTCAAAGCTGAATATTCTCAGATACCTATTCAAAATTGCACCGACTGAATCTTCGATATCTCCAAACGACGGAAAGAAAATTCACTGTTGCTTCTTTTTTTTTTTTTAAACTCGTTAGTATATGTTAGCAAACTAGATCTGCGTAGTCAAGATTTCTCTTTTGTTGAATATTTTGTAACATTTTCATAATGCGAAATAGCGGTATTTAAATATATTAACATTAACATATTAAAACAACGTGTTGGAAGTAGTGTCAAAAGTTGTTTCCTATAGTTAGCAGTGTTCTATGGAAAAGTCTAGACTGTTCAAAGGAAATTCAGTTTATGGTTCGGATCGGGATTTTCAAGATTAAAGCATTTATTGACTAAAGCACTTAATCTAAACTGATGAAGAACCTGTTGTCATTTGCTTGATTTTGATTTGAAGAAGATATTAATCTAAGTGTAAAAATTACAACGTAGGCATTTGGTAAGATAACAATGTTTTTTGTGTAAAAAATGTCGTCGAATAGTATTTATTAATTAACTCTCCAATTGCCATCAAATATAGACATTTAAACTTTCTGATGTAAACTTCAGAAAGGTAAAATAACTATTAGGCTATATGAATGTTACATTTTTATTTTATGTGGATAAGGGAAATTTAATTATTAAATGATAGATAGATCAACGTTATATTTAAACTGAAGAAGCCGTAAAGTAGAAAGTCTCGTATTACCCGTGTAAATGTTAAATAATCAGTAAAGAATTAGAAAAAAAATATAGGGGTAGTGAAAGGGGTATATTATCGGTTGGAGCATACTAGACAAACTTTAGTAAGTTAAAGTAGACACTGCTTTAACGTTATAAACCTCTCAATTCATTTTGCTGTGGTAGATTAGCCTATATTAGAGCAACGATTTTCTGTTTATGGTGTTTATAGGTATATTATTTTAATATTGAATTTCTCTTTCTATTTCCTTCGTGTCTGTCAAAAAATTACGTTTCTATAACAACGAAAAAGCGCAATAATTCAAAGTACATTAAGTATAAATCGCGGCTAAAGAAGATACTCCGCATTTCCTTATTTTCAACGACAATGTATTTTACAGTTCACAGTGTGTCTATATTTCGTAGATTAAATTAATATGAATTGATTATATGTACTTTAATTGAAAGAATTCGTCTAATGGTTTCTTGAACAGAGTCATTATTATAGAAATTAAGATTAAGATTATGTAAAATATACCCTTTGGTAAATGTGTTCTATACTACTATTTGATTAACTAATATGAAGCTTAAAACGCGAAACAATAAATTAACAACCAGTACGTGTGACTAAATCGAATTCGACTTCATTATTACTGTTAGTAAGCATTTTGAAGTAATATTTTTATCTCTTAGATAGATCAAGTGAAAGTAAATGAAGTAAATTACCAAAGGAGAGTGTAACAAGGTTTAACATTGCAGATCGAAAACAATCAATTGAGTTCTGCTTAAACATCGAAATGGTAACTTTACAGATGTTACACCTGAAATATAAAAGTAAAAGAAAAACTTACCCCTTCTTGAGAAGACACGCTGCTGGAAATAAAAATGATGAGAAACAGAGAGGTTAAACCTCCACAATGTCTTCTAAACAAGTACAACATTGTACAAAGTTACCTCTTGCAGTATAAAGTTGGAATGAATGTGAAATCCATACTGCTGCAATTACGCCAGATACGATTGGCCCGGGATAATACAGTGGTGTTAGGCAACCATTGTCATACTCCTTCGTCTAGACATATTATTATTATTATTATTATTATATTAGTATTTCTGTCAGGGGCAGTCGGTGTGGCTCACGTATTTTATGGTCATATTTCATGGCACCATTACAGTACGGTACAGGTTAATACCTTAGAAGGTATTGAAATGATGCAATACCATACGTCATATTTAATTTTAATTTCTTGGCATCGTTAAACTACACAAATAAAGCAATTATAAAAAAAAATTAAAAAAAAAACTCAGAAGTGGCATGACAATTAAGCAATCTAATTTTTGGTGCATCAACTAATATTTATGATATTATAGACGAAGAACTGATGACCTAAAATGTAGTAGGACGTATGTGGGATTTGAGGTCTGAAAGTGAGGGACAAAACTGTTGGAGGGGTATAACGGGAGGCGGTGTGAGACCTTTTCGAATTTGATAAATCACTGTTATAGGTTATATCCCAGTACTAGTTGTGTATTTGAAAACGCAATCATGCTATCTGCATAAAAGTGTTGCCAGATTTAGGTAGCAACATAAAAAGTAGCAAATGGTCAATATTACCTGTGGAGCTGACTAATCAACAAGTGACCAAGACTAAGGGAGACAGATGTATAAGTCATCGATAGCAGCAGTTCTGGAGGGAGGCTCACTTGTGTGGAATGATGCATAGAACCATATGCCACAGTGACCAGGGGGGGGGGTAAGAAGCTTCGAAATAGTGGGGGGCACAACATCAAAGGGGCACTTTCTCATTCCACAACCACCACTCGTTATGCTTTAAACCAATACACACCGGCCATATTACTTAAATATATATGATGTGTTAGTATACTATCAATACTATTATGGTGCACGTGAATAATTCAAATAAAATATTAAAATTAACAAAGGCTTAATATATCCAAAAGACAGTGCTTCATCAAAGGGGAACATTTATTTGCCAGTAGGGCACATTTTACATTTTGAGAAAATATGGGCGTGCCCCCAGTGCCCCCCGGCACATACCCCCTACCACAGTCACATTGGTACTAGTAGTAGTATACTAGTACCAGTGCGTTTCGGATCGAAATGATAATCGTCACAACGGATCAATCTTTATTATAGCCTGTGTCGTGACATATAAAGCAGTATAAACGTATCGCAGAGTTGTCAGTGTTGCTGTGGCATACCAATCGAATCTGATAAAAACAAAGCACAAGGTATGGGGAAATTGGGGGAGGATGGGCAATTTCCACCTTGCCGCCTGTAATCCCGCCACTGCAATATGATGAGGTAATCAAGTAACGAAAGGAAATTATCATCTTTTTCTTGAATTCAATCAATCTTTTTCGTTGATTCGACATCCATACTTGTTTATTATTGTAAATATGTCATATTTCAACTAAAATAAATCATTTTAGTGATCCTAATTCCCCCATCGAAAACTCAATATTTTATTTTAGTTTAAACAGGCACACCTGTTATTGTACAGTCTTGTTAGTACTACGGTAATTATTTGTAGTTGCCAATACTATAAAACTTAGCAATTTTACCACACATAACTTATTAAAGCCTTAATTTTTGCACTGCATGGCTTTTTCACTGTGGGTTTCCTGTTTTTTCTCTTTTGATGTGTTTTATTGCCAACTCGGTCACGCCGCTAAGAAGAGTCTGAGGGAAATTCAATAGTTTTCTTTAAGTGTTATGTGTTACACGCACAGGATAAAGCGTATTTCCTCGTTCCTTAGATTACCTAGGTAAGTGTTTTATAAGGTGCCAGGTAAAGAAAAAACACCGACATAGTTAACCATGTGCAGAAACGCATATATATATATATATATATATATATATATATATATATATATATATATATATATATATATATATATATATATATATATATATATATATATATATATATATAAATATAAATATACATATATAAATATAAATATAAATATATATATAAATATAAATATATATTTATATATATATATATATATATTAATATATAAATATAAATATATTAATATAAATATATATATAAATATATATATATATATATATATATATACATATATTGTGTATTCCATATACGTTTGAAATTTTCCATAACAGTTGCATATAAACACAAATAAGTTCATCGGCAAAGATAACAGAGGGGTTGCACCCCCCACTCCCTCTCTGTACAAACGACGAAGAAAGTTATCAACAATGAGGGGACAACAAGGTAGCACCACGTTTTGAGTATTCTTAATTGAAACTTTGGAGCGCTTTCATATACTTAAACGCTGGAAATTGGTCATTGAATCCATAGATACAAAGAAAACTGATGTTATTGACGATTAAATATAGTCATAGATTGGTATTTTCTAAATTAATAAGGGAAAACTGTGGTATATTTTTTTAAAGGTTTCCAAGAATAACAGACTCGGTATATAGAGAGGAACAACGTAATCGGAAGCTATCCACCCATATACTCCTGTTAACATGATAATTTATCTTTATCGCAATCTTCCATCAATCCAATGTATTTTAAGGATACTTTTGATTATTTTTCATTGAGGTACTTAAACTTTGACATTGTACCGTTAGATTTAACCAAACTTGGTTGCGTACAAAACCATGTTGGGATAACTTGAGCGATGATTTTGGCTTGGGAATTAAAACTGCATAATCTCAAAACTATCCTATTTTGATTTTCTCCTATCCAGGTTTTTCAACGTCACAGTGGCACTACCAGTTTTCATCAAAATTGGGATGCGTACAAAAAAAGGATTTGATGATCTGAACGATGATTTTTGGCTTGGAAATGAGAAACTCTATATTCTTACAAACCAAACAGGTTACACGTTGCGCTTCGACGTTATCACGTCAGGTGGAGATCAGAAATATGCTTCATATACCGAGTTTCAGATTGAGTCTGAGAGTAATAAATACAGACTGAATAAACTAGGCAGCCATGGTGGAACAACAGGTTTGTATACGTTTTAATTTGAAGTTATAATTTTAGGGGGAAAAAAAGCCGAATTACATGATATTTACTTCTCTCAAGAATTAAATAATTGAACATTGAGAATACCCCAGACTTGCAGTGGTATCGTCCATGGCTTTGTGTCCCGTCTCAGTTCCAGATATAGTTGAAAATACGTTTATGTATGCCACTAGTCAGATCGGTGGGTGATACTTTAGGATGACATATTTTCAAAATTAATATGCTTGATTAATTATATGAACTGTCACTTACTATTCACTTGACGGTTTTGTTTACCTTACAATTCAGATATTGTGCTCCGGGAAGCGGATTTATTTTATAGCACATTACAATAAAGGTGCGATGCCTTTTATTAAGTGTTCACGTGTTTTTATCTTAAAGGTTCGCGTATATATGACAACTGGGACAAAGCTTTCAGCACCTATGATCGAGACAACGTCGACTGTATGTGATGCTTTTAACTGCGCGAACCGTCACATAAGTGGTTGGTGGCACTCGGATCATTGGTGCGCAACTTGTGATAATAATAATGGTTATTGTGACCAATTTCATGTCAGCGGAAGCTGTCACTCCGTTTGTACCAGTGACAACCTTAATGGAGACTACAACGGTGTCGGTGGAGAAAATGTATTTTCCAACCACAATGCTTACTGTAGCTTAAATTTCACTGAGATGAAAATTCGGCCATCCTAGTGAACATAATGAATTTCATATTTAGACAGTTTTACAATCTAATTTACTGCTTTTATCAAACTACCAAAAGAAAAATGTTGTAATTGTATGTGTTGTTGTGCTGCTTGTTGTTCTGCTTCCGAAAGCCAAAACAGTTAAATAACACCAAAAGAAAAAAAACGCAAAAATATGTTGGAATGATTAATGTGCGTGTATTGACACAGCGTCTGAACGACAGTATGTTAGCTTGAGGTGGAATCATATGTATTTATATATATATATATATATATATATATATATATATATATATATATATATATATATATATATATATATATATATATATATATATATGAAATGTAGCTTGGTATGAATATTGAAATATTGAATTAAAACCGTTGCTGCCAATGTTTTATCATACATATTTCCCGTTGTTGTATTTAAAGATATTTATCATTCATGACTTATTCAAATACTGTGACATTCACGCTAACTTCGAACATGCGAGATATGAACCGTTTAGTATCGCATAAAAAGATTTCTTCCTGCACGTTAAATTAATGTGTTGTGTCTTATTTGGGTAAATTTTATGCTGTTTGTTCTCAGTACATATTTTTTTCTTCTGTTCTTGATGAAGTTTTAATACATTACGTTTTCACACATATTACGGAATATTACATGTAACGGTAGATTTGATAAAACGATACAGCGACCAGTACAAGGTGATATGCAGTTATAAACAGTTTGTTAAAATCCTTAATTTTATTACATTATCAAATCTAGTGAACTGTTGATATTGATACTCTAATATTTGAACTGCTTGCGTTATTTCTTACACCAAAATAAATGTAATTATGATTGTTTTTTTAATTTACTAGATTAGTTGCTTGAATACTTTTATTGAGGTATTTTATTGCTGACAAAACTTGGATATATACTTTCGAAAAAGTTTAGGTGTTTTTTTTTTAAATTTGTTCGGTGGCTACGAATGTAATTGAGGAGTAATGAGCTGGATAACCTGATGCCTCCTCTGCCTTACTTTAAGTAACGAAAAGACTCGCTGATATTTCTATTGATTCACACATCAGTCTCGCATATCAGCATCCTTTTAAGCTCCGTTCATTGTACTAATCGATCAATTTGATTGTATTTTTACATGCAAATCACGATAACAACAGCATCATGTATAGACTTTAGACATGTTTTATCATATCTCAGGTTTTTTCAACAGTTGGAGGACCAACTATATTGTAGCTGTTCTTATAGTCACAGTATCCCTTTAAACCAATGCATTATGCGATGAGCAAACACATTTCGTTGGGACGTCATCACTAGTTGCATTAATGAGGTTAAAGCTAGATATGTTTAATATTATGCAATGATAACATCATGTGAAATATAAATGGAAAATAGCTGTTTGAAATCAGAAGATTGAAACGGGATCATTTCTACTGGTTATTCGGATTGTAAATGTTTAAAGTTATATCCGATATTATTTCCTTTTATTTCCCTCTATTTTTCTCCTTTGTTCTATTTTGGTTGCTTGCATTTGCATTTTGGTGCAAAAAAACGTCCCAGAAAAAATTAAGTGAACACATAACTATACCAACGAAACTAATTATCGTGAAAACGTTATGTGATTTTTTGCAGATATTAAGTTTTCTTTCTAGGAACGACAATACATGTTCATCGTCACTCACAGGTGCAGTTCAAAGTCGGTTATTATTTTCAATGCAGTCTGCATTTTCATTTCTGTCTTTTTGTAGCTACATGTGTATCAAAATTTAAATATCTATTTTACGCAGTCCATTTTGTTATGGATGAAAGTTTGTTACAGAATATTCCAATGGTAGAGAATTTGAGACTATATATGCTAACAAAAACAGTTCTATTTTTCAAATGTTAAATTTATAACGCATTGCTTTGTTTACAAGTGACTTGTATTTTACGGATCTTCTATGCAAGTGTTATAAAAGGCTTTGCTTTTTGATTTAGACATTGCTGTTAATTGGATTTGTTTCTAATGTGATGTGATCACAGTGTTTGTTTAACTGGTAGCCAGAGTTGAGAATGTCATTAAACTGCAAATATTCCACTTTGTATATTTTTATCTAACAATATAGACAGAATTCAACGTTAATTTATTGTTTATATATAAAAAGTATTCCAAGTATTACATTACAATATAGTCCGTTTATTAACACAAGTCCCTCGTAGTTCTATCAATCTTCAGCTTATGTAAATACAAAACCTTTCTGTGTCTTGTTTCTTTACTGATAGTTTATTGCTATCTGGATTCCTCTGACCAGCGTGGTTTCTCAAAGTCATGGAACGTATGCAATATTTGAGGATTGTGAATCATTACATTAGGGTAGACTTTAAGTACTCAATTATTTGCACAAGGGAATCACTGTTGAATGAGTTATTTACAGCATAAGTGAAGACGTTTTCTGAAAGAAAGCTTGCCTTGGTGTATTTTGTACATCTTTTGCATAACACTTTCATACTTGAAAGTACAAAATTTGGTTATCATCGTTATGATATGTTCTAGTGAAAGATTTCTAATAAATTACTGCGACAGGTGAAAATACCGTTTATAAAATCTAAGTCATTTCAGGGATATAGCTCTTTCCTTGTTAAATGGAAAGTTTTCATAGAAGAACTAGAACCCGAAGTATAATGTAATTTAGATTATGATAGTTTGTCCATTCATTACGCAAATATATTCATCTAGTAAGCAATCACTGGTACTATCCACCAATATTAGCGTCGTGAGTTGTAGCCTTGGTAATGTAATGTAAATGTAGAGTAATTTGTTTTCATGCAAGGAACATTAATCTTTTATTGTATTGCTTCTTTGAACGCTCGAAATGATGTTACGTCTTTAAACATGTAGCTGCAAGGCACGCCATTTCCGTAGATATATAGGAGTACGTTTCATTGACTTGTAGGCGAATTATTTAACCGACAATACTCATTGCCCTAAACTGGTGTCATAGAACAGCCATTTTCGCAAATTCCAAGTTACATCTATATTTCAAATAAACCGTGTGTCGTTATGCTAATGAAGACGTTTAAGACATATATTTAATTTCTTGTGGTGACAAGTGTTATGTTGAAAATTAGAGTAAGTAATAACATTTCTGAATATCAAAATGCATGCTACAGGAAATTATTTGTAAAGTCCGATACATTGTAGAGTGTCTAGTAGCATCGTAACATAATAGAACAATTACTCATATTTCCACATGTGCAAGACACATGATTGAAATAGAGAAAAGAATTTAAAGAAAGTAGATAATAAATTTAGTTACAGAAACCATCCAAAAATTTGGTAGTATGACCTCATATGGCCATGGGCGTCTATCAAGGGGGGGGGGGGACCGGGCACATGCCCCCCACAGTTCGATCGGTGGAGGACACACTATCAAATGTCCCCCACACATTTGGTAAAAGATAAAATTTGAAAATACACGCGCATGTGTGGGGTCCTGGAAATATAATTAAAGTGGTTTGTCTTGCCATCCTAGTTTCAAATTTCATAGAAATGTGTTCTCGTAGACCAAGCAAAACATTTAAACTGACACAGTCCCTTAGGAAGTGTGTCACGGGTGGCAATACAAAGCATTGTGGTTTAGCATGCTGATGTATGACGACTATTGGCCAAATTTGCGCTAAGCTCACTATACGAACTCTGATCTGGACTGTGCCTTATTAGTTAGTTATATAAATTAATAATAATGGCGTATGAGAAAGTGCACCATTTTGTAGTATGACTTTCAGGACGGCAAGTCGAGAAACTCACATGCAGTCGCGGTGGATAGCTTCCTTCTTCTATATGTCCGGGACATTTTGGGACATCGTTCCTATAGGCTTATATGAGGCCCTGGGGTCATTTCCTTGACCGACTTGGTGCAATATAATGTTCCCTTTTCGAAGTAAATTTATTCACAGATAGTTAGTTGTCATTGGCTTGAACAATTGAGGGGTATTCTGTTCTGAAACATAGGGAAAATGGGGCTGCGATCTCGTAGGTATTGGTATCTGAAATTTTCTTGGGACGCTGCGCGCCAACCGATGGTGGCGCTTCGCTTAGATAGTACTTACGGCCGGACTACTTCAATCAATTACGCCCCTCCCACGTTTCAAATCAGATTGACGCCCCGCATATGGCACATCGTCGTATACCCACCATATAAGAGATACATGAGCCATTACACAATATTGAACCTTTGAGGTTCATTGAACACTTCTCTAACGTTAGTTACTACGATGTTAGTCCAATAGTCTAATATCCTACAAGTTACAAATATTGAAGGGGTGAGTTGTGGAATGATTTTAGCCGTTTCGTCGTGTGTATTATAGCCAAAAGATTCATGTTTTAATATGCCATTTGTCATTTGACCTCGACAATGTGTTCCTATGTGTTCCTTTATGTGGTTAATCACAATGTTTCAGCAGCTCACGTACATGTAGCAAAGCCATCGGGTAAAGTATTCATTGCATTTTATCACAATTTGTAATTTGACGTTATTCCCATCAAAATTTGAAGTCCGTCTGGCTTACAGTTTAAAAGAGTTAAAAATAAGGTTTTTGGACAAAATGTGGCCAAGTGTGACCGCTGATCCAATCGACAACGTGATCTTTATAGTTTAAATTATATTTGACTTTGGCAGTCTAGTATCTTATATGGGCAAAATGGTTTTTCATCACGAATTAATGTTATGTAAGGTACCCCACATACAAACACTAATGCACAGCTCTCAAAAGCAATCCTGCCTACCAAGGTAGAACTTGTAATAGTTAGGAACATAGTGGTAACTTACACGATCTCAAGTGAAAACATAAATATGACTTATCAGTTTCGGTCTGCATTTTATTCGGAACACCGTTACAGAGGGATGTGTCTTAATTTATCATATTTACAAAGTGACTAAAAGAAACAGAATTCACAAAAAGCGTTGTTGTAACTATATGTAATGGTGATTGAACTTCTCATACGTTGATATGAATCAGTTGAATTACATTAGATGTTAGACATGTGGCAATATACTCCGAACTATCAAAAGGAAAAAGAAGAGACTAATGCAAAGTTTTTACATCCTTGTAAATGTCGTCATGTACATTTCCATAGATAAGGTAGAGTGATTTGACATGGCTTTAACTCAATCACGTCCGTTATCCAGGCTTTTTTCTTTTCATGGTCCTTCACTCTTTCATTGTTCTGTTACAGTTAACCTCACTGTCAAATGTATTCAGATAGTTTGTTGTTATCTCATTCCATGTTGTCTTTTAAGAAAAAATGTCATGCATAGAAATTTCGAGTGCTCACAATAAGGGAGACGTTTTCAGATTTTGGTAACACTTTTTTGTTAAATTATCTTTCACAGTAAAAATGTAGACACAATATTCACTTTGTTGATAACTTTATTTCTGAATCACGTCATCAGGATCGAGGTCGTATCTTCATTTCCGTCGACTGTATGTTGTTATTCCCTCCAGGGAAATAATACCAATAAATGGTATAAGATCCAGTGTATGGTCTATTGAGGTCACAATAAGAAGAACAATAATAATAACTGTACCACCATGCGGATTTATAATTAGCGGCATTATTAGAAGAACAATCATCGTTGTCACGGTCACGTGTAAAGAATGCTTCTCCATTGTGATAACTATGACCAAGTGCGTTGTAGCCTAGATAAGCAAACAGAAAGAAAAGGGTCAATGAAAGCATTGTCGCAGATTGTATGTATGAAAACTGCAACAAATATAACTCAATGTTAATATATGACACGGAGACTGAATGGTTACGTCATAGAGTAACTAAATGCATCATACAATCGAGTGTGTTTTATTTAAATATTAAGACACCCTTTTACAAACAATGGGCAAGTCGTTCACAGGAAATTAAAATTATTTAGAAGAGCATTTATTTCTAGTCGTATTCATATGTAAAGATAGGCATCAGTTTGTGGGAGTTCAACATGGACCTCATTTACATATTAAAAGAGGGTACACACAGTGAAAGGTTCTTCAAAGTCCTTGTCACCTCATATATTTTACATGTTATAATATTTTAAAAAGAAGTAGTTACAATGTTTTGGATTTTCGTAAATCGGAACTCATTCTTTTAACATGATTTGACTTGATTCAAATCGAAAGACCTCATTTTAATATCAACCAATTGTTTAATAATAGTTTATATAACTGTGATTCGATCCCTACAATTTTGAAAACTTCAGACTTTGACTGGAGTACTTATGTATCTATTTAAGGATTCCAAATATTAGCACAATGATTAAAGCTCCACTTGCGGAAAAATAACCGTTTTATATCTTACGAGGGAGACTTGTACGTAATATTTGGGCATTATAAATCTCTCCATTTTTCTTTGTTTTAGATTTGTCATAAAAATTGGAAAGGTATACTTGAAATAATAATGTTCAGTTACTTCGATATTCTCCCAACTATAACAGAAAAAACAGTGTCCCATTATTGTTTCATTATTGGTTGCAACCAGTAATCGATTTAAAATTATCGCTACATTATTCTAAAAATAAACGTTCTGAAATGAACGACATATTAGTGTAGACATTTATATATTTCATGTTATAGCATGTGATAATTGTTCAATACAATTGTTCATTCTCGAAGTAATAGACTGACTTTGGTACGAATTACTGTGACGATCGATCTTGTATAGCGTGGAACCTTATTGCGAACCATTCGCAGCCATACATTAACTCGTAACAGTGAATTAGGTTTGCAATCAAATAAGTATATCGTCTTTCGACATGTAACTGTTTTCAACGGGTGCGAACTTAAAAGTTTCTGTTTTTCTTTCTTCGGTTTTTTCTTTACTCTGCCTACTGCTATATCTTGGTATATTTCCAAAGACCAGTTAAACACAGCTAAAGACCATAGTCTATGAATCTAACATGTAAACATTATCTATGTGATCTGCATGAGATGGGATATTTGGTTATAGTTGGGTTTCCTTTCTATGTCGAGGCAAACGAATTGAAGAAAGTTTTCCAGATCATAGAATATGGCTACGTCTTATGTGTAGTTTCAGTATTTTCAAGATGTAATTGAACCCGAAAATGAGCACATGATTTTAATATATCTGGACTATCAGTTCTTGATAGTCATGATAAGTCTATTATAAAATCTAAGTATTTGTAATCTCTAATATAGCACGTTGAAAAATTAGAATTGCTCTGAATAGTTGCCAAGTGCATCCGTTATGATGATCATATGCACATCAGATTGTAGAATGTACTTGGAGAAAGAAGATAAAATGGAACTCACCTGCTGTACTTGAAGAGTCATAACCACTGATACTTAGTCTGAAATTAGTATCCACATTGCCCATGCTGAAGGAGCTATACTTAGCAAAGTGATATTGGCCAGATTTTGAAAAGAAATCAATCCTTAGCTCATATTGACCTTGGCTCGTCAATGCTGCAAGTTTATCGTTGCCAAGCCAGAAATTGCCGTCGGCAGTTCCAAAACCCTCTCTGTATTCATTCCAATCTCTGTGAAAACTCAAACTACTGTCAACACGTCGCTGGAAAACCTGTAATTATAGTAACACAAACAAAAAGGTAGACGCAACTATATATAAACTAATTTTATTACATTTTAAGATGGTTGCAATTATCCCAGTTGAGATACCCTCAAAAGTCCATTCAGTTTACATGATTGTGTTGTGTTGTGTATAACCCATGGATCTGAAAGGAGTATCATCATGCATAATACTTCTACTTTAAAAAAAAAAGCAGACCAACGTTCGCAAGCCAAAATAAATACACTTAAGACAGATGTTCTCTAGACATACTGGTGTCCATAAACCAAATTAGTATGCAAACAGTTTTAAATTATCCTATTTGTTAAGTTGGCTTTAATCGTTACAAATTAATGATAACATAATATTAGTAATAAATATTTAAGAAATAATAACAGTAACAATTGTGTTTTCATCAGTGACAAAAGAGAAAGAATACAACTTCCTTTCCTTTGTTATCTTTAAAAATGACAATAACAGATACATACCAACCAACCACCTCCATCTGAGACGTCACACATTACTTGAAATGGGTTGCCTGTCCACCCTGCTGGTTGTATAAGTCGAATGCTGTTGGAGTCCTCTGTACTATATGCTTGACAGTCTGATGCAGTAGCCCGATCACATTTGGACCCCGTCTCCAGTGTATCCTACGTTACAGTAACACTGTGATAAGCCTTGTCGTTCCTCACAGTTACCATTGGGACTACACCGGTATGTGTCATCACAGCTCAACAGACCGCTGTTGCAGGAACATCGTTTGGTACAAGAAGGGTTCACATATACTTCACCTTCCTAACGAGATAAAACGGTACGCCTTGTCAAGTAGATGCAAAATAATAATATCCTTCAATGGGAATACTCAATGTTCCAAGTCGAGGTATAACGAGCAGTGCAATAGGTGACATTCCTTCATAAAATTAGAGCAGCTGCAGGGTAAAGATTTAACGTTTTTAAAATGAATCATTTCAAGCACCATAATAACTGTTTTGTTCCGGCTTTTCTTCTCATTGTAAATTAGTTTGATACGTAAACATTTAGGAATGGTATCTTACCGCTAGGACTACTCCTTGACCGTTCTCTGCTTCCTCTATGAAACAACTACAATTCTCTCTAGGTACACAGTCTTCCCCGTCCATCAAGAACCCATCGGGACAAACGCAAGTGGGTGTGCTAGAGCATGATTCGGTACATGTAGGATCGGCACATGAACCTTCTCATTTACACCTGTTGAGAACCTTGTTGGTGGGACACCACTCGATGCATGGGTCTGGAATAGGAATAACGATTAAGCCACGACATCAAAAAGGAAAGCTTGATGGAAAGTGTACGATGATCTATTATCTCAATAACACATCATGTTCATAAATTATCATTTGATATTGTATAAAAATGCGAAACATGCTTCACAGCTAAAACGACATATCTAAATAAACCAATGAAATAAATAGCAAACCGCTCTCTGCCCTTACTAGATGAACAAAATACATCGATTTATGAAGAAACTAAGTCTGAGCTAAGTGCTTGATAGCAGTGGCCAACAACGTGCTCATGAAAGTAAAGTTACATGCTGCAAAATGAATATTAAATATTACTACGAGCTCATTCATCTAAAGGTACCTTGGTTAATGGCATGGATGTAAGGTTGGTTCAGGTGGGAAGTATATCGTTAGTAAGCGAAACATTCCCGCTCTGTATCACACCGCAGGTCAAACATATTAATATCATCGAATTATTGAAACATGTGTGAACGGCAAAAATCGCAATATTTTAATTTCACTGTTTAACGGTTATCAAACATATTAAATGTCACTTCGGGCGAGTAACGTGTCCAGATAAGAAGTTCAAGGTTTAATAACCCACCTGTTGTTCCGGTATACTCTCCGGTGCTAACCAGTTTGTAATGACTGAAGCTGTCACTGATGCGGAAAGTTTCATACGTCACGAAGAATGAACAACCGGATTCTGTAGTTATATCCATGCGTAGCTGATATTTCCTCTGATTGGTGATGTAGGATATCTTCTCATTGCCGAGCCAAAATTCACGAGCAAGGAAACCAAAACCGTTTTCATATTCGTCCCACGTACGGTTGAAGTTGATTGAATTATCCTCTCGTCTCTGTATGACCTGTTGAAATAATTTGAGACATAAAAATATCAAACTGATTGAATTGCAAGACCGTTAGTTATTACCTGTAAGACAAGTGTGAAACAAAAGAAAGGCAAAACTATACTGAAACATGGAACAAACAACCTGCAGGAAGAGAAGAATGAGATAATATAAACAAATTGAAATCACTTACAAACCACACCAAATGTATATTGATGAGAATACTATATAAATATTACCAATATATGAGTTGTGTCATCTTCGGCAATTTAGTATTCTTATTGAAGTCAGGAATATGTGGAAAGTATTAAAACGTATTGGAAAACCATGTAGGAATATAAGTATGGTGCTTTTGACTGCTTTTGCGAAAGAGCATGACAGATGATTCGACCAACCTCTTTTTGTAAGACATAAATATGGTGTAAAGCTTGCCGAGCCCAATGTAACATCAAACTTATATTATTACATCATAATGATATGAAAAGTTCTGTAGTATGAGAAATGTATTATTTCAACAAGAATAATTTCAATTGTGGTGACAAATCTTGCAATGTAAATACAATATTCACAGTATAAAATACAACACCTACCGTCCATCCACCATCACCTAGACTGTTGTTACAAGATACTTCAAAAGGTTCAGGATAGCCGTCTGGTTTGATGACGTAAACACCATCGTTTCTAGACGATGGACATTGGCTAAGCACTTCATGGCAGTCTCGTGGATATTCAGCACGTTGGTAGAGGAAAAACGATGACGCTAAAAGGAAAAGGTAACACAACATAAGCATAACTTACATCAAGCTAAGAGGTTTCATAACTCCGGAGACACTTGTTTGACAACAGAGATCATATAGCCTACCTTTATTGTTTACTTTGTCAATGTTCACAACCACTTGCGTCATTTCCTGATCACGATATAAAAGTTTTGGCATGGGCAATTACGAAGATGTGATTTTAAAATCTAGTTACTATTACTTACTGGTCTATACTATTTCAAACATTTTCCATTTTTTTTTGTAAATGAAGTCACTCGTTTTATCTTATATCCCTGAAAAATTTGGTAAGTTAAGCATTTGAATATTACATAGCAAATTAAAAACCTCATTTTAAAGGCGATCAATAGTTTTTTTGAGCGAATTTCGTATCCTATACATCATAATTTTCATAAACAAAAAAGTACTAAAGTAAACAAACTTTCTTTAAAAAAAAAATAAAAGTCTTTGAAGTTACAAAGTTCTTATTATACTCACAAATGTTATGTTAACAACATATGATATCTTTGAAGATACTTCCCAAACGATTTTTATATCGTATACGTTCATAATTGTTTGGCTATTCTCCAAATTTTATGATATAGTTGTATCTTAAAGACGGACAATATTACTTTCACTCGTCTTTGGAAATTAGCTTGTGGTTGGGGCAATGGGGAAGGAGAATGGAGAGGGGAGAGGATATACGGGTAAGAAAATGCTACAACGTTGTTAACGTTTTGAAGTTTTTAATATGATAGAAATTAACATGATAGAAATGCTACAATGTTGCTATAACGTTGCTACAACGTTGTTAACGTTATGAAGTTTTTAATATGATAGAAGTTAACATGAAACATTCTTTAGAATTAACATTCTTTAGAAATTAACATTCTTTGAAATTAAAAGTCTTTGAAGTTACATAGTGCTTATTATACTCACAATAGTTATGTTAACAACATATGATATCTTTGACGATACTTCCCAAACGATTTGTATATCATATACGTTCATAATTGTTTGGAAATTCTCAAAATGTTATGATATAGTTGTATCTTAAATAAAAACAATATTATTTTCACTCGTCTTTGGAGATTAGCTTGTGGTTGGGATAAAGGGGAGGGAGAGGGGAGGAGGGAGAAGGGAGAGCAGCTAAGGGTAAGAAAATGCTACAACGTTGTTAGAGTTTTGAAGTTTTCAATATGATAGAAACACTTACTTAACGTTTGGTCTCCGTAGTCACTAATGCTCCTTTGACGTTCCGGCTAAAATAAGGTCAAAAATATGTATTAACAATGATCGTCCAATAAGTACAGTGTGCAATTATATAGTAAAATATGTCAACGTTATATTTTTCTTATTTTCCATTGTCTTATGTTAGGTTAGTCCAACTTTTTATTTTATTTTCTCATGTATCAATTGCAACATTTCCCATAGCTGCTTGTTATTTTAGGACAAGTTAGAGTAGAGTTATTGACGCAGTCATGTATCTGTATTAGTACATAGCTGTCGTTTATTGAAGACAAAAAGAAAAACAATATAGATACGACAAAGTTTGGTTGAGTTGTAGAGGAGTATGACAATAAGTATGATACACAGTTTTAATTTTTACGTGAATTCAGTTGAATATTGAAGATTAAAAGTTATCCGATAAATATGGCATTTCTCTCAGTACAAAACACAAACGATGAAAGTTAAGGTTTGAGTTTAGCATTGTCTTGAAAACATATTTTGTTTTGTTTTAATATCCCATATATTCAGAGTGTTTTTATGCCCATCAATTTGTTCTAGACAATGAACATTTACTATATGCCCAGTAGGTTATCACGTTCTTGATATGACTTTTATAGTTTAAAACATTTTTTTTAAGGAGACCTATTGGTTAATAAAGATTTGGTTCTAATGTATAATAACGTAATAACATAATTATATAAAAGAACCGTTAGAATCTTCATAATAACATATTTTTCTTGTAAATTGTTTAATTTAATTAATTCACATGAAACAAGTTGATATAAATACTTTGCAAATTTCACATCTGCATTATGTATTCGCGAATTTGGATTAAATTGAAATTGTTCTTTGTACTAGCAATGAAAAAAATATATAACCTTTACACACATTAAATGATCGGGGTTATTAATAGAGCAAATTCTCTTTTGATATCATGCAGCTGTTTGGGATAAATCTGACAAAGATGAAAATTTGTGGCAACAATGAACTAACAACGACATCAGCGATTAAATCAATTGACAATTCTTACAACAGCAACGTTTAGATGAGTAAAGTTAGTATATCTTTTGATTTTCTTTATTGCCATTGTTCATTTACATTAATTGAGTATACAACCTAAATAAATTATACTAGTTAAGTAGTTAATTTAGTCGACAGCGTATTTAATGTAACGGAATTAGAACAATTTTCTTTAATCGACTATGCATCTTTAGAACTTACGAAACATTCTTTGAAAAGGTAGATTTAAACATGTTTGCCAGCCACCGAGAACGCTTTTTGATATTACAAAGAACAAAATGTACACAATACGCTAATCGATTGACGTTTATTGCAGCGGTTCGTTAACCTTTAGTTTTTCATCGTTAACTTTAGAGAAGAAACTACCTCTAAGAAAATGCTATCACTATTTCGTAATTTGACTAAGTATTTTGTAGAATTGTTAGCTTAAACATTGTCCTTTAAATTTTGAAAAACGTTGTCTGGGCATAGACGACAACAGGCATTTATCAATTATCCTGTAACTAAAGTAACTGTTCATGACATTAAGGTTGACTTAATAATGAGATAACAAAATGTATTGTCTTATAACTAAGAGTTGACTTGAAAAAATGACTTGAACACTTATTCTAAGTTCAAAAGCAGGCATCCTGTGTAATGACTTTTTCAATAAAATTGTTCACAGAAAAATTAAAAAAAAAATCATTAACTACTTCGATACGCTATCATGATATTTCGACAAGTTTTCTAAGTTCAAGAGTTGGCATCCTGAGCAATGACTTTTTGCAAAAGACTACAACGGTACATTATCATGATTTTCCAATAAAGTAAATCAAGAAGAATTTGGGTGACAGAATATTAAACTGCGTTCCCAGAGACAGAATGGACTATTGTTTTAGAAAGATTGTGTGTTTCACCAAATAAGTGAAACTCAAAGAAAATGGCTCTTTCATATCCACTGGGTGTTTGTAAGATAAAGTTAAAGTTTTCAAGAAGGCATATGTTCGTCAAAGCTGAATATTCTCAGATATCTATTCAAAATCGCACCGCCTGAATCTTCGATATCTCCAAATGACGGACAGAAAAAGTACTGTTGCTTTTTTTTTTGACTCGTTAGTAAATGTTAGCAAACCAAATCTGCGTTGTCAAGATTTCTCTTTTGTTGAATATTTTGTAACATTTTCATGATGCGAAATAGCGGAATTTAAATGTATGTACATCAACATATTAAAACAACGTGTCAGAAGTAAAGTCAAAAGTTGTTTCCTATAATTAGCAGGTGTCTACGAAAAAGTCTAGACTTTTCAAAGTAAATTCAGTTTATGGGTCGGATCGGGATTTTCAAGATTAAAGAAATTTATTGATTAAAGCACTTAATCATAACTAATCTAAGTTTAAAAATTACAACGTAAGAATTTGGTAAGATAACAATGTTTGTTGTGTAAAGAAAATGTCGTTGAATAGTATTTATTAATTAGATTATCGGTTGGAGCATTACAGACATACTTTAGTAAGACAAGTAGACACATAGGTCATTGCTTTAACGTTCTAAACCTCTTCAATTCATTTTGCTGTTAGATTAGCCTATATAAAAGCAACGATTTTCTGTTTATGGTATTTATAGGTATATTATTTTAATATTGAATTTTTCCTTCTATTTCCTCCGTGTCTGTCAAAATATAACGTTTCTATAACAACGAAAAGCGCAATAATTCAAGTATATTAAGTACAAATTACGGCTAACGAAGATACTCCGCATTTGTTTTATTTTCAACAACAATATATTTTTCTGTTCACAGTTTATCTATATTTCGCAAATTAAATTTATATGAATTGATGATATGTACTTCAATTGAAAGAATCCGTTTGATGGTTTCTTGAACAGAGTCATTATTATAGAAATTAAGGGAATAATGTAAAATATACTCGTTTGGTAAATGTGTTCTATACTACTGTTTGATTAACTAATAGAAAACTCAAAACGCGAAACGATAAACTAACAACCAGTATGTGTGACTCAATCAAATTCGACTTTATAATTACTTTTAGTTAGCATTTTTGAAGTAATATTTTTAACTCTTAGATAAATCAAGTGAAAGTAAATTACCAAAGGAGAGTGTAAGAAGGTTTAACATCGCAGATCGAAAACAATCAATTGAGTTCTGCTTAAACATCGAAATGGTAACTTTGCAGATGTTACAACTGAAATATAAAAGTAAAGGAAAAAACTTACCCTTTCTTGAGAAGACACGCTGCTGGAAATAAAAATGATGAGAAACAGAGAGGTTAAACCTCCACGATGTCTTCTAAACAAGTACATCATTGTACAAAGTTACCTCTTGCAGTATAAGGTTGGAATGAATGTCAAATCCATAATGCTGCAATTAAGCCTGATACGAAATGACCCGGAATGATACAGTGGTGCTAGGCATCCATTCTCATACTGATTAGTCTAGGCATATTATTATATTAGTATTCCTGTCAGGGGCAGTCGATGTGGCTCGCGTGGTTATGTTCAGATGTCACGGCACCATTAGAGTACGGTACAAGTCAATGCCTTAAAAGGTATTGAAATGATGCAAGACCATACGTCATGTTTAGTTTTCATTTCTTGGCATCGTTAAGCTAAACAATATGACATATAATGACAAATAAATAAGTATAACGGTTTCGCAGAGTTGTCAGTATTGCTGTGACATAACCAACCAAGTTACCAATCAAATTGGTTTACAAAACCCTCAAAAAGGTCTCAGAAGAGTGGGATCAAGTCCCCTCCCCTTGCTCCTTGTAATCCCGCCAATACAGTGGAATGAGGTATAGTAAACTAGCCAAGGAATTTACAATCCATCTGACAAGATCTCAAAGATGTCAGATTTGAATTATTAGATCTCTTTTCTTAATTCGGAATCCATATTTGATCATTATATATGTGACGTATTAAAACCTAAATTAATAGCGATTCTCACGGTAATAATTCCCCCATCGATGATTCTTAACTTGATATTTTTCTTCTACTTGAAACAGGCACAAACGGTACTATAAATTACATAATTTCTTTTCGAAATAGGAACCTAATTATTTGTAGTTGCCATTTCTATCAACAAAAATAGCAATTTTGTTTACATAATTTATCAAAGCTTTAAATATTTCATTGTATGTTTTTTTTTTCACTAACTGTTTTGTTTAGTCTTTTATTTCTGTTTACTTTTTGATTTGACAACTCTATCAAGCCGATGAAAAGAACTTTATATATCGGATATATTTCGGATTTGAAAATTCAATAGTTTACTTTAGTATCGTCCTTAGGATATCAGTGTTACCCGCTCAGTATTGAATCGCTATTTCCTCGTTCTTGGGATTTCCCAGGTACCTGTTAATAAGGTGCCTGGCAAATAAAAATCTACAGGTCAACTTTGTGAATAGCCTAGTGAAGAAAGGCAAATTAAACATCACCTACGATAGATTGCAATTATTCATTTCAGTCATTGACAGAAACAATCTGAAATTTTTATATTTTAGTTAAAATTTAATTTTTGTAACTAGGACTACGTCAACAACCAAAATAAAGACTTATAATGGTCAATAGTAGTATGAGTGGAGAGAACAGATATTCTATGTAAACCAATTACTTCGATAACTTCCATCGGGAGAATAATACATAAATTTGATGTATCGAACAGAGAGAATGTGAGACACTCTGGGGTTCTGTTGTGTGTGTGTGTGTGTATATATATATATATATATATATATATATATATATATATATATATATATATATATATATATATATATATATATATATATATATATATATATATATATATATATATAAATATATATATATATATATATAAATCCGACCGTTAGGCAACACTTCATGTGAAAAAAATAGCACTTAGGGCACCATTTGACTTAGGGCGACATATATACTGTCGCCCTAAGTTCTGCCTTTTAAATTGGAACGATAGAGTTACATTCTGCAAATATTGTTGGAAGCAAGTCAAGGGGGGTTGAAAAATGTTCGTTTCTATTAAGATTTATAAAAATTAATTAAAAACTAGGTAAATTAGAAAGCATTGAAGATAGGCATTCTGATATTGGCTATATGTGCGTGTGTTAAAAACAGCACTTTCGGCAACATTTTGATTATGGCCTTTAAAATGAAAATCGATATGTATATCTTTATTATAAAATCACCCTTTTAAACATATTACCCAAAGGAAAAATATATTAGCCTCTTTTAAGCAATGAATAGCGAAAATGAAGATATATTGCCAATATTGTATTGCACGGTATCTTATTGCACCGATGAGAAGCCGGCCCTCTATAACGTTACGCTCTTCGCGCAGTACGGCTATACGTACGCGAACCTCGATCGTGCCTAGCTAGCCTATCGAGTATATGCCTAGATACAGTCCATCCAAATGCAGATGTGCGAGTCACACGGCGCGGGAAGAACGGTAAGTTAACTATTTGCGTAGTTCATTTAATGGCATAAGCGGCCGTATTATATTTTCGAAGCACACTCTCCTTGGCTATTATTTATGGCTTTCTCCTAATTACGCCAGCTGGTTAGGTCTATAGGCTGTGCATAACGTTAGGCCTAATTTAGTTAAAACGTAACTAGCCCTATCATAGGCCTAATTGATATTATCGTGTATTTATTAGCCTAGTACTTAGTAGTACTAGGGCAATTCCAAACGTTTCGCATCAGGGCCATTCGGAAACTTAGAAGAGAGTTGTGTTGGAGTATGGATAGGTTTTTTTCACATATGAATATATATCTGAGCTAGGTTGCGCTTCATTGATAAACAATGATTCATTATTTTACCGATTTTGGACTAGCCTAATTATAAAGGCCTAGTGCCTACTGCATTTTGTATGGAAAAAAGGTCATTTATTGCAACAAAACATTTATCTTGGGATTTCTCTGAAAGTACTTATTCAAATCACCTGTTAACAATACCACCAATACTAACTAGTGGCCTATGTGGCAAATACCACCTATAAGCTTGGAAAAATATGGCATTATCGCTGCCCGCGGGGGAAATTTATTATAATGCGCCCACCCAAAAAGAAAATGATTAAAGAGTTCCATTGACAACACAAATCATTTTTTCTGTAATACAAAAGTTCAATAAAGTCCTTTGTAAAATTACTTCAAGATACTGATGATAAACAATTCATTAAATCATACCCATAACAACCATTGCAGGCATATCAATTCCTTAGCGCCATTCCCTGTGTGGCACGCGAACTGAGTTCGACCGCCGCAGTTTTAGGCCTATGACTTTACCATATAGACCATTTTCCTACAGCCATAACGTGAACAGTTTATACCGAAAAAACTTAGTTCAAATGGCACTAAACAGAGAAATGTGTTGTCTCTCAAGTTCTGTTCTTTTCTTAACAATACAGTTTAAAATTCCACCGGACTTGGGTGATTTACGATGCAAGGTTAATAAATATCGAACTCAAAACCCTCATTGATTACACACAGTACATACTGAAGAAAATCACCATTTGATAGCCGTACTTTGTTTGCGTAACCCTCCTCTTGAATATTCATTGACAAATTTAGTTCAAACGGTTTTGGGAAGTATTTTTTCTTTATATATAATAACTTTAAATTGATGTTAAATTCATTTTCATTGGTCACTATCTTCAATCGGACCAAGTACAATCCAATCGAATATCTTCTAAGAAAAATACAAGTTACGCTTTCTTCGGTGGGCATGCCGTTACATAATATGTGTACTGTATCCTGTACTCTGCAATAGGGTACAGCCACAATGCACAGTGTTCACCTACAACGCCACAGCCGAGATTCGCTTTCAAAACGTCATATTTTATCGAACTTAATATTATTTCAAAGAAAATGACCGTAGAATATGCATCATTAAATGTTGAAACAAGTAATTACCAACTAATTTATCTAATGCAATCCTAATTATAGAAAAACTGTTTAAGACCCCCCCCCCTGATGAATGAAATAGTCCAACCAACTTGTCCGCACAGAGCCACAGGATTTTCGGTCAAGGTGATGAGTCATACGCGTTGGTCAGTAAGAGGGCTATTTTGAAGGATGTTTAGTGTGCATTTTAGAAAGAAAGGAATTGATGTCTGATTGATTCCGCTAACTTTCCAGAAATAATAAATCCCAAGAAAAACAATCCGAAAGTTGTAAAAGCTTGGACAGACACATGATGTGCATCTCAACAGTGACTGGTTCAATATACCCTAATGTTGAACAGAAAGAACATTTACAAATTTATCACTGATGAATGATGTTGCGAGCAGTCGGGATTACTGCACGCTTCAGGTGGCATACTCCTATTAGAGTCTATATCAATCCGCTCGATTGTTCTCCTTCAGGAAAAGTGCCGAAAAGCAGCGGGAGAACATCTTTTGTGACCTGTTATCAATCATAATCTAGTTTTTTGTGGCTTGCATGTTGAAGAGCATGAATGGAAGTACATGTGGTGAGAAAATTGGGTCAATTGAGGCAATTTTAGACCCCTTTAGGCCTCCCGGGAGCAGCGTAGGAAATTTGTTTACCACTGAGTGAAGAGGTTTGTTTACAAGTGACGAAAACTTCCGGCTCGGATAGCAAAAAATCTTCATGGTCATGGTACGGAAAATTGATGGTGCCATGAAAGGCCAACTTGTCAGCTATCCGGTGATGGGTAGCGTTTAGCTAGTGAAAACTTCTATCTAGACTTAGAGACCACATTACTTTTGTGATTTAGTGTGTAAGTCAATGGGGCTTTTAATGGGCGTATGCTACCTTCAGTTCTATTTAACCTTTTCATTTATCATATTTTAGTACTTAATTTCCGGTCACGCTCAGGAAACAATTACGACATTCCTACACGGTCGATTTGTTTACTGTAAGAACTATTAACCGTTTTTTCTCAGGAAAGCTTGATAGTCTGAAGTTATTATAGCTTGAAATTTTAGTATACTGCCAAAGAAGTAAGTTGTTGTTTTTGTATTGATATTTTATGTAGAAGTAACGGGAAATTTAGTATGTTTAGTTTGGTTTAATTGCACGTCTTTTTCGATCTAATGTAGTGCAGGGTTCACTTGCGCGAATTCAAATTATTCTGTTTATGTACAGTATATGCATTGATTAGATGCATTGATTATGTTTTTTTATACTTTTATTTGTAATTCAAGCATATCTGTTTAGAAACAAAGTTTAAAGGCTATCATTAATTAGTTTTCTCTTATATTGTTTGACTCCCAGATTGAATGAAACTCATTGACGTAAATAATAGATCAGATCATACAGTTTTAGGCAGTTGCTAAAACTCTGGGTATTCTCTAGTCTTCGCCGGTCCAAATATCACAAAGTGAGAATGAAAACAACTCTTTATCCTAATTTTTAGTTGATTTTCTTTTTCTGAACCTTCCTTACAGTACTGTATACATCTGGGAAATGGACAGAACAATTTCTAAAGTATATCTATAATTTTGGGAACTGTAGTACCCTACCCTAGAAGGGGAAAGTTGAAGGTCAATAGTGCAAAGGAATAAATAATCTTGTTTGATAAGAACTTAAAGTACATGGGAGGGGGGTGTAAAATATCACTTCATAACATCCCTCTTGCCTTGAGAAAGTTTTGAACAAATTTCTCTTTAACTTGTGAAGTAGGTAAACTTCAAAGTTACATCAAACAAATTTCATGATAAAAAGATCTTACATCATGAATATAAAAAGGATATGATAAAAAAGAATACAAGTGAAAGATTTTTGGTCAATGAGAGGTTTGATGTAAATGAAAGGAAAAGGACTGTTCCAACCCTTAAATTTTTAAAATGTATTTTACACTTAAACAATAGCATATTTATGCATTCTACTTTCAAGACTCATGTTCTGTGAAACACACTAAAATATGTCACCATTGTCCATAGGTAAGGCTACACATGAATACCAATGGTGCTCTCGGAATATAAGTCCTAGAAAAGTATCTGCAAAACTAGGTACAGTATGCTACCAAAGCAGACATGAGAATCATTACCTTGAAATTCAAGATTACTTTGTCAGAAAGAACACTGATAACAGTATATTCATTTGCTGTCTCTGTAAAGTGAGCATTGATACTTGACCCATCAAGTCTTTGCATATAATCGACTACACATTAATCATTAAAGGCAAGTGTCATGGACCAAATCAAAGGTTAAAGTAAAAGCATATGTACATATCAACCTGCAGAAACCTACGTTGCTAATGTAGAGCGAACATTGTCGTTACCCTTTCCCCTTCCCACCTTACACAGTATATGGCATAGAACGGCATACAGCTGTTAGTGAATATTAACACTAACTCGAACCACATAAAACTACTCCAACTGGTAAGTATCTATTCCAGTTCCTGTTACACTGTGCTGCACTGTGCCACACAGTATACAGTGCCATTCTTACACAGATTCACTTTTATCTTTTATCTGTAATCAATCCTAGGGCAATTTCTGTCTCTATTACTCTTCTGCCCAGCACTTAGAACTTGTTAAGATGAAACCAGTACACTAATTTACATAGCTGTTTTAGTCACCGATGCTTTCACACAGAGGTAAAATAATTGTTATCTAAGATGTGGTTATTAGGATGCCAAATTTATGTCTAACGAGAAACAGAACTAAAGAGTCATCTGCTGAACCTGTTCTATAAAAAGTATTATGTTTATGGTCATGCATGTTGGAACAGGTGTTTACATTCATGGATATGTGAGTTGGTGCATTGGGACATTTATACATTTCATGGTGAGATCTTCCCTCACTGCCATGGTTTAGAGTAGGTGCACATATTGCCATGTCAAAGATTTGATGAATTTACTGTAACTTTAATGACTAGAAGTCTTGGGATTGGTCAATATATTATGGCATTCATGGTATTGAATTGAATGCAACAGATGTATAGTGGTTTGATGTAGTGACCTGTAATTGGTATGGCCTGAGGCTGTTTTCTTTCTTGAATGTGTAATCATGGAGCTATAAACAGAGGTGTAATAAACTGGTGACTGTCAACCAGTGTTCCAATTACAAAAAAAAAATTGTACATGCACCTGTGCATGTAGGTTAAACAAAAATTACCTGCACAAACAAATCATTACCTGCACCCCAAGTGAAAAATACAAAAAGGGTGTTTTCAAAGTTACTCCTGGGTTTTGTTTATGTAGGCCATTTCGGGATATGATGATTACTGAATATTTTACTTGCATGCACATGCACACATAGCTTACATGTGTGCATGCACATGTGCGCACACACATGTAAGCTATTTAAGTAACATGCAGTCAAAAGTTACGTGCATTAATTTTGGTGCTGTCAACCCTTTGTATTCACATGTCACCACTGGTTTGACAGATCTGCTTGCAACTCTCCAATCTTTTCGAGCAATCACTAGTAATTTCACTAATATCCACTATAAATTTAATCGCTGAATAAATTGTTGGCCAAATCCACAAGTTGCAAATTTTATGCTACATCACACCAAAATAAATCTACACATGTTTTTTAAAAGGTAAATACTGACCTATCAATATGAAACATTTGAGAGATGCAAAAACTCATCTGCACATCTCAAAAAAAAGTATTTCTTTCCTACAAAGTGAAACACATTTGCCAATGGTTGGTACTATTATGAAGAAAAGGCCTACAGTAGCTACAAAATGAAACTCCTATATTTTTGCATTAAAGGCATACATGTAAATAACATTTTTGGTAATGTACATACACAGTAACTCATAGAAAATGACAGGCTAACCCTTTATTATAACCTATATACAAACTATGCCATTTAAACTGCTTCTGTACACATAATACACATGACTTTATCCACTATTTGGTTTTGGCATTCCTGAACAATCCATTACACAATAAATATCTTCTGCTTGTGAACAAATACTTCTGGCAGATATTGCATTACTGGGTGGAATATCATGATAGTCTTATATTATAAATTAATAAAGAATGGACACGTCCCTTGCTGTAGCTGCAAATCTAAACATCCCATTTTGAGTTGAAAACCTTGATCAGTGCGTGCAACTGAGTGAATTTCATAGCTCTCAACTCTGCTTGTTAAAAAATGTGACTAGTTTTCATTTGAATCACTCTACTTGTCAATGGTTGAGGTTGAATATACAACTCTAAAGGGGGTTCACAATTTCCCTTTCTAGTTTCTAATCTACCAACCTTTTTTTGATGCAAAAGAGGAACTTCAAGTACAGGTACAGATGCAACAACTGGCATTTCTAGTGAATATTTCAAACCCATTGGGAAGCAATTCACAATGAAAATCAGACCAGTTGTGAAGCAATTCAACTAAAATTTTCAGAATATGCTTATTTGTGGTGAACCCTGCATAAAATAAATTTGGTAATTTTTAAAACAGGTTCCTGGGTAAATTACTGAACTTCCTGCATTGTCAAATTTAAAGGATTTTTTTAATGCATATTTCGTAGAAAGTTATTGATATAGCCTATCCCTGGGTAACTGTAATTTTCGTGGAGCTGGTTGTTTACAGACACTGCAAAGAGCCCAGGGTAAATATTGGATCAGGTTTTGAGGCTTTGCGCATGTGTAGTTTAAACTCTCAAGTTCAAACAGGCGTACGATATGCACATACAAATAGTGAATAGTGAACTGTGGAATTTAGCAAGAAAAATATAAACCTATGGAGTTGGCGACAGGGAAGTACAAATATAAGTGCTAATGAATGGGGGACTGGGCGGTGAAAATTGATTGAAGGGGCAGGACAGGCGAACAGAGGTAAAACAGTGAAGCTAGTAAGGTACTTGACCAGCTGCCCTATAGTGTAGAATATATTCGCACAGTATGGGATTGGGAAGTGATACGATAGCAACTAGGGCCTAGTAAAAATAAATGCAATTGTTGTTCGATCGGGACCTAATTTTTCAGTAACATTACTGGGTAAGGATACACTTACCCTACAATATTATTACAACACTTGCTTAAAATAATACTTTATGGCACGGTTATACTTTGATCTCATTGGGGAGAGTACAAAAAAAATGGAGACAGCATGGTTTCACTCACCCGTTAAATTGCTAATTGCACATCAAAAAGTTACACAAATATTAAAAACCACTGGTAAAAAAATAAACATCAGCTCTGGTCTGGTCTCTGATCCTCAGGGTTGTCATCTCTGGGAGTGGAAATATTCCTATGATTGTCTTTGCAAATCTAACTTCAAGCCTCAGGTGGCAACTAAAGGTATGTCTTGAACTAAGTTAAGCCATCTTGATGCCAAGTTCAAACTTTTGTCTTCAGTATGTTGTCTTAAGTATGACGCCTTATCAAAGCGATGAGCCAAACATTCGATCCGGGTGATCCTCCTTTCGCTAGACCAAGCCCAGCAGTAGCCGAACGTCAGGCGATGCGTGCATGGTTGGGTCTATACCTCCAGAAAAAAAAAATAGTGCCTATGTGGATGTTTCAGTGCTTTGAAAGTAGTTCTGCTGTTTTAAATCCGCTCTTGCACCATGAAATGTTTATTGCAAAAGCATTATAATTTTATGATATATTTCTAACCGATGCAACTTAGATGTCGTGTAAAGAGAAGTTTGGGGCCATTAAAAGAGGCTTTTCACTACTGTACTAACAAAGTTGATAAATGGTTATTTTCAGTCCAGTTTATTGATGGCGTTATTGTTGAGTCTAAATTTGTCTCAAATACAACAGCACTGGTGTGTATGTTAGTTGAGCTTTTTGAATTATTCACAGTATTTGACGAACAGTGTTGTGAATGGTAAAAGTATGTGCTTAAAACATGTTGCATTGCAGTAAATGTATACATGTTGGTCAGGGGTAGTAGATATGTGCATTGTGCAGCTGCTCCCTTGAATGTGGGGCTTAATGTAAACTTTCAATTTAATTTGGCATGATCCCATGCCAATGATCTGCATAATATTTGGTATGAAGCTATACTTTAACAAGAATTTATATAGTACATGGCAAAATCTCATATTAGTGGTGCCACCAATTTAAAATCAGTCAGATAGCCTATGTACTACATGTGTGCTTATAAACATGATAATACTGTGCATGAAGGGCACTATGTTAGCATCAGACTCAAATTTATGTTGGTCTTGAAATGTAAATGAGCCCTATCGTTAGGTCTTCCAATAGTTTATCTTTCCAATATTTTGTAAGCATGATATATTACATAGATTACTTGGTACAAACTAGTAGTTGATAGTGTTAGGTAGGACAACACATTATGTCATTAGTTATTTAACTGTTGTTGCACAAGATCATTTTAAATCAGCTACAGGTACAAAAAATAATTGAAAATGGGTCATTCATGTAGGTTTTGTCATATTGCATGGGTACAAACTATATCGTAAACCTGGAGGTACAATAGATGATTCAAGAATGTCTCCAAATTATTAGGTTGACAGGGCTTTTACTTGTGAATGCCTAAATGTCAATTACATGTTGTAATCAACTCTCATATTATTGTGAGTACTATGATGGCCAGAAAATGATATTAACTTGACCAACTGTAACTGCATATTTTGTGGTTACAGGTTATGGAGTATTGCACATAGGAAGTTCATCAAAGGGGAGTTCCTAGTAGAATATTGTGGAGAGCTAATTTCCCACAAGGAAGCTCTGAAGAGGGAAAAGGTTTACCATGAGGAAAAAGGATGGGGTAGAGTAACTGAGGCCATAGACCCCATTTTGTAATACTGTATTTTAATCATATCTGAAACCTTTGAGGATTGATACCATTGAGTATGGCATGATAAAAGTGAAGTGCTTATTATAATGAACTCAACCCCTAAGGCTTTTCCAACCAGTTTCAACTACTGTTTGCCCCTCTCCTTCTTCATAGCTTTTCAATGCAGTCCTGCTTTTCATCTAATTCCATTATCATAGTTAGCTGCTCTACCCTCTATTACTGTTTTCACCCATCATATTTACTCAACTGTCTTGAAGGAACTTGAGCAAGTAGCATGCGTTATTCTGACTATCTTGTCAGTATATTGTTTTATAATGCTCTATACCAGCTCTGTCTTCTGCTTTGAATTTTAGCTGTAACAAGTAATGAGGAGAGTCATGGAGATGAAGATCATGTCCCTGTTTGCAAACTTCACAACACTTCAAAGGGTCAACAAGGTATGGATTGCAATCTCTGCCATTTGCATTGAAACCACAATTAATAGAACACATATACAGGAGAGAAGTAGATGAATATGTCTAACACCTTGTAACTTGCTTATTCTTATTTCACACATATAGTAATTTTTAGAGCAACTATGTTTTTGAAGTGCTTCTTTCATTTTTTCATTTCATTTATATTGTTTTATATAACATAAGTATGATATAACAACATAGGAGATAAGAACCAAAACCTGTGAAAGGAAGTGTACTAAAAACCCTATGGGGCTTGTTGAGTAGTGACACTCCCTGACAAAATACAGTTCACTTAACAACTTTACTACTTATCAGAGGTATAAGCATGTAGTTTTATCCACCGACAACACCTAATGGGCAATTAGCATTGCTTTTTTTTTTATTAGGACTTTCACTTCCAACCTGCTTTACTTGTGCTCTGAAACTTCTATTTTTTGTTTAGACCTGTGTGAGGCTGTATGCGTGGTGGGATTCTGTGTTAAGGGGGAAAACTGAACATAGGTTTTGATCTCATCTGTCAAAAGGAAACAAACAAATTGTTTGAGCTGTTGCATGGTGGTTTAGAGAGCTGTTTATCGATGGTACTTGTACCTGTGGTACAGTAGGTCCGTCTCAGTGTGGGGCTGTGAGATTTGTACAATAACTTTCGAGAGCTATATTCCTGCAGCAATGAGTGTTTTGTTGATTTGTACAATGAACAGACCTATTCAAGACAGATTCATGCGCATGGTGTGAATAGTCAACTGGAGGCAGTCCGTCCTTTTTTTTTGGACATGTGAGAATAGGTTAAGTACAAAGGAGATTCTTCCATATTCACGCAGCAACCTAGTATACATTGAATAGCTGAACAGATTTTAAACTTTCAACAGCTTCATATCAAGTACACTACACACTTAAAAAGTTATTGATAATTGATTTGGAAAATTTGGACTTGTTCCAGTGGAACATTACACAGACCAGAGATGTGTGAGCAAGGGCCACAATAGATTTGATAAAAACAAAAAGATGCACTTGCAGAAAAATCTTAGAGTGTAAAATTTCTTTTTGTATTTCTTAACGGGAAGCACAATTTTACAGGTATGAAATAATATTATTAAAATGAGAGCATTTCAGGTCTATATTTATTATATGCTGTAGGCTGTCACTTGTCTGAAGCATTTTGCATGTGAATGTCTACATGCATCTATTACTGTGTACATGATACATACTGTAATGCTTTGTTGAATTTGTATTGAGCAATTGTACCATCATTATTCATTAAATTGGACCAGTGGAATCAATTGCCTTTACCTTTGACTTAAGCCAACATTCCACCATGAAGCTCCAATGTGAATTATCCACATTTTTAATATTCTTTTCATTAAAATATTTCAACTTGTGATATGATCATTGCATTTGGAATGTCTTTATTCATTTGGAAATTAATTGAATGAAGAATGTTATGTCATGGATATGGCTAACCCATGTTGGAAAAAATTGGGGGAGAGGTGGAGACAAATCAAGGTATTATGGGTGCTATTATAATTACACCATATATTCCACTCAATTGTTACAGCAAATTGAATGCATTGTTAAGGAAAGTAAGATTTACCTGTTTACACCTATGTGCAACAGCTGGTCTTGACATGGCATATCAATTGATAAACAATCACATGACAAAGTTCTGCTGTATTGGGCATATTTGCTAAATATTGAAATGAAAACATAAAATTGATATTGATCATAAATATATGAGCAAATAACATGCATTATTCTGACTATCTTGCCAGTATATTGTTTTATATAATGCTGTAAACCAGCTCTGTCTTCTGCTTTGAATTTTAGCTGTAACAACTAATGAGGAGAGTGATGGAGATGAAGATCATATCCCTGTTTGCAACCGTCGCAACACTTCAAAGGGTCAAAAAGGTATGGACTGCAATCTCTACCATTTGCATTAAAGCAAAAATTTATACTACAATATTTATAGGAGGGATAGAAGTATTTATGTTAATTCCTTTTATGTTTACTCAATTATTTTTAGATCACACATCATTTCAGCACATGCAAAGTATATTTTAGCAGTGCTGCTCATTAGGTTTTAGTCTTCCACTGCTAACAACTGATAGGCAATGACTGGTGGTTGTTTGTTGTATGGACATTCAATCCCAATCTGGTGCTCTGAAATTGTTATTTTGAAACACTGTGAACATAGTTTACCATCATATGGTTCTCTACACATAGTGATATAAGGATAAAGATTTGGCCAAATCTCACTGGTTACCAGACTACCAGTTGTACTTCATTCTTACCCACCGATGCCAAAATTATTGTTTGTTTGGGCATCTTGACCAATCAACCCCAAAGTGGTTGTGGTACACAGTACCAGGGATGGTTTGTCAAGAGGAATTTTCCTACACATTCAATTCTAGCAAATAGATATTACTCTAGACTCCACCCCAACTCTAATTGTGGTCTGCTGAAGATCACTTAAATATGGGTCCGTGTCTGTTCAGTGTCTCTCTTTGTGGGGACAGATGAAGCACTTGTGCATTGTGATATCATAATATCAAAGCTGAATGCTTTTGCATGAATTTGGGCAATTATAGTAAGCATGACATTTTAGTTATAGAAAGTGCTTCCATGTGTAGAGATGCCTGTTCATGGAAGTGCAGGAGAGTATAGATTGTATCAAGGGTCACTTGTACGTCAGTTCAAAATAGTTTGTGTTTTTTGTAAGTTTTCACTGTGATTTACTAGTACTGAGTACCTTCTACTATTTGATGTGATATGATATTATTTCTTACAGTAAGGAAGTATACCATATGGAAAAAGAGCCACGAGAAGAAAATACATCACAGGAACCTCAAAGACGATGCAAGGTAGAAAAATCTGCTTAACTCACAGGAAGTCTTGACAAACCTTCCATTAATTGTGGATCCATGTTTGACTTTAGTATTAGTTAATTATTTATTTATTTATTTGTTTGCCACAAAAGTACAAAGTGGAGGGAAGTCTTCCATAAAGCTTAAAAGCATAACAATGTGGAAGACTACTGTATATGGCACATAAAATGGCACATAAATGTCAGTAACTGGAACCTCAATTAATGGAATGGACCATTTACTTTTAATCATTCATTCCAGCATTCCACTTACTAAAACCATGAGTTTCAATTTGTAATCATGTGTATTAGGCATATTAGTCACAAGCTAGACAGTAAAAAGTTCAATAACAAGAACTTTGTTGACAACTGTGTCTACTATATATGTATACCATCCTATCATAATTATGGTTTAATAGCCAGGCACAATACTGTTGACTACTGCATGTATCTGTATGTTAGAGTAAGCTAGTTTTCAGTAGCAACAATATTCCATGTGGGGTTCAGTGACATCACTGTATAGTTCATACAGTATTTTTAATAATCTGTCAAAATTCTCAGAACAGGTCAGTGTTTCACCTTTTTTTTGGGGGGGGGGGGGGCTGGATATACATACTAAGAGCCTTTGCCAACATAGGCTAACTTCTCAAGCCCATTCCTTTTCAAAATTTAATCTCTCGCTCTCACTACAGAAGGAAACTTGCAAGAGAGATTTGTCAGATGAGTCTCAATCAGATATTTTAGCACCCATGTTGTTATTATTCTGGTAAACAAATGTGTCAAATTATCCCTATTTTACCCTGAAATGTGCATGATCAGATGATTTGTGGACATTTGTGTTGATATTAATTATTGGCATGTATTGAAACATAATGGTTAGCCTGTTATAATACTTAATTGAGCTATTTTACATGAATATTAGGTCAAATGTCGTTTTTGCTTAAACTATTCTGCACCAAATGCTTCTTACCTAACATGGCCGATGAAGTAGTGGCTCTTCTACGATGTTAAAGAACGAGGTCATCTACGAGTCTTTTCTGATAACATATGTAAAAATTAAGTATAGTGTGGAAAACCACTTGAATTTAACTGTTAAATATTCATATGAATAATGATATACAATTGATCATATGGGAAAGGACATTATGTCATCAATTATTCATGAGTTGTGCAGTGTTTTACTAGGATGTTAGAAATGGGGGATTGCCTCAGTCAGTTTTTTTTAATTTGACGGCTGGGGTAGGGGGTGATTTTCCCAATTTTTTTTTATTTGTATATTAAGAAGTCGCTAATACTTTGCTGATGTTTCTTTTTGCACCTAGATCAAAAAAAGATAATGACTTCCTAAAGACACAGGGCGAAGATGTCCCATACAACTGGTTTATTGGCAAATGCCAGAAGCTGGCAGAGAAAAGAATGTTAAGTATGTTGGCAGATTAATTTAATCTTGTGTGTTGATCCTGTAAAATATTACAAAGATTTAAAGTTATAGTCTCAGAAAAACAACCAATTAGTGAGAGAAGAAATTAGTGAGATGATCTTCCTATTTTTTTTGGAAAACTGGAGAAGTATGTCATATTATCGACACCAATTCAAAATTACCAACCACTAACACAAAGTAATTAGGGTGAAACTGAACCACTGTATTCATGTACATTATTTGTTTTTTTCAAATTGATAAGCGTTATTCATGTTCTTTATAGTTTGGGAAAACTGTTCAATTGGTTCAGCCATGATTGAACAGGTCTCCTATTAAAACAGAATAGTAACACAAAATGATATTTGATTTGCTTAGGTTGTACATTTTCAATAGCATACAAATGGAATGTTGTTACAACTTCAAATTACAAATCAAGCAATCCCTGCATAGATCATGCTACCCCTGACTAGATGTCCCTTTTTGCAAATGAAAAAGAACTTACCTATACTACAAACTAGTATTCCAAATTAAGTGTATGTTAATTGAACCTGAAGCCCTGTAATACCATGTGATTGCAGAGAAAAGAGAGTTACTGTACCTGGCTAAGGAGTATTAAGCCATGTCACATCATTATAAATTCTTGTTCCAAATTAATAAAATGTCAATATCCTGCACTTTTCCATTTATGGGGGACAGTATCATCTCAATAATAATTTATGAACAGTTTGCACCAGAGAGAAATAAGCCAGATACAGCTAAATTGTAAACACAATGTCATATTTCATATTTGATCATATTAAGTTAATGATCCTTATTGCCTTTTATCTACAAAACTTCATTATTAGGGCATTGGAACTCCCTTTTACACCAATTTGCATTCAGGTTTATATTACAAATTTGATGAGTTGTATTGAATTTAAATAATTTTTTACTTCAATTTAAAAATGTATTGCATATTATAACTGAATTGATGCTCTTTTTCTGTTTTTATAATTTCAAAACCTTTACTATACACTGAACCAAAAGCCCGAATTGGAATCTTCTACTAAAGCAGATAGATTTTCAAAGTAGTTTATAATTGACTTCTCTTAAAATATGTGTTACAACTGCCAGTAGTTAATCTCATATGTACAGTATAGTATTTGCATTTGCTTCTGATGTCAGTTAGACTGTTCTCGTACTTGGTGAGTAGATGGTTGAGTAGATGAACCCACATTGCATTTGGCGCTCATTTCAAAAAGAATAATGAGGTTATGGAAAGTACAATAATACTGCAGCTGGAAGTTGATGTGTGAAGTTGTTGACTAGTGACTGGTTGATGTGTATTAAATTTGACATTACCCACAATACTGCATAGGGGCATGTACATGGTTGAGGGTAAGTAAGTAAAGGTAAAGTTATGCAGTTTAATTTAGAACCCAAGTTTTTAGCTGGTTGTCATTTCCACATAATTGCACTAGAAACCTGATGATAAAGTGCTACATTTAGCAGGTTTTAGTCTGTTATTGTGTTGACACCAAAACAGAGCCCATAATAATGCATTCCTAACTGATATACTGCTAATGCTAAACACCTAGTTCTACAACACCTTTACAAATTATACATACAGAATATTGTTTTCACATGTTGTGAAGAGAGTATATAAATATGCATTGGAAATCAATGAAATTCTTCAATGTCTGCATCTAATGAAAAAAATATGCATTATTTTCTGTGGTTCATATTGCATCTTCTTTCAATAACAGTAATGCCAGTATGAGCGTTTAACAAGTGTTGCTTGTAAACCAGTTGTAGGCTGACAAGTATTCTCCTGTGCAATCATGATCTGTTCCACTGCACATGATCATGCAACATAAATGGTACAACAAACACATGTGTTTAGGATGCTGATGTATGAACCAATAATTAGAAACTAAACTAACACTTGACTGCATTTTGCCTTGAATTTCATGACATACCTTTAATATTAAAAAATGCCAGGATGATACTTCCGAAGCTCACAAAGTCACATACTTTTGTGGATGATAAGGATTGCAGTATTGGCTGATGCTGCACAATTGGAGAATTATTGGTTGGCAAAATTGAGACAAGTTGAATATTTCAGTAAGCGATATAAGAGCCCTGATTTCACAAATGTTGTATTGTACTGAAGGTCATTACTTTGTAAGCAAAGTTTATGTTGGTTTTGGACTTTTATTATTATTTAATACCATAAATATGAATATATTGGCTAACAAACGTTCAAATATTGTATTGACTCTGTTATGAATTTAAAAATATATTTCCGAAAGTGCTGAAGCTGAACAAAACTTTGTTATATCCTATCTTTAAGTATACCTTGCATGTATATATATATAATTATAGATATAACATTTTGGGTGAAAAGAAGTTTGGGTGGAGATGACTGGGGATGGGCATTTTGGGGGTCTACTGGCAGGGGTACCCCACTAATATAAATTACTGGAATTGCCCATCCCTTACAAATAGAGTCCTGCCAATTATTTTCCGGTAGTTTTTAACTGGATACTTCATGAGCAGACCTAGGTCAATGAGGGGATGGGCTTTTTGGGGGTCTACTGGCACGTGTACCCCTCTAATAGAAATTTCTAGAAATGCCCAAACCTTACATATGAGTGATACCTATCATTTTTCAGTAGGTATCAACTGGTAACCTTATGAGCCGACCTAGGTCAATGAGGGGATGGGCTTTTTGGGGGTCTACTGGCAGGGGTATCCCACTAATATAAATTACTGGAATTGCCCATCCCTTACATATAGAGTCCTGCTAATTATTTTTCGGTAGTTTTTAACTGGATACTTCATGAGCTGACCTAGGTCAATTAGGGGATTGGCTTTTTGGGGGTCTACTGGCACGTGTATCCCACTAATAGAAATTTCTGGAAATGCCCAAACTTTACATATGAAGTGATACCTATCATTTTCCAGTAGGTTTCAACTGGTTACATCCTGAGCTCACCTAGGTCAATGAGGGGATTGGCATTTTGGGGGTCTACTTGCAGGGGTACCCCACTAATAGAAATTTCTGGAAATGCCCATCCCTTACATATGAGTGATACCTATCATTTTCCAGTAGTTATCAACTGGTTACCTTATGAGCCAACCTAGGTCAATGAGGGGATGGGCCTTTTGGGGGTCTACTGGCAGGGGTACCCCACTAATATAAATTACTGGAATTGCCCATTCCTTACATATAGAGTCCTGCTAATTATTTTTCGGTAGTTTTTAACTGGATACTTCATGAGCTGACCTAGGTCAATGAGGGGATGGGCTTTTTGGGGGTCTACTGGCACGTGTATCCCACTAATAGAAATTTCTGGAAATGCCCAAACCTTACATATGAAGTGATACCTATCATTTTCCAGTAGGTTTCAACTGGTTACATCATGAGCACACCTAGGTCAATGAGGGGGATTGGCATTTTGGGGGTCTACTTGCAGGGGTACCCCACTAATACAAATTACTGGAATTGCCCATCCCTCACATATAGAGTCCTGCTAATTATTTTCCAGTAGTTTTCAACTGGTTACTTCATGAGCTCACCTAGGTCAATGAGGGGATGGGCATTTTGGGGGTCTACTTGCAGGGGTACCCCACTAATACAAATTTCTGGAAATGCCCAAACTTTACATATGAGTGATACCTATCATTTTTCAGTAGGTATCAACTGGTAACCTTATGAGCCGACCTAGGTCAATGAGGGGATGGGCTTTTTGGGGGTCTACTGGCAGGGGTACCCCACTAATATAAATTACTGGAATTGCCCATCCCTTACATATAGAGTCCTGCTAATTATTTTTCGGTAGTTATTTACTGGATACTTCATGAGCTGACCTAGGTCAATGAGGGGATGGGCTTTTTGGGGGTCTACTGGCATGTGTATCCCACTAATAGAAATTTCTGGAAATGCCCAAACCTTACATATGAAGTGATACCTATCAGTTTCCAGTAGGTTTCAACTGGTTACATCATGAGCTCACCTAGGTCAATGAGAGGATTGGCATTTTGGGGGTCTACTTGCAGGGGTACCCCACTAATAGAAATTTCTGGAAATGCCCATCCCTTACATATGAGTGATACCTATCATTTTCCAGTAGGTATCAACTGGTTACCTTATGAGCCGACCTAGGTCAATGAGGGGATGGGCTTTTTGGGGGTCTACTGGCAGGGGTACCCCACTAATAGAAATTTCTGGAAATGCCCATCCCTTACATATGAGTGATACCTATCATTTTCCAGTAGGTATCAACTGGTTACCTTATGAGCCGACCTAGGTCAATGAGGGGATGGGCTTTTTGGGGGTCTACTGGCAGGGGTACCCCACTAATATAAATTACTGGAATTGCCCATCCCTTACATATAGAGTCCTGCTAATTATTTTTCGGTAGCTTTTAACTGGATACTTCATGAGCTGACCTAGATCAATGAGGGGATTGGCTTTTTGGGGGTCTACTGGCACGTGTATCCCACTAATAGAAATTTCTGGAAATGCCCAAACCTTACATATGAAGTGATACCTATCATTTTCCAGTAGGTTTCAACTGGTTACATCATGAGCACACCTAGGTCAATGAGGGGGATTGGCATTTTGGGGGTCTACTTGCAGGGGTACCCCACTAATACAAATTACTGGAATTGCCCATCCCTCACATATAGAGTCCTGCTAATTATTTTCCAGTAGGTATCAACTGGTTACCTTATGAGCCGACCTAGGTCAATGAGGGGATGGGCTTTTTGGGGGTCTACTGGCAGGGGTACCCCACTAATATAAATTACTGGAATTGCCCATCCCTTACATATAGAGTCCTGCTAATTATTTTTCGGTAGTTTTTAACTGGATACTTCATGAGCTGACCTAGGTCAATGAGGGGATTGGCTTTTTGGGGGTCTACTGGCATGTGTATCCCACTAATAGAAATTTCTGGAAATGCCCAAACCTTACATATGAAGTGATACCTATCAGTTTCCAGTAGGTTTCAACTGGTTACATCATGAGCTCACCTAGGTCAATGAGAGGATTGGCATTTTGGGGGTCTACTTGCAGGGGTACCCCACTAATACAAATTTCTGGAAATGCCCATCCTTTACATATGAGTGATACCTATCATTTTCCAGTAGGTATCAACTGGTTACCTTATGAGCCGACCTAGGTCAATGAGGGGATGGGCTTTTTGGGGGTCTACTGGCAGGGGTACCCCACTAATATAAATTACTGGAATTGCCCATCCCTTACATATAGATTCCTGCTAATTATTTTTCGGTAGTTTTGAACTGGATACTTCATGAGCTGACATAGGTCAATGAGGGGATGGGCTTTTTGGGGGTCTACTAGCACGTGTATCCCACTAATAGATATTTCTGGAAATGCCCAAACCTTACATATGAAGTGATACCTATCATTTTCCAGTAGGTTTCAACTGGTTACATCCTGAGCACACCTAGGTCAATGAGGGGGATTGGCATTTTGGGGGTCTACTTGCAGGGGTACCCCACTAATACAAATTACTGGAATTGCCCATCCCTCACATATAGAGTCCTGCTAATCATTTTCCAGTAGTTTTCAACTGGTTACTTCATGAGCTCACCTAGGTCAATGAGGGGATGGGCATTTTGGGGGTCTACTGGCAGGGGTACCCACCAATAAAAATTACTGGAAATGCCCATCCCTTGTAACTGAAGTCCTCACCATCATTTTCCAATAGGTTTCAAGTGGTTACCTCATGAGCTGACCTAGGTCATCCATGAGGCTGGCAAAGCTACCCCACCACCAATAATTACTGGCGATGGCCATTTGTTGCTCATGGGGCCATACCTGACACATTGTATTTACTTTGATGTGGTTACCATGAAAGCTGATCTAGGTTAGCTTTTAGGTGACTTTAAAATTGCTTTCCCAGCCACATCCACCACAGCCGGTTTTCCAGTCTTCTGGTTTCATATACAGGAATGCACTGTGAACATTGTGATGTACAAGGCAGTTGATTACCTTCCCAGCTAACCAAACCCTATGGGCTCCTGGTCTATATTGATGCTCCATTGACACCCTTGCCTCCAGAATGTGACTGTGTGACGTCAGGTGTTAGAATCGCTTTAGAATTCATTGGACATTTGAGTGAATGTAGGGACCAAAACATGAACTTTTTATGCAATTCTTTGAGAAACATAACATAGCTCCACTAAAATATGCAAAAGTGATCTACTTCCACCCCACCAAAAAACCTTGTCTTGTGGATGGGGGTGGGGGGGGGTGGGTTAAGAAGACCAGTTCATACAACTTTATAAAGAACATACCTGGAAATATTTTCGATATGAATTTCAACATTTTTTATCATTGAAATTTCTTTGGGCATGCACCCAAAGGTCACAGTTTACTTTTCTTACAAAGGGACCTTTGCAACATAATGTTTTAACAATAGTAATAGATAATGAATGTATCTATAAACTCAGTAATTTTTAGGTTGGTGCTCCCTCTTTTTATAATCTTTTTCAGTGAAAACATCTTGAGTGAAGGCATTCTTGCACTTTATACTCAAGCATGTGCTCAAGTTTTAGATTTTCAAAAAGCCTAACTAGTATCTTCTCTAACAATTGTGTTCTTTGAATATTGTTTAATGGGTATGACAGGAATTTGCATATTCGAGAAGTTTTTAAATATTTCTTGACATTGAGAAGAACTTGCCATTATTTTGGTTCTGTAAGTCCTTGTCACATCAACATAAAGACAGGTTTTTTCCTCATTTGTTATTATGATTTGGATTGAACCTCTTCAAAGCTTTTTATTCTCAGTATATACTTACACCAAATGTTCACATTATTATGGTCACTGGTATTTTTAAAAAGGTATCAAAAGATATTTTATGATTAACAAAGCAGACATCTTGGACTACCACTGCAGTGGTTTTTGAGTATGTGCCCCTGTCCTGTGGTCCATCATTGAAGAACTGTTCACATAAGTATGTACCTTTTTAGATAGGGAGCACTTAGAGTAGCCCTGTGACTGATGGGACATTTGCGGACCACCATTTTTAGGTACATTTAGTTAACTTGTAAGCGCTATCTCAGAATGAAAAGAATGAGTTGGGTATATACCCCTCCTGGTAGCTACTTAATGTAGCTATATCAGAGCACCACCATTGAGAGAATATTGGCATTAACTATTTCACACAGTGGCATTTCCCTTGTGACTGATGGGACAGAAGCTCTGTGACTGATGGGACGCTACAGTATCTCCTCCAAAATTATAGCAAATTTTGCTTTGCACTAACTTCAGTTTGCATCCACATATGGTGCCAACTAGCATTAAACTTGGGTCATCTGGGCTCTAGCCACCCATAGTCATCACAGGTAGGGCCCACTCGAGTTGGCCAATGGGGGTGTGGGTCCCACATTGGTTTGCCATATGAGCATCCCATAGAAGCAACTGGCATATGTAGAACAGACACAGGCCCATGGGAAAACCTGTTCCATTCCCACACTTGCTGTCTCATATTGCCCCATATGACTGAGTCATGGGTGTGTGATTTGTTGGGGCCTCACTGGGAAAGCTGTTTGGGCCCATATTTGGTGAGGTATGTTGCCCATGTATGGGACTCATGTCATCCCACTTCAGTGTATCAAGTAATTACATCTGGATAAATGAAACACAATCCGTATGCATTTGAAACTTGCATTTTATTTATTAACAACAACAGATCGAGCTGAGCCTTGAAACATGCAAACATTGATAATGAACAGGATACTAATTAAACAACATTGATGAAGTCATTTAAGTCACATGAGCTTTTGACAATATGCTGAGCTTAACCCTGGGCAGCAAAAGTACCGAGATACTCTCAACTGTGGATTTAAAGGGTCCAATCTGCCCATCATATAGTGAAAGTCTAATACAATTTGTTTGAGCCATGTTCTCCTTTCCCCCCAAAATACTAAAGTGGTCAACATCCCATGAGGAAAGAGCCAAAATTAATAGGCAAAGGGGCATACATATACTATAAAAAGGATCCACCTGGCCTTACCAATGATTGGATTGGACCTTACATCATTTAAGTTACAGCCTAGTGGTTCTGTGAAAACTAATTCACTTGTGTGATGGGTACTCCTGTGGTGATACTGCCAACCAGGAGTGTGTTGTACAGTGCTTCAGGTTCTTTTTCCCCCTGATAGACCCACCAGTTCCTTCAACTGGGCCTCATTGTTCTGTGATCCAAGAATATTGCATTCCTCAAATTTTGGACAGAAGGGCCTGTATGCAGTGATCCAGCCCTCTCTACAAACCTCTGTGCATGCCACTGCTGTAGATGATAATAGTTGTTATGTCATTTCTTTTTAGGAAATTAGGTATGAATGGAACGACACTATTCTTGTACTAATACTTTTAGGCATTGCAAACTGTCCAATATAGGCTATACTATCTGAACCATATACTGTGACTTATGGGACAGTAAAATCCAAAGATCTGACATGTATACCAATCTTGATTCAGGATAACCTTCACAGGTCAATGAACACTTCATCATGTCACCATCATGTCAGTGACACAAGCTGCTTTCAATAACATGGTCTAACAAATTAATTTGAAGAAATATACTGTACCTGTATTCTGATTTGCGTTTTTGTTCACGTTCTCGACGCTTCTCTTGTGAAGACATCTCCCGCTTCTTCTTGTGGGTCCACTGTTTGCGATACGCTGACTGTGTTTTTTTATATGCATCATATTTCCCCTCTGCTTTCAAACGTTCCCTCCTGTTTCGCTGTCTTTCAGCACTGGATTTCCCCATTTTGCATTGCACCACACATGCAGCCTAATTCTGTGACTGATGGGACAGTTTCAGGTTGTCTTGCACATAACCCTATACACAATTGAAGAATCTCTGCTCATGCCAGATTAAGCCTTGAGTAGTACTAGATAGATGGACCCCCAACAGCAGCTAAAATCATTCTGTTGGCTTATGACTAAAACAAATGTTAAAAAACTGTGGCTGATGGGACATGTCCACACTCATTATTTCAAGAAATCACACAAAGACTTCTATTCATATAGACACCTGTAACTTTGCAGAAGGTGAAAGGTCTCAAGGTGACTTTCATACTCAAAACAAAGTTGGTCATTTCTAGAATCATGCCAACTATTAAAGGGGCACTCTGAATTTTAGGAAATTTTGCTAATTTTTCGTTCCTGCAGCACTTGACGGTTAAATGCATGCTGCAGTGAGGAGAAACACGTTATAAGCCAGGTGAAACCTGTTTTTGGTAGTTTAACTGTCATGTATATCAAATATCTCCCTCAAATGGCTGCAACCTTACGTTGATTTTTAGTGAAAAATGCATCAATTCAATGGAATGTGTAATTAATTACTTAGTTAATTAAATTATTTGCTATATTGATTTTACAAAGGGATTACTTTCAATAGTACCCATACTGGAGTCCTTACAGTGGTCCAGTGTGATGATATAACATTGAATTGCCAATGTCGCTCTAAGTGTTGTTTTTATGCTATGTCACCCTAAGTGTTGTGGAAAGAGATAAATTCACATAGGACAACTCGTATATGTGTAATTATTTACTTAGTTAATTAAATTATTTGCTATATTTATTTTACAAAGGGATAACTTTCAACAGTACCCATACTGGAGTCCTAACAGTGGTCCAGTGTGATGATATAACATTAGATTGCCAATGTCTTTAAGTGTTGTTTTTATGGTATGTCGCCCTAAGTGTTGTTAAAAGAGATAAATTCACATAGGACAACTCGTATATGTGTAATTAATTACTTAGTTAATTAAATTATTTGCTATTTTTATTTTACAAAGGGATAACTTTCAATAGTACCCATACTGGAGTCCTTACAGTGGTCCAGTGTGATGATATAACATTAAATTGCCAATGTCGCCCTAAGTGTTGTTTTTATGGTATGTCGCCCTAAGTGTTGTTAAAAGAGATAAATTCACATAGGACAACTATGTGTAATTAATTACTTAGTTAATTAGATTATTTTCTATATTTATTTTACAAATGGGTTACTATCAATAGTACCCATACTGGAGTCCTAACAGTGGTCCAGTGTGATGGAATAACATTAAATTGCCACTGTCGCCCTTAGTGCTGTTTTTCTTCTATGTTGCCCTAAGTGTTGTGAAAAGAGATAAATTTACATAGGACAACTTGTATATGTGCAATTAAATAATTAATTAGTTAAATTATTTGCTATATGTATTGTGCAAAGGGATACATATAAATAATACCCATACTGGAGTCCTAACAGTGGTCCAGTTTGATGAAATATTCATTAAATTGCCACTGTCGCCCTAAGTGCTGTTTTTATGATATGTTGCCCAAGTGTTGTGAAAACAGCTAAATTCACATACGCCAACATGAATATGTGTTATTAATTAATTAATTAGTTAAACTACTTGGTTTATTGTCTTGCAAAGGGATTTCTATGAATAGTACCCACACTGGAGTCCTATACAGTGGTCCAGTGTGACAAAATAGTATTGCATTACATGTATATGTGTAATTAATTACTTAGTTAATTAGATGATTTTCTATATTTATTTTACAAAGGGATTACTATCAATAGTACCCATACTGGAGTCCTAACAGTGGTCCAGTGTGATGGAATAACATTCAATTGCCAATGTCGCCCGAAGTGCTGTTTTTATTCTATGTCGCCCTAAGTGTTGTGAAAAGAGATAAATTTACATAGGACAACTTGTATATGTGTAATTAATTACTTAGTTAATGAGATGATTTTCTATATTTATTTTACAAAGGGGTTACTATCAATAGTACCAATACTGGAGTCCTAACAGTGGTCCAGTGTGATGGAATAACATTAAATTGCCACTGTCGCCCTAAGTGCTGTTTTTATGATATGTTGCCCAAGTGTTGTGAAAACAGCTAAATTCACATACGCCAACATGAATATGTGTTATTAATTAATTAATTAATTAGTTAAACTACTTGGTTTATTGTCTTGCAAAGGGATTTCTATGAATAGTACCCACACTGGAGTCCTATACAGTGGTCCAGTGTGACAAAATAGTATTGCATTACATGTATATGTGTAATTAATTACTTAGTTAAATACAATATTTTCTTTATTTATTTTACAAAGGGATTACTATCAATAGTACCCATACTGGAGTCCTAACAGTGGTCCAGTGTGATGGAATAACATTAAATTGCCAATGTCGCCCTTAGTGCTGTTTTTATTCTATGTCGCCCTAAGTGTTGTGAAAAAAGATAAATTTACATAGGACAACTTGTATATGTGTAATTAATTACTTAGTTAATTAGATGATTTTCTATATTTATTTTACAAAGGGGTTACTATCAATAGTACCAATACTGGAGTCCTAACAGTGGTCCAGTGTGATGGAATAACATTAAATTGCCAATGTTGCCCTAAGTGCTGTTTTTATTCTATGTCGCCCTAAGTGTTGTGAAAAGAGATAAATTTACATAGGACAACTTGTATATGTGTAATTAATTACTTAGTTAATGAGATGATTTTCTATATTTATTTTACAAAGGGGTTGCTATCACTAGTACCCGTACTGGAGTCCTAACAGTGGTCCAGTGTGATGGAATAACATTAAATTGCCAATGTCGCCCTAAGTGCTGTTTTTATTCTATGTCGCCCTAAGTGTTGTGAAAAGAGATAAATTCACAAAGGACAACTTGTATATGTGTAATTAATTACTTAGTTAATTAAATTATTTTCTATATTTATTTTACAAAGAGGTTACTATGAATAGTACCCATACTGGAGTCCTAACAGTGGTCCAGTGTGATGGAATAACATTAAATTGCCAATGTCGCCCTTAGTGCTGTTTTTATTCTATGTCGCCCTAAGTGTTGTGAAAAAAGATATATTTACATAGGACAACTTGTATATGTGTAATTAATTACTTAGTTAATTAGATGATTTTCTATATTTATTTTACAAAGGGGTTACTATCAATAGTACCAATACTGGAGTCCTAACAGTGGTCCAGTGTGATGGAATAACATTAATTTGCCACTGTCGCCCTAAGTGCTGTTTTTTTGATATGTTGCCCAAGTGTTGTGAAAACAGCTAAATTCACATACGCCAACATGAATATGTGTTATTAATTAATTAATTAGTTAAACTACTTGGTTTATTGTCTTGCAAAGGGATTTCTATGAATAGTACCCACACTGGAGTCCTATACAGTGGTCCAGTGTGACAAAATAGTATTGCATTACATGTATATGTGTAATTAATTACTTAGTTAATTACAATATTTTCTTTATTTATTTTACAAAGGGATTACTATCAATAGTACCCATACTGGAGTCCTAACAGTGGTCCAGTGTGATGGAATAACATTAAATTGCCAATGTCGCCCTTAGTGCTGTTTTTATTCTATGTCGCCCTAAGTGTTGTGAAAAAAGATAAATTTACATAGGACAACTTGTATATGTGTAATTAATTACTTAGTTAATTAGATGATTTTCTATATTTATTTTACAAAGGGGTTACTATCAATAGTACCAATACTGGAGTCCTAACAGTGGTCCAGTGTGATGGAATAACATTAAATTGCCAATGTTGCCCTAAGTGCTGTTTTTATTCTATGTCGCCCTAAGTGTTGTGAAAAGAGATAAATTTACATAGGACAACTTGTATATGTGTAATTAATTACTTAGTTAATTAGATGATTTTCTATATTTATTTTACAAAGGGGTTACTATCAATAGTACCCATACTGGAGTCCTAACAGTGGTCCAGTGTGATGGAATAACATTAAATTGCCAATGTTGCCCTAAGTGCTGTTTTTATTCTATGTCGCCCTAAGTGTTGTGAAAAGAGATAAATTTACATAGGACAACTTGTATATGTGTAATTAAGTACTTAGTTAATGAGATGATTTTCTATATTTAGTTTACAATGGGGTTGCTATCACTAGTACCCGTATATTTATTTTACAAAGACGTTACTATGAATAGTACCCATACTGGAGTCCTAACAGTGGTCCAGTGTGATGGAATAACATTAAATTGCCAATGTCGCCCTTAGTGCTGTTTTTATTCTATGTCGCCCTAAGTGTTGTGAAAAAAGATAAATTTACATAGGACAACTTGTATATGTGTAGTTAATTACTTAGTTAATTAGATGATTTTCTATATTTATTTTACAAAGGGGTTACTATGAATAGTACCCATACTGGAGTCCTAACAGTGGTCCAGTGTGATGGAATAACATTAAATTGCCAATGTTGCCCTAAGTGCTGTTTTTATTCTATGTCGCCCTAAGTGTTGTGAAAAGAGCTAAATTCACATAGGACAACTTGTATATGTGTAATTAATTACTTAGTAAATTACATTATTTTCTATATTTATTTTACAAAGGGATTACTATCAATAGTACCCATACTGGAGTCCTAACAGTGGTCCAGTGTGATGGAATAACATTAAATTGCCAATGTTGCCCTAAGTGCTGTTTTTATTCTATGTCGCCCTAAGTGTTGTGAAAAAAGATAAATTTACATAGGACAACTTGTATATGTGTAATTAATTACTTAGTTAATGAGATGATTTTCTATATTTATTTTACAAAGGGGTTACTATCAATAGTACCAATACTGGAGTCCTAACAGTGGTCCAGTGTGATGGAATAACATTAAATTGCCAATGTCGCCCTAAGTGCTGTTTTTATTCTATGTCGCCCTAAGTGTTGTGAAAAAAGATAAATTTACATAGGACAACTTGTATATGTGTAATTAATTACTTAGTTAATGAGATAATTTTCTATATTTATTTTACAAAGGGGTTACTATCAATAGTTCCAATACTGGAGTCCTAACAGTGGTCCAGTGTGATGGAATAACATGAAATTGCCAATGTCGCCCTAAGTGCTGTTTTTATTCTATGTCGCCCTAAGTGTTGTGAAAAGAGATAAATTCACATAGGACAACTTGTATATGTGTAATTAATTACTTAGTTAATTAAATTATTTTCTATATTTATTTTACAAAGGGGTTACTATCAATAGTACCAATACTGGAGTCCTAACAGTGGTCCAGTGTGATGGAATAACATTAAATTGCCAATGTCGCCCTAAGTGCTGTTTTTATTCTATGTCGCCCTAAGTGTTGTGAAAAGAGATAAATTCACATAGGACAACTTGTATATGTGTAATTAATTACTTAGTTAATTAAATTATTTTCTATATTTATTTTACAAAGAGGTATCTATGAATAGTACCCATACTGGAGTCCTAACAGTGGTCCAGTGTGATGGAATAACATTAAATTGCCAATGTTGCCCTAAGTGCTGTTTTTATTCTATGTCGCCCTAAGTGTTGTGAAAAGAGATAAATTTACATAGGACAACTTGTATATGTGTAATTAATTACTTAGTTAATTAGATGATTTTCTATATTTATTTTACAATGGGGTTGCTATCAATAGTACCCATACTGGATTCCTAACAGTGGTCCAGTGTGATGGAATAACATTCAATTGCCAATGTCGCCCTAAGTGCTGTTTTTATTCTGTGTCGCCCTAAGTGTTGTGAAAAGAGATAAATTCACATAGGACAACTATGTGTAATTAATTACTTAGTTAATTAGATTATTTTCTATATTAATTTTACAAAGGGGTTACTATCAATAGTACCCATACTGGAGTCCTAACAGTGGTCCAGTGTGATGGAATAACATTAAATTGCCAATGTCGCCCTTAGTGCTGTTTTTATTCTATGTCGCCCTAAGTGTTGTGAAAAGAGATATATTTACATAGGACAACTTGTATATGTGCAATTAAATAATTAATTAGTTAAATTATTTGCTATATGTATTGTGCAAAGGGATACATATAAATAATACCCATACTGGAGTCCTAACAGTGGTCCAGTTTGATGAAATATTCATTAAATTGCCACTGTCGCCCTAAGTGTTGTTTTTATGATATGTTGCCCAAGTGTTGTGAAAAGGGCTAAATTCGCATACGTCAACATGAATATGTGTTATTAATTAATTAATTAGTTAAACTACTTGGTTTATTGTCTTGCAAATGGATTTCTATAAATAGTACCCACACTGGAGTCCTATACAGTGGTCCAGTGTGACAAAATAGTATTGTATTACATGTATATGTGTAATTAATTAATTAATTACTTAGTTAATTCCTTGCTAAATATATATTTCAAAGGGATTACTATAAATAGTACCCATACTGGACTTCAATGTGATGAAATTACATTAAAATGCCAATGTCGCCCTAAGTGTTATTTGATGCGATGTCGCCCAAAGTGCTGTTTCACAGTTAAATTCACTGAGATGCACTTAGGGCGACATCTATATGTCGCCCTAAGTGTGTTTGTGTACAATTAATTGATTATTTAATTAAAATCCTTGGTATTTGTATTTTGCAAAAGGATTATATTTAAAAGCACTCAAACTGGAGTCTTTACAATGGTCCAGTGTGAAACAATAACATTAAATTGCCAATGTTGCCCTAAGTGCTCTTTTTATCCTATGTCGCCCAACGGTCTAATTTAGAGTTATATATATATATATATATATATATATATATATATATATAGGAATCACAAATGATTTTCGAGTTGGTTAGCATCATGTTTGATCTCTGGAGTAAGGCAAAATATGTCACCGAAAACAGAACTAGTATTGTTCGATACAGGTGACAAACGCCTACAGTGGAATTACGACCTTCCTTACCGGTTTAGAACCTCTGGACATACAATCAGCGTCCATGGCCTAGTTGGTTAGGGTGTCCGCGTACAAAGCGGGAGGCCCGGGTTCGAATCCCGGTGGAGGCTGGAAGTTTTTACACTGTTCTTGATTTTCCAACTCATTACGATTTTCATTTATATATATATATATATATATATATATATATATATATATATATATATATATATATATATATAGAATAGATTCTGAAAGCAACAACTATATAATGAATCAACTGGGCAGCCCTAGTCGAAACACAGGTCTGTTTGCGCCTTCTATTTCCTTTTCTTTTTCTTCTTTCCGTGTTTGTCATCATATTTGGAGGCTGTCTATATGTTTATAGTGTTGAAGGTACAACGTGAAATGTTTATCTTAAGTAGCACCGACACTTCAATATACAAGAACCACTACATGATGAAACTTGGGATTGAGTTCTCATAATTCCTTTTCCGTTGCAAAAGCGCTTCTAGGACAGCATTCTTGAACAGATTTCGTCGAACTGTATGTCCATACTACCCGTTTATAAGATCCCATATAGGAAGCTCACGGTTTGCCGACTTAAAGAATCATGTTTTCTCAAAAGAATTAGGATAGTCTCCTCCCCCCCCCCAATCCCCTCCCACAACCCAGCACCTAACAAACAATTACATTCTGCATACGTTTAATAAGTGGACCGATGAAAAAGTGACAGGGCGCCATTTCTTGAACATGAAAGGAGCTTTGAATGACCTCGGCAATAACTTCTGTCACGTGGAACAGTCTACGCAATTCCCGAATATGTTTTTGCCTCTTTTAGTAAGGTCTTGCTTTTTTATGATCATTGAGCAAAATTAAAAACAAGAACAATTAAAAGGGAAAAGAAAGCAGAAATATTAAATTTTGCTTCTAACAATGAGTACGTACATCTGTATATTTATTACAATACATAAAAATTAATGATATATGTAATTTTATTTTAATAAAACATGGGGTAAATGTTCAAGCACCTTAGTTAAGTTGTGTGTACCTCCCTGCTTGTTGCTTAATCGCAGTTTTCGTTAAGTGTGAAATCAAGGACGTCATTCAACCGTAACCTATTAATTCAGTTTTAAATCTTTTCCAGGAAATATCGTAGAAAATCCATAAATTCGTTCGCCAAGAACCTTGAAGACACTGTACATATATTTTCCATATCGAGCTGCATTTTTTTATACCCTGTTGCAAACCAGACACTTCTCAAGTCCTCTTTTCTCTAAGTGTCCATTCCCGTTACTTCCATTTCCAGTTTATTATCTTTATAAGAGCAGAGGTAAATCTTTCCGCACCCATGACAGAGATACTGACGGATTTAACGCAAATTGCGTCGTTCAAGTCTCAATGTGTGTTTGTCAAATTTATATTTCGACCTTTCCAGTTTACTGCCTTAAAAAGCGCAGTGAAAATGACACCGTCCTTTGCAAGTTTAATATTAATATTCATTATTTTTATCGAGTTATCTGTCGTTAAACATTTTTAGCTGAATAAAATTCGCCAGATTTTTTAACGAGCCCGTAGATTCTACAAACTTTAATCAACATTTTCAAACCCCACCCAACAGATCATGCGCCAATTTAAATCCCTCTCTTTGTTTACGAACGTAAGGTTCGGGACTTACTTTCACTTTCGTGGCTATCCAGTGTTGAATAGTGTATTTCTTTCGGTCTTACCGATGTAGCTTGTACAATTATATCATTTCCTTCCATACAATGAATGAACAGGTATTTTCAGACTTTTCCACCGTGTAATTGGGTAAAAAAAAGTGGACGATACGAGTATATATAGGTTACATTTGTGTAATGGACATGCTAATATGGGCGGTCACAGAGAACTTACGGTAAATCGATCGCGCCATAAGGGCAACAGAAAATAATTTCTTTCTTTCGATTGCAACAGCTTTGCTCCATTAAACCACCTAGTCAGAGTGCATTTAGAATAAGAAATATTGAGTATGCTGCGGAAGTTTGTTTTCCGAAATTCATCTGCAAACACGTATCGTATTGAGACTTTAAGCACCGAAGCGGCTGGTGGCACTTGATACACAATGTACACATTGTTATGGGACACGATTTAACCATTTTCGGTACAGCAGTAGCTGTAACGCAGTGTTCCCAAATAATAACCTAAATGGATACTGCCTAAATGGATACTGCCTAAATACTACCTAAATGGAGGCAAAATAGGAAAATAACTAAATACAAAAAAAAGAACCCGGTTCGCTGAATTATCCCGGTACCGACTCCTGGCATTTCGTATCAGCATGATGCAGCATGTTACTTTAAAGGTTTGCTACGCTAATTGCTGTTATGCACGTCTTACATGGTTATATATTATTATGCTAATTTTTAAACGTAGCGCACAATCAGTGCAGTTCCAAGATATGGTCGAGTAACCTTACAGAATGTTATATAACTTAGTTTGCAAGGAGTGGCTCGCTCTCTTCTCCAAGTGGCACCAGCCTGTACGTCACGTCTTGTCGAAACAACCATTAAGTCTGCCTAGCACTAACAAAAACCCACCTTAAGGTTCCGGCCTTTCTTCACCTTGTCAACCAATCTGTGTGTAACTCTGTCTTAATTCTCTTTTGTATACCACCATGTTCCTGTTTTCTCCTGGTACTGTTATTTACCTGACATGGTCCTGTTCTCTTCCGGAACTGTTATTTTCATAAAGCGCCTTCCTGAAGCTTCCAGACCGCCCCCCCCATGTTACTTGAGCGAACACCGACTTCCCTGGGATGTGACACCCCGACGAAGAGCCCAGCGGTAGCCGAGGTACCTTCACGCGTTAAGCTAACTTTAAGTATACCGGTACTAAATGGAGACTATAATGGAGGAAAAATAGGAAAATAGCTAAATACTACAAAAAGGACCCGGTTCGCTGAATTATCCCGGTGCCGACTCCTGGCATTTCATATCGGTAAACCTGTTACTTGGAATATATTGACAGAATATACTTAATCCACGTGATTGAATAAACAAAGATATTCTTCGTTTTAGATATCTCTTACACCCATAGATATACTCCCGTCAGTTGGTACATCGGATCTATGAAAATCCAAATACACACGTCGGTAGTCGAATGTGTGCAGGTTTCAATCGATTGTCCTCTTCTAGATATGCAAAATTATTACTACTTACAAATTTCGATGTAATTTCAATACTTTTGTCCGCAATAAACGAATAAAGTGTCACACAAAAGAATGTAAATTATGATATAAAGAGCTCGCTATGTGCATGGTTGGTATTATGTTAACGAAAGCGTTCTCAACTTGATGCCTGCATCAAATGTCCTTTGCTATCCTCTGTTTCCAAAGATAGCAGAAAATGAATGCGCCGTGCTCCTTTCACAAAGTTTCACATTTCTTTGTGTCTTTTCAAGGTCAATTTATGAAGCTACCTTCATTGATGTCTGACTTCATGATAAAATCTTCCTGCTTTATTCGAGAGAAAGATTAGTAATCTATGGTTGTAGTATCCATTTCAAGTGTAAAAATAAATCAAAGCACTACAATACAGTTCCAAAACTTTAGATTATTTCTCATCCTTCATTGCATGCTATTATTACCTGAATGTTTTTCATCGCATTGATTTGTGTTTGTTTATGCAGAACAAGGCACTACGGCTATTGGTTTTATTAACTAGTATATTTCGAAATATTCCTCAAAATACAACTTTTTAACTCTGAAACTCTTCTATCAGCGGTTGCTCTCTACCACCCGATAAATCATAAGGCCAGTGTAAAATACCAAATCGTTAATGATCAAAATCTGCACATTTTGAAAGACTACCATTCTTTTGAGAAAAAGCCAGTGTATCGAACGTTTTCGAAGGATTTGCAAACTTGATTACGAGTATCTGATTTTAAGTGTTTAAAACTGACTAAAATCCGAGTCGGAAATCTACTGCATTATTAGAACAGGTGTGTCATGGTTATATTTGTGTGCACACAAGTAAGCAATAAGACATATCTCCCGAAAAATAAAAATATAAGGTTGTCTCGTTCTGTGTTCACTTGCAATGCCCCTTATGGTTTAAAAATACAGTAAAGAATCAAATTCACACCATTTATGAAAACCGCATAGTAGGTATCGGCTACACGAGTCACTCCAAAGACATTTTACCAAATCTAATATGTTAGAATCATAACTCGGAGGCTTCAAGATGTTAGCCTACCAATAAAAAGAGGGTCTACCATATAGTCGGGAAAATAATCGTCAATAAAAACGACATTATGGTGTCGACTTAAATGGCAATAATATGTTTTGGTCTTTTCTTTTCTAAATCAGAGGCTCTATAAAACAGGTAGATGAATTTATCAACATATTCACACAACCAGGCACATACCTCATCAAAGTAGAAATCATTCTTCGGGTAATTGTTTGTTAAGTTAAGAGATAGCACATTGATATGAGTCAATAAATAGTTGTTGGTGTTAATCATTTGACAAAAAGTAGGATGAAGCTATAGAAAGAAAAAGAGAACAACTATAATGTATTTCTGTATTTGTTCATTCTAATTTATTTTAACAGATTCGTTATAATTCAGTATTGTCAAATCTTTACCCCACTATTTTAGCGTTTTTACATCGTAATCCACAGTGATTAACAAATTGCCAACACGCAAAATTTCCCAATGAAATAAAAAATGTATCTAAATTCTAAAATATAGTCAGAGTACTACTACAATTACTCTTCAAACGCTTCTGTAAATACAAAACCTCGCTAAGTCTTCTTTTTTGTCCTGATAGTTTATTGTTATCTGGAATACTCTGACCGGCGAGAATTATCGAAAGTAATGCATCGAACGAATGGAATATTTGAGGATCTTGAATCCTTGCAGTAGGATAGACGTTTAGTCCTAAATTATTTGCATTAGGGAATTACTGTTGAATTATTTATTCTTAGTATAAGTGAGGACGGTTTTTGGCAAAAACATCCATAAAATGTCTTTTGTACTTCTTGTTCGCTTGGTTTCTTCAACACTTCATCAGGTTCGAGGCCGTATTTTCATTTCTGTTGACCTTATGTTGGTATAACCACCCGGGAATCTATACCAATAAATGGTATACGATCCAGTGTAAGGTGCATTGAGGTCACAATAATAATAATAATAATAGTGCCACCATCCGCTACTATAGTATTCGGCTAGGTCTAAACTAGAATAGTCGTCGTTGTCCTCGTCGCGTGTAGAGAATTCTTCACCGTTGTTATAATACATAGCGTCGTAACCTAGGTAAGAGGAGGAAAAGAGAGTAAAAAATCACGAACAGTACAGAACGAATTGAAGGCAATAACTATTACAATTCTGATAGTATATTAAAATATTGACTGGTCATTTCATGATTTCATGGAGCTATTAAATATTAAAATTTGACAGTTTTGCTCTTCTTATTATCTTTCTATATTTTGTTGTTATCACAAGCTGTACTTTGTATAAGTTACTGTGTGATGTTTTGACAGGCCTAAACATGTACTCGTGCATCCATTTAAGCATTTTTGTATGGGTATTGCTAATAAGAACAAAATACGGTGTGTGTACATATTGACTGTTATTTTGCTCCAATGTTTGTCATTGGACTAATGTTTTGTGTTACGAAAAAACGCAACCTTGTTTGTAAATGTGATCATGTATTCGGGATAGCTATCGGCATGAGCCACTGAGGGTACTTAACACTAAATTTGTCGAGCAAGTGCTTGTATTTTGTTTATTATATCAAATTAACTGAAATTATTAACTTTTGTATAATAATGTTCTGCATGACTATGACGGTACGACATTACGCCGGTTTTTATTTACTTATTTTCGGTTTAAGTTTTAGGTTATACCACTCTTGTTATATTTACACAATGAATCACCTGTCTGGTTCTTTCCCTCTCTTGATAAATCATGATGCTATATTTAACCATTGTGATTCCAAAGTTATTGTATTTCGGAATATTATATCGTTAGACTATTGGTCTATTGTTTTCTTTCTGAAAATTGGAAAGCTAAATTCAAAATGACAAGTTGCAGCCGATACCAATTCAAATTAAAATGTTCTCCCAATCATGTAAAGAATAATACATATCAAAATTGTATGTATACATTTATTTCCCTTATATACTTTTTGTTGGGTGTGAATGGGGGGGGGGGGCGGGAAGAGGCTGCACTGCATAAACATGTTAAAAATCTGATAGCATCATCTGTATCGCTTTTGCCATTTGTGATTGTGGAGCTCCATGTATTTTACTTCACACTTAAAGCTGGTATTCCATGTCATAAACACTGGGACGTTACGGCATTCTTAAATCATATTACATTTGTCCAGCCTGGTCGATTGAATGTGGTGAGAAGAGATGACGAACAGTCACTTTAAAGATGAATATCTACGAGGTTAATCTATCATTCGTCCGATCTTGGATGCATCAAGTCATCTTGTTGCAGTTAATTAATGTTTAATTGGCGTTGTTATGTACAATGAAATGTAAATATCATCTCCTAGTTTAATATACGGCACATATAGCTGCTATCGTAGGTATGGTAATAACGTCTTAATGTAAAGTTAATAGTGGATTCTCATGAGATATTTTGTTTTCTCTGTCTATCTTGAAAGCATTTAGCTTGTGGTAACTTCCCAAAAATAGTTTTAGTCGCATATGCCACAACTACATACATTATATGGCTAATCACATTGCTTTTAATATCGATATTACATATTTGTCACATTTCATAAACGCTGAAAGAAGTCCGTTCAATCATAGGTCATTTAGCTATTATATTATTTGACTACCAGACACATCAGATTATATAATGTAGTTGGGAAAGAAGAAGAAGAACTCACCTACTGTACTGGAAGAGTCATAACCACTGACGCTGAGCAAGTAATTAGTTCCCTCATTGCCTACGCTGAAGGAACTGTACTTTGCATAATAATGTTCTCCAGATTTGGAGACAAAGTCTATTCTTAGTTCATATTGGGTTTGGCTCGTCAAGGCTGCAAGTTTGTCATTGCCAAGCCAGAAACTTCCATTGATGTCGCCGAAACCATTTTTGTAATCGTTCCAGTATAGGTAAAAGTCGACACTACTATCAACACGGCGTTGAAAAACCTGTCAGTTCAGTAATTAAAAGAAGAAGGACTTAATCAATAAAAAAGCTGGTTATCGATCTCGAATGAACGGTAACTACTTTGCTACAAGGGTTATCATACATTTTCAAAACTTGGTATTAATTCAGATGCAAAAGTCAAAATATTTCATTGCTTCTCCAACGGTAGAAGTGGAGCTTGTATTTTCATGCATATGATGAAATGAATTTAGGATCGAATTTCGATTTGAAAATGCAATGCAGTTTCTTTCAAATAACCACGAACAAGACATGTCAAAAGCAACATGTCCAGGCAACTACAATTGTACATTATAAATAGAACTCCATTAATCAATCGCTATAATGATTGTCTATATAGGACGAAATATACATGACTCTCTAATTTGATAAAATATAATTTAGACTTACTTATAAGAAATATTCATACCAGAAAAGTTCTCCACGATACAGGAAACAAAATCAATCAACTTGATAGACCTTCAACTCCACTATCCCAGTTCCCTTACATTAAGACAGAAACCGCTTTAGACTAAGTTTCAAAGTTAACAATATTTTTGGTGAGATTTAATATCTTACAGCGTCCAGATGGACCACTGCATTTCCTTCTATAATCAGTTGTGAACCTGATAAGAAGTACAACAATGGCTACGAAATTTAAATGAATGGAACGTTACCAATATTTAACCTTGAAATAACTAACACATGAATGGACAATCAGTTACATACCAACCAGCCTCCTCCATCTGTGACATCGCACGTGACCTGAAATGGCACATCTGTCCACCCAGCTGGTTGTATACTTTGCTTGCTATTCGATATTTCTCCTCTAAATCCACCACAGTCTGGGGAAGTGTCTTGAGTACACCGGACTCCGTCGCCCGTGTACCCTGTGTTACAGTAACACTTTAATATACCTCGTCGTTCCTCACAGTTAGCATTGGGACTGCACCGGTATGTATCGTCACAGCTTAACAGACCGCCGTTGCAAGAACATCGTTTGGTACAAGTAGGGTTCACATATACTTCACCTTCCTAACAAGATGAAACGGTGAGCGTTTCAAGTAGATACATGATACGAAAATCCTTCAATGGGAATACTCAATGTTTCATGTCAAGGCATAATGAGCAGAGCAATAGGTGACATTCCTTCATAAAATTAGAGCAGCTACAGGGTAAATGTATTACGTTTTTAAAATTAATCATTTCACGCACTATAATAACTGTTTTGTTCCGGCATTTCTTCTCATTGTAAATTAGTTTGATACGTAAACATTTAGGAAATGGTATCTTACCGCTAGGACTACTCCTTGGCCTTTCTCCGCTTCCTCTATGAAGCAACCACAGTCCTCTCTAGGTATACAGTCTTCCCCGTCCATCAAGAACCCATTGGGACAAACGCAAGTGGGTGTACTAGAGCATGATTCAGTGCATGTAGGATTGGCGCATGAACCTTCGCATTTACACCTGTTGAGAACCTTGTTGGTGGGACACCACTCGATGCATGGGTCTGGAATAGGAATAACGATCAAGTTACGACATCAAAAAGGAAAGCTTCATGCAAAGTGTACGATGATCTATTATCTCAATAACACATCATGTTCATAAATTATCATTTGATATTGTATAAAAATGCGAAACATGCTTCACAGCTAAAATGACATATCTAAATAAACCAATGAAATAAATAGCAAACCGCTCTCTGTCCTTACTAGATGAACAAAATACATCGATTTATGGAGAAACTAAGTCTGAGCTAAGTGCTTGATAGCAGTGGCCCACAACGTACTCATGAAAGTAAATTTACATGCTGCAAAATGAATATTAAATATTACTACGAGCTCATTCATCTAAAGATATTTTGGTTAATGGCATGGATGTAAGGTTGGTTCAGGTGGGAAGTATATCGTTAGTAAGCGAAACATTGACGCTCTGTATCACACCGCAGGTCAAACATATTACTATCATCGAATTATTGAAACATGTGTGAACAACAAAAATCGCAATATTTTAATTTCACTGTTTAACAGTTAGCAAACATATTAAATGTCACTTCGGGCGAGAAACGTGTCCAGTTTAGAAGTGTATCAGTTTAATAACACACCTGCTGCTCCAGTATACTCTCCAGTGCTACCCAGTTTGTAATGACTGAAGCCGTCACTGATGCGGAAAGTTTCATACGTCACGAAGAATGAACAACCGGATTCTGTAGTTATATCCATGCGGAGCTGATATTTCCTCTGATTGGTGATGTAGGATATCTTCTCATTGCCGAGCCAAAATTCATGAGAAAGGAAACCAAAACCGTTTTCATATTCGTCCCACGTACGATTGAAGTTGATTGAACTATCCTTTCGTCTCTGTATGACCTGTTGAAATAATTTGAGACATAAAACTGATTGAATTGCGAGACCGTTAGTTATTACCTGTAAGACTAGTGTGAAACAAAAGATATGCAAAACTATACTGAAACATGGAACAAACAACCTGCAGGAAGAGAAGAATGAGATAATATAAACAAATTAAAATCACTTACAAACCACACCAAATGTATATTGATGCGAATACTATATAAATATTACCAATGCATGAGTTGTGTCATCTTCGCCAATTTAGTATTCTTATTGAAGTCAGGAATATGTGGAAAGTATTACAACGTATTGGAAAACCATGTAGGAATATAAGTATGGTGCAGACTGCTTTTGTGAAAGAGCATGACAGATGATTCGACCAACCTCTTTTCATAAGACATAAATATTGTGTAAAGCTTGCCGAGCCCAATGTAATATCAAACTATATATTATTACATCATAATAATATGAAAAGTTCTGTATTATGAGAAATGTATTATTTCAACAAGAATAATTTCAATTGTGGTGACAAATCTTGCAATGTAAATACAATATTCACAGTATAAAATACAACACCTACCGTCCATCCACCATCACCTAGACTGTTGTTACAAGATACTTCAAAAGGTTCAGGATAGCCGTCTGGTTTGATGACGTAAACACCATCGTTTCTAGACGATGGACATTGGCTTAGCAGTTCATGGCAGTCTCGTGGATACTCAGCACGTTGGTAGAGGAAAAACGATGACGCTAAAAGGAAAAGGTAACACAACATAAGCATAACTTACATCAAGCTAAGAGGTTTAACTCCGGAGACACTTGTGTCACAACAGAGATCATATAGCCTACCTTTAGTGTTTACTTTGTCAATGTTCACAACCACTTGCGTCATTTCCTGATCACGTTATAAAAGTTTGGCATGGGCAATTACGTAGATGTGATTTTAAAATCTAGTTACTATTACTTACTGGTCTGTACTGTTTCAAACATTTTCCATTTTTTTTAAATGAAGTCACTCGTTTTATCTTATATTCCTGAAAAATTTGGTATGTTAAGCATTTGAATAATACATAGCAATTAAAAACCTCATTTTAAAGACGATCAATATTTTTTTTAACGAATTTCGTTTCCTATACATCATAATTATCATACACAAAAAAGTACTAAAGTAAACAAATTATCTTTAAAAAATTAAAATTCTTTGAAGTTACATAGTGCTTATTATACTCACAAATGTTATGTTAACAACATATGATATCTTTGAAGATACTTCCCAAACGATTTGTATATCTTATACGTTCATAATTGTTTGGAAATTCTCCAAATGTTATGATATAGTTGTATCTTAAAGACAAACAATATTATTTTCACTCGTCTTTGAAGGTTAGCTTGTGGTTGGGATAAAGGGGAAGGAGAATGGAGAAGGGAGAAGGGAGAAGGGAGATAAGGTTAAGAAAATGCTAAAACGTTGTTAACGTTTTGAAGTTTTTAATATGATAGAAACACTTACTTAACGTTTGGTCTCCGTAGTCACTAATGCTCCTTTGACGTTCCGGCTAAAATAAGGTCAAAAATATGTATTAACAATGATCGTCCAATAAGGACAGGGTACAATTATATAGTAAAACATGTCAACGTTACATTTTTCTTATTTTCCATTGTCCTATATTTAGGTTAGTTCAACTTTTATTTTATTTTTTCATATATCAATTGCAACATTTCACATAGCTGCTTGTTATTTTAGGACAAGTTAGAGAAGAGTTATTGACGCAGTCATGTATCTTTGCAAATACTTTGCAAATTTCACATCTGCATTATGTTAACACGAATTTGGAGTAAATGGAAATTGTTCTTTGTACTGGCAATGAAAAAATATATAACCTTTACACACATTAAATGATCGGGATTATTAATATAGCAAGTTCTTTATTGATATCATGCAGCTGTTTGGGATAAATCTGATAAATCTGAAAATTTGTGGCGACAACGAACTGACAACGACATCAGCGATTAAATCAATTGACAATTCTTACAACAGCAACGTTTGGATGAGTAAAATTAGTATATCTTTTGATTTTCTTTATTGCCATTGTTCATTTACATTAATTTAGTATACAACCTAAATATATTACACTAGTTAAGTAGTTAATTAAGTCGACAGCGTATTTAATGTAACGGAATTAGAACAATTTTCTTTAATCGATTATGCATCTTTAGAGCTTACGAAACATCTATGAAAAGCTAGATTAAACATGTTTGACAGCCACCGAGAACGCTTTTTGATATTACAAAGAACAAAATGTACACAATACGCTAATTGTTTGACGTTTATTGCAGCGGTTTGTTAACCTTTAGTTTTCATCGTTAACTTTAGAGAAGAAACTACCTCTTAGAAAATGCTATCATTATTTCGTAATTTGACTAAGTATTTTGTAGAATTGTTAACTTAAACATTGTCCTTTAAATTTGAAAAAAAAAACGTTGTCTGGGCATAGACGACAAATGAAATTGACAGGCATTTATCAATTATCATGTAACTAAAGTAACTGTTCATGACCTTAAGGTTGACTTAATAATGAGATAACAAAATGTATTGTCTTATAACTTAGAGTTGACTTGAAAAAAATGACTTGAACACTTATTCTAAGTTCAAAAGCAGGCATCCTGCGTAATGACTTTTTCAATAAAAGTGTTCACACTATAATTAAAAAAAAATCATTAACTACTTCGATACGTTATCATGATATTTCGACAAGTTTTCTAAGTTCAAGAGTTGGCATCCTGAGCAAATAACTTTTTGCAAAAGACTACAACGGTACATTATCATGATTTTCCAATAAAGTAAATCAAGAAGAATTTGGGTGACAGAATATTAAACTGCGTTCCCAGAGACAGAAAGGACTATTGTTTTAGAAAGATTGAGTGTTTTACCAAATAAGTGAAACTCAAAGAAAATGGCTCTTTCATATCCACTGGGTGTTTTGAAGATAAAGTTAAAGTTTTCAAGAAGACATATGTTCGTCAAAGCTGAATATTCTCAGATATCTATTCAAAATTGTCATATCTGTATTAGTAGATTGCTGCCGTTTATTGAAGACAAAAAAGAAAACAATATAGATACGACAAAGTTTGGTTGAGTTGTAGAGGAGTATGACAATAAATATGATAAGCAGTTTTAATTTTGACGTGAATTCAGGTGAATATTGAAGATTAAAAGTAATCCGATAAAGATGTCACTTCTCTCAGTACAAAACACAAGCGATGAAAGTTAAGGTTTGAGTTAAGCATTGTCTTGAAAACCAATTTTGTTTTGTTTTAATATCCCATATATTCAGGTTGTTTTTATGCCCATCAATTTCTTCTAGACAATGAACATTTACTATATGCCCATTAGGTATCACGTTCTTGATATGACTTTTATAGTTTAAAACATTTGTTTAAGGAGACCTATTGGTTAATAAAGATTTGGTTCTAATGTATAATAACGTTCGATAGAATTTTTGTAGAAAACATAATTATATAAAAGAACCGTTAGAATCTTCATAATAACATATTTTTCTTGTAAATTGTTTAATTAATTAATTCACATGAAACAAGTTCATAAAAATACTTTGCAAATTTCACATCTGCATTATGTTATCGCGAATTTGGATTAAATGGAAATTGTTCTTTGTACTGGCAATGAAAAAATATATAACCTTTACACACATTAAATGATCGGGATTATTAATAGAGCAAGTTCTTTATTGATATCATGCAGCTGTTTGGGATAAATCTGACAAAAATGAAAATTTGTGGCGACAACGAACTGACAACGACATCAGCGATTAAATCAATTGACAATTCTTACAACAGCAACGTTTGGATGAGTAAAGTTAGTATATCTTTTGATTTTCTTTATTGCCATTGTTCATTTACATTAATTTAGTATACAACCTAAATATATTACACTAGTTAAGTAGTTAATTAAGTCGACAGCGTATTTAATGTAACGGAATTAGAACAATTTTCTTTAATCGATTATGCATCTTTAGAGCTTACGAAACATCTATGAAAAGCTAGATTAAACATGTTTGACAGCCACCGAGAACGCTTTTTGATATTACAAAGAACAAAATGTACACAATACGCTAATTGTTTGACGTTTATTGCAGCGGTTTGTTAACCTTTAGTTTTCATCGTTAACTTTAGAGAAGAAACTACCTCTTAGAAAATGCTATCATTATTTCGTAATTTGACTAAGTATTTTGTAGAATTGTTAACTTAAACATTGTCCTTTAAATTTGAAAAAAAAAACGTTGTCTGGGCATAGACGACAAATGAAATTGACAGGCATTTATCAATTATCATGTAACTAAAGTAACTGTTCATGACCTTAAGGTTGACTTAATAATGAGATAACAAAATGTATTGTCTTATAACTTAGAGTTGACTTGAAAAAAATGACTTGAACACTTATTCTAAGTTCAAAAGCAGGCATCCTGCGTAATGACTTTTTCAATAAAAGTGTTCACACTATAATTAAAAAAAAATCATTAACTACTTCGATACGTTATCATGATATTTCGACAAGTTTTCTAAGTTCAAGAGTTGGCATCCTGAGCAAATAACTTTTTGCAAAAGACTACAACGGTACATTATCATGATTTTCCAATAAAGTAAATCAAGAAGAATTTGGGTGACAGAATATTAAACTGCGTTCCCAGAGACAGAAAGGACTATTGTTTTAGAAAGATTGAGTGTTTTACCAAATAAGTGAAACTCAAAGAAAATGGCTCTTTCATATCCACTGGGTGTTTTGAAGATAAAGTTAAAGTTTTCAAGAAGACATATGTTCGTCAAAGCTGAATATTCTCAGATATCTATTCAAAATTGTCATATCTGTATTAGTAGATTGCTGCCGTTTATTGAAGACAAAAAGAAAACAATATAGATACGACAAAGTTTGGTTGAGTTGTAGAGGAGTATGACAATAAATATGATAAGCAGTTTTAATTTTGACGTGAATTCAGGTGAATATTGAAGATTAAAAGTAATCCGATAAAGATGTCACTTCTCTCAGTACAAAACACAAGCGATGAAAGTTAAGGTTTGAGTTAAGCATTGTCTTGAAAACCAATTTTGTTTTGTTTTAATATCCCATATATTCAGGTTGTTTTTATGCCCATCAATTTCTTCTAGACAATGAACATTTACTATATGCCCATTAGGTATCACGTTCTTGATATGACTTTTATAGTTTAAAACATTTGTTTAAGGAGACCTATTGGTTAATAAAGATTTGGTTCTAATGTATAATAACGTTCGATAGAATTTTTGTAGAAAACATAATTATATAAAAGAACCGTTAGAATCTTCATAATAACATATTTTTCTTGTAAATTGTTTAATTAATTAATTCACATGAAACAAGTTCATAAAAATACTTTGCAAATTTCACATCTGCATTATGTTATCGCGAATTTGGATTAAATGGAAATTGTTCTTTGTACTGGCAATGAAAAAATATATAACCTTTACACACATTAAATGATCGGGATTATTAATAGAGCAAGTTCTTTATTGATATCATGCAGCTGTTTGGGATAAATCTGACAAAAATGAAAATTTGTGGCGACAACGAACTGACAACGACATCAGCGATTAAATCAATTGACAATTCTTACAACAGCAACGTTTGGATGAGTAAAGTTAGTATATCTTTTGATTTTCTTTATTGCCATTGTTCATTTACATTAATTTAGTATACAACCTAAATATATTACACTAGTTAAGTAGTTAATTAAGTCGACAGCGTATTTAATGTAACGGAATTAGAACAATTTTCTTTAATCGATTATGCATCTTTAGAGCTTACAAAACATTCTATGAAAAGGTAGATTAAACACGTGTGCCAGCCACCGAGAACGCTTTTTGATATTACAAAGAACAAAATGTACACAATACGCTAATCGTTTGACGTTTATTGCAGCGGTATGTTAACCTTTAGTTTTCATTGTTAACTTTAGAGAAGAAACTACCTCTAAGAAAATGCTATCATTATTTCGTAATTTGACTAAGTATTTTGTAGAATTGTTAACTTAAACATTGTCCTTTAAATTTTGAAAAAAAATGTTGTCTGGGCATAGACGACAAATGAAATTGACAGGCATTTATCAATTATCATGTAACTTGAAAAAATGACTTGAACACTTATTCTAAGTTCAAAAGCAGGCATCCTGCGTAATGACTTTTTCAATAAATGTGTTCACACAATAATTAAAAAAAATCATTAACTACTTCGATACGTTATCATGATATTTCGACAAGTTTTCTAAGTTCAAGAGTTGGCATCCTGAGCAATGACTTTTTGCAAAAGACTACAACGGTACATTATCATGATTTTCCAATAAAGTAAATCAAGAAGAATTTGGGTGACAGAATATTAAACTGCGTTCCCAGAGACAGAGAGGACTATTGATTTAGAAAGATTGTGTGTTTTACCAAATACGTGAAACTCAAAGAAAATGATTCTTTCATATCCACTGGGTGTTTGTAAGATAAAGTTCTTGTGAATCTTCGATATCTCCAAATGACGGACAGAAAAAATACTGTTCCTTTTTTCTGGACTCGTTAGTAAATGTTAGCAACCCAAATCTTCCTTGTCAAGATTTCTCTTTTGTTGAATATTTTGTAACATTTTCATGATGCGAAATAGCGGAATTAAATATATGTACATCAACATATTAAAACAACGTGTCAGAAGTAGAGTCAAATGTTGTCTCCTATAATTAGCAGGCGTCTACGAAAAAGTCTAGACTTTTCAAAGTAAATTCAGTTTATGGGTCGGATCGGGATTTTCAAGATTAAAGAAATTTATTGATTAAAGCACTTAATCATAACTAATCTAAGTGTAAATATTACAACGTAAGCATTTGGTAAGATAAAATGTTTGTTGTGTGAAAAATGTCGTTGAATAGTTTTTATTAATCAACTCTCCCATTGCCATCAAATATAGACATTTAAACAAAAGAAAGGAAAAATAAAAATCTTAGGCTATATGAATTAACATTTTTATTTTATGTGGATAAGGGAAATTTAGTTATTAAATGATATATAGATCAACATAAGATTTCGATTGAAGTAGCCGTTAAGTAGAAAGTCTCGGTTTAGCCGTGTAAATGTTAATTAATCAGGTAAGAAGTTAAAAAAAATAGGGTAGGGGTATTAACGGGTTAGATTATCGGTTGGAGCATTACAGACATACTTTAGTAAGACAAGTAGACAATATAGGTCATTGCTTTAACGTTCTAAACCTCTTCAATTCATTTTGCTGTGGTAGATTAGCCTATATAAAAGCAACGATTTTCTGTTTATGGTATTTATAGGTATATTATTTTAATATTGAATTTTTCTTTCGATTTCCTCCGTGTCTGTCAAAATATAACGTTTTTATAACAACGCCACAAAAAAAGCGCAATAATTCAAGTATATTAAGTACAAATCGCGGCTAACTAAGATACTCCGCTTTTTTGTTTTCAACGACAATGTATTTTACTGTTCACAGTGTGTCTATATTTCGCAGATTAAATTATATGAATTAATGATATGTACTTCAATTGAAAGAATCCGTCTGATGGTTTCTTGAACAGAGTCATTATTATAGAAATTAAGGGAATAATGTAAAATATACCCTTTGGTAAATGTATTCTATACTACTATTTATAGTAATAGAAGACTCAAAACGCGAAACGATAAACTAACAACCAGTACGTGTGACTTAATCGAATTCGACTTCTTTATTACTGTAAGTTAGCATTTTTGAAGTAATATTTTTAACTCTTAGATAGATCAACTGAAAGTAAATCGCTAACAGAGAGTGTAACAAGGTTTAACATCGCAGATCGAAAAAAAACCAATTGAGTTCTGCTTGAACATCGAAACGGTACAGATGTTACAACTGAAATATAAAAGTAAAGGAAAAAACTTACCTCTCGTTGAGAAGACACGCTGCTGGAAATAAAAATGATGAGAAAAAGAGAGGTTAAACCCCCACGATGTCTTTTAAACAAGGACAACATGATAACAAGTGACCTCTTGCTGTTTAAGGTTGGAATGAATTCCTAATCCATACTGCAACAATTGAGCTACATACGAAATTATCCGGAATTGTACAGTGTTGCTAGGGAACCATTCTCATACTCATTCGTCTAGACATATTATTCGTCTAGACATATTATATATTATATAAGTACTCCTGTCAAGGACATTCGGTGTGGCTCACGTGGTTTATGTTCAGATTTCATGGCACCATTACAGTACGGTACAAGTTACTACCTTAAAAGGTATTGAAATGATGCAAGACCATACGTCATATTTAATTTTCATTTCTTGGCATCGTTAAACTACACAAATAAAGCAATTATAAAAACCTCAGAAGTGGCATGACAATTAAGCAATATAATTTGGTGCAGTAACTTATTGTTGTTATATTATAGACGAAGAACTGATGACCTAAAATGCAGTAGGGCATCTGTGGGATTTGAGGTCTGAAAGTGAGGGACAAACCTGCGGGAAGGGTCTAAGGGGAGGCGGTGAATTTGATAAATCACAAATATGTTATATGTTACATCCCAGTACTAGTTGTGTATTTGAAAACGCAATCATGCTATCTGCATAAATGTGTTGCCAGATTCATTTAGCAATATAAAAAGTAACAATTAGTCAATGTTACCTGTGGAGTTGACTAATCAACAAGTGACCAAGACTAAGTGAGAGAGCTGTATGAGTCATCGATAGCAGCAGTTCTGGAGGAAGGCTCACTTGTGTGGAATGATGCATAGAACCAAATGCCACAGTGACCAGGGGGGGGGGGAAGAAGCTTCCAAAAAGTGGGGGCACAACATCAGAGGGGCAATTTCTCATTCCACAACCACCACTGGTAATGCTATAATCCGATACACACCTGCCATACCACTTACATATATATGATGTGTTAGTATGCTATCAATACTATTATGGTGCACGTGAGTAATTCAAATAAAATATCAAAATTAACAAAGGCTCAAGATATCCAAAGACAGTTCTTCATCAAAGGGGACATTTTAAATGCCAGTAGGGCACATTTGCTATTTTGGGAAAACGTGCCCCCAGTGCCCCCCCCACCCCGACTCCTACCCCCTGTCACAGTCACATTGGTAGTAGTAGTATACTAGTACCAGTTCGTTTTGGATCGAAAGAATAATCGTCACAATGGATCCATCTTTCTTATAGCCTGTGTAGTGACATATAAAGCAGTATAAAAATATCGTAGACTTGTCAGTGTTGCTGTGGTATACCGATCGAATCTGATAAAAACAAAACACAAGGTATGGGGAAAAGTTGGGGAAGGGGGTGGGAGCAATTTCCTCCTTGCCCCCTGTTATCCCGCCACTGCAGTATGATGAGGTAATAAACTAGCGAAATGAAATTAACTTCTTTTTTCTTTAATTCAATAGATCTCTTTCGTTGATTCGACATCCATACTTGTTTATTATTGTAAATGTATCATATTTCAACTAAAATGTGATCCTAATTCCCCCCATCGAAAACTACATATTTTCTTCTATTTTAAACAGGCACACTTGTTATTATACATTCTTGTTAATGCTACGGTAATTATTTGTAGTTGCCAATACTATAAAACTTATTAAAGCCTTAATTTTTGCAATGCATGGCTTTTTCACTGTGGGTTTCCTGTTTTTTGTCTTTTTTTATGTGTCTTATTGCCAACTCGGTCACGCCGCTAAGAAGTGTCAGAAGGAAATTCAATAGTTTTCTTTAAGTGTTATGTGTTACACGCACAGGATAAATAGTATTTCCTCGTTCATAAAAAAACCCAGGTAAGTGTTTTATAAGGTGCCAGGTAAAGAAAAAATATCGACAGATAAATATATATATATATATATTTATTTATATATATATATATATATATATATATTTACTTATATATATATATATATATTTACATTGATATTTATATATTATAAAGAAGATCAAGGATACTCCAACAAAATTGAATTACAGAAAACCAGAGAAATAATATATCACTCACAATTAATAAATTAGGAGTATTGGTTAAGAAAATAAATTTGAATTTCGGATGGATGGATGGATGGATGGATGGATGGATGGATGGATGGATGGATGGATGGATGGATGGATGGATGGATGGATGGATGGATGGATGGATGGATGGATGGTTGGATGGATGGATGGATGGATGGATGGATGGATGGACGGATAGTTCAACCATATCCTTCGTTAAACAATATTTAACAATGAACTAGTAAATTACATTGATTTCAATTAACTGCAAGTGTCACTGTTGTTGCATGAGCTAACTCTTTCCGAACATTTACCTTCCTTAATGCTTTTCGATTAGACAATCAAACAAATTTCGACACTTTTGTGCCAAGTACATCAAACTCATCAACCCCCACCCCCCCCCCCCCATCAATAAGTGTTAACTTGAAATGTGAACTATGTACTTCTCCATGTAGAAAACAATATTCTGAACATTCACGAACTTAGAATCACTTATATACACAATGCAACTTCAGCATATCTGTATATATCAAGTTTATGCCCTCATCGTTCCTAAAGTTTAAGTACAGCCTGTCCGGATGGGTTCTGTTTGCATAAAGCAAAAACATAAAGAAAAGTGTTTTTCAACGTCAAAGCAGTTCAAAAGAGTCAAAGTTATGTGTGAAAATGATTATCAAAGAATATACGGAAACTTGTTAGTCATTTAGCCTGCATGTCATTTTATCCATACGAGAAGACTGCTGTGCACTGCAGTAGGCTACTGATTTAAGTAATTCACCCTCTGTGTTTAAATTGAAAGTAAAATAAGAACATTTGAATATTTTGCAATGTTTCATAAAGGCTTCGGTAGATTTTTAAACTATATTGCGGAGTGCACTGAGCTACCATTTGTATTGCATAAACCGATGTGTTTACATATACTTTATTCATACAGCTGTTAAACTATACATAGCCTATACAACGATGGGGAAGAACTTTTGTTTCTTCTTCTCTGTGATTGTCTGGATGATGCTGACAAGTGGTTTATTATCTGTGGTTTCGGGCACGGTAGGTAGTTTGTTGTTTAATACAGGTAATACATTCATTGTGTATTGAATGGGGCAAACAAACCCAATCATGATCTTTGGCTTATATGAGAGAGATCTTTCTGAAGAGAAACTTGCCTAAACAGTTCTTTGTGTGTGTGTGTGTGTGTACGTTTGAGATATATACTGATTTAATAGTCGTGTCAGGCCTCTATGTCGTTTTGTAAATCTGTGATGTCATAGTTCTACTGGGATCTGAAACCTTTTACGTTCTCTCCTTTTTTTAAATGTTTTTAAAGCAAAATATTGCTAATAGTGTTGAAACTAAAACAAATGCAATTATTAGGTCGTGTTAAATATTTAATTTTGTATAGCGATCATTTGCAAAACCCATCTCCATTACTGAAAATAATAGTTGTAAACAAATAACAAAATAAAGCTTGGAGTTCAGTGAATCGATGCTGTCACATTTAAACAGGGTCAAGTGTCCTTGAGTGTAAAGTAACATTTACATATTTCCAAAACTGGAATAAGATTTTTCTTAGTTGTGTCGGGAAAGTTGTTCAAGACATTAGTATATATTACATATACCCCAACAAATATGCTACAATTTGTGTCGGCGTAAAATGTATTTTCATATTAACTTCCTAATCAAATCAAACAAAATTTGGGACGTCTTCACATTCGTGAAAAGAAACTAAACCCATTATCTTCCATGTATGTATGTTATAAAGTTAGATTATATAACATTTAATTTAGTACCCCAGGAAATGAGACCCCGTGAAATATTAGGTTAATGACATTCGTGTGTATGTTTCTCAACACTTCAATTTACAGTAATTTTGTAATGATAGCTCGTTAATGATCTCAACCATGAATGTGATATAATCGGAATATTTGCTATCATGTAAACAGACATTTAAATCAAGGCCTATAGCTCTCATATACGTATAAACAAACTGTCTATTATCAATCTTATATATATATATATATATATATATATATATATATATATATATATATATATATATATATATATATATATATATATATATATATATATATTAATTATATTGGACATTGATATATCACATTAACTACGGAGTTAAATATTTCTCTGCTTAATGTTATAGCGATTAATTGTGCTTCGTCGTTTTCTAGAAGCGAGTCCGTATACTTGGTGCTCTTATTGCTATCATAATTGTCTGTACTGGAGCTAGTACTTTACCCTCAATTGCATGGGGGTTGGGCACGCAATTAGGGTTTAGGGCACTTATCTTGTGAGGGCAGGCTTATAAAGGTTAGGGACAACTTCTCTATTAGGAAGTTGATTTAGATCAATAGGGAACAAAATTTGAAATTGATAATTTTATAAAAAATGCAAATTATATGCAAATTATAATAAGCAAATTAGGACGCACTTTTGTTTTAAATGGAAAACACCAAAATACAATAAAATCACTAATGACTTCAAAATTGACTTCAAAATATATGATAAAGGTTTTTCTGGGGTTGCTCTTTCAGATGATACCAACTTTTCTGAAATCTGTTGAGGATTGACATAGTTATGACTGATTTCATTTAGTACAAATGTTGTTTTCTTTGTTTACTTTCTCCAATTACAGCCTAACGTTGGCATAACGTAAGGCCTAGCCTAACCTTTTTTGTAAACAACGCTATTGACTTACAATTTCTGGATCCTCAAAAAGGACCGAATCTTGATAAACTGGTTCGACCAGAACGTCCTGGTCCTCATCATCAATGGTATTGGTATCTGACCAATCGTCCCACATCTCTAGGACCTATTGGGCCGTAAATTTGGGGGGGGGGGGGGCTGTATGCAGCCACGCCATATTTGCAAGTGTACAGTAGGTACAGTACACCAGCTGACACTGAGCTGTACTAACAGATCAGTGGCACAGTATTACGCAACAGCGGCGGTTGCTATCAATTTTCAAAGGAATGCGAGGGCGCTATGCCATAACTATCAATTACAAATGTTGCAGTGGCCTAAATATCTAAAAAAAGAAAAAAAATATCACGTACCTAGGTTGAAGCGTTCGGGAACGATAATTTTTTCAAAAATGAACGGATTTGGCCGATTTTGGTGTCAAATTACAGGAAATTTCAAGGACATTTGCATTTTTTCAGAACTCTTTATAGATGTATTGCTGAAATGCTCAGAATATGTTCAAAACATGTTAGGGTTTATTCCAAATATAATGGGGGGGCTTGTTCAACTCTTATTTTCTGTCACGATTTTTTTGATGCGAACATCGATTTTTAGCCAAATTACGTCATTTTCAGATTGACCTTTGACCTTTGAGCCCCACCCACTAAAAAAAATACAGTTACCCCCCCCCCCCCCCCGTTTTTATTTGTTTTATACACAAACGTATGGTCTTAGCTACATTTCAATACCTAAATGAATGTTTTAGGGTGTAAGATGGCTGAGTACTATTTTTTTTTTTTTAAATTCAATGATTATTTGGGTCCATATCGACCCAGTTTGCAAATATTTCTCTGCTTAATGTTATAGTGATGTTATTGTGCTTCGTCGTTTTCTAGAAGCGAGTCCGTATACTTGGTGCTCTTATTGCTATCATAATTGTCTGTACTGGAGCTAGTACTTAAGGATGTGTACCTGTACTTATATTCGCGGACTGATATTCTATGAGAGTTACACAAAGCCTACACTACGCATTCACACCAGTAGAATCACTGTGGCTTAGTGGTACGTGACACGAAGATCCGGGGTTCGATTCCTACCTCGTAGTATGACCAAGTGGTATGACAGATCTAGAATAAACAAAACAAAATTAAAAAGATCAACACACCAGAAAATTCCACTAAATTACGGTTTGTCACCATTCAATGGGAGTCGAGTGTACATAAATGTACAACATTAAATGCTAACGCCACTCTCTCTGAGATTAGCGTAGCCTACTCGTACTCATTCTCACTGCTATAGAGAAGCAATTATACTCGTAATAATGGTTATATAATGTTTTACTCTAAGTGCAATTCTAGTTCCCAGATGTAGAAGTTCAGCAGACGCATAGACGCTAAAGAAAGCGAATTAAAATATAAATCTGGACACATTGTATAGACAAGTGATATACTTTATCGGGCCAGCGTTACTGTTACACAACAATGTATTGCGTCCGTTCTGCATGTTATGAGCTATTATAATTGGAACACAGGTCACAAAACAGAAACCCAAAGATAAATACAGTTTATGTTGTTTTCACTTTCGTATATGTACTATATTGATAGGCCTACATATCTATGTTTTCATAGTTGATGAAATGTAATAGGCCTATTTTCTACCAAAAACATCGCTACGGCTACATTAGTGAAGCATTGCCTTAAACTCTCATCCAGGCAAATATGATGTAGGGCCTAGGCCTATCTTCAACTGCCCCATGTCATAACTGGCAAATTTAGTACAGGTCCTGGTCTCGATGATTATTTTTACTTTCGCTTACTGAGTTGTACTAGGCCCATTATATAAAACCAACGGTTTTCAGACGACATGTTAGATCCCAACGTCTAATCTTAGTCGTGCAGGCTTTTCGGCTATCTCCTGTAGTAGTCAGGTTGATGTTAGGTCTATATGAAGTGCCATATGTGACAATATTATATACCATATATATTGATTATAACGAGGAATATATGTTGGTTATGCAGTAATATATATGACTTACGTTTGTTCTTCATATATATATACGTTATGCATAACCTCTTTATATACCATATCATATATATATCGCATAATATATATATATATATATATAAATATATATATATTGTTCGTTATAACCTTTATATATTATATACTATTTTGTCATGTTCGGCGCGGTAATATATATAGATTATAAAAGTGTGAGTGACACGCGCGAGTGGGAGGAGCCTAATTTCCTTGAATATTTGAACATTCGCGCAACAGACATGTACGTTTACGGCGAATGTACAAAGTGTAGTGTAGAATATAGCTACATTGATTATAGAGCAGTCTACGTACGTGAAGGCCAGGCTGCGTCTGTCTAGCCGCCTAAAGCCTAGGTACATGTCAAATGTGTTCAACAAGTGATGGAACTTCAACAAAATAGTTATTTAGACGCGTTAGCTAGCCTAGGCTTATAGGGCTAGGCCTAGCCTAGGGGCCCCTAAGACAAGTTAGTACTAACACTGCAGTTGGGCTAACTCTCCATACAGTTATGCAATTTGTTAGGCTAAGCCTACCTGTTATAGTGTTTGTTGGACGCTCTCGATCTCCCACGACTCTCATTACTTGTCTTGCGACCACTGATCTGTACACTAACTGGATTGGAGCAACAGGCCTACTCTGTGAATTTACTGTCCGCCATGTTTGTTCACCCAAGAAGAGCGATACGGTTCACTGAACTTGTATACTAGCGATATTTGAACGTTAATTCAATGGCTGTTTTCTTGTAGACAGAAAATATCCAAAGACAAGAGAAGTGGCGCTGATACTAGGTGTGTGTCACTGAGGTGGGGAGGGGGAGGTGGTCGGGAGACGTGCCCCCGTACTCAATATTAGATTGATTTTTTATTGTGGTCAATTGACTCAGTAAAATGAGGGTTGCAAAAGCAGATCAATGTGGACAACTCAAAAACCTTTCCGATTATATTCTTGGTCGAAAGCAGCATTGAGGGGTTGGTGTGGCGGAGGGGGGGGGGGGAGGGGGACTCAAAAATTCGAAGTTTTTCAAACAGTTGTAGTCTAAGAGCAATCTCGTGAGTCATAAACTGTGGTATTTCATGTTTATGCTATAATGCTATTGTTTTTACTGGTTGGGTGCTTGCAGTTTCAGCTTTACCCTTAAATGATTACAAATAGATTACCGACAAGGTAAACTATGAAAGCACATTATGGAAACAAATATCCTTTTCTTTAAATTTATTCATTTTAAGTGACACAGTTGTAATAGTATTGATTGTAGTGACTTGTTAGCACTTAAAAGTCCAACAAGAACTTCATTTCCAGAAAATTTAAAATCTTTACACTCGGGACCCTGGAAGTCAATGCAATGTTTCTGGTGGTTAAAATTTATAAAAAAAAAATAAAAGTAAATCAGCAAGAACTTCACATATATCTTGCAGATGGTGGCTTACGAGTTGGAGTAATCTGCAAATTACATAAACAAAACATTGAAATTTATAATCTAAATATAAAATTAATCTGTAGAAACGAAATAATTTCACCTGTAGGCAGCAGATCAATTGAATTGGTAATTCTAATTCATAAAAGGTGAGGCTTCAAATTTCCAAATAAGTCAAGCTTAGCCTTGTGCCTTGAGTTAGGCAACAACTCTCTGTTTTCAAAACTGAGTTAGGTGGTAAGCCTATTTATACCCTTTCAATTTTAAGCTACACATAATTCCTCATGTATTCAGTACGTCACGCAGTGTACTGAAAACTGTACTTTGATGCAAGTAGAATTATGACGAAAAGCTAACGTTACTTATCATGTAACTTATTTCTTTCGCGAAACACGTCCATATTCTCGCCAGTGCATACAACGTAGTACAAAGACTAACTAGAATTCATCCCAAGTAATCGGCATAGCCTACCTGTGAAATGTTAACCCCTTTTTTCGTTTTCACGAACATCCCGGTTTGCGCATCCATAGGCTGAACAGGCATTTTTTTCAAAACATCAGATATTAAACGAGTGAGGTAAAGTTATTTCTTTAGGATAATGCGAGGTGCTGACTGCCGACTCCGTACCTAGCTGGTAACAGAACAAGAGATGTTTGGCGTCTTTTTGGGTGATTCAAGATGGCCGCTTCACAGGGAATAGACCAACTAGCGTTCAGAAGCGGCGAGCCTCCAATCCAGTTAGTGTACAGATCAGTGCTTGCGACAGGCTCAGCAAGCCTATTTACTAGGGAAGAAAACTCGCTTTCCGTAAAGTTATTCGACATGTTGAAAGGTTCGATAGTATATTGCGGACTGATATAACGTAGCTTATGCCCTATTCTTCTATTGCAGTACAGTGTAGGTATATACTGAAGCACTAGTATAGTACTATACAAGTCCTTTTGCCCGCGCTCCGTCGAAAACGTTTATCAACAATACCGATCGTACACATGCATGGTACTCGCGAACGCGATTTGCATAACGGCTCCTCCCACTCGCGTGCCACTCACACTTTTATAATCTATATATATTACCGCGCCGAACATGACAAAATAGTATATAATGTATAAAGGTTATAACGAACAATATATATATATGTTATGCGATATATATATGATATGCGATATATATAGGTTATGCATAACGTATATATATATGAAGAACAAACATAAGTCATATATATTACTGCATAAGCAACATATATTAGTCGTTATAATGAATATATGTGGTATATGATATTGTCACATATGGCACTTCATAGGTCTAGCCTACCATAACAACATACGGTAACTAAAGGTTACATTGTACATAACATTGGGATTTGCGGCCCAGTCTAACGCTCGTTATTATTTAAGTATTGCCATATTTACATCATATTAATTACAACATGATATAAGGTTGTCATTTTGTTACTTGGAATAAACATCAGTACTATAAACGTATATATCACCTCTTCACCCCCTTTTTGTGGAGAATTTTTGAGGATTTTCTGTTTATTTATAAGTTCAGTTCATTTATTTCTCATTATTTTGTAAATTGTATTGCATATGTCGTAGAATTATGTTTGCTAAATGATCTTGCCATCGAATTGAAAGAAGTGCGACATTTTTGCTGTTTTCTCTTGTGACAGGTTTCGTAGAGGTCTCCTTCGTTCCACCTGTATTTCCGCATGATTGCCAGAAAATACTTGACTGTGTGTACAACAGCAAAAAATTAACATCTGGAGTGTACCTGATACGACCGATTGGATACTTAACACCCTTCGAGGTTTACTGTAGCAGCTGGATCGATGGTAGTGGTTGGACGGTGAGTCTGGCGAAATAATTGTATTCAAATCCGTGAAGGATATGTTCATGCCACAAAGCCAATTGGAACAGAGCTTGATTCTCGAAATAGTAGGAGGTAAATTCACGCATAATAGACCCTCTTGAAGTGAAATGATATAGTGATTCATCCAGACCATGTAGTATAAATTAATGTAAACCGCAGGCGTGGTGACACTCACTTGTAAAAATATCACATATGTAACCAATAAGATCATCAGTGACGACGCTATGGGGTTGTGGCATGACGGGGAATTTACCTCCTCCCTTCCGATTTCCCCTAAATTTATCCAAAATATATTGAGCTACACTCTAAAAACTGAAGTGCTAATTTAGTAGCTCCAACACGGTGCTAGTCATCAATTAGCACTTTAAGAGCTAGTATCTCAACCTTCAAGTGTTAAATAACTTGCACCATACCAAAGTGCTATCGCCGTAGTTGTGATGCACTGCACTTATTAAGTGCTGAAAGTTTCGTATTAACTTTTGATTGGCTGAAGGCGGTGACGTCAGTAACATGCAACAACGCTATTGGTTATAACCAAATAGTTGCATATCGCATCGCTAGACGTGACAACTGACGAGCGTTCCACCGGCAGACGTAAGTTTCTGAATTGAAATCTGTGAATATTCACCAGAGTAAGGAATATTTGAAAGCTGATATGGCGACCTTTTATGAAATTTGAGTGATCATTCATGTTTTCAATAACCTAGCTTCGCTGATGACGTCGGGAATTCCATTGAAATAATTCCTCTGTCGACGTCTTAGTGATGGTAGCCTACCACTTATTTCATAGGTCTATTCACGTATGTAAATGCCAAATGCGCTCTGATATAACATTAGGCTATGCCAAGTTTATGATTGGGCGTTTATAGGCCTAGCCTACCTCCTTATTGTAACATTTATAAGGCCTAACTTTATGGCCGCCAATGGTGATTCGATTGAGGTGTGCTACTGGTACTACAGTCTACTGTGTTTGCACAAGTGGCAATCACAGAGTCTTAACGTATAAGAGAGGCAGGCCCAATGCAATAAGTATTGGTATTGGTTTATATGCCAATGCCTAAAGAATATGAGCCGATGGCCGCTAGACGACCACAAGAGAACGTTGTGGAAGGCCTGCCACTCCATATTACGCTTTGAATTTGTGGTAGCCTAGCCTAGGCCTAACATTATTGTGGTAACAGGCCTAACGTTGGTGTTGTTAATGTTACTTTGCAGTGTAAGGTCTGTGTGTGATTGCCGACTAAAAAATGAAGTAGCCTAAAAAGTACAAGTACAAACCATACTTCACAGTCATACATTATTCAGGTTTAAAGAAAAATTAAAGTAAATGTAAACATAAAATAATGATCAGAGTAATTGTATACATCCTATTCTTATTTGACCTTCATAGTGTTTCCCATTTTTCATGCATCGCTTAATGTTGTGTACCCTAATGTTTGCCTTGTTTGCACCTATCAAGGAAGGCCTACTATAAGTATGTTTTTCTTTTGAAATGATGACTCCCAATGTAAATATGCTTCATTTAAGATGTTCTCTCATGAAAAGTGAAAGATTATAGGTAGGCTAAATTTTCCAATTATTTTGAAACAAATTTCGGTGAAACTTTAAACATGCTTTTTTTTTATCGAAACTGTTTATAGACTCGAGCTTTTGCAGAAAAATGAAAGAAACCTGACATGTTTTGAGATTCATTGCATGTTTTCTTGTTCTATTCTTGTACTTGTAGATTTTGCAAGACTTTGAGCAGATGTATGGAGATCAGGTCGCCAATAACTTTTTGATGAAATGGGGGGGAACATTCCCGCTTCATTTGGAAGTACATAGCATGTACTCACCAACTCAGCTCTGCGGGACCTTCAGTTTGAATTTGAAGAAACAGAAAAGTCTGAGGGTATGTTTCAAAAAAGTGCTAACATTTTGTAGTCATGTGACTCTCATTATGCAAGTTCAGTCAAGTTTTCTGTAGTGAATATTTGGTATGTTAGCTCTTTAAAAGACTGCTATAGGTAAAATCATGTACAGAAAAGTGGCAATGCTGTTAACAGTTTGTCTGGTACCCAACTTTCTTTAGACATACATGGAAGAAATGAATGAAAGTGATTAAACCGAAACTGAATTACATTCCAATCTAGATTTTGAAGAAGACTTAAGTTCTGACACCATAGAAGCTGGTGGGAGCTTATGTGGTTGGTGGGCATCTACCTGTTTAACGATAGTTCATTAAGTGGTATTATCTCCTGCAGTCTTATGTGAATTTTCAAGTACTGAAGCTAACTTGGCTAAGCTGATCCATGGGAGGGGACCCATCATGAGTGTATCCAAAAATTGAGGTCAAAGATCATTTAAGTGTCAATTCAAGCTGCAGCGCGTGAATCAAAAATAGCCAGATCATTATCAGATTGCTCGCAAATTGTTGAAATCAGTGGATTAAAACTTGTATCCAGATTTCAGATCAAAGGTTATAACTAAAATTTGTAGCCAGTTCTTAGGCCCATGCACTAAAATTGACTAAGCTGGCAATCCTGTTCACTTTTGCTTTCTTTCCAGCTGTGGAGTAAGGGTAAACTGAAGGACATTTTCTTGAGCCACGTACTGTTAAAGCGCTGTGGGTGGAGGGGTGTGTTATTATTCTAGAAACATTCTAGAACCAATGTTGTAGGTCTGGTGGTGTAGGGTTGTACCTGTATAGCCACTTGCTTGGTTCATTCATTGATACGAGTTACTGTACCACTTGATGCCTTAGTTTCCTCCATCCAACAGTGTATTCAATAAGCAAAAGTATTAATTTCCTGGCCTAACCAATTTCAATTATAGAAGCATCCCAGAAATCCTTCAGTCTTCCACCATATTTATTTTAGTGACTTTGAAAAGACCTATGACTGTGAAATTGACACAGGCCTATGTAATTGGGTTCAGTGGACATAAAAGTATATCAGATTAATGTTTTTTTTTTTGGCATGCAGTGCCTATGTGTAATTTGTATATTGCAATTTCTAGAGCAAGTAGTAGGAACAAACAATTACTAACTGACACGTCACACTATTTTGTTGACATAAACATCTGTTTTGTTGAGATATGTAATCTGTTTTTATGTTTTTCATTATTAAGAAACTTTTCATTTTCTTCTTTAGAACATGCATCCATGTACGGTCTCTTTGCATTGGTTCACCTATTGCCGTCTTTCAACACAAGGAAAAGTGGAAAATGCAGTCGAGATGACAATGTCCGTTACTTCATCGCCTGGCAACCAGTAAGTTGTTTTGTGTGTTGAGTGGGAAAGATCTGCCAAAATTCATGCAGAGTGATCAATCTGTAACCATTTGAGCCTAGGGGATATTGGTGCTGACATTCTGTCCTCTAGGCCTCAGCCCCTTGGCTCAATCTGCGCTGGGCGGTCCAGGTAGGTGCTTTTATTAAATGTGTCTTTCCTCCAGGAGATAAGAGTCAACCACATAAAACTATCTGATACAGATGTGGGTCAATGTAGACTATTCTATACCTGAGCCAGATAATCCTTAATTATATATCAAGTAATATCTGCATATCTTATTAGCTGGTTAGATATTAACATGGATTTTATATTTGGTTAAAATATGGCACGAGCCAGGCAGCAGTTCAGGCAAGATACATAATAGTACGGTTAGTGATGCAAGCAGAATGTGAACTAATTTTCACCCGGACTAGTTGAAGTTTTCAGAGATTACTAGAGAAATTGGCACTATTTTGGAAATTAATGCTTGCTTAATTTATTTTCTTCTTAGATCGGAACAAATGTGGAAGAATATGCAAGGAAAAGCCAACTCAGCAGTAAATAGCCACACCTTTTGGTCATTGGAAGCAATGTGACTGACTTGCAGCAGTTTTTTTGTAGTTCTGGATGGAGTTGCCCTACCTGTTTCCAGGCAAGCATGTGGAATTGTAGCAGCTACAGATAATTTAATGAAAGTTCATTATGTTTTTAATGTAGCATATGCGGTGCAGCTCACAGATTTCTACACCTTTATCCAAACTGTGTTGTATGGCATACCCCTAACAGGTCAAAAGATAAGTAATCATGTTAAGGAGATAAGGATTGCTTGCAAAATGTGGAGTAGAGACTGTTCACAGTTTAGTTAAAAAGCATTAAGGAAAGTCTGTTGCAAGCATGTCTTAAAATGTATTCGTTTTAATTACTAGCATTAATCTCTTTCAAGATTTCTCTTAACGTTTCTTAAGTTGCATTGGCCATTTTGTAGTAGAAAAACATGCTGTATGTTTTTACTTTGGGATCAGTGTTTCAATTCTAGTAATCCTTTAGAGCTCAGTATATACCTATTATATAAAGTGTAGTTGGATTTTTGACATTAACAGAAATATAAGGCCTACAACACATGGTTAACAAATACAAAACTGAACACTACACAACTTAGACCCACATATATCTCTAAAATCATCTCCAGATGAACCTGGTTATGATGGATAAATTCAGGTTTTGACCAGTTATTCAGGTTGTACAGTTGATGATTTAAGTTTGGGCTTATAAAAATGGGAGGGATACTGCTTGCACCAGATCTCAGCCACAGCCACTCACACAAATTACTCATTACTAATTAATGACTCACAATATGTCAGGTACTTGCTCGCCCTTCGGGAGCGTAGGTTTACCTAACTTAGTCTTGATTGGGTGTTGTCACTGCTAATTTTATCATGTTTTAAAACATTCATTCAGACTGTTAGATGTTATTCAGTGTTATGTTTCAGTTTAATTTTGCCCCATTTGGGGATCAAGTTGGTGTTATTTTCATTTGACTTAATTAAAAGAGTGGAGTGAATAGGTTTGAAGGTGTTGTCCAAAATAAGGGACCATGGGAACAAAGCCTCATTGGGTGGTCAAAAATGTTTTTTTTTTTAAATTTAATTCGTCCAATCTGAGATCTTTTCCAGTTGGAATCTGGATTTTACTGAATTTTAGGGGTGCATAGTCCCATCTCCTGTAAATATCACTCAGTACTAATACAGAAAATTAATATCATGTTTGAAAATTGTAACATCCATGGCTAAATGTAAACATAAAGTTAGGCTAGAACACTATGCATGTTTATACTCTAGCACTTCTGGTCAACAGCCTTAAATTTATAGTAACCAAAGGATTTAGCTGAGATACTTAAGCTAATCCGTCTACACTATTTGGTATAAGTGTAACTTATGAATTTTTATTTCTCAAGTACAGGAAGCAATAAAAGGAAGAAAGAAAAGAAAAAAATGTGTTCCCTTTTATTTCAGTCAAGAGATGCTGTGTTTTGACCTACCCTTTGCATTCCATATTTGCAAGTGATACAGATTAATTAGGACTTGCACTTACAGGTGCTATATTTGCTCTTTCCAGTGCTGGTGGTAGCACTTAAAGTGCGGGACTGTTGTAGCACTTTTCAGGTGCTTGTATGGTTAGCACCTTTGAGAGCGCTGTTTATAGCACTTAGGGTGCAATCCCTCATAGGGCTCTTGGTAAGTGCTGTAAAATAGCACTCTATGTGCTGTTTTCAGCACTTTGTTTTTTAGAGTGTAGGATATTTGTTTGTACTAGGAACAGCTTCCAATGCAATGCATTAGTGTGAAGTGTCAAACTATAGCACCACTTGCGTCTTAGCCATTTTACTTGTAAAAAAATTCCGTAATGGGAGAGGTCTGAGCGTACGGGTTACCCCTCTCATATCAGTGTTATCCTTTTTGTCCCACCCCAAAAAAGATATTACTAACACCCTCGTTGCCCCCAAAATGCCTAGGCTGGTGACGTCACTGAATGTGATGAAACGATGCTAACAATATCAGGAATAAAAGCAAAACACGTTTAAGGATGTGGTACAGTAGCTGATAAAGTGGAGTGTTAGCTCAGTGGTTAACGCCGGTGCCTCACAATCATAAGGTCTCCGGTTCGAGTCACTCCAAGATTAATATACGTCGTCCAGTTACAGAGCTGTTGACAATTGACAATGCATAAGCATGGCCGTTAAATATGAATGTAAGAGACTGACTTCGGTCGGCTTTCGGCTTTGATAAGCAAGTGAGACTTCTTTGCGAGTTCCTGCTTGCATGAGGATCTGGTTTGTGAACTTGGGAAAAGGGGTTTGGTTCTGTTCTTCACTTGGTTTTCGAAACAACTTTGTTAGCCATGGCTGCACTGACGTGATGTCGCATGGGGTGCCTTTGCCTACCTCAGTATTTGAGAAAGTGGTCAGATGCTGGGGTACACACTCCCATCCTCCGTCGGATGGGGACGTTAAATGGCAGTGCCGGGAGCAGGAATGGGAGCAAATTCACACCCTGCCTCGTTATCCCCTGAACACTTATCGCAAAGAAAAGGATTGAAAAAAGCCCGTGTTCATCCAAGATCTAACACGGATAGGGTCTCAAATAAGCTACTGTAAGACTTCCTGATCCTTGGGTCGCTAAACTAAACCAAACAAAACCAAATCAAACCAAACCAAACCAAACTAATATATTTGACTTTTATACTTAGGTCCGAAAATAACAATGTTATGTTATGAAAGCATCATATTGTTTTGTATGCTTTCTGATAGGTCATTCAAAGGCGCTCCGATGGTTTTGTCAATTTTAAGAGAAATTGGTCACAATATAAAGAAGGCTTTGGATTCTTGTCAACTGAATTTTGGATAGGAAATGAAAAGCTACCGCACTTGACGAATAAAGCAGTCTACAAACTTCGTGTGGATATTACCTTATCTAATGGATCGTCCTTCTACTCACCTTACAAAGGGTTTCGTATTGCTGATGAATGGAGTCAGTATAACATTGTGAATATGATCGCACTTGACAGCAACGTAGGTAAATATGCAACTGCAGAGAAGTATGTCTTATTCGTCGAACTTAATAATTGTCTGTTTAGATCGTCAAAAGCTATTACCTCAGCTCAGGTTACTAGAGCTCGAAATTTGAAAACCTTATAAGTGTGATAACTCATTAGTCAACATTTTCTTGACGTCATACAAAGTAACATACAGTAGGTCCACCTTGGTGAACAAAATAGATTTCTCATGTAAGTCATTTGAGGTCAATATATTTTTGCAGGGATAAACTTCATACTTCTGATCCCGGCCTACCAAGGTATATACAAGAACCGTATCGTCATGATGCCAACAAAAGGCACATTATAATAACCTAATAAACATGTGAACATACCTTGCTAGCATTTGAAGTCAGCAATAACTAATGCTTGCAAAGCTTGTGTATTAAAAGTTACATTAAATAGTCCATCCTGATACATTGGTATCTTCATTTGTTTTCCATTTTCAGGTACATTAATATCTGCTTGTCCTTCGAATATGATCTACGCAACCTGCAGTTGCAAAGCAGCGTGTGAAGATCCCAACGGACAATCTGGTTATAATAGCGACTGTTTGGGTAGTGAGGGTTGCACCTGTCCAGCTGGTTTCTTAATGCAAAGGAGTGACTGCATCCTTCCGAGTGAATGTGGATGTTTTGTAACGGAAATCAATTTGGTGATACCAGTAAGATGTTATATATTAATCTGATATGGATTGTGGGTAAACAAATAATGATTCTTGTGATTCCTTTCAAATATTAACAAGTAGTGAAATCATGGAATACCAGATCTCATCCCAAAGTTGGGTTGTAAGACCTTTGACCGGTGAAGGTATAATACCATCACTCACAGAGGAACAAGAGCCAATATCCATGCAAACATTAATTAGGGTTAAAGAGCAGGAGCTTACAATAAACATTTGTACCTTTAATATTATCTTGGCCTCGTTTCACAGGTTTTATGACTTTGACAAATGAACCAAGGACGTTGATCTATGAACTACTGACGTCACTTGTTATATCTAGCGCTTTAGGTAGAACATCGCATGCCCAAGAAGACAACCTTCATCTGGTGCACTGTGTCATAAAGATTTGGTTCATATTAACGTTTGACCTTCATTTACCTCGTTTTACAGGTTTTTTTACTTTGGTACATGAACCATGGAGGTTGGCATAAGAATCAATGACTTCATGTGTTATATCTAGCGCATTAGGGATAACATATCTAACGTATGCTAACGTTTCCAGCTTCGTCTGATACACTGTTTCGTCTAAATCTGGCTGACCTTAACGTTCGACCTTCCTTGACTTTGTGACCTTTGCAGATTTTTGATAATTGGTATGCTACAGAATGACATAGAAACATTTATTTACAAGATGGGTATGTTGGTTTCTCTCGTCTTATGTCATACATAAATATGACAATGCCGGTCGTTCTGTTTATAACAAAGAAGGGATTTTTGTCTCATCCACATAGACCTTTCCTTTGTTACTCTATATATGACGTAATAAGAAACAGGGGCACTACTTTCGATGCTGAATCAGGCATACCTTCACAAGGTGTAATACGCATGGGGCTTACTGTCTCGGTATTTGTTTAAAACATTTACGCACACATACAGACACATTACTTTGACCACCATTCTAGATTACATCATACACCGTTGTGGTACTCTTTGGAACTCTCCCTCATGACTCACCCAAGCTGTGACTTCAAAATGCGTCTCCTGTAGGCTATAGATTAAAGATATAAATGTACCAATTACCATAAGGATTGCTATCTTCTTGTAGAACAGAGAAACGTATTTCAACGATGACTGCACCCAGAAGTGTTCCTGTAGCAATAACCGACTGATCTGTGAAGACTACAGATGTAGTACCAATGCTGTATGTGATGTCAGAGATGGAGTACGACAGTGTTATTGTAATGAGGGATATGAAGGTGACATTTGTGAGTCCTTGTCAGATTGTCAGGATGTTTATGACATTGGACATAGACAAGAGGGCGTTTATACCATTTTACCAACTGGATGGCCAGATTCATCATTTAGTGTCTATTGTAAAATGGAAAATGGTGGAGGATGGACATTAAGTTATTAAAGCATCAATACATTTTGAAAAATATATTACTGGCGACTATTCCAAACATAACTAATACGACCCTTTCCTTTATGATATGTTATAGGTCATCATCTCGATCCTTCATATGCCTCATTTCGTCTCCTTATACCATTTTCTCCCATTCAGGTTTTTCAACGTCGCAGTGGTGGCAGTACCAGTTTCTATCAAAACTGGGATGCGTACAAAGAAGGATTTGGGGACCTGAACGATGATTTCTGGCTTGGGAATGAGAAACTTTATTATCTTACACACCAAGCAGGTTACACGCTGCGCTTCGATGTTGTTACTTCAGGTGGAGATCAGAAATATGCTTCTTACACCGAGTTTCAGATTGAGTCTGAAGGTAATAAATACAGACTGAATATACTAGGTAGCCATGCTGGAACAACAGGTTAGTCACCCCTTTCAATAATATCATATACAATCTTTTCTGCTTTTCTTAATATTATTTTTAGGACTTATTTCAAGCTAAAAATTTCCTGATCAATATTTCTGAGAACCTACAACTTTACCATTTTACTTTGAACTGTTACATACTGCTTTCAAATACGTACATTCCATACATTTAACTTAATCGATGGATCGATGGATCGATCGAATGTCACTTATAACTTAACAATAAAAGTGACATTCGATCGATCCATCGATCCATCGATTAAGTTACATGAATGAAATGTACGTATATGAAAGCAGTATGTAAAACTTCACGTTAGCGAAGAATGTACTTTAACGTTGCTTCACAAAATAAGCTTTAACAAGCCAGTGCCGATTATATATAGGTCCTTGAGTAATAAAACTGTCAAAATGTCCGTTTATCATACGTTTCTACATGACATTGTTTGCTGTGCACATAAATGAGAGAAGAATATATCCTTTTACAGAACATGAAATTGAGATCAGGAAATCAAAGTCTAGTAACGAAACTTAAAGAAACGGAAACGGAAAAGAGACTTGCTAAAATGCAAATAGGAAGAAAATTAAAAGAGAAATTCATGTAAATATCAAAAAGCTATCAAAGATAGAAAAAAACAACTGACAAGAGGAGGGATTAACGTATTCAACTATGAATTCTTGGCCACATATGCTATACTGTTTCCACATTCCGTTGACTCTAATTATAGCTTATTGGTACTTTGAATCAAACACAAGTCCAAACTTGTTTTTCAAATAATTTATTAATTGAATGAATACATTATGATTGAATTACAGAATCCCCCTGTTTGTCTCTATTTGTTTATGTCGCATTATATGCAAATTGATTAGATCACTTATGACAAGTATTAAGATGAATCGTTTTAACATAAATAACTTTAAAACCATATTGTTTTATATTCTTCATTAAAACCCGATAATTGTATTTTATAAGATAGAACTAGCATAACTAAAATCACCTTCTCTCCTTATTCTTATGCTTGATAAACAATGGTAATGTTACTCTCTACTATAACTTATGACAAGTATTAAGATATATACACATATAACACTGGATGTCACAAGGGTAGCATTGAATTTTCACAAGGTCACGATTTTTTGAGCTCATGACTGTGGATTGTATCTTACTTAAGGGAGGAAACGAGATATGGTTATAACTACCTTTTAGATAGCTGACCAATAAATTTATAAATGTTATGTTTGTCTATACAGATACAATCGTACCAATGAACACTGATTAACAATATTTAATGACGGACTTTTTTTTTCTCATTTACATTGCATATTAATAAATTTCAGTAACTTTATGCATGCACTTTCTTTATAAACTGGCGCTTGCCTCTTTTGTATTGTAATTTTTGTCTCTGTGCTAGCATTGCAATTCAAAAATTAGACAAGATCTTTCAAAACTATTGTAATTTGCCTTGTTCATTATATTACAGGTACACGTATCGGTTACAATAGAGGCAAAGCTTTCAGCACGCATGACCGAGACAATGATGAGTGTGGCAATTGTAACTGCGCGGAAGGACACCGAGGCGGGTGGTGGCACTCAGATCATTGGTGTGGTAGTAACTGTTATAGTACTAATTTTTGTGATCATTTTCCTTACAGAGGAAGCTGTAACACCGTTTGCACCAGCGACAACCTCAATGGAGATTACAACGGCGGCCGTGGAGAAAACATCTTCTCTGACCATAATGCTTACTGCAACCTTAGGTTCACGGAGATGAAAATTCGGCCGTCCTCTTGAGCAAAATAATTTCAATAACGTTGATGTAACCTGTTTAGATTCATATTTAACGTTTCAACCAACGATTTAACCTTTCAGCTATTAGAAAACATCAATTTGTCGCTAATTGAAGCAACTGTGTACTTTCTGTTTGGATATATTTTCGATGCTTTTATATTGTATCATATATAATGACAATGACATTCGTAAACATGACCTATCAAGTTTCATTTCAATTCTTCGTTTCAAGAAGGCGTGAACGGGATCCTTTTCTTACTAATGCTTTCTATTTGGGATACACAGAGCACCGCGGTATCAAAGTTGAAACGCCAACCATTAAAACGTTGTATTGTTGCAGAAATGTAGGAGGCTCCAATACATTAAGTTTTACTTTCTTAGGGAAAGTTTCGTGTCGTTCATAAATTAGTATAATGCCACTATTTGTTTCTATCACACAATGGGTTACATCCTATACTACCCTAGAAAACTGTTAAAAGGAAATCATTGTGATTTGTTCTTTTCATGTTTCTTATGCGGTGGATTTATTTTAAACTACGCATGTTTTCACTACTAAACAGAAAATTGCAAGAAATTTAACGTTTAACGTTTGTGCTCTACTTAGAACTATAGACAATAGAATATCTGCAATCATGTACGGGAAAAGGTGAAATCACTATAATCATTATATTTCCTCATGTCTTTATGTTGCTGTTAAGAGTTTCATTAAATATGAATTATATTTTCTTTGAAGTTTCAAGAGCAATCACATCATCGATACCCAGAACTTATCCTTTGCTTCAAAACAGTTTGCAGATTATTCCATCATGTTATAATGGTGATTAAGTTTTAATTTAATTTAATACATTAAGGGAATAGGGTTACATTCCGTAAGTTATAGTGTTGTATCATTAATCACGAAATTAAGAATGCGATGAAATGAAAGGATGTAAAACAATATGATCGTTGTTCATTTGTCTTTCTTGGTTCGTCCTTCAGAAACATTTCCTAAAAGACTTGCATTTGTTTGTACTGTCATGCTAAACCGTTCCCGCGCACTGAACTATGTGATGTGGCGAAAAAAACTTGTGTTACATATACTACATGTTATTTCATATTCTCCAAATTGTACACATTATCATATACCACACAACATAATAATATGTTCTAAATTATGCCAAATTTTTCCCAAATGCCTGTCTCTTAGTAGAAAACTGATACAAATATTGAGGCAGAAGGTAAGTAGTTGCTCATACATTTTCAAAGCAGGTTGGTTACGTTTATATGAATTTCACAGCTGACTGTGACATTCTACGTTCACTGAGCCTGTTTGTTATCTACAATACTTATAACTTATAAGTACTGTATTACTATATTACTACTTATAAGTTAATGTGCGCAGAGTAATTGTTACTTTATTCCCCCCAAAAAATCAGTATATCGCCTGTAGCTCGGTAGAGATGGAACTACCTTTACCCCGAGGGAAATTGTTTGGTAGGATATTTCGGAAGCCTAGCTCCGACAAGCTCCACGCAAATAAATTATTCAAACGTTCTGTTGATTTCAAGACGCTCTAATCTCTCCCATCACACAATTGATATTTCAACTAAACACTGTAAACTTAATTCAAGACACTGATTGGAGTACTGAATTTGGTATAAATTATATGGTCATGTGCTGATTGTGAGCACTGGATGATTCCTTTTCCAGAGCAAATTTGCCTCTATAAAAACTGCTCAGTAGTTGCAAAGCTTGCGTCACACGTGATGGGGCATCTGGTTAGTCCAATATTACATACTTTGGAACAACATTAATATTCATCAAAATCTATCACCGAATGAACCAATCACGACTAAAAAAACAACAACACATGGTCCTAAGTTTTGGTTATGTTTTTTTCTTGTCTGATAATACGGGTTCATAAACTAGACGTCGGAAAATGGACCGAACAATTGCTTATGTATTTCTTTATTCGGGAACAATGGGAATAAACGAGGGAAACTTGAAAGTCAAAAGTGCAAAGAGTGAAAGCAATTGCAGAAGCTTGATAAGAACTTAAAGGAGCTATAATATCACTTCATGGCAATAGGAAGAATGTTATGTTGGACAAAAATAGAAGAATTTAACCACAAGTTAACTGAAAATGATTTGAACAATCAAAATCTATAAACATGGGCCACTTTGTATGAGTATGTTAACATACAATTTTCTAATATCTAAATAGTATATCATCAAGCCATATGTGCTTCGTTGGGTTTTATGCTATTCTCTATAAATTACCAGTATCTTATTTCATTTGAGAGATATCCCGTATTTAAATGTTTTTTTTTTCCACGCACAAGGCAGATATAATAGACTTCTCTTATGGGAAGTTGTTTATGACAGATATGTCTAAAGTATACACCACCGATGACGACAAGGAGTCTTCCCTACAACTTCTTAATAACGTCCTATAAAGTGACATATGAGTAGTCAAGAACACTTTAGGTAAAGAAAGACCATATTTAACTTTTATTTTATCGAGAAAACGTGCAATATAGATTATCTGTCAAATGTGTGAGTGCGACTTGTTGTTATCAAAAATGATTATTCTGTAAACATAAAGCTTAAAGACAAATTTCAATAAATAGTGAATTAATACGGTTTTGTTGACATAACAAATATAGCACACAGTGCTTTGACCAACCGACAGGTAAGCTTGACTGACCATTAAAGTACTATAACATATGCAGTCCGTTTATATATTTTCTGTATTTTAGACGAAGAAATTCTTCACCAGAGCAACTTCTAATCAATTGCTTAAATGATGTTCTATATAAAGATTGCTTGTATTCGACACAGTGTGTCAATTAATTGAGCAGAAAATGAGATTTTAAGAAATGTTGCTGTACCAGCGACTAATTGGTACTTAGCTTTTACAAAAATGGTGTTATTTAATATGATACCTGTGAGTCTAATAAATCCAGTCAATAAAATCAATACAACTTTTTCTCTGGTGAGCTCTGTTTTAACAAAATACAAACGTCATAATGACAAAAATTTTCCCATTGTTCTCTTTACTATTATTTCTGATTCTTTGAATGTTGGCTTTGCGTGCATTATGTATACTTTACTGTTACTAACAATTTCATTTAATGATTAATAAGTAAAGCGAAAAAAAAATGACTCATGCAAAATGATCAAACAAAATATGAAGTAAAAAAGAGATCATAGTAACATTTAACAATAATTCTGTGCAGCTTTTCAGTGGTAAATTCATTTTAGGGATTTGCAAAAGAGGTATGATTTTTACTAAATTAATATATGTTGTATTTAAGAAGTATTCATTCGAAATTCAATACACGTTTTGTGGCAAAAATGAACTTGGAACTATGATGTCATGCATGCAAACAAAGCATACATTAAATTCACATTTTGAGTGGAAACAAGACATATCTTGTTAGAAGGTTTGCATCTGTGACGTCACACTTGTTTGCATTAAGCTTTTACTTAAAATTAAGGTGCTCAAATAGCGAAATCGGCAAATAGATGGAATACAATTTAACCTGAACTATTTATTTCAGAACATTCTTCAATATATCGTTCAAGTGGCTGGACATTGCCAGTTAATCGGCTATGTTTCCAATTGATTTATTTGATAAAGTGTTTTGCGTTTCCCTCATTGCTTACGAACATGTCAGTTTAAATATTTATTCTAAGATCTCGGGAAGATTTCCGTTAATCTTTGTTTATTATATTTGGGGTGCTAATCCTATGAAACTTTTTCGTTATAAAGATAAATACAAATAAGCTGCCTATGAAATACAATAACAGATCTCATGTTAAGCAGTAAAAATTGTCTTAATATGTTCATACATGTGAATGTAAAATAAGCACTACGTATATTCATCTTTATTAAATAAGCTGACTTTAATATGTAAAGTTATGGACATCATTTTAATAGTATTTTAAAAGAATTTAGGAATCATCACACAATTTTATATTACAAATTATTGAGTTAATACAAACAAAATATATTAACAACGGAGGTCATAATGCCTCGCTTTTATAAATGTAATAGATATGCGCATACGTTTTAACAATGCTAACATTAATATACGGTTTGCAAAAAGAATTGTCTGAAAGAAACAAGCTTATATAAAACGATACAATTCGTTTCTTAAGAACTCTTTAGATTAACACTCCATTTATATAAAGTGAGTCCAGTAAGAAAGTGAATAAGCAAAAGAGATGTGTACTTGCAATCGATATATTTGTTTCTTTTTCACTCAAAATCCATTCAATGTGCTTCACGGTAAAGAGGATCGCGTCATTGCAGCGCCTGACTACGGTGAATCAATACCTTAAGTTGATGGTTTGTACAGTGGAGACCAACAAGGGTGATAAAAAGACTGTATACTAGAACATATGTGCTAGACTATTTAACACATAATCTTAATTTCGCAAAAGAAAGCTAGTTTATAAATACACCATGATTGTGATGCTATTGGTGATATACACAGTACCACTTACCAAAGGTAAGGGCTTCGCTTGTTAATTAACTTAATTCAGTTTTCAAATTAACAGTTTTGTGAGATTACATCGATTGTAAATGTTTTGCTCTGCCTTATATGTTTATTCAGAGATGTTTCTTATGTGTGAGCCTTAATGTGTGTCATCACGCGCAATGCAACAAAATATTTATGTGATAAACTAATCAAATATCAAAATATCCAATGGCCGGAATTCTAACTGACTAGGTATGTTCTTTTTCCTCATTTCTTAAATATTAATAGTAAGATGCTAGCTTACTTTAGGTACGATGTTTTGCTTTGTGGAATCGATTTTTTTTCTTTCATTACATCAACCAGCCTATGGACATGGCTTACGAGGGACCTTTCAATGCACCAATACACCTACATTCTACACTACGGTCCTGTCTGGTAAGTTCCTCAGGATTAAATAATTTGTCATGATACTGTCACCGAAGTCTAACCGGTTAGATCATGATTTCATGTAAAACTTATTTACTTTATGGTAACTAACTTTCTTTAAAGTGGTGTTGTGTGAACGAGGAAACCTCCAAGGACCGGTATTGTAACTGACCACGTTTGTCACCCACACCCTCCTCATTTTGAAGATGACATTAGGATGCTAACTTACTTAATATACTTTTTTTTCGGAATAATTACTTGTTTGATTTTTCTTTCAATATATCAACCAGCATATGAATCTGGATTACGAGGGACATTTCAGTGCACCAACACACCTAACTTATACACTACGGCCCTATCTGGTACGTTCATTGAGTTAAATGATATATCATAATAATATAACCGCAGTCTTACACGTTTGTCCATGACTTCAGGTTTAATTTATTTCTTGTATAGTAACGTAACTTTCGTTAACGTGTTTTTTTTTTCTGTGAACGAGGAAACATCACCTCCTACAATAACGATCAATGTATCTACATATGTAGTTCTTTGAAATGTTAGTTACATTTGTATCTAATGGATTAACTACAGGATGTGATTGTGATGTAATACTGAATAATACTACTCACTTGTATTGGTAGCGCACGAGAAACAACTAATTGAGCTGCAAAGCACTACGCTATCATGAGGATTGGTGTTACAATGCTAAATCATTTGTTGACTACTTAAAGTTGAAGGTTTACAGTCTTTTATGAGGCTAAAGCCTCCTCACACGACTTACAACAACAACAACTACTTAAAACATAATAAATAAAATAAGCAGATATGAATTCACACGATGACTGTTTTCAATATTTTGCGTGTGTCAAGGTTACCATACAGACTGTAAAGATGTTTACGACGCTGGTCATACACAAGATGGCATTTACACCATTCTACCATCTGGATGGCCGGGTTCACCATTTACTGTTTACTGTAAAATGGATAATGGCGGACGATGGACGGTAAGTCAGTTTGTAATTTCTTTGTGAGGGGACTAGCGATCCAGACGAAATTCAAATATTCATCATGTAGTACTTTTGTATAAAAGTTTTGTCTTTTGCTTCGGTTAGGCTAAATATGAGATGTACGGTTTCAACTGTTTGCATAATTTGTATTAATGTTTCTAAATTTCAATAGGAAACGCTGAACGTTTTACGGCCTCTTATAACTTCTTGACAATGTATCCCATATACGTTTGAATATTTCCATCACACGATATAAACGAAAAATATATGATCGGAGAAAATGACAGTTGCCTTCCTTTCTGCAAACGACGAAAAAGATATTAACAATGATTGAACAAAATAAGGTTAAACCATGTTTTGCGTATTCCTAATCAAAACTTTGGACACTTCCCTATACCTACAACCTAAAAATTGTTCATTAAACCCGAAGATACAAAGAAAAACGATGTTATTGACGATTAATGATAGTCACAGATAAGTTTTCTCTGAATTAATAAGAGACAAATGTAACATTAATTATTTTTTATCATTATCGCAGTCTTCCATCAATCCAATGTATTTTAAGGATACTTTTGATTATTTTTCATGTAAGTTTTTCAACTTTGACATTTGTATTGTAAGTTTCAAACAACACTAGGATGCTTACAAAGCCATGTTGGGGTAACTTGAGCGATGATTATGGCTTGGGAATAAAAACTGAATAATCTAAAAACTATCCTATTTTTATTTTCTCCTATCCAGGTTTTTCAACGTCACAGTGGCACAACCAGTTTTTATCAAAACTGGGATGCGTACAAAAAAGGATTTGGTGATCTGAACGATGATTTTTGGCTTGGAAATGAGAAACTCTTTTTTCTTACAAACCAAACAGGTTACACGTTGCGATTCGATGTTATCACGTCAGGTGGAGAGCAGAAATATGCTGAATATACCGAGTTTCAGATTGAGTCTGAGAGTAATAAATACAGACTGGATAAACTAGGCACCCATGCTGGAACAACAGGTTTGTATACGTTTTAATTTGAAGTTCCAATTTTCTTTTAATTCGTTTGATTATAGTTTTAGGGGAAAAAAACCGACTTACATTATATTTACATCTCTCAAGAATTAAATATTAGAACATTGAGAAAACCCCAGACTTGCAGTGATATCGTCCATGGTTTTGTGTCCCGTCTCAGTTCCAGACATAGTTGAAAATACGTTTATGCATGCCATTAGTCAGATCGGTGTGTGATACTTTGAGATGACATATTTTCAAAATGAATATGCTTAATTAATTATATGAACTGTCACTTACTATTCACTTGACAGTTTTGTTTACCTTACAATTCAGATATTGTGCACCGAGAACCGGCTTTATTTTATAGCAATAAAGGTGCGATGCTTTTTATTAAGTGTTCATGTGTGTTTTTCTTAAAGGTTGGCGTATATATAACAACTTGGGTAAGGCTTTCAGCACCTATGATCGAGACAACGACGACTGTAATGCTTTTAACTGCGCGAACCGTCACAGAAGTGGTTGGTGGCACTCGGATCATTGGTGCGCAACTTGTGATAATAATAATGGTTATTGTGACCAATTTCATGTCAGCGGAAGCTGTCACTCCGTTTGTACCAGTGACAACCTTAATGGAGACTACAACGGTGTCGGTGGAGAAAATGTATTTTCAAACCACAATGCTTACTGTAGCTTAAATTTCACTGAGATGAAAATTCGGCCATCCTAGTGAACATAATGAATTTCATGTTTAGCTTGTTTTACAGTCTAATTTACTGCTTGAACCAACTACCAAAAGGAAAATGTTGTCATTAACTGAATCTGCTCTATGTGTTGATTTACTTCTTGTTGTTCTGTCAAAAGCCACAGCAGTACAAAAAAATGCTCAGAAAAAAAGCGCTTAAAATATATTGGATTGTTTTATGTGCGTGTATTAACCTAGCGTCTGAACGACAACATTTTAGCTCGAGATGGAATCATATGTATTGATATATATATATATTTGCAATGTAGTTTGGTATGAATTGCTGGGAATTAAATATTGAATTAAAATTGTTGCTGCCATTGTTTTATAAAACATATTTCCCGTTGTTTCATATAACAATAATTATCATTAATGACTTATTAAAATAATGTGACATTCACGCTGACTTCGAACATGCGAGCTATGAACCGTTTACTATCGCCAAAAAATATTTCTTCCTGCACATTAAATTAATGTTTTGTGTTTTAAATGGGTAAGTTTGAAGCTGTTTGTTGTCAGTGCATACTTATTTCTTCTGTTCTTGATGAAGTTTTGGTTGATTACTTGTAATACATTACGTTTGCACACATATTACGGAATCTTGCATTTAACAGTAGATTATGATACGACAATACTGCGACCAGTACAAGGTGATATACAGCTATAAACAGTATGTTTAAATCCTTACTTTTATTATCACATCTAGTGAACTATTCATATCGATACTTTAGGATTTGAATTGCTTGAGTTATTTCTTACAGCAAAATAAATGTAATTATAATTTTTTTTATTAATTTACTAGTTTAGTTGCTTGAATACTTTTATTGAGGTCTTTTTATTGCTGAAAAACTTGGGTATATACTTTCGAAAAAGTTTACATTAAGGTTAGGTTTTTTTTTTTTTAAATTACTATTACTATTTATCAACGAGAAAACATATTATCAATTTCATTATTGTGTGACAAACCGAAACGTTTTCGGTGGCTAAGAATGTAATTGAGGAGTAATGAGCTGGATAATCTGATGCCTTTTCTGCCTTACTTTAAGTAACGAAAAGACTCGCTGATATTTCTATTGATTCACACATCAGTCTCGCACATCAGCATCCTTTTAAGCTCCGTTCATTGTACTAATCGATCAAATTGATTGTATTTTTACATACAAATCACGATCACAACAGCATCATGTATAGAGTTTTGACATGTTTTATCATATCGCAGGTATTTTTCAACAGTTGGAGGACCAACTATATTGCAGCTGTTCTTATAGTCACAGTATCCCTTTAAACGAATGCATTTTGCGATGAGCAAACACATTTCGTTGAGACGTCATCACTCGTTGCATTATTGAGGTTAAAGCTAGATGTGTTTAATATTATGCGATGATCACATCATTTGGAATAAAATATGGAAAAGAGTTGTTTGAGATCAGAAGATTGAAACGGGATAATTTCTACTGGTTATTCGAATTGTATATGTTTAAAATTATAGCCGATATGATTTCCTGTTATTTGACTCTGTTTTTTTTCGTTGTTCTATTTTGTTTGCTTGCATTATTTTGGTGAAACAAAACGTCCTAGAAAACATTATGTGAACACATAACTATACCAACGAAACTTGTTCACGTAAGATTAAACGTTATGTGAATTTGTGCAGATATTAAGTTTACTTTCTGGGAACACCACGACAATATATGTTCATCGTCACTCACAGATGGGGTTCAAAGTAGGTCATTATTTTCAATACAGTCTGTATTTTAATGTCTGTAGTTTTGTAACTACATGTGTATCAAAATTTAAATATCTATTTTACGCAGTCCATTTTGTTATGGATAAAGTTTGTTACAGAATAACCCAATGGTAGAGAATTTGAGACTATAGATGCTAACAAAACAGTTCTATTTTGATTTCAAATTTTAAATTTAGAACGCATTGCTTTCGTTACAAGCGACTTGTTTTTTACGGATCTTCTATACAAGTGTTTTAGAGGCTTTGCTTTTCATTTTAAACATTGCTGCTAATTGGATTTGTTTCTAATGTGATGTGATCACAGTGTATGTTTAACTGGTAGCCAGAGTTGAGAATATCATTAAATTGCAAATATTACACTTTGCATATTTTCATCTGACAATATACACAGAATTCAACGTTAACTTATTGTTCATATATAAATATGTATTCCGAGTATTACCATACAATATAGTCCGAGTATTAACACAATTCCCTCGTAGTTCTATCACTCTTCAGTTTCTGTAAATACAAAAACCTATCCTTGTTTCTTGTTTTTATCTGGATTAATCTGGCCAGCGTGGTTCCTTGAAAGTCATGCCTGGAACATATGCAATGTTTGAGGATTGCGAATCTTTACATTAGGGTAGACTTTAAGTACTTAATTATTTGCATTAGGGAATCTCGGTTGAATGAGTTATTCACAGCAAAAGTGAGGACGTTTTCTGAAAGAAAGCTTGCCACGGTGTATGTTGTAGATCTTGTGCATTAAACTTTCATACTTTAATGTATAAAATACAATACGGTTAAAATCGTTCTGACATGTTCAAGTGAAAGATTTCTAATAAATTCCTGCGACAGGTGACAACACCGTTTTATAACATCTAAGTCATTTCAGGGATATAGCTCTTTTCCTAACTTATTGGACAGTTTTCATTGAAGAACTAGCACCCAAAGTATGATGTAATTTAGATTATGATAGTTTGTCCATTCATTACGGAAATATATTCATCTAGTAAGCATTCACTGGTATTATCCACCAATATTAACGTCGTGAATTGTATCCTCGGAAATGTAATGTTAATGTAAGGTAACTGTTTTTTCTTCCAAGGAGCATTGATCTTTTATTGTATTGCTTCTCTGAATACTCGAAATGAAGTTACGTCTTTAATCATGTAGCTGCAAGGCACGCCATTCGATTTTCCGTAGATACATAGGCGTACGTTTCATTGACTTGTAGGCGAATTATTTAACCGACACTACTCTTTGCCCTTAACTGGTGTCATAGAACGGCCATATTCGCAAATTCCAAGTTACAACTATATTTCAAATAAACTGTGTGTCTTTATGCTAATGAAAACGTTTAGGGCATATATTTAAGTAATATCATTTCTGAATATCAAACTACATACTATAGGAAATGATTTGTAAAGTCCGATACATTGTAGAGCGTCTAGTAGCATCGTAACAAAATAGAACAAGAAGTACTCATATTTCCACATGTGCAAGACAATGCTTTGGGACACTGCAGCACAAATGAATCAAACAGTCTCAGATTATTGCTGGTTATTTTGTAACTTGTTTACACATATTTAAAGTAACGCCTACGGGCTAGTGTTCAAGAAGGTTATATTCTGTACTGTAAACTATGGTTTAGTGTTATTTCATGCTGACAGACAAATCTCCTGGAACGAAATTATATATTCATCTTCCTCTGTGAGATTTCAACTGCAAATGATACACATGATTAAAATAGAGAAAAGAATTAAACGAAGGTAGATAATAAATTTAGTTATAGAACCCATTCCAAAATGTGGTAGTATGACCACGAAGGTATCATCCCTCATATGGCTATGGGCGTTAATCCTAGGGGGGGGGGACGGGGGACACGCCCCCCATATTTCGATGGGTGGAGGACAAACTATCAAATGTCCCCCACACATTTGGAAAAAGATACTTCATAGCTAGAGCCAAAGCCTGTACAAATGTGTTGTTTAGCTGTAGATGGTTTTTAAAAGACGGAGCCCGTTCCCTAATATTGGGGAAATGAAATAGGGAGCATATTCCGTGGCAGCGCATCCCATGTTACCTTGTTGTTGAGTGATACCGGAGTTTACTCCACAGTGAGAACACTGGGTACACGGTGGTAACATAGTAAGCTCCGACCAGAGTTCACCCGATTACCAGATGCAGGTCCACCTAGCTACCGTGGTAACTTGCGTGATGACTCCAAAGAACAACCACTGGTTTATTTTGATGCCTTCATCACTTAAGCCACCACTCAAATGGGACCTATTCTAAGTCTGATAATTATGCGCATGTGTGAGGTCCTGAAAATATAATGAAAGTGGTTTGTCTTGCCATCTTTGTTTCAAATTCCATAGAAATGTATTCTCGTAGACCTAACAAAACATTTAAACTGACACAGTCCCATTGGAAGTGTGTCATGGGTAGCATTACCAGTCATTGTTGGTTTAACATGCTGGGGTATGACGACTTTTGGCCAAATTTGCGCTAAGCTCACTATACGAACTCGGATCTGGACTGTGCCTAATTAGTTAGTTATTTAAATTATCAGTAATGGCGTATGAGGAAATGCACCATTTCGTGGTATGACTCCCAGGACGGCAAGTAAAGAAACTCACATGCAGTCGCGGCGGATAGCTTCCTTCGTCTGTATGCCCGGGGACATTGTGGGACATCGTTCCTATAGGCCTAGATCTGAGGCCCTGGGGTCATTTCTTGACCGACTTGATGCAATATAATGTGCCTATTTCAAAGTAAATTTATTCACAGATTGTTAGTTGTCGTGGGTTCAAACAAATGAGGGGTATTCTATCCTGAAACATAGGGCAAAATGGGGCTGCGATCTGGCAGGTATTGAAATCTGAAATTTTCTTGGTACGCTGCGCGCCAACCGATGGTGGCGTTCCGCTTAGATAGTACTTACGGCCGGAATACTCGAATCGATTACGTCCCCGCCCCCAAGTTTCAGATCAGATTGACGCCCCTACATATGGCACGTCGTCGTATACCCACCATATATGAGATACATGAGCCATTACACAATGTTGAACCTTTGAGATTCATTGAACACTTCTATGACGTTAGTTACTACGATGTTAGTCCAATAGTCTAATATCCTACAAGTTACAATTATTAGAGGGTGAGTTGTGGAACGATTTTAGCCGTTTTGGCGTGTGTATTATAGCCAAAGATTCATGTTTTAATATGCCATTTGACATTGTTGTCCTATGGCTTTATGTGGTCAATCACAAGGTTTCAGCAGCTCACGTACATGTAGCAAAGCCATCAGGTGAAGTTTCCATTGCATTTTATCACAATTTGTAATTTGACGTTATGCCCACCAAAATTTGAAGTCCGTCTGGCTTATAGTTTAAAAGAGTTAGCAATAAGCTTTTAGGACCAAAGTTGGCCAAGGGTGACCTTTGATCCCATCAAAAACGTGATCTTTGTAGGTTAAATTATATTTGACTTTAACGGTCTGTTATCTTATATGTGCAAAACAGTTTTTCATCACGTTTTTATGATATATGTAAAGTACCCCACCCACAGACACTAATGCACAGCTGTCAAAAGCAATCCTGCTTACCAAGGTAGAACTTGAAATAGTCAGGAACATAGTGGCAACATACAACAATATCAAGTGACAACATTAATGTGACTTATCAGTTTCGGTCTGCATTTTATTCAGAACACCGTTACAGAGGGACGTGTCTTAATTTGTCATCTTAACAAAGTGACTGAAAGAAACAGAACTCACAAAAAGCGTTGTTGTAACTATATGTAATGGTGATTGAACTTCTAATACCTTGATATGAATCAATTGAATTACATTAGGTGTTAGACATGTGGTAATATACTCCGAACTATCAAAAGGAAAAAGAAGAGACTAATGCAAAGTCTGTAAATCCTTGTAAATGTCGTCATGTACATTTCCATAGATAAGGTAGAGTAATTTGACATGGCTTTAACTCAAACAACTCAGTTATCCGGGCTTTTTCTTTTCTTGGTCCTTCACTCTTTCATTGTTCTGTGACAGTTCACCTCACTGTCAAATGTATCCAGATAGTGCGTTGTTATCTCAATCCATGTTATCTTTTAGGAAAAATTGTCATGTATAGAAATTTCGAGTGCTCACAATAAGGGAGACGTTTTCAGATTTTGGTAACACTTTGTTTTTAAATTATCTTTCACAGTAAAAATGTAGACACAATATTCACTTTGCTGTTAACTTTATTTCTGAATCACATCATCAGGATCGAGGTCGTATCTTCATTTCCGTGGACTGTATGTTGTAATAACCGCCAGGGAAATTATACCAATAAATGGTATAAGATCCAGTGTATGGTCCATTGAGGTCACAGTAATAATAACAATAATAAGTGTACCACCATCCGGATTTGTAATAAGAGGCATAATGATAATAAGAACAACCATCGTTGTCACGGTCCCGTGTAGAGAATGCTGCTCCATTGTGATAACTATGACCAAGTGCGTTGTAACCTAGATAAGCAAACAGAAACAAAAAGTGAATGAAAGCATTGTCACTGAATGTATGACTGAAACGTACAACAAATATAACTGAACATTAATATATGACATGAAGACTGACTGGTTACGTCATATAATAACTAAATGCAGCCTTTAATCTAGTGTGTTTTATTTAAGTATTAAGAAACCCTATTAAAAACAATGGGCAAGTCGTTCACAGAAAATTGAAACTATTTAGTAGAGCATTCATTTCTAGTCGTATTCATATGTAAAGATAGCCATGAGTTTGTGGGAGTTCAACATGGACCTGATTTAGTAATTCAAAGAGGGTATACACAGTAAAAGGTTCTTAAAAGTCCTTGTCACCTGATGTATTTTACATGTAATAATATTTGTAAAAGAAGTAGTTAAATTGTTTTGGATTTTCGTTAATTGGAAGTCATACTTTTAACATGATTTGACTTGATTCAAATTGAAAGACCTCAGTTTAATATGAACCCATTGTTCTTACATGTATTAACTCGATGCCTACAATTTTGAACTTCGGACTTTGACTGGAGTACGTATGTATATATTTAAGCATTCCAAATATTAGCACAATGATTAAAGCTCCACTTGCGGATAAATAACGTTTTATATCTTACGAGGGAGACCTAGACGTAATATTTGGGCATTATAAATCTCTCCATTCTTCTTTGTTTAGATTCGTCATAAAAATTGGAAAGGTATATTTGAAATAATCATGTTCAGTTACTTCAATATTCTCCCAACTATAACAGAAAAAACAGTGTCCCATTATTGTTTCATTATTGGTTGCAACCAGTAATCGATTTAAAATTATCGCTACATTATTCTGGAAATAAACGTTCTGAAATGAACGACACATGGCTGTAGAAATGTATATATTTCATGTTATAGCATGTGATAATTGTTCAATACAATTGTTCATTCTCGAAGTAATACACTGACTTTGGTACGAATTACTGTGACGATCGATCATGTATAGTGTAGAAGCCTATTGCGAACCATTCGCAGCCATACATTATCTCGTAACAGTGAATTAGGTTTGAAATCAAATAAGTATATCGTCTTTCGACATGTAACTGTTTTCAACTGGTGCGAACTTAAAAGTTTCTGCTTTTCCTTCTTCGGTTTTTTCCTTTACTCTGCCTACTGCTATATCTTGGTATATTTCCAAAGACCAGTTAAACACAGCTAAAGACCATAGTCTATGACTCTAACATGTAAACATTATCTATGTGATCTGCATAAGATGGGATATTTGGTTATAGTTGGGTTTCCTTTCTATGTCGAGGCAAACGAATTGAAGAAAGTTTTCCAGATCATAGAATATGGCTACGTCTTATATGTAGTTTCAGTATTTTCAAGATGTAATTGAACCCGAAAATGAGCACATGATTTTAATATATGTGGACTATCAGTTCTTGATAGTCATGATAAGTCTATTATAAAATGTAAGTATCTGTAATCTCTAATATACACGTTGAAAAAAATAGAATTGCTCTGAATAGTTGCCAAGATCATATGCACATCAGATTGTAGAATCTACTTGGAGAAAGAAGATAAAATGGAACTCACCTGCTGTACTTGAAGAGTCATAACCACTGATACTTAGTCTGAAATTAGTATCCACATTGCCCACGCTGAAGGAGCTATACTTAGCAAAGTGATGTTGCCCAGATTTTGAAACGAAATCAATCCTTAGCTCATATTGACCTTGGCTCGTCAATGCTGCAAGTTTATCGTTGCCAAGCCAGAAATTGCCGTCGGCAGTTCCGAAACCCTCTCTGTATTCATTCCAATCTCTGTGAAAACTCAAACTACTGTCAACACGTCGCTGGAAAACCTGTATTTAAAGTAACACAAACAAAAAGAAAGACGCAACTATATATCAACTAATTTTATTACATTTTAAGATGCTTGCAATTATCCCAGTTGAGATACCCTCAAAGGTTCATTCAGTTTACATTATTGCGTTGTGTTGTGTATAACCTATGGATCTGAAAGGAGTATCATCATGCATAATACTTCTACTATAAAAAAAAAAAAGCAGACCAACGTTCGCAAGCCAAACTAAAAACACTTAAGACAGATGTTCTCTAGACATACTGGTGTCCATAAACCAAATTAATATGCAAACAGTTTTAAATTATCCTATTTGTTAAGTTGGCTTTAATCGTTACAAATTAATGATAACATAATAATAGTAATAAATATTTGAGAAATAATAATAGTAACAATTGTGTTTTCATCAGTGACAAAAGAGAAAGAACACAACTTCCTTTCCTTTGTTATCTTTAAAAATGACAATAACAGATACATACCAACCAACCACCTCCATCAGAGACGTCACACATTACTTGAAATGGGTTGCCTGTCCACCCTGCTGGTTGTATAAGTCGAATGCTGTTGGAGTCCTCTGTACTATATGCTTGGCAGTCTGATGCAGTAGCCCGATCACATTGGACCCCGTCTCCAGTGTATCCTACGTTACAATAACACTGTGATAAGCCTTGTCGTTCTTCACAGTTACCATTGGGACTGCACCGGTATGTGTCATCACAGCTCAACAGACCGCTGTTGCAGGAACATCGTTTGGTACAAGAAGGGTTCACATATACTTCACCTTCCTAACGAGATAAAACGGTACGCCTTGTCAAGTAGATGCAAAATAATAATATCCTTCAATGGGAATACTCAATGTTCCATGTCGAGGTATAACGAGCAGTGCAATAGATGACATTCCTTCATAAAATTAGAGCAGCTGCAGGGTAAAGATTTAACGTTTTTAAAATGTATCATTTCAAGCACCATAATAACTGTTTTGTTCCGGCTTTTCTTCTCATTGTAAATTAGTTTGATAAGTAAATATTTAGGAATGGTATCTTACCGCTAGGACTACTCCTTGACCGTTCTCTACTTCCTCTATGAAACAACTACAATTCTCTCTAGGTACACAGTCTTCCCCGTCCATCAAGAACCCATCGGGACAAACGCAATTGGGTGTGCTAGAGCATGATTCGGTACATGTAGGATCGGCACATGAACCTTCACATTTACACCTGTTGAGAACCTTGTTGGTGGGACACCACTCGATGCATGGGTCTGGAATAGGAATAAAGATTAAGTTACGACATCAAAAAGGAAAGCTTTATGCAAAGTGTACGATGATCTATTATCTCAATAACACATCATGTTCATAAATTATCATTTGATATTGTATAAAAATGGGAAACATGCTTCACAGCTAAAACGACATATCTAAATAAACCAATGAAATAAATAGCAAACCGCTCTCTGCCCTTACTAGATAAACAAAATACATCGATTTATGAAGAAACTAAGTCTGAGCTAAGTGTTTGATAGCAGTGGCCAACAACGTGCTCATGAAAGTAAATTTAAATGCTGCAAAATGAATATTAAATATTACTACGAGCTCATTCATCTAAAGATACCTTGGTTAATGGCATGGATGTAAGGTTGGTTCAGGTGGGAAGTATATCGTTAGTTAGCGAAACATTCCCGCTCTGTATCACACCGCAGGTCAAACATATTAATATCATCGAATTATTTAAACATGTGTGAACAGCAAAAGTCGCAATATTTTAATTTCACTGTTTAACGGTTAGCAAACATATTAAATGTCACTTCGGGCGAGAAACGTGTCCAGTTAAGAAGTGTATCAGTTTAATAACCCACCTGCTGTTCCGGTATACTCTCCAGTGCTAACCAGTTTGTAATGACTGAAGCTGTCACTGATGCGGAAAGTTTCATACGTCACGAAGAATGAACAACCGGATTCTGTAGTTAGATCCATGCGTAGCTGATATTTCCTCTGATTGGTGATGTAGGATATCTTCTCATTGCCGAGCCAAAATTCATTAGAAAGGAAACCAAAACCATTTTGATATTCGTCCCACGTACGATTAAAGTTGATTGAACTATCCTTTCGTCTCTGTATGACCTGTTGAAATAATTTGAGACATAAAAATATCAAACTGATTGAATTGCAAGACCGTTAGTTATTAACTGTAAGACTAGTGTGAAACAAAAGAAAGGCAAAACTATACTGAAACATGGAACAAACAACCTGCAGGAAGAGAAGAATGAGATAAATTAAATATAAACAAATTAAAATCACTTACAAGCCACACCAAATGTATATTGATGCGAATACTATATAAATATTACCAATATATAAGTTGTGTCATCTTCGCCAATTTAGTATTCTTATTGAAGTCAGGAATATGTGGAAAGTATTAAAACGTATTGGAAAACCATGTAGGAATATAAGTATGGTGCAGACTGCTTTTGCGAAAGAGCATGACAGATGATTCGACCAACCTCTTTTTGTGAGACATAAATATTGTGTTAAGCTTGCCGAGCCCAATGTAACATCAAACTATATATTATTACATCATAATAATATGAAAAGTTCTGTAGTATGAGAAATGTATTATTTCAACAAGAATAATTTCAATTGTGGTGACAAATCTTGCAATGTAAATTCAATATTCACAATATAAAATACAACACCTACCGTCCATCCACCATCACCTAGACTGTTGTTACAAGATACTTCAAAAGGTTCAGGATAGCCGTCTGGTTTGATGACGTAAACACCATCGTTTCTAGACGATGGACATTGGCTTAGCACTTCATGGCAGTCTCGTGGATATTCAGCACGTTGGTAGAGGAAAAACGATGACGCTAAAAGGAAAAGGTAACACAACATAAGCATAACTTACATCAAGCTAAGAGGTTTAACTCCGGAGACACTTGTGTGACAACCGAGATCATATAGCCTACCTTTAGTGTTTACTTTGTCAATGTTCACAACCACTTGCGTCATTTCCTGATCACGTTATAAAAGTTTGGCATGGGCAATTACGTAGATGTGATTTTAAAATCTAGTTACTATTACTTACTGGTCTGTATTATTTCAAACATTTTCCTTTTTTTTTTAAATGAAGTCACTCGTGTTATCTTATATCCCTGAAAAATTTTGTAAGTTAAGCATTTGAATAATACATAGCAAATTAAAAACCTCATTTTAAAGACGATCAATATTTTTTTTTAACGAATTTCGTTTCCTATACATCATAATTTTCATACACAAAAAAGTACTAAAGTAAACAAATTATCTTTAAAAAAATTAAAATTCTTTAAAGTGACATAGTGCTTATTATACTCACAAATGTTATGTTAACAACATATGATATCTTTGAAGATACTTCCCAAACGATTTGTATATCATATACGTTCATAATTGTTTGGAAATTCTCCAAATGTTATGATATAGTTGTATCTTAAAGACAGACAACATTATTTCCACTCGTCTTTGGAAATTAACTTGTGGTTTGGGCAATGGGGAAGGAGAATGGAGAGGGGAGAGGATATACGGGTAAGAAAATGCTACAACGTTGTTAACGTTATGAAGTTTTTAATATGATAGAAGTTAACATGAAACATTCTTTAGAATTAACATTCTTTGAAATTAAAAGTCTTTGAAGTTACATAGTGCTTATTATACTCACAATAGTTATGTTAACAACATATGATATCTTTGACGATACTTCCCAATTTTTTATATCATATACGTTCATAATTGTTTGGAAATTGTCCAAATGTTATGATATAGTTGTATTTTAAAGAAGAACAATATTATTTTCACTCGTCTTTGGAGGTTAGCTTGTGGTTGGGATAAAGGGGAAGGAGAGGGGAGAAGGGAGAGCAGATAAGAGTAAGAAATGCTAAAACGTTGTTCACGTTTTGAAGTTTTTAATATGATAGAAACACTTACTTAGCGTTTGGTCTCCGTAGTCACTAATGCTCCTTTGACGTTCCGGCTAAAATAAGGTCAAAAATATGTATTAACAATGATCGTCCAATAAGGACAGGGTACAATTATATAGTAAAATATGTCAACGTTACATTTTTCTTATTTTCCATTGTCCTATGTTTAGGTAAGTCCAACTTTTTATTTTATTTTCTCATCTATCAATTGCAACATTTCACATAGCTGCTTGTTATTTTAGGACAAGTTAGAGAAGAGTTATTGACGCAGTCATGTATCTGTATTAGTAGATAGCTGCCGTTTATTGAAGACAAAAAGAAAAACAATATAGATACGACAAAGTTTGGTTGAGTTGTAGAGGAGTATGACAATAAATATGATAAGCAGTTTTAATTTTTACGTGAATTCAGGTGAATATTGAAGATTAAAATTAATCCGATAAAGATGTCACTTCTCTCAGTACAAAACACAAACAATGAAAGTTAAGGTTTGAGTTTAGCATTGTCTTGAAAACATATTTTGTTTTGTTTTAATATCCCATATATTCAGATATATCAATTTGTTCTAGACAATGAACATTTACTATATGCCCATTAGGTATCACGTTCTTGATATGACTTTTATAGTTTAAAACATTTTTTTGAAGAAGACCTATTGGTTAATAAAGATTTGGTTCTAATGTATAATAACATTCGATAAAAAATTTGTAGATAACATAATTATATAAAAGAACCGTTAGAATCTTCATAATAACATATTTTTCTTGTAAATTGTTTAATTTAACTAATTCACATGAAACAAGTTCATAAAAATACTTTGCAAATTTCACATCTGCATTATGTATTCGCGAATTTGGATTAAATTGAAATTGTTCTTTGTACTGGCAATGAAAAAATATATAAACTTTACACACATTAAACGATCGGGATTATTAATAGAGCAAATTCTTTCTTGATATCATGCAGCTGTTTGGGATAAATCTGACAAAGATGAAAATTTGTGGCGACAACGAACTGACAACGACATCAGCGATTAAATCAATTGACAATTCTTACAACAGCAACGTTTGGATGAGTAAAGTTAGTATATATTTTGATTTTCTTTATTGCCATTGTTCATTTACATTAATTTAGTATACAACCTAAATAAATTATACTAGTTAAGTAGTTAATTCAGTCGACAGCGTATTTAATGTAACGGAATTAGAACAATTTTCTTTAATCGACTATGCATCTTTAGAACTTACGAAACATTCTATGAAAAGGTAGATTAAACATGTTTGACAGCCACCGAGAACGCTTTTTGATATTACAAAGAACAAAATGTACACAATACGCTAATCGTTTGACGTTTATTGCAGCGGTATGTTAACTGTTAGTTTTCATCATTAACTTTAGAGAAGAAACTACCTCTAAGAAAATGCTATCATTATTTCGTAATTTGACTAAGTATTTTGTAGAATTGTTAACTTAAACATTGTCCTTTAAATTTTGAAAAACGTTGTCTGGGCATAGACGACAAATGACATTGACAGGCATTTATCAATTATCATGTAACTAAAGTAACTGTTCATGACCTTAAGGTTGACTTAATAATGAGATAACAAAATGTATTGTCTTATAACTTAGAGTTGATTTAAAAAAAATGACTTGAACACTTATTCTAAGTTCAAAAGCAGGCATCCTGCGTGATGACTTTTTCAATAAAATTGTTCACACAATAATTAAAAAAATCATTAACTACTTCGATACGTTATCATGATATTTCGACAAGTTTTCTAAGTTCAAGAGTTGGCATCCTGAGCATTGAATTTTTGCAAAAGACTACAACGGTACATTATCATGATTTTCTAATAAAGTAAATCAAGAAGAATTTGGGTGACAGAATATTAAACTGCGTTCCCAGAGACAGAAAGGACTATTGTTTTAGAAAGATTGTGTGTTTTACTTAATAAGTGAAACTCAAAGAAAAAGGCTTTTTCATATCCACTGGGTGTTTGTAAGATAAAGTTAAAGTTTTCAAGAAGACATATGTTCGTCAAAGCTGAATATTCTCAGATATCTATTCAAAATCGCACCGCCTGAATCTTCGATATCTCCAAATGACGGACAGAAAAAGTACTGTTGCTTTTTTTTGCTTTTTTTGACTCGTTAGTAAATGTTAGCAAACCAAATCTGCGTTGTCAAGATTTCTCTTTTGTTTAATATTTTGTAACATTTTCATGATGCGAAATAGCGGACTTTAAATATATGTACATCAACATATTAAAACAACGTGTCAGAAGTAGAGTCAAATGTTGTTTCCTATAATTAGCAGGCGTCTACGAAAAAGTCTAGACTTTTCAAAGTAAATTCAGTTTATGGGTCGGATCGGGATTTTCAAGATTTAAGAAATTTATTGATTAAAGCACTTAATCATAACTAATCTAAGTGTAAAAATTACAACGTAAGAATTTGGTAAGATAAAATGTTTGTTGTGTAAAAAAATGTCGTTGAATAGTATTTATTAATTAACTCTCCCATTGCCATCAATATAGACATTTAAACAAAAGAAAGGAAAAATAAAAATCTTAGGCTATATGAATATAACATTTTTATTTTATGTGGATAAGGGAAATTTAGTTATTAAATGATATATAGATCATCCTTAGATTTCAACTGAAGAAGCCGTAAAGTAGAAAGTCTCGGTTTAGCCGTGTAAATGTTAATAAATCAGTAAAGAAGTAGAAAAAAGGGTAGTTAGATTATCGGTTGGAGCATTACAGACATACTTTAGTAAGACAAGTAGACACATAGGTCATTGCTTTAACGTTCTAAACCTCTTCAATTCATTTTGCTGTGGTAGATTAGCCTATATAAAAGCAACGATTTTCTATTTATGGTATTTATAGGTATATTATTTAAATATTGAATTTGTCTTTCTATTTCCTCCGTGTCTGTCAAAATATAACGTTTCTTCAACAACGCCACAAAAAAAGCGCAATAATTCAAGTATATTAAGTATAAATCGCGGCTAACTAAGATACTCCGCATTTTTTTTGTTTTCAACGACAATGTATTTTACTGTTCACAGTGTGTCTATATTTCGCAGATTAAATTTATATGAATTAATGATATGTACTTCAATTGAAAGAATCCGTCTGATGGTTTCTTGAACAGAGTCATTATTATAGAAATTAAGGGAATCATGTAAAATATACCCTTTGGTAAATGTATTCTATACTACTATTTATAGTAATAGAAGACTCAAAACGCGAAACGATAAATTTACAACCAGTACGTGTGACTTAATCGAATTCGACTTCTTTATTACTGTAAGTTAGCATTTTTGAAGTAATATTTTTAACTCTTAGATAGATCAACTGAAAGTAAATCGCTAACAGAGAGTGTAACAAGGTTTAACATCGCAGATCAAAAACAATCAATTGAGTTCTGCTTGAACATCGAAACGGTACAGATGTTACAACTGAAATGTAAAAGTAAAGGAAAAAACTTACCTCTCCTTGAGAAGACACGCTGCTGGAAATAAAAATGATGAGAAACAGAGATGTTAAACCCCCACGATGTCTTTTAAACAAGGACAACATGATAACAAGTTACCTCTTGCTGTTTAAAGTTGGAATGAATTTCTAATCCATACTGCAACAATTGAGCTACATACGAAATTATCCGGAATTGTACAGTGTTGCTAGGGAACCATTCTCATACTCATTCGTCTAGACATATTATTATGATATTAGTATTCCTGTCAAGGACATTCGGTGTGGCTCACGTGGTTTATGTTCAGATTTCATGGCACCATTACAGTACGGTACAAGTTACTACCTTAAAAGGTATTGAAATGATGCAAGACCATACGTCATATTTAATTTTCATTTCTTGGCATCGTTAAACTACACAAATAAAGCAATTATAACAACCTGGCATGACAATTAAGCAATCTAATTAACGGTGCATTAACTAATATTTATTATATTATAGACGAAGAACTGATGACCTAAAATGCAGTAGGACGTATGTGGGATTAGAGGTCTGAAAGTGAGGGACAAACCTGCAGGAGGGGTCTAACGGGAGGCGGTGTGAGACCTTTTCGAATTTGATAAATCACTGTTATAGGTTATATCCCAGTACTAGTTGTGTATTTGAAAACGCAATCACGATATCTGCATAAAAGTGTTGCCAGATTTAGGTAGGAACATAAAAAGTAACAAATGGTCAATATTACCTGTGGCCAGCTGACTAATCAACAAATGACCAAGACTAAGGGAGAAAGATGAATGAGTAATCGATAGCAGCAGTTCTGGAGGGAGGCTCACTTGTGTGGAATGATGCATAGAACCATATGCCACAGTGAACAGGGGGGTAAGAAGCTTCGACATAGTGGGGGCACAACATCAGAGGGGCACTTTCTCATTCCACAACCACCACTCGTTATGCTATAAGCCGATACACACCGGCCATATCACTTAAACATATATGATGTGTTAGTATTCTATCAATACTATTATGGTGAATAATTCAAATAAAATATTAAAATTAACAAAGGCTTAAGATATCCAAAAGACAGTGCTTCATCAAAGGGGAACATTTATTTGCCAGTAGGGCACATTTTATATTTTGGAAAAAAATGGGGGCGTGCCCCCAGTGCCCCCGGCACATACCTCCTACCACAGTCACATTGGTACTAGTAGTAGTATACTAGTACCAGTGCGTTTCGGATCGAAATGATAATCGTCACAATGGATCAATCTTTATTATAGCCTGTGTCGTGACATATAAAGCAGTATAAACGTATCGCAGTGTTGCTGTGGCATACCAATCGCATCTAATAAAAACAAAACACAAAGTATGGGGAAATTGGGGGGATGGGCAATTTCCACCTTGCCGCCTGTAATCCCGCCACTGCAATATGATAAGGTAATCAACTAGCGATAGGAAATTATCATCTTTTTCTTGAATTCAATAAATCTTTTTCGTTGATTCGACATCCATACTTGTTTATTATTGTAAATATGTCATAATTCAACTAAAATAAAACAATACACACAATACACACATAACTTATTAAAGCATTAATTTTTGCACTGCATGGCTTTTTCAATGTGGGTTTCCTGTTTTTTCTCTTTTGATGTGTTTTATTGACAACTCGGTCACGCCGCCAAGAAGAGTCTGAGGGAAATTCAATAGTTTTCTTTAAGTGTTATGTGTTACACGCACAGGATAAAGCGTATTTCCTCGTTCCTTTTCCTCGTTATATATATATATATATATATATATATATATATATATATATATATATATATATATATATATATATATATATATATATATATGAGTTGTAACTCGGAGTTTCACGCGTTATAGCGATCTTCAGACAACTGGTAGCTTCAAGTTATGCTCCATGAATATATAGGATCCTCGTCGGGATTACCGGGGATTATGCGGTTGTTGGTGTATTGTTCTGCCGGTGTATTCTCTTTTGCGTCCGTTCTGTTGGTGGGTTTGTAAGACTTTCTTCGGTGTTCGGCTGTTGGTGTATTCTCTTTTGCGTCCGTTCTGTTGTTGGGGTTTTTTGCCTTCCTTCCTATATATATATATACATATATATATATATATATATATATATATATATATATATATATATATATATATATATATATATATATATATATATATATATAACTCTAAATTAGACCGTTGGGCGACATAGGATAAAAAGAGCACTTAGGGCAACATTGGCAATTTAATGTTATTGTTTCACACTGGACCATTGTAAAGACTCCAGTTTGAGTGCTTTTAAATATAATCCTTTTGCAAAATACAAATACCAAGGATTTTAATTAAATAATCAATTAATTGTACACAAACACACTTAGGGCGACATATAGATGTCGCCCTAAGTGCATCTCAGTGAATTTAACTGTGAAACAGCACTTTGGGCGACATCGCATCAAATAACACTTAGGGCGACATTGGCATTTTAATGTAATTTCATCACATTGAAGTCCAGTATGGGTACTATTTATAGTAATCCCTTTGAAATATATATTTAGCAAGGAATTACCTAAGTAATTAATTAATTAATTACACATATACATGTAATACAATACTATTTTGTCACACTGGACCACTGTATAGGACTCCAGTGTGGGTACTATTTATAGAAATCCATTTGCAAGACAATAAACCAAGTAGTTTAACTAATTAATTAATTAATAACACATATTCATGTTGACGTATGTGAATTTAGCTCTTTTCACAACACTTGGGCAACATATCATAAAAACAGCACTTATGGCGACAGTGGCAATTTAATAAATATTTCATCAAACTGGACCACTGTTAGGACTCCAGTATGGGTATTATTTATATGTATCCCTTTGCACAATACATATAGCAAATAATTTAACTAATTAATTATTTAATTGCACATATACAAGTTGTCCTATGTAAATTTATCTCTTTTCACAACACTTAGGGCAACATAGAAGAAAAACAGCACTTAGGGCGACAGTGGCAATTTAATGTTATTCCATCACACTGGACCACTGTTAGGAATCCAGTACGGGTACTATTGATAGCAACCCCATTGTAAAATAAATATAGAAAATCATCTAATTAACTAAGTAATTAATTACACATATACAAGTTGTCCTATGTAAATTTATCTCTTTTCACAACACTTAGGGCGACATAGAATAAAAACAGCACTTAGGGCAACATTGGCAATTTAATGTTATTCCATCACACTGGACCACTGTTAGGACTCCAGTATGGGTACTATTCATAGTAACCTCTTTGTAAAATAAATATAGAAAATAATTTAATTAACTAAGTAATTAATTACACATATACAAGTTGTCCTATGTGAATTTATCTCTTTTCACAACACTTAGGGCGACATAGAATAAAAACAGCACTTAGGGCGACATTGGCAATTTAATGTTATTCCATCACACTGGACCACTGTTAGGACTCCAGTATTGGTACTATTGATAGTAACCCCTTTGTAAAATAAATATAGAAAATAATTTAATTAACTAAGTAATTAATTACACATATACAAGTTGTCCTATGTAAATTTATCTCTTTTCACAACACTTAGGGCGACATAGAATAAAAACAGCACTTAGGGCGACATTGGCAATTTAATGTTATTCCATCACACTGGACCACTGTTAGGACTCCAGTATGGGTACTATTCATAGTAACCTCTTTGTAAAATAAATATAGAAAATAATTTAATTAACTAAGTAATTAATTACACATATACAAGTTGTCCTTTGTGAATTTATCTCTTTTCACAACACTTAGGGCGACATAGAATAAAAACAGCACTTAGGGCGACAGTGGCAATTTAATGTTATTCCATCACACTGGACCACTGTTAGGACTCCAGTACGGGTACTAGTGATAGCAACCCCATTGTAAAATAAATATAGAAAATCATCTAATTAACTAAGTAATTAATTACACATATACAAGTTGTCCTATGTGAATTTATCTCTTTTCACAACACTTAGGGCGACATAGAATAAAAACAGCACTTAGGGCGACATTGGCAATTTAATGTTATTCCATCACACTGGACCACTGTTAGGACTCCAGTATTGGTACTATTGATAGTAACCCCTTTGTAAAATAAATATAGAAAATCATCTCATTAACTAAGTAATTAATTACACATATACAAGTTGTCCTATGTAAATTTATCTCTTTTCACAACACTTAGGGCGACATAGAATAAAAACAGCACTTAGGGCGACATTGGCAATTTAATGTTATTCCATCACACTGGACCACTGTTAGGACTCCAGTATTGGTACTATTGATAGTAACCCCTTTGTAAAATAAATATAGAAAATCATCTAATTAACTAAGTAATTAATTACACATATACAAGTTGTCCTATGTAAATTTATCTTTTTTCACAACACTTAGGGCGACATAGAATAAAAACAGCACTTAGGGCAACATTGGCAATTTAATGTTATTCCATCACACTGGACCACTGTTAGGATTCCAGTATGGGTACTATTGATAGTAATCCCTTTGTAAAATAAATATAGAAAATAATGTAATTTACTAAGTAATTAATTACACATATACAAGTTGTCCTATGTGAATTTATCTCTTTTCACAACACTTAGGGCGACATAGAATAAAAACAGCACTTAGGGCAACATTGGCAATTTAATGTTATTCCATCACACTGGACCACTGTTAGGACTCCAGTATGGGTACTATTGATAGTAACCCCATTGTAAAATAAATATAGAAAATCATCTAATTAACTAAGTAATTAATTACACATATACAAGTTGTCCTATGTAAATTTATCTCTTTTCACAACACTTAGGGCGACATAGAATAAAAACAGCACTTAGGGCGACATTGGCAATTTAATGTTATTCCATCACACTGGACCACTGTTAGGACTCCAGTATGGGTACTATTCATAGTAACCCCTTTGTAAAATAAATATAGAAAATCATCTAATTAACTAAGTAATTAATTACACATATACAAGTTGTCCTATGTGAATTTATCTCTTTTCACAACACTTAAGGCGACATCGAATAAAAACAGCATTTAGGGCAACATTGGCAATTTAATGTTATTCCATCACACTGGACCACTGTTAGGACTCCAGTATGGGTACTATTCATAGTAACCCCTTTGTAAAATAAATATAGAAAATCATCTAATTAACTAAGTAATTAATTACACATATACAAGTTGTCCTATGTAAATTTATATTTTTTCACAACACTTAGGGCGACATAGAATAAAAACAGCACTAAGGGCGACATTGGCAATTTAATGTTATTCCATCACACTGGACCACTGTTAGGACTCCAGTATGGGTACTATTCATAGTAACCTCTTTGTAAAATAAATATAGAAAATAATTTAATTAACTAAGTAATTAATTACACATATACAAGTTGTCCTTTGTGAATTTATCTCTTTTCACAACACTTAGGGCGACATAGAATAAAAACAGCACTTAGGGCGACAGTGGCAATTTAATGTTATTCCATCACACTGGACCACTGTTAGGACTCCAGTACGGGTACTAGTGATAGCAACCCCATTGTAAAATAAATATAGAAAATCATCTCATTAACTAAGTACTTAATTACACATATACAAGTTGTCCTATGTAAATTTATCTCTTTTCACAACACTTAGGGCGACATAGAATAAAAACAGCACTTAGGGCAACATTGGCAATTTAATGTTATTCCATCACACTGGACCACTGTTAGGACTCCAGTATTGGTACTATTGATAGTAACCCCTTTGTAAAATAAATATAGAAAATCATCTAATTAACTAAGTAATTAATTACACATATACAAGTTGTCCTATGTAAATTTATCTTTTTTCACAACACTTAGGGCGACATAGAATAAAAACAATACTAAGGGCGACATTGGCAATTTAATGTTATTCCATCACACTGGACCACTGTTAGGACTCCAGTATGGGTACTATTGATAGTAATCCCTTTGTAAAATAAATAAATAAAATATTGTAATTAACTAAGTAATTAATTACACATATACATGTAATGCAATACTATTTTGTCACACTGGACCACTGTATAGGACTCCAGTGTGGGTACTATTCATAGAAATCCCTTTGCAAGACAATAAACCAAGTAGTTTAACTAATTAATTAATTAATAACACATATTCATGTTGGCGTATGTGAATTTAGCTGTTTTCACAACACTTGGGCAACATATCATAAAAACAGCACTTAGGGCGACAGTGGCAATTTAATGTTATTCCATCACACTGGACCACTGTTAGGACTCCAGTATTGGTACTATTGATAGTAACCCCTTTGTAAAATAAATATAGAAAATCATCTCATTAACTAAGTAATTAATTACACATATACAAGTTGTCCTATGTAAATTTATCTCTTTTCACAACACTTAGGGCGACATAGAATAAAAACAGCACTTAGGGCGACATTGGCAATTTAATGTTATTCCATCACACTGGACCACTGTTAGGACTCCAGTATGGGTACTATTGATAGTAATCCCTTTGTAAAATAAATATAGAAAATATTGTAATTAACTAAGTAATTAATTACACATATACATGTAATGCAATACTATTTTGTCACACTGGACCACTGTATAGGACTCCAGTGTGGGTACTATTCATAGAAATCCCTTTGCAAGACAATAAACCAAGTAGTTTAACTAATTAATTAATTAATAACACATATTCATGTTGGCGTATGTGAATTTAGCTGTTTTCACAACACTTGGGCAACATATCATAAAAACAGCACTTAGGGCGACAGTGGCAATTTAATGAATATTTCATCAAACTGGACCACTGTTAGGACTCCAGTATGGGTATTATTTATATGTATCCCTTTGCACAATACATATAGCAAATAATTTAACTAATTAATTATTTAATTGCACATATACAAGTTGTCCTATGTAAATTTATCTCTTTTCACAACACTTAGGGCAACATAGAAGAAAAACAGCACTTAGGGCGACAGTGGCAATTTAATGTTATTCCATCACACTGGACCACTGCTAGGACTCCAGTATGGGTACTATTGATAGTAACCCATTTGTAAAATAAATATAGAAAATAATCTAATTAACTAAGTAATTAATTACACATAGTTGTCCTATGTGAATTTATCTCTTTTAACAACACTTAGGGCGACATACCATAAAAACAGCACTTAGGGCGACATTGGCAATTTAATGTTATATCATCACACTGGACCACTGTAAGGACTCCAGTATGGGTACTATTGAAAGTTTTCCCTTTGTAAAATAAAAATAGCAAATAATTTAATTAACTAAGTAATTAATTACACATATACGAGTTGTCCTATGTGAATTTATCTCTTTTAACAACACTTAGGGCGACATACCATAAAAACAACACTTAAAGACATTGGCAATCTAATGTTATATCATCACACTGGACCACTGTTAGGAATCCAGTATGGGTACTGTTGAAAGTTATCCCTTTGTAAAATAAATATAGCAAATAATTTAATTAACTAAGTAAATAATTACACATATACGAGTTGTCCTATGTGAATTTATCTCTTTCCACAACACTTAGGGTGACATAGCATAAAAACAACACTTAGAGCGACATTGGCAATTCAATGTTATATCATCACACTGGACCACTGTAAGGACTCCAGTATGGGTACTATTGAAAGTAATCCCTTTGTAAAATCAATATAGCAAATAATTTAATTAACTAAGTAATTAATTACACATTCCATTGAATTGATGCATTTTTCACTAAAAATCAACGTAAGGTTGCAGCCATTTGAGGGAGATATTTGATATACATGACAGTTAAACTACCAAAAACAGGTTTCACCTGGCTTATAACGTGTTTCTCTTCACTGCAGCATGCATTTAACTGTCAAGTGCTGCAGGAACGAAAAATTAGCAAAATTTCCTAATATTCAGAGTGCCCCTTTAATAGTTGGCATGATTCTAGAAATGACCAACTTTGTTTTGAGTATGAAAGTCACCTTGAGACCTTTCACCTTCTGCAAAGTTACAGGTGTCTATATGAATAGAAGTCTTTGTGTGATTTCTTGAAATAATGAGTGTGGACATGTCCCATCAGCCACAGTTTTTTAACATTTGTTTTAGTCATAAGCCAACAGAATGATTTTAGCTGCTGTTGGGGGTCCATCATGATCTAGTACTACTCAAGGCTTAATCTGGCATGAGCAGAGATTCTTCAATTGTGTATAGGGTTATGTGCAAGACAACCTGAAACTGTCCCATCAGTCACAGAATTAGGCTGCATGTGTGGTGCAATGCAAAATGGGGAAATCCAGTGCTGAAAGACAGCGAAACAGGAGGGAACGTTTGAAAGCAGAGGGGAAATATGATGCATATAAAAAAACACAATCAGCATATCGCAAACAGTGGGCCCACAAGAAGAAGCGGGAGATGTCTTCACAAGAGAAGCATCGAGAACGTGAACAAAAACGCAAATCAGAATACAGGTACAGTATATTTCTTCAAATTAATTTGTTAGACCATGTTATTGAAAGCAGCTTGTGTCACTGACATGATGGTGACATGATGAAGTGTTCATTGACCTGTGAAGGTTATCCTGAATCAAGATTGGTATACATGTCAGATCTTTGGATTTTACTGTCCCATCAGTCACAGTATATGGTTCAGGTAGTATAGCCTATATTGGACAGTTTGCAATGCCTAAAAGTATTAGTACAAGAATAGTGTCGTTCCATTCATACCTAATTTCCTAAAAAGAAATGACATAACAACTATTATCATCTACAGCAGTGGCATGCACAGAGGTTTGTAGAGAGGGCTGGATCACTGCATACAGGCCCTTCTGTCCAAAATTTGAGGAATGCAATATTCTTGGATCACAGAACAATGAGGCCGAGTTGAAGGAACTGGTGGGTCTATCAGGGGGAAAAAGAACCTGAAGCACTGTACAACACACTCCTGGTTGGCAGTATCACCACAGGAGTACCCATCACACAAGTGAATTAGTTTTCACAGAACCACTAGGCTGTAACTTAAATGATGTAAGGTCCAATCCAATCATTGGTAAGGCCAGGTGGATCCTTTTTATGTATGCCCCTTTGCCTATTAATTTTGGCTCTTTCCTCATGGGATGTTGACCACTTTAGTATTTTGGGGGGAAAGGAGAACATGGCTCAAACAAATTGTATTAGACTTTCACTATATGATGGGCAGATTGGACCCTTTAAATCCACAGTTGAGAGTATCTCGGTACTTTTGCTGCCCAGGGTTAAGCTCAGCATATTGTCAAAAGCTCATGTGACTTAAATGACTTCATCAATGTTGTTTAATTAGTATCCTGTTCATTATCAATGTTTGCATGTTTCAAGGCTCAGCTCGATCTGTTGTTGTTAATAAATAAAATGCAAGTTCAAATGCATACGGATTGTGTTTCATTTATCCAGATGTAATTACTTGATACACTGAAGTGGGATGACATGAGTCCCATACATGGGCAACATACCTCACCAAATATGGGCCCAAACAGCTTTCCCAGTGAGGCCCCAACAAATCACACACCCATGACTCAGTCATATGGGGCAATATGAGACAGCAAGTGTGGGAATGGAACAGGTTTTCCCATGGTCCTGTGTCTGTTCTACATATGCCAGTTGCTTCTATGGGATGCTCATATGGCAAACCAATGTGGGACCCACACCCCCATTGGCCAACTCGAGTGGGCCCTACCTGTGATGACTATGGGTGGCTAGAGCCCAGATGACCCAAGTTTAATGCTAGTTGGCACCATATGTGGATGCAAACTGAAGTTAGTGCAAAACAAAATTTGCTATAATTTTGGAGGAGATACTGTAGCGTCCCATCAGTCACAGAGCTTCTGTCCCATCAGTCACAAGGGAAATGCCACTGTGTGAAATAGTTAATGCCAATATTCTCTCAATGGTGGTGCTCTGATATAGCTACATTAAGTAGCTACCAGGAGGGGTATATACCCAACTCATTCTTTTCATTTTGAGATAGCGCTTACAAGTTAACTAAATGTACCTAAAAATAGTGGTCCGCAAATGTCCCATCAGTCACAGGGCTACTCTAAGTGCTCCCTATCTAAAAAGGTACACACTTATGTGAACAGTTCTTCAATGATGGACCACAGGACAGGGGCACATACTCAAAAACCACTGCAGTGGTAGTCCAAGATGTCTGCTTTGTTAATCATAAAATATCTTTTGATACCTTCTTAAAAATACCAGTGACCATAATAATGTGAACATTTGGTGTAAGTATATACTGAGAATAAAAAGCTTTGAAGAGGTTCAATCCAAATCATAATAACAAATGAGGAAAAAACCTGTCTTTATGTTGATGTGACAAGGACTTACAGAACCAAAATAATGGCAAGTTCTTCTCAATGTCAAGAAATATTTAAAAACTTCTTGAATATGCAAATTCCTGTCATACCCATTAAACAATATTCAAAGAACACAATTGTTAGAGGTGATACTAGTTAGGCTTTTTGAAAATCTAAAACTTGAGCACATGCTTGAGTATAAAGTGCAAGAATGCCTTCACTCATGATGTTTTCACTGAAAAAGATTATAAAAAGAGGGAGCACCAACCTAAAAATTACTGAGTTTATAGATACATTCATTATCTATTACTATTCTTAAAACATTATGTTGCATTATGTCCCTTTGTAAGAAAAGTAAACTGTGACCTTTGGGTGCATGCCCAAAGAAATTTCAATGATAAAAAATGTTGAAATTCATATCGAAAATATTTCCAGGTATGTTCTTTATAAAGTTGTATGAACTGGTCTTCTTAACCCACCCCCCCCCCACCCCCATCCACAAGACAAGGTTTTTTGGTGGGGTGGAAGTAGATCACTTTTGCATATTTTAGTGGAGCTATGTTATGTTTCTCAAAGAATTGCATAAAAAGTTCATGTTTTGGTCCCTACATTCACTCAAATGTCCAATGAATTCTAAAGCGATTCTAACACCTGACGTCACACAGTCACATTCTGGAGGCAAGGGTGTCAATGGAGCATCAATATAGACCAGGAGCCCATAGGGTTTGGTTAGCTGGGAAGGTAATCAACTGCCTTGTACATCACAATGTTCACAGTGCATTCCTGTATATGAAACCAGAAGACTGGAAAACCGGCTGTGGTGGGTGTGGCTGGGAAAGCAATTTTAAAGTCACCTAAAAGCTAACCTAGATCAGCTTTCATGGTAACCACATCAAAGTAAATACAATGTGTCAGGTATGGCCCCATGAGCAACAAATGGCCATCGCCAGTAATTATTGGTGGTGGGGTAGCTTTGCCAGCCTCATGGATGACCTAGGTCAGCTCATGAGGTAACCACTTGAAACCTATTGGAAAATGATGGTGAGGACTTCAGTTACAAGGGATGGGCATTTCCAGTAATTTTTATTGGTGGGTACCCCTGCCAGTAGACCCCCAAAATGCCCATCCCCTCATTGACCTAGGTGAGCTCATGAAGTAACCAGTTGAAAACTACTGGAAAATGATTAGCAGGACTCTATATGTGAGGGATGGGCAATTCCAGTAATTTGTATTAGTGGGGTACCCCTGCAAGTAGACCCCCAAAATGCCAATCCCCCTCATTGACCTAGGTGTGCTCAGGATGTAACCAGTTGAAACCTACTGGAAAATGATAGGTATCACTTCATATGTAAGGTTTGGGCATTTCCAGAAATTTCTATTAGTGGGATACACGTGCCAGTAGACCCCCAAAAAGCCAATCCCCTCATTGACCTAGGTCAGCTCATGAAGTATCCAGTTAAAAACTACCGAAAAATAATTAGCAGGACTCTATATGTAAGGGATGGGCAATTCCAGTAATTTATATTAGTGGGGTACCCCTGCCAGTAGACCCCCAAAAAGCCCATCCCCTCATTGACCTAGGTCGGCTCATAAGGTAACCAGTTGATACCTACTGGAAAATGATAGGTATCACTCATATGTAAAGGATGGGCATTTCCAGAAATTTCTATTAGTGGTGTACCCCTGCAAGTAGACCCCCAAAATGCCAATCCTCTCATTGACCTAGGTGAGCTCATGATGTAACCAGTTGAAACCTACTGGAAACTGATAGGTATCACTTCATATGTAAGGTTTGGGCATTTCCAGAAATTTCTATTAGTGGGATACACATGCCAGTAGACCCCAAAAAGCCAATCCCCTCATTGACCTAGGTCAGCTCATGAAGTATCCAGTTAAAAACTACCGAAAAATAATTAGCAGGACTCTATATGTAAGGGATGGGCAATTCCAGTAATTTATATTAGTGGGGTACCCCTGCCAGTAGACCCCCAAAAAGCCCATCCCCTCATTGACCTAGGTCGGCTCATAAGGTAACCAGTTGATACCTACTGAAAATGATAGGTATCACTCATATGTAAGGTTTGGGCATTTCTAGAAATTTCTATTAGAGGGGTACACGTGCCAGTAGACCCCCAAAAAGCCCATCCCCTCATTGACCTAGGTCTGCTCATGAAGTATCCAGTTAAAAACTACCGGAAAATAATTGGCAGGACTCTATATGTAAGGGATGGGCAATTCCAGTAATTTATATTAGTGGGGTACCCCTGCCAGTAGACCCCCAAAATGCCCATCCCCAATCATCTCCACCCAAACTTCTTTTCACCCAAAATGTTATATCTATAATTATATATATACATGCAAGGTATACTTAAAGATAGGATATAACAAAGTTTTGTTCAGCTTCAGCACTTTCGGAAATATATTTTTAAATTCATAACAGAGTCAATACAATATTTGAACGTTTGTTAGCCAATATATTCATATTTATGGTATTAAATAATAATAAAAGTCCAAAACCAACATAAACTTTGCTTACAAAGTAATGACCTTCAGTACAATACAACATTTGTGAAATCAGGGCTCTTATATCGCTATTGAAATATTCAACTTGTCTCAATTTTGCCAACCAATAATTCTCCAATTGTGCAGCATCAGCCAATACTGCAATCCTTATCATCCACAAAAGTATGTGACTTTGTGAGCTTCGGAAGTATCATCCTGGCATTTTTTAATATTAAAGGTATAATGTCATGAAATTCAAGGCAAAATGCAGTCAAGTGTTAGTTTAGTTTCTAATTATTGGTTCATACATCAGCATCCTAAACACATGTGTTTGTTGTACCATTTATGTTGCATGATCATGTGCAGTGGAACAGATCATGATTGCACAGGAGAATACTTGTCAGCCTACAACTGGTTTACAAGCAACACTTGTTAAACGCTCATACTGGCATTACTGTTATTGAAAGAAGATGCAATATGAACCACAGAAAATAATGCATATTTTTTTCATTAGATGCAGACATTGAAGAATTTCATTGATTTCCAATGCATATTTATATACTCTCTTCACAACATGTGAAAACAATATTCTGTATGTATAATTTGTAAAGGTGTTGTAGAACTAGGTGTTTAGCATTAGCAGTATATCAGTTAGGAATGCATTATTATGGGCTCTGTTTTGGTGTCAACACAATAACAGACTAAAACCTGCTAAATGTAGCACTTTATCATCAGGTTTCTAGTGCAATTATGTGGAAATGACAACCAGCTAAAAACTTGGGTTCTAAATTAAACTGCATAACTTTACCTTTACTTACTTACCCTCAACCATGTACATGCCCCTATGCAGTATTGTGGGTAATGTCAAATTTAATACACATCAACCAGTCACTAGTCAACAACTTCACACATCAACTTCCAGTTGCAGTATTATTGTACTTTCCATAATCTCATTATTCTTTTTGAAATGAGCGCCAAATGCAATGTGGGTTCATCTACTCAACCATCTACTCACCAAGTACGAGAACAGTCTAACTGACATCAGAAGCAAATGCAAATACTATACTGTACATATGAGATTAACTACTGGCAGTTGTAACACATATTTTAAGAGAAGTCAATTATAAACTACTTTGAAAATCTATCTGCTTTAGTAGAAGATTCCAATTCGGGCTTTTGGTTCAGTGTATAGTAAAGGTTTTGAAATTATAAAAACAGAAAAAGAGCATCAATTCAGTTATAATATGCAATACATTTTTAAATTGAAGTAAAAAATTATTTAAATTCAATACAACTCATCAAATTTGTAATATAAACCTGAATGCAAATTGGTGTAAAAGGGAGTTCCAATGCCCTAATAATGAAGTTTTGTAGATAAAAGGCAATAAGGATCATTAACTTAATATGATCAAATATGAAATATGACATTGTGTTTACAATTTAGCTGTATCTGGCTTATTTCTCTCTGGTGCAAACTGTTCATAAATTATTATTGAGATGATACTGTCCCCCATAAATGGAAAAGTGCAGGATATTGACATTTTATTAATTTGGAACAAGAATTTATAATGATGTGACATGGCTTAATACTCCTTAGCCAGGTACAGTAACTCTCTTTTCTCTGCAATCACATGGTATTACAGGGCTTCAGGTTCAATTAACATACACTTAATTTGGAATACTAGTTTGTAGTATAGGTAAGTTCTTTTTCATTTGCAAAAAGGGACATCTAGTCAGGGGTAGCATGATCTATGCAGGGATTGCTTGATTTGTAATTTGAAGTTGTAACAACAATCCATTTGTATGCTATTGAAAATGTACAACCTAAGCAAATCAAATATCATTTTGTGTTACTATTCTGTTTTAATAGGAGACCTGTTCAATCATGGCTGAACCAAATTGCTTAACAGTTTTCCCAAACTATAAAGAACATGAATAACGCTTATCAATTTGAAAAAAACAAATAATGTACATGAATACAGTGGTTCAGTTTCACCCTAATTACTTTGTGTTAGTGGTTGGTAATTTTGAATTGGTGTCGATAATATGACATACTTCTCCAGTTTTCCAAAAAAAAATAGGAAGATCATCTCACTAATTTCTTCTCTCACTAATTGGTTGTTTTTCTGAGACTATAACTTTAAATCTTTGTAATATTTTACAGGATCAACACACAAGATTAAATTAATCTGCCAACATACTTAACATTCTTTTCTCTGCCAGCTTCTGGCATTTGCCAATAAACCAGTTGTATGGGACATCTTCGCCCTGTGTCTTTAGGAAGTCATTATCTTTTTTTGATCTAGGTGCAAAAAGAAACATCAGCAAAGTATTAGCGACTTCTTAATATACAAATAAAAAAAAATTGGGAAAATCACCCCCTACCCCAGCCGTCAAATTAAAAAAAACTGACTGAGGCAATCTCCCATTTCTAACATCCTAGTAAAAACACTGCACAACTCATGAATAATTGATGACATAATGTCCTTTCCCATATGATCAATTGTATATCATTATTCATATGAATATTTAACAGTTAAATTCAAGTGGTTTTCCACACTATACTTAATTTTTACATATGTTATCAGAAAAGACTCGTAGATGACCTCGTTCTTTAACATCGTAGAAGAGCCACTACTTCATCGGCCATGTTAGGTAAGAAGCATTTGGTGCAGAATAGTTTAAGCAAAAACGACATGACCTAATATTCATGTAAAATAGCTCAATTAAGTATTATAACAGGCTAACCATTATGTTTCAATACATGCCAATAATTAATATCAACACAAATGTCCACAAATCATCTGATCATGCACATTTCAGGGTAAAATAGGGATAATTTGACACATTTGTTTACCAGAATAATAACAACATGGGTGCTAAAATATCTGATTGAGACTCATCTGACAAATCTCTCTTGCAAGTTTCCTTCTGTAGTGAGAGCGAGAGATTAAATTTTGAAAAGGAATGGGCTTGAGAAGTTAGCCTATGTTGGCAAAGGCTCTTAGTATGTATATCCACCCCCCCCCCCCAAAAAAAAAAAAAGGTGAAACACTGACCTGTTCTGAGAATTTTGACAGATTATTAAAAATACTGTATGAACTATACAGTGATGTCACTGAACCCCACATGGAATATTGTTGCTACTGAAAACTAGCTTACTCTAACATACAGATACATGCAGTAGTCAACAGTATAGTGCCTGGCTAACCATAATTATGATAGGATGGTATACATATATAGTAGACACAGTTGTCAACAAAGTTCTTGTTATTGAACTTTTTACTGTCTAGCTTGTGACTAATATGCCTAATACACATGATTACAAATTGAAACTCATGGTTTTAGTAAGTGGAATGCTGGAATGAATGATTAAAAGTAAATGGTCCATTCCATTAATTGAGGTTCCAGTTACTGACATTTATGTGCCATTTTATGTGCCATATACAGTAGTCTTCCACATTGTTATGCTTTTAAGCTTTATGGAAGACTTCCCTCCACTTTGTACTTTTGTGGCAAACAAATAAATAAATAAATAATTAACTAATACTAAAGTCAAACATGGATCCACAATTAATGGAAGGTTTGTCAAGACTTCCTGTGATTTAAGCAGATTTTTCTACCTTGCATCGTCTTTGAGGTTCCTGTGATGTATTTTCTTCTCGTGGCTCTTTTTCCATATGGTATACTTCCTTACTGTAAGAAATAATATCATATCACATCAAATAGTAGAAGGTACTCAGTACTAGTAAACCACAGTGAAAACTTACAAAAAACACAAACTATTTTGAACTGACGTACAAGTGACCCTTGATACAATCTATACTCTCCTGCACTTCCATGAACAGGCATCTCTACACATGGAAGCACTTTCTATAACTAAAATGTCATGCTTACTATAATTGCCCAAATTCATGCAAAAGCATTCAGCTTTGATATTATGATATCACAATGCACAAGTGCTTCATCTGTCCCCACAAAGAGAGACACTGAACAGACACGGACCCATATTTAAGTGATCTTCAGCAGACCACAATTAGAGTTGGGGTGGAGTCTAGAGTAATATCTATTTGCTAGAATTGAATGTGTAGGAAAATTCCTCTTGACAAACCATCCCTGGTACTGTGTACCACAACCACTTTGGGGTTGATTGGTCAAGATGCCCAAACAAACAATAATTTTGGCATCGGTGGGTAAGAATGAAGTACAACTGGTAGTCTGGTAACCAGTGAGATTTGGCCAAATCTTTATCCTTATATCACTATGTGTAGAGAACCATATGATGGTAAACTATGTTCACAGTGTTTCAAAATAACAATTTCAGAGCACCAGATTGGGATTGAATGTCCATACAACAAACAACCACCAGTCATTGCCTATCAGTTGTTAGCAGTGGAAGACTAAAACCTAATGAGCAGCACTGCTAAAATATACTTTGCATGTGCTGAAATGATGTGTGATCTAAAAATAATTGAGTAAACATAAAAGGAATTAACATAAATACTTCTATCCCTCCTATAAATATTGTAGTATAAATTTTTGCTTTAATGCAAATGGTAGAGATTGCAGTCCATACCTTTTTGACCCTTTGAAGTGTTGCGACGGTTGCAAACAGGGATATGATCTTCATCTCCATCACTCTCCTCATTAGTTGTTACAGCTAAAATTCAAAGCAGAAGACAGAGCTGGTTTACAGCATTATATGAACAATATACTGGCAAGATAGTCAGAATAATGCATGTTATTTGCTCATATATTCATGATCAATATCAATTTTATGTTTTCATTTCAATATTTAGCAAATATGCCCAATACAGCAGAACTTTGTCATGTGATTGTTTATCAATTGATATGCCATGTCAAGACCAGCTGTTGCACATAGGTGTAAACAGGTAAATCTTACTTTCCTTAACAATGCATTCAATTTGCTGTAACAATTGAGTGGAATATATGGTGTAATTATAATAGCACCCATAATACCTTGATTTGTCTCCACCTCTCCCCCAATTTTTTCCAACATGGGTTAGCCATATCCATGACATAACATTCTTCATTCAATTAATTTCCAAATGAATAAAGACATTCCAAATGCAATGATCATATCACAAGTTGAAATATTTTAATGAAAAGAATATTAAAAATGTGGATAATTCACATTGGAGCTTCATGGTGGAATGTTGGCTTAAGTCAAAGGTAAAGGCAATTGATTCCACTGGTCCAATTTAATGAATAATGATGGTACAATTGCTCAATACAAATTCAACAAAGCATTACAGTATGTATCATGTACACAGTAATAGATGCATGTAGACATACACATGCAAAATGCTTCAGACAAGTGACAGCCTACAGCATATAATAAATATAGACCTGAAATGCTCTCATTTTAATAATATTCTTTCATACCTGTAAAATTGTGCTTCCTGTTAAGAAATACAAAAAGAAATTTTACACTCTAAGATTTTTCTGCAAGTGCATCTTTTTGTTTTTATCAAATCTATTGTGGCCCTTGCTCACACATCTCTGGTCTGTGTAATGTTCCACTGGAACAAGTCCAAATTTTCCAAATCAATTATCAATAACTTTTTAAGTGTGTAGTGTACTTGATATGAAGCTGTTGAAAGTTTAAAATCTGTTCAGCTATTCAATGTATACTAGGTTGCTGCGTGAATATGGAAGAATCTCCTTTGTACTTAACCTATTCTCACATGTCCAAAAAAAAAGGACGGACTGCCTCCAGTTGACTATTCACACCATGCGCATGAATCTGTCTTGAATAGGTCTGTTCATTGTACAAATCAACAAAACACTCATTGCTGCAGGAATATAGCTCTCGAAAGTTATTGTACAAATCTCACAGCCCCACACTGAGACGGACCTACTGTACCACAGGTACAAGTACCATCGATAAACAGCTCTCTAAACCACCATGCAACAGCTCAAACAATTTGTTTGTTTCCTTTTGACAGATGAGATCAAAACCTATGTTCAGTTTTCCCCCTTACAGTAACACAGAATCCCACCACGCATACAGCCTCACACAGGTCTAAACAAAAAATAGAAGTTTCAGAGCACAAGTAAAGCAGGTTGGAAGTGAAAGTCCTAATAAAAAAAAAGCAATGCTAATTGCCCATTAGGTGTTGTCGGTGGATAAAACTACATGCTTATACCTCTGATAAGTAGTAAAGTTGTTAAGTGAACTGTATTTTGTCAGGGAGTGTCACTACTCAACAAGCCCCATAGGGTTTTTAGTACACTTCCTTTCACAGGTTTTGGTTCTTATCTCCTATGTTGTTATATCATACTTATGTTATATAAAACAATATAAATGAAATGAAAAAATGAAAGAAGCACTTCAAAAACATAGTTGCTCTAAAAATTACTATATGTGTGAAATAAGAATAAGCAAGTTACAAGGTGTTAGACATATTCATCTACTTCTCTCCTGTATATGTGTTCTATTAATTGTGGTTTCAATGCAAATGGCAGAGATTGCAATCCATACCTTGTTGACCCTTTGAAGTGTTGTGAAGTTTGCAAACAGGGACATGATCTTCATCTCCATGACTCTCCTCATTACTTGTTACAGCTAAAATTCAAAGCAGAAGACAGAGCTGGTATAGAGCATTATATAAAACAATATACTGACAAGATAGTCAGAATAACGCATGCTACTTGCTCAAGTTCCTTCAAGACAGTTGAGTAAATATGATGGGTGAAAACAGTAATAGAGGGTAGAGCAGCTAACTATGATAATGGAATTAGATGAAAAGCAGGACTGCATTGAAAAGCTATGAAGAAGGAGAGGGGCAAACAGTAGTTGAAACTGGTTGGAAAAGCCTTAGGGGTTGAGTTCATTATAATAAGCACTTCACTTTTATCATGCCATACTCAATGGTATCAATCCTCAAAGGTTTCAGATATGATTAAAATACAGTAAATACAAAATGGGGTCTATGGCCTCAGTTACTCTACCCCATCCTTTTTCCTCGTGGTAAACCTTTTCCCTCTTCAGAGCTTCCTTGTGGGAAATTAGCTCTCCACAATATTCTACTAGGAACTCCCCTTTGATGAACTTCCTATGTGCAATACTCCATAACCTGTAACCACAAAATATGCAGTTACAGTTGGTCAAGTTAATATCATTTTCTGGCCATCATAGTACTCACAATAATATGAGAGTTGATTACAACATGTAATTGACATTTAGGCATTCACAAGTAAAAGCCCTGTCAACCTAATAATTTGGAGACATTCTTGAATCATCTATTGTACCTCCAGGTTTACGGTATAGTTTGTACCCATGCAATATGACAAAACCTACATGAATGACCCATTTTCAATTATTTTTTGTACCTGTAGCTGATTTAAAATGATCTTGTGCAACAACAGTTAAATAACTAATGACATAATGTGTTGTCCTACCTAACACAATCAACTACTAGTTTGTACCAAGTAATCTATGTAATATATCATGCTTACAAAATATTGGAAAGATAAACTATTGGAAGACCTAACGATAGGGCTCATTTACATTTCAAGACCAACATAAATTTGAGTCTGATGCTAACATAGTGCCCTTCATGCACAGTATTATCATGTTTATAAGCACACATGTAGTACATAGGCTATCTGACTGATTTTAAATTGGTGGCACCACTAATATGAGATTTTGCCATGTACTATATAAATTCTTGTTAAAGTATAGCTTCATACCAAATATTATGCAGATCATTGGCATGGGATCATGCCAAATTAAATTGAAAGTTTACATTAAGCCCCACATTCAAGGGAGCAGCTGCACAACGCACATATCTACTACCCCTGACCAACATGTATACATTTACTGCAATGCAACATGTTTTAAGCACATACTTTTACCATTCACAACACTGTTCGTCAAATACTGTGAATAATTCAAAAAGCTCAACTAACATACACACCAGTGCTGTTGTATTTGAGACAAATTTAGACTCAACAATAACGCCATCAATAAACTGGACTGAAAATAACCATTTATCAACTTTGTTAGTACAGTAGTGAAAAGCCTCTTTTAATGGCCCCAAACTTCTCTTTACACGACATCTAAGTTGCATCGGTTAGAAATATATCATAAAATTATAATGCTTTTGCAATAAACATTTCATGGTGCAAGAGCGGATTTAAAACAGCAGAACTACTCTCAAAGCACTGAAACATCCACATAGGCACTAATTTTTTTTTCTGGAGGTATAGACCCAACCATGCACGCATCGCCTGACGTTCGGCTACTGCTGGGCTCGGTCTAGCGAAAGGAGGATCACCCGGATCGAATGTTTGGCTCATCGCTTTGATAAGGCGTCATACTTAAGACAACATACTGAAGACAAAAGTTTGAACTTGGCATCAAGATGGCTTAACTTAGTTCAAGACATACCTTTAGTTGCCACCTGAGGCTTGAAGTTAGATTTGCAAAGACAATCATAGGAATATTTCCACTCCCAGAGATGACAACCCTGAGGATCAGAGACCAGACCAGAGCTGATGTTTATTTTTTTACCAGTGGTTTTTAATATTTGTGTAACTTTTTGATGTGCAATTAGCAATTTAACGGGTGAGTGAAACCATGCTGTCTCCATTTTTTTTTGTACTCTCCCCAATGAGATCAAAGTATAACCGTGCCATAAAGTATTATTTTAAGCAAGTGTTGTAATAATATTGTAGGGTAAGTGTATCCTTACCCAGTAATGTTACTGAAAAATTAGGTCCCGATCGAACAACAATTGCATTTATTTTTACTAGGCCCTAGTTGCTATCGTATCACTTCCCAATCCCATACTGTGCGAATATATTCTACACTATAGGGCAGCTGGTCAAGTACCTTACTAGCTTCACTGTTTTACCTCTGTTCGCCTGTCCTGCCCCTTCAATCAATTTTCACCGCCCAGTCCCCCATTCATTAGCACTTATATTTGTACTTCCCTGTCGCCAACTCCATAGGTTTATATTTTTCTTGCTAAATTCCACAGTTCACTATTCACTATTTGTATGTGCATATCGTACGCCTGTTTGAACTTGAGAGTTTAAACTACACATGCGCAAAGCCTCAAAACCTGATCCAATATTTACCCTGGACTCTTTGCAGTGTCTGTAAACAACCAGCTCCACGAAAATTACAGTTACCCAGGGATAGGCTAAATCAATAACTTTCTACGAAATATGCATTAAAAAAATCCTTTAAATTTGACAATGCAGGAAGTTCAGTAATTTACCCAGGAACCTGTTTTAAAAATTACCAAATTTATTTTATGCATGGTTCACCACAAATAAGCATATTCTGAAAATTTTAGTTGAATTGCTTCACAACTGGTCTGATTTTCATTGTGAATTGCTTCCCAATGGGTTTGAAATATTCACTAGAAATGCCAGTTGTTGCATCTGTACCTGTACTTGAAGTTCCTCTTTTGCATCAAAAAAAGGTTGGTAGATTAGAAACTAGAAAGGGAAATTGTGAACCCCCTTTAGAGTTGTATATTCAACCTCAACCATTGATAAGTATAGTGATTCAAATGAAAACTAGTCACATTTTTTAACAAGCAGAGTTGAGAGCTATGAAATTCACTCAGTTGCACGCACTGATCAAGGTTTTCAACTCAAAATGGGATGTTTAGATTTGCAGCTACAGCAAGGGGCGTGTCCATTCTTTATTAATTTATAATATAAGACTATCATGATATTCCACCCAGTAATGCAATATCTGCCAGAAGTATTTGTTCACAAGCAGAAGATATTTATTGTGTAATGGATTGTTCAGGAATGCCAAAACCAAATAGTGGATAAAGTCATGTGTATTATGTGTACAGAAGCAGTTTAAATGGCATAGTTTGTATATAGGTTATAATAAAGGGTTAGCCTGTCATTTTCTATGAGTTACTGTGTATGTACATTACCAAAAATGTTATTTTCATGTATGCCTTTAATGCAAAAATATAGGAGTTTCATTTTGTAGCTACTGTAGGCCTTTTCTTCATAATAGTACCAACCATTGGCAAATGTGTTTCACTTTGTAGGAAAGAAATACTTTTTTTTGAGATGTGCAGATGAGTTTTTGCATCTCTCAAATGTTTCATATTGATAGGTCAGTATTTACCTTTTAAAAAACATGTGTAGATTTATTTTGGTGTGATGTAGCATAAAATTTGCAACTTGTGGATTTGGCCAACAATTTATTCAGCGATTAAAGTTAAATTTATAGTGGATATTAGTGAAATTACTAGTGATTGCTCGAAAAGATTGGAGAGTTGCAAGCAAATCTGTCAAACCAGTGGTGACATGTGAATACAAAGGGTTGACAGCACCAAAATTAATGCATGTAACTTTTGACTGCATGTTACTTAAATAGCTTACATGTGTGTGCGCACGTGTGCATGCACACATGTAAGCTATGTGTGCATGTGCATGCAAGTAAAATATTTCAGTAATCATCATATCCCGAAATGGCCTACATAAACAAAACCCAGGAGTAACTTTGAAAACACCCTTTTTGTATTTTTCACTTGGGGTGCAGGTAATGATTTGTTTGTGCAGGTAATTTTTGTTTAACCTACATGCACAGGTGCATGTACAATTTTTTTTTTGTAATTGGAACACTGGTTGACAGTCACCAGTTTATTACACCTCTGTTTATAGCTCCATGATTACACATTCAAGAAAGAAAACAGCCTCAGGCCATACCAATTACAGGTCACTACATCAAACCACTATACATCTGTTGCATTCAATTCAATACCATGAATGCCATAATATATTGACCAATCCCAAGACTTCTAGTCATTAAAGTTACAGTAAATTCATCAAATCTTTGACATGGCAATATGTGCACCTACTCTAAACCATGGCAGTGAGGGAAGATCTCACCATGAAATGTATAAATGTCCCAATGCACCAACTCACATATCCATGAATGTAAACACCTGTTCCAACATGCATGACCATAAACATAATACTTTTTATAGAACAGGTTCAGCAGATGACTCTTTAGTTCTGTTTCTCGTTAGACATAAATTTGGCATCCTTATAACCACATCTTAGATAACAATTATTTTACCTCTGTGTGAAAGCATCGGTGACTAAAACAGCTATGTAAATTAGTGTACTGGTTTCATCTTAACAAGTTCTAAGTGCTGGGCAGAAGAGCAATAGAGACAGAAATTGCCCTAGGATTGATTACAGATAAAAGATAAAAGTGAATCTGTGTAAGAATGGCACTGTATACTGTGTGGCACAGTGCAGCACAGTGTAACAGGAACTGGAATAGATACTTACCAGTTGGAGTAGTTTTATGTGGTTCGAGTTAGTGTTAATATTCACTAACAGCTGTATGCCGTTCTATGCCATATACTGTGTAAGGTGGGAAGGGGAAAGGGTAACGACAATGTTCGCTCTACATTAGCAACGTAGGTTTCTGCAGGTTGATATGTACATATGCTTTTACTTTAACCTTTTGGTCCATGACACTTGCCTTTAATGATTAATGTGTAGTCGATTATATGCAAAGACTTGATGGGTCAAGTATCAATGCTCACTTTACAGAGACAGCAAATGAATATACTGTTATCAGTGTTCTTTCTGACAAAGTAATCTTGAATTTCAAGGTAATGATTCTCATGTATGCTTTGGTAGCATACTGTACCTAGTTTTGCAGATACTTTTCTAGGACTTATATTCCGAGAGCACCATTGGTATTCATGTGTAGCCTTACCTATGGAAAATGGTGACATATTTTAGTGTGTTTCACAGAACATGAGTCTTGAAAGTAGAATGCATAAATATGCTATTGTTTAAGTGTAAAATACATTTTAAAAATTTAAGGGTTGGAACAGTCCTTTTCCTTTCATTTACATCAAACCTCTCATTGACCAAAAATCTTTCACTTGTATTCTTTTTTATCATATCCTTTTTATATTCATGATGTAAGATCTTTTTATCATGAAATTTGTTTGATGTAACTTTGAAGTTTACCTACTTCACAAGTTAAAGAGAAATTTGTTCAAAACTTTCTCAAGGCAAGAGGGATGTTATGAAGTGATATTCTACATCCCCCTCCCATGTACTTTAAGTTCTTATCAAACAAGATTATTTATTCCTTTGCACTATTGACCTTCAACTTTCCCCTTCTAGGGTAGGGTACTACAGTTCCCAAAATTATAGATATACTTTAGAAATTGTTCTGTCCATTTCCCAGATGTATACAGTACTGTAAGGAAGGTTCAGAAAAGGAAAATCAACTAAAAATTAGGATAAAGAGTTGTTTTCATTCTCACTTTGTGATATTTGGACCGGCGAAGACTAGAGAATACCCAGAGTTTTAGCAACTGCCTAAAACTGTATGATCTGATCTATTATTTACGTCAATGAGTTTCATTCAATCTGGGAGTCAAACAATATAAGAGAAAACTAATTAATGATAGCCTTTAAACTTTGTTTCTAAACAGATATGCTTGAATTACAAATAAAAGTATAAAAAAAAACATAATCAATGCATCTAATCAATGCATATACTGTACATAAACAGAATAATTTGAATTCGCGCAAGTGAACCCTGCACTACATTAGATCGAAAAAGACGTGCAATTAAACCAAACTAAACATACTAAATTTCCCGTTACTTCTACATAAAATATCAATACAAAAACAACAACTTACTTCTTTGGCAGTATACTAAAATTTCAAGCTATAATAACTTCAGACTATCAAGCTTTCCTGAGAAAAAACGGTTAATAGTTCTTACAGTAAACAAATCGACCGTGTAGGAATGTCGTAATTGTTTCCTGAGCGTGACCGGAAATTAAGTACTAAAATATGATAAATGAAAAGGTTAAATAGAACTGAAGGTAGCATACGCCCATTAAAAGCCCCATTGACTTACACACTAAATCACAAAAGTAATGTGGTCTCTAAGTCTAGATAGAGGTTTTCACTAGCTAAACGCTACCCATCACCGGATAGCTGACAAGTTGGCCTTTCATGGCACCATCAATTTTCCGTACCATGACCATGAAGATTTTTTGCTATCCGAGCCGGAAGTTTTCGTCACTTGTAAACAAACCTCTTCACTCAGTGGTAAACAAATTTCCTACGCTGCTCCCGGGAGGCCTAAAGGGGTCTAAAATTGCCTCAATTGACCCAATTTTCTCACCACATGTACTTCCATTCATGCTCTTCAACATGCAAGCCACAAAAAACTAGATTATGATTGATAACAGGTCACAAAAGATGTTCTCCCGCTGCTTTTCAGCACTTTTCCTGAAGGAGAACAATCGAGCGGATTGATATAGACTCTAATAGGAGTATGCCACCTGAAGCGTGCAGTAATCCCGACTGCTCGCAACATCATTCATCAGTGATAAATTTGTAAATGTTCTTTCTGTTCAACATTAGGGTATATTGAACCAGTCACTGTTGAGATGCACATCATGTGTCCGTCCAAGCTTTTACAACTTTCGGATTGTTTTTCTTGGGATTTATTATTTCTGGAAAGTTAGCGGAATCAATCAGACATATCAATTCCTTTCTTTCTAAAATGCACACTAAACATCCTTCAAAATAGCCCTCTTACTGACCAACGCGTATGACTCATCACCTTGACCGAAAATCCTGTGGCTCTGTGCGGACAAGTTGGTTGGACTATTCCATTCATCGGGGGGGGGGGTCTTAAACAGTTTTTCTATAATTAGGATTGCATTAGATAAATTAATTGGTAATTACTTGTTTCAACATTTAATGATGCATATTCTACGGTCATTTTCTTTGAAATAATATTAAGTTCGATAAAATATGACGTTTTGGAAGCGAATCTCGGCTGTGGCGTTGTAGGTGAACACTGTGCATTGTGGCTGTACCCTATTGCAGAGTACAGGATACAGTACACATATTATGTAACGGCATGCCCACCGAAGGAAGCGTAACTTGTATTTTTCTTAGAAGATATTCGATTGGATTGTACTTGGTCCGATTGAAGATAGTGACCAATGAAAATGAATTTAACATCAATTTAAAGTTATATATAAAAAGAATATATATATAAAGAAAAAATACTTCCCAAAACCGTTTGAACTAAATTTGTCAATGAATATTCAAGAGGAGGGTTACGCAAACAAAGTACGGCTATCAAATGGTGATTTTCTTCAGTATGTACTGTGTGTAATCAATGAGGGTTTTGAGTTCGATATTTATTAACCTTGCATCGTAAATCACCCAAGTCCGGTGGAATTTTAAACTGTATTGTTAAGAAAAGAACAGAACTTGAGAGACAACACATTTCTCTGTTTAGTGCCGTTTGAACTAAGTTTTTTCGGTATAAACTGTTCACGTTATGGCTGTAGGAAAATGGTCTATATGGTAAAGTCATAGGCCTAAAACTGCGGCGGTCGAACTCAGTTCGCGTGCCACACAGGGAATGGCGCTAATGCCTGCAATGGTTGTTATGGGTATGATTTAATGAATTGTTTATCATCAGTATCTTGAAGTAATTTTACAAAGGACTTTATTGAACTTTTGTATTACAGAAAAAAATGATTTGTGTTGTCAATGGAACTCTTTAATCATTTTCTTTTTGGTTGGGCGCATTATAATAAATTTCCCCCGCGGGCAGCGATAATGCCATATTTTTCCAAGCTTATAGGTGGTATTTGCCACATAGGCCACTAGTTAGTATTGGTGGTATTGTTAACAGGTGATTTGAATAAGTACTTTCAGAGAAATCCCAAGATAAATGTTTTGTTGCAATAAATGACCTTTTTTTCCATACAAAATGCAGTAGGCACTAGGCCTTTATAATTAGGCTAGTCCAAAATCGGTAAAATAATGAATCATTGTTTATCAATGAAGCGCAACCTAGCTCAGATATATATTCATATGTGAAAAAACCTATCAATACTCCAACACAACTCTCTTCTAAGTTTCCGAATGGCCCTGATGCGAAACGTTTGGAATTGCCCTAGTACTACTAAGTACTAGGCTAATAAATACACGACAATATCAATTAGGCCTATGATAGGGCTAGTTACGTTTTAACTAAGTTAGGCCTAACGTTATGCACAGCCTATAGACCTAACCAGCTGGCGTAATTAGGAGAAAGCCATAAATAATAGCCAAGGAGAGTGTGCTTCGAAAATATAATACGGCCGCTTATGCCATTAAATGAACTACGCAAATAGTTAACTTACCGTTCTTCCCGCGCCGTGTGACTCGCACATCTGCAATTGGATGGACTGTATCTAGGCATATACTCGATAGGCTAGCTAGGCACGATCGAGGTTCGCGTACGTATAGCCGTACTGCGCGAAGAGCGTAACGTTATAGAGGGCCGGCTTCTCATCGGTGCAATAAGATACCGTGCAATACAATATTGGCAATATATCTTCATTTTCGCTATTCATTGCTTAAAAGAGGCTAATATATTTTTCCTTTGGGTAATATGTTTAAAAGGGTGATTTTATAATAAAGATATACATATCGATTTTCATTTTAAAGGCCATAATCAAAATGTTGCCGAAAGTGCTGTTTTTAACACACGCACATATAGCCAATATCAGAATGCCCATCTTCAATGCTTTCTAATTTACCTAGTTTTTAATTAATTTTTATAAATCTTAATAGAAACGAACATTTTTCAACCCCCCTTGACTTGCTTCCAACAATATTTGCAGAATGTAACTCTATCGTTCCAATTTAAAAGGCAGAACTTAGGGCGACAGTATATATGTCGCCCTAAGTCAAATGGTGCCCTAAGTGCTATTTTTTTCACATGAAGTGTTGCCTAACGGTCGGATTTATATATATATATATATATATATATATATATATATATATATATATATATATATATATATATATATATATATATATATATATATATATATATATATATATATATATATATATATGGCAAGAGAGGGAGAGGGGTGGGTTGAGAGATATGTGAAGGCAGAGAGAGACTAGAGGTTTCCATTGAACATTTTAACAGCTTATTGCTATTCTAAATATTTTGTTTAATACTGCGGACATAAGTTCCTTCCCTGTTGAGCTGATAGCGTCAGTGCTGAGTTATAAACGGCTGCACTCTATGAAATTCCTCTTCCTTCTATTTTAATGTAAACTTGAAATAACATCGATCACCAAACAAACCAAGGAAGGAAGCTTCGAACCTGACTGAATGCCAATTGCTTCCTTATTCTTCTTTCTCTTCTTCAAATCATCCCAGTGAAATAGGACAAACACTTCACCTCATGTGTTTTTGTGTCATAACTTTCACATAGGCAAATTACACGCTCGTCAGTGAAAGATAAGTTAAACGTTCAGGTAGACCAAGAGCATTTCCTCTTACTCAGTGCAGTATGGAGTCTATATACCACTGATGTAAAATGGGTGATATTGTTCATTGAAACAGTTTAAATTAATACACTAATCATGTATCTCTAGTCAAATAAAAGCATCATTATCAGAATGATTGGTGCACATCACCAACGTTGATATCTTAATAGCTGCAATTAATGTTGGCTTCCCACAAGTCAAATTAATATCTCTTCGGAAACACTCGAAAAGCCAGATTGATCGTTTACTATAACATTAGACAAATACATGTATAATTCGACGGCAGACGTGGCGTTTTTCGCACGTATCATACCAATCCCCGGAATTGCCCAGATAATACCTATTCGTTATACCCTCCTCTCCAGAATATACCAATTCGTGATATTCTGCTCCATATTCTTTCAAACCCGCGCACACCTTTATTTTCAAACCTTCCAGAACATGAACAGAAGACGGTTAAATGATCTTTATTTGGTGGCGCTGTGCATAAATACTGCTTGCAGCCGTTCCAACGACGGCAAAAATTCGCATTATGCATGACATGTACGGTACTATGTATACATCTGTCATTTGAAATCACATATATAAATAATAGGTCGGCTAAGTCGTCACTGAAGGTTTAGTGAACATTTCTCTCGTTGAAGGTATTAAAAGTTACATGGATCATACATTTTTTTTTCAACTATAGTTGAGTCACCTCGACAATGTGTTTCTTACTGTTCTTTGCTAAATAAAGATATATCCTGCTGCATCCCTCAGATCAGGAAGCGTTACAGATGCTTCTATATCTGTAATAGCTCCCTGCTCCCAAACACGTTCTTGTAGTTCTTTGTAACAGTTCGATGTTTCGGTTATGAGTTTCAACGGACATTCCGCTTTACCAAATATATTATTGTAGTCCAGTCCATCTTCCCGACAGGTGATGTCGAAAGTTTCCAGGTGCCATGCATACAGCAGTAATGTCTGTGTTGAGGTTTTGATATGAAAATATTAAAAAAAATGTATAAATAAACTAGAACTTCCCTGTTACCTCAAAGACAACGGAAATTTCACCCAATCTGTTACTCGGTTTACCAAAAGACATAGCACATATTACTTCAGAAATGGCTCCCTTCTGTCATCGCTGTATGCTGTGCTATCTGTCTGCATTATGTGCTCGTCTTTTAGTCCCTTGTAGTTTATGTTACTTTGTCATTCAGCCCCTGAAGAAGATTCTGTTAGGATCAAAACGTCAGTACACTAACACATTCTCTTACACAGGCTATTTAGTGGATACTCATGAGTTTGCTAACAGTTTTTGTTTATTCTGATCCCTGTATGTTGTGAGAATGGCTTATCGGTATGAGGTAAGTGTCAAGAGGTCTTCTGTTGAGCATGGGATTGAATCTTGAGAAGCATCTGACATAGTGAAGACTATGCTTATACGATATCGGCACTCGCCCGTTACGACGCAGGACACACCGCAACAACATTATTCATATAAGAACATTTTCACATTGAATCTTTCATTAGCTTCGAAATCAATTGCACATTACTGAAAAGATTATAATGGTAGTGGATTATTGGTAAATACAACTGCAATGATTATAATAATGAAATTTTACCTTTGCCTGAATGATAAGTACAACATTACTATTAGACACTTACACATGTAATAACTTATATATTGTAAAGTATATAACATATTGAATATATGTTTTAATCAATATATAAACCATGATTACCTTACGCTTAACTGTAACACTCATTTAACTATGAACTTCATAAAAAATAAACACAAAAATCCTGTGCTTGTAGGACTATATTCCACGTTAATCTCAACAACTTGTGGCATCTCTGAAATAATGTTTCGTCACGTTGTTGTTTTTTTTTTTTACAACTCTACTTGTAAATTAGGAATGATCGTACTTATTCCATATATACAACAATACTTTGAACCAGGAAGGTGTTGATAGCTTCATGGTTGAACAACCTTACACTTTACCGGAAGATACGGAAGCGTTGACATATGTAACTGATACTAAAACTCGGCCCTTATATGCTTCGGTTATGTCACTTGGTTATTTCTGAGGTGAGTCGATAAACAATCAAAGAACCATTTTTCAAAGGAATCATTCTCGTCTGAGGAGCGATAGGATAAACATTTCTCTCTCTCTCCTTCTTAAATATTATCCACAATTTGCTTCAAGATGACACTCAATCGTTTAGTCTGGATTTTGATCTGCTTCGTTGCAACGATTTCATCTTCTATGGGGGAATTGGTGAGTTAACTTAATTAATTTAATTTAACAATTTAATTTTACTTTGCTGTTATAAAATTTCTCTTGGAGTTTTTAATATACCATGTCATCTTTCTTCTTCGTTAAATTTGATCGTTTTACAACTTAGCATAGGAATTTTGAATTGACTTTATATGTGTCGTGTCTACTCTATCCCATCCATGAAATATTAACACACAATTAGATACCTGTAATAGATATCTGATTTAGTTTGGAAATTAAAAAAAAAATGCTTCATGAAAACGTTCAACATATTTTGAATGATTTATCGCACATAACAAATGTACTGAATATGGGACAAATTAGCTAGGTACTTTAACGGCTTGTCAAAAATGATACATTTGAAGCAGTAGACAAGCACTTTAAAACCTTAGTAAGTCTTCCATTATAACAGATACATCTCTCGATGTTCGTTTTGGTACTAATATGGATCATGGCTGTATTACCTTTTGGCCACAAAGTAGTTATCGTCATGATTGCATGATTATTATGTGCCAACAAAGATTGCTTAGATTTTATTGCTAGCATGCAACTTTTTTAAACATTTATATATCAAGGCCAGAAATATGGATATATCTTTGCTGACGGGTACTTGAAAAAGAAATGACTGTTATTAAATTATATTTTTGGCATAATTCGAACACTTTACATTTGTAATAATATCTTATATGTCAAACGGCATTCTTGTTATAAAACTAAAATGTGTTCATATTGAGAAACAAAGTTGATACAAAGTAGGAAATATCTAGTATGAATCAAACTCACGAAACAGAAACCTTAGAAAATTAAACTTCTTGTTAAAACACAAATAGAAGCTATGCAAATAGTGATGCTGAATTTTAATGAAACGCTAATAAACGCTAAAATATATAAGTTAGATAGATAAATATTTATTCATCCAATCAAATAAACATACATGGGAAATCGGTTGATAACAAGAGCTCAAAACATTAAAAAATTGTAAACAACAAACAAGACGTATAATAATGTACATAGAAATGAAAACGTTCCCATAAAATATTAAAGCGTAGAAAAATATATATGCCCTCATATCCACTATAAAGTCTACAAAGTTTAAAATTGCAGGTTAATGATCAAATCGTTCCCCACATTTTAACAAATAATTTCACATAGAGATTATTTCTAAACTATGCTCCCCTGATACAAGTGTTTTAAGACCTTTTGCACTCTACTTCACATAAAATCCATTTGTGATGTATTTAGCTATGAAGATGCTTCTTTTCATTTTTTTTTACAAGAGCAAGAGGTATTTTTTTTTTAGTGTTTGTATGCTTCAACCCGACCTTCGTATATTAAATTATATTGTTCAAATGAACTCTTACATGCATAAATCAAATACAATTTCGAGGCAAAGAAACCTCTCAAACTCATATATACATTAGATTTAATTTATAAAGAAATATAGCTGGAGGACGATATTGAAATGATGGTGTTGTAGAATAGAAGAACACACCGGCTAGACTATATGTCTGTTACATCTTGGTCATCAAATTGCATGCATATCCAATCTCATTTCACACCTTATGAATTTTCTTTATATTCTCGAAAATAGCTTTGTAAAAGTGAACAATTTGAATGTATGAACATCTATTCATATGTTTGATTCTTACATTATATGAGTTATATACAGAGGGAAGGATCAACCACCTTCATCAGGTTAATGTTACTAGCTTAGGACTATACTGAAGTTTTTTCAACTAAATACAATACTCTCATGTCATTGTGAAGTATTGCTTTCAATGCGTAGCTAAGTGGTCTCTACTTGAGATCATTACAAGGAAAACGCACGGTTTTGCGTGATAACGCATAATTAATAATCATAAAGTTGAACTGTCAACAAAATAGGCTATTCTTAAGTCACCCATATACCTATTAAAACTAGTTCCAACGAGAATTCAGCCGACCCTTAAATGTTCTTACCAATGAGCATACCTATTTAAGTCTTAAGTCTTTTTATGTACCTCTCTGGATATTGGTACACGTCATCAGGAACCGTATTCTGAAGTAAATTATCCTAATTATTTTTTTGCTTCATTTGATACATTTATAATATTCCTTAAAAAAAGTTCCTTTCAGTAGTGCAATTTTGAAAGAAATGATCTCTGCATTGATCTTAGGTGTTACGCAAGAAGCCACTTCATTATTTACGGTTCCCTATATACGTCATTTATTCAACGTTGCAATATATTGAGTAAAACGTTCTTCATTAAATCCATTGTATACTTGAACAAATGTAGACTGCCAGAAGCCATTTATAGCGATGCCAAGGAAATATAAATACAAATTACAATTTTCCACAAAATGTCTGAAAGGTAATGCTGTTATCATATAAAGATCTTAATTAACAGGAATAAGTTTATTACTTCTTCGTGGCTGTCGTAGTTACCGTCATCATTTGGCTACAATAGCCAAACAAATGTAAGTGTGCTTTTCAATATTATTATTCACTGCTAATTACTAATGCAAATGTAATTTGTTACTTTCACCAAAAAACGGCAATGAAGCATCTTCTATTCTTAAAAAAAAATGAAACTATCCTTTGTAATTGTTTGCCTATATCTTCAGGAGATTGTTGATGCGACCAGTAAGCATCTCCCTCTTAACCGAAACAGAAGAAGCACAAATCATGGTAACGATAGGCAGTTTTGTTTTGTCTGCTTAATTCATTAGTTAAGGTTCAGTTTCATTGATAACATTTCTGCGGTTAAAAAAAAATACATATCAGTTGCGTTACAGCTATAATAATGGGAACATAACTCGATACTCCTTTGTTAAAGGTACTCTCAGTCTTTGAATGAGGACAAATATATTATAGTAATTGTTTTGCCACTTGTTCTTATTTGTTACATATTTCACATAGTTTCATCTGTCTTCATCCTTTTACCCATTGTGTACCCTTGGAATAATCTTCTATTCGGATATTGTTTTACAAATTTTATATCTATTAAGCATCCATTTAGTTTTTAATGATGACTGTATGTTCCTTAACAACCCGTTCTTTGTTTTCTTGATGAGTGTACGTCATTTAACAAACCCCTTTATTTTCTTGATGATTATATTTCCTTAAACATACACTTTCATGGTTTGTCTTGTTATATGCTCCAATATTCAATCATTTAAAGTATCTCATATTCTTCTAATTGGAGGGATGAAATAATAATTACCCATTATCAGACAACAATATCTTCATCAATAATTTTAGAGCTTTTGAATGTTGATGTCTCGTAAAGCAGTAGTTTCTTAATATTTTTAAAAACGGTCATTCATGAACCTGTTATATTTTCCTGAGTCTACAAGAATGTTTTGTATCGTTTATAGATATTTCCTATTTTTACTACCAATCCGGCGAGTATCCCAGAGATTGTCAAGAAGTATTTGATCAATGTGAAGGAGACTCCCTTGATTCCGGTGTATATTTGATCCAACCAGTTGGCGCAAAAGAACCATTCGAAGTGCTTTGCAACAATTCCATTGATGAAGGAAGATGGACGGTAAGTGTTCTTGCTGCCAAAGGTGTACACAGTGGACCCAGTTTGTGTTCTTTGTTCGAAAAGGAAAAGTTGTGACGTGATGTTTCGTCAAGCGAACAATTCACTTGGTTGATGGCCATTTTATGTTAATGGTATATATGATAAATACACGGAAGCCATTGCTGTATTTAAATTGGTTTCTGTTTTGCATTTTACAAGGTAACCTTTATTTCGGTTAATAATAATAAAGGTAATTATATTTTGTAAAATACAAGTTCATGTCGTTAAGACTAAGTGGTCGCATAAGTAGAATGGACAACTGGAAAGAATTGATAGGTAAAACTTCTTTTATTTGATGATTTTCAAGTCCTATATGCGTTAGTAGATGGAAGTATTTTTGTTCTAGAATTATTTATTTTCTGAAGCAAAAGTTAAGAATGGTGGAATTCTTTTAACATAAGATGTACAAAGTGTTCGTTTCATTCAAATTTACGGTAAGACAAAATAATTAAAAATTGACGTCGTACGGTGTTTACATTTATTACATACCAACGTTATTGCAAAAGTTAGCACATGGTTGTTAGTTTGCATTATAGCCTTACACGAAAATGCAATCATAATAAATTAAACCAGTATCACCAGTTAAAATGAAGGCAGTCCTTACAAGAGCCCCTAACACGATATCGCCAAATTAAATGATCAGTTCGGCGTGTTACCAGTGCAAATTGTCTACCATTTCTATTCAACACAGGTGTTACAACGTCGTATGGACGGATCGATCGATTTCTATCGTTACTGGGATGAGTACAAAAGTGGTTTTGGGTTTCTCAATACTGAATTTTGGCTCGGCAACGACAAGATTGCTCTTTTGACTAATCAGAAAGACTACGAGCTTAGAATTGATATTACCGATCGGCATGGCTCGTCATACTTTGCGAAGTATAATCTCTTCCGGATCAGTGATGAACAGAGTAAATATAGACTAGTAAACATCGATGGATATGATTCTGCCAGCTCAGTTGGTATGTAAATGTTTATACCATGAAACGTTATGGTAATATTTAAGTTGAAATATGAATGATAAAATATATATTTAATGCTCTGAGCAACTTTCTGCAAACTTTTGAGTCATTCACTCATGATAAAAGGACAATGCAGACTTTGTTGATACTTGTTGAATATAAGACGTACGACAAAGTGCAATGATATCCTCCATAATGTATGTTACCTTCACATAATCAGTGCCACTAGAATTCTTAATTTTATCGATTATAAACAAATTTCGCGAAATTATGAACTACACACATTACAAGGGCATATTCTAATTTGCCCTACCTGAAGATGTAACTAGATTACTTTAATTGGTAATAATCTGGTGCACGCCTTATCTTTGATTGGGTCTGTAGGAATGTAGATTTCCCCCACGTAAAACAAAGTGTTGCGTTATATTAATTATTACTTCCGTGTAGGTGAAGTAGATTTAGCATGTTACCCCGGGTGATCAACAATACATTACAAGATGAATTCAACTCTTGGTCTGACATGTAATTATTATTATTTATTAAGGTTATTCCAAAGTTTGCAAAAAGGTACAGACTGAAAACATGCAAGCAAGTCATATAACCATAATACATGCTTTTAGTTCTTGTTGTGAGTTGACGTCCTAACATTGGTTATCAGGGGCATTCAACGGTTACGATTGTCACATAAAGCCACCTAGTTCCAAATGATTTCCTAAACTTCGTTATTCAACAACACTGCACTAATGTAGGAGCGTCTTATCATTGCACACCATACACCCGTCACCATTAGTCTCGTGACAGAGATACCTGTGATAAATAAGTTTCGCAACCAGCTAAGAGTATTCAGTGCGTATTCCAATTGGGAGATATAACAGCGTTAATATTTCTTCAAACACGTGACAGAAGCCTCCAGCAAGTCAATATGTAAAATCACCGTGTCATGCATGGTTCATGTTTTCATAAGTTTCTCTATCGTCTTTACTGGAAATGCAGATCCTCTAATTAGTGAAGCTAGAATGACCTGGTGTTTTGTTTATCAACGATAATTTTTTAATGTATCTTGCAAATATGGACAGAAAAAAAACGGTTTATTAAAACACACATATAGCCTCATGACAATATGATTAAACCCGACCTGAAATCTCTCAAACATAACATGGTTTTCATCAGATGTTTGTGAGAGTCGTTTAGCGTCGAAATCTGTCAAAATAAGATAATGGTTAAATTAAATTTAGCAGTATAACCAGTTACACGTCATTGAAATAAGGACTATAAGTCCTAATATTGCTTTCAGTAATTCTTTCTAGTGCATCAGTTTACTTTTGTGAGTTGAATTTGAATTACTTATAAATTAAGGCAATTCAAAATTACCAACTAAAATGTATCAACTTCCGCAGCGTATCATGCAAAAAATGAAGTCAGTAACAATACTCATATGTCTCAAATTAAACTATATTAATTACATTGATCTCCCATTCTTTTTTATCTCATTTGAACAGGAATTGATCGTATGTCATGGCATAAAAATAAGTTATTCAGTACGAGGGATCAAGATAACGACGGTTGGAGTGACTATCACTGTGCAGAGAAGCACGTGGGTGCCTGGTGGTTTGGGCATAATTACTATGAACCTAGCAGTACTATATGTGCTTATGATTATCATTGTGAGTATTTTCCAGTCGGTGGGGGTGGATGTGCCCTGTGTGGGAATTTCCATCCTAAAAGCGACTATGACGGCTCTACACGTGGATCCAACATGTTTTGGGATGACCTTCGTGATGGAAGAAACAACGATTGTGGACTGATTTATACCGATCTGAAAATAAGACCGACTTCCTAAGGCTAACAATATGTGAAATTGACGTAACGAGTCGGTTAGACGAGATGTTTGTACATGGCTAATACCAGGAATTTGTTTTATCTGACCATATCATGAGTTTAAAAACTTGACAAAACACTGAGTACTTTGATCTATTCATATTTGTCTGTTTGTTTTCCTTTGTTTTCGTTCAAATATTTTCAATTTGTGAAACCCTTTGAATATTTGTGGACAAGAAAAACCCAAACTTTCTCCTGCGATAATTCATAATTACTTTGTAACTTGATTGCATCGAAATATAAATGATGTCTCAAATTAGGCACATGTACGGTTTCAAACACATCGCTTCTGTTGAAGATCTTTTGAACATCACCAATTTTTAGATCAGTATAATATAAGTCAAATAAGAATTCTAATGAAACTTTGTGTTTTATTGCAAAAGACTAATTTTATTTAGAGTTCTGTTAAAATTCAGACGTGCATCTTCCCAGAAATGTTAATGTGTACCAAAAGTGAACTAAAAGCAAACAGAAAGGATCTCATGGATTCACATTGAAGAAGGTTTTTCTTTTCATTTCTTTAATGTTTACTATATTAAGATAGGCAACCCCGGAATGAATATGGTCACAATGTTTAGTAAAGTGGTTATTAAACCTTTCCAACACAACTTGGTATCACTCTTTATATATTGTAACAACACTATTTTCACAGTGGAAAATTGAATTGATTTGTTGCTTTTTGTGTGTGTGAAATCATAGCATTTCTTGAAGTGCATGCATGATGCCAAGTGATTTACACATCTTAAAATTAAGCTGCTTCTTAGATATCCATTTTAGTTCAAACCCATATGTAAATATGGATGTGGAGTAAGTTGTTCAGTACGTTGTCAAAGAAACGGTATGTAATTGTGAAATCATATTATAGTCGACCGAAATGTTTCGTTTCCCCACCCATAGAAAATAAAATAAAATAAAATTAAGGGTAATTCTGAAAACAGAATGGGGACATGAGAATTGGAGAGGTAAAATGAATTTCTTTTCATAACAAACTGAAGACCCATTAGCTACTACGGTTGATGCGAACCTACAAATCATATTTTGTTATAATTCTGACCAGCGAATTTAAGTTTATACTGCCCATAGTGAAGATCCAGATAATATGAAGTTATATTTGTGCGCTTAAATTGTCTTCTTTTTTCCTCGTTATATATTACTTCCAGCCACACTCGGTTGGATCATTAAATATAAAGACACCTATCTCCAGACAGGGAGCGTGCTAATTGTCGATCATGCAGTACGTTCCATTTCAGTTTTGATGCACTTGTAGAAAAACGATAACAATGCATTTGTTTTACTTCCCAAGATAAATCTGACCATTCTCAGTGTCAACTTGGCTTCTAACGTGAAACCTAACGTGTATCCCTGTATAGTATAGGGATACGCAATGAAGTTAATTTATTATACGTAGTAAAGTGAAACTGAAGTTTCCTGCTATACGTATTGCGTTACGCTTGATTATCTGCTGTATGAGGAAGTTAACTCATTCAGTCACTTTTTATGGAAAGATTTTGTATGTGGTTTACCACTCGACCGCTACTCCGGGACTGAAGGAAGAGCAATAGGTTATACTACCCAGATAAGACATGAATAATACTTCTTTATGATAGCGTAATATGTTACAGCAGGAAATATAGAGACCTGCACAAGTTTCCTCCTTTTTTTGGTCTTTTTTTGTTTTGTTACAAAACTATTGCCACGGTCGTCTACAGCCAGGAAAGGAGATCGCGAAAGAGGAATGTAGCAAAGTATAACATAAAACAGCACAGACACTGTGATCCGCATTCAGTATATCCATGCTCCTACATATTAATTGTTATGATGCACACATGTAACTGCTAGAAGATTAACCGATTAATTTACTTTTATGATAAACTAATTTACATATTAATATATTGGAAGGTTCACAATCAATTTCAACGCAAGACTTAGTTGCTCCTTTACAGCCCACCTCTCCACTCCTCATCTTTGTTTTGTTTTTCTTTAGCATGGATTACTACAGCTGACATTCGTTGCATACATCACGTTAAATATAATACTCAAAATTACAGTAGAAATGCGATGGCAAAATGTCCTCTCTAATTTATGTCGTTGTGATAATCCCATAGTAATAAAAAAAAATATATTTTCAATACGAGGTTGGAAGTACTAGCATCAGTAGCTCACTGACCTACACGTAATGTAACTCTGAACGAAATCAAATACTGACAGTACATCACTATACATTAAAACAATTTCAAAGTTATTTCATGATGTGAACAATTAATATTGATGGACTGAAGGCTTAACAACTGAATGAATTTATAATTCTAAATCGTAAAATACAATAAACAATTGCAAAATGCAATGCTCGCCTGACAGAAGTACCTTTCCTTATTAAGACACCTCCAACGCTGCAATGAAATGAATCATTATTGATAACCCCAGTCAAATTTAATGAATTCATTTGTCACTTCAAGTGAATGTATAAGCTGGTGATTCAAACCTACGTATTCTTACCGAGGTAATGCAGAAAATTGATTATCATGGGAAAGGAAAAGTCAAGGAATATCAAAGTAATCCTAGTGGTAGCTGTATTTATAAACTCATCTTTGCCTCCCAAGACTAAATAAACTAAGTAAACTGACCGCAGGGTTGAAGTTCACAGCTTAATTTCTTTCCCGCGATGTACTTGGTGATCATAAAAGGAACTTATGTAATTGTCAAAACAATCTGAACATGTCCAGATTCTTCTTGTCATTCTCTGACCGTATACAGTGAAATATAATCAATCAAAAACCTTGTTAAGCGTTTGTATTTCTATGTTCTGACATTAAAATTAGTATTGGTATCTACTTCGTGTTGTTTCTATATTTGAAAACCTTGAAACCAACCAGTCATATGATGAAATATGTATCCTATTTCGGTTATTTAAATGGCTTTTGCAAACAACAGCAAACGGTGTAGTAAAATTGTACGGTTCGGTAAAACATTTTGCTTCTGTACGGCGTTTTACGAATTTACTTCTCAACTGTGAACATTTAACCTGAACAAATAAAAAAATTAAATAAGAGGTCCTCACTGATGATTATATGGTATTATAGAGCAAAAAAAGACAGAAAAGAATACAAGACAGTGCACCTTGGTCATGAGGATGTTTATCTATCCTTTATTTTTTTGTTAATATTGAAGTGAGCGTTACTCTGTTATTTATGTGATCATGGACAAACAACTACAACAGCAACATACCAGCAAATTAAATGCAATGAATATATAATTAATCAACGATGACTTCGGAAATTCCTGAAGCAAATGTGCAAGGTTAATATTGAGTGTTAAAGGTTTTCCTATAACTCAACTGATCTCCTGAAGAAAAACAAAATTAAATATTTATTTAGTTGAAGCGTGCAGGGGCCACGTTCCCCTCATTATCTAGGCATTCAGCCAACTGACATTGCATTGTACCAAATTCAATGAGTCTGATGTACGAATGCCTTTAAATATCCCTCAATTTAAGTAACGCACAAAATGTACAGTTGGCTGAAATCCAAACAATTTTTGCATATAATCTTTATATATCATTTGCCACGTCAGCACAATCGCTGTTCTCAGGTCATTGATGTTGAAACTTTTAAAATCCATTTTTGTCAGTTGTAACGTGTGTTTCAAACCGACCCGTCATTCCTGACTTTTCTTTGAACCAGTAAAGATGGACAATCGTTTGGCTGTTCGAGGGGTATTCGTGTTTTTCTTTGTGACGAGAAGCGTTTTCGCGTCGTTGGTGAGTCAAATATTTGATTTTTCAATTTCTTTATTTTATAATATCAAACTTGTCTTTACAATATTTCATTTATATCCAATACTGGGAGCTTACTTTTTCACATTAATTACAAACAGTTTGATATCCGAGAATTAGCAATAATTGTGTCAGGTATGAATGAAATAAGAACTGCGTGAAAAAGAAAAGTAACATATTTTGTTTGATTAAAAATGTCAAAGCATACAAATTTCTAATAATTTTTAACAAGCTTTGTTCCAACACATTGTCAACAATTCCTTAATTCTCGATTTGGATTTTTATCTGTTTCCAACGAGTATTACACTGCAATCTAAACTTAACAGGACCAGTATCATTCAAATTACAAATCGTCCTTGGCTGCTTAGATACTTTTCAATTAGGTAAATTTGAAGCTAATGTCCGCTCTGAGTAATGATTGAACGCTTGATCTTAATTATACCTATGTCTTTAGATCATTATATTATCGCTCAACTATATATATCATGTTTGGTTCTTAATCCCCATGTTGCTGAATTCGTTTCGTTTCCATATTAGTATTCGCCTTATATCGTATTGAATTATTGTCGTGTGGTAAAATATAACGTTCTCCCGTTACGCCGAGATATTTATAAATTCATCAGACATACGTTGTAACAATACAAAGACAGAAGAGTCTAATATGCATTTAAAAAACAAAAATAAATGTAATTTGATATTTCAGAATAAAGACCTAAGCTACCAATTATTTCATGTCATAAGATTCATGAAATAAAAGTTAAACACGACTTTGTGCATTAAATATAAATTGATTGTACTTGACATAATTTGAAGTTTCCTATTCTAAACGACACAAATTTAAAGTTTTATGTGAAGTTTATAGGTGAAATATTTTGTTACTCTGTTAATTTCGTATAAAATAGTGTAACACCGATTCAATCTTATTATGAAAAACATGATCAGTTAGGACTGAATCTTGTTGAATTAATTCTTCTTCTTTCTTCTGTCCCTTTTTCAGTTGTATAAACCATTTTAAACTTTCCCGACATTTATTTTGTCGTTCGTTGACAAAGTTAAAGCAGTTACAATAGATTTGATTTAGGATATGCCATTCACCTTTATGTTGCAGTTGCTGTTAATTTTGCGAAACAGGTGAACAAAACTCACAAGACGTTAACAATAGAAAGATTTAGTTGTAATTCTTTCAATTACAAATTAGTGAATTATATTAATATGAATTTAGCCTTCGCCAATAGCCAATTCGTAGCCAACCAAAAAAGAGAAACTAGGTTCCGATTGCCTCTGTGTGTAGCAGGTCACGACGTGCTCAATTCGTCATGTGATTGCAATATTTTCCTAATTCCAATGGTTTCGACTAAAAATTGTACACTCTTGTTTCTAAATGATTACGAATCATTCGTGAGAACTTAGAAAAGCTGTTGATTTTTTAAAGAATATGTAAGGTTACGATTTGTATACTTCTATTTCGTTAAACACTATGTTTAGAAAACAAGTACGATAAACCATTGTAAATTCTGTGACCAAATACTCATGCCAGATCTGTTTTTATAATAATATATTCTGTGTGCTAACATCATGTTGTAAATTTTTAAAATGGTTGTTCCAATCGACCAAAACTTATGATTTCATCAGTTGTTATATATGAGCATAGATTAAAAATTCCGCGCGTTAGTTCCTTTACCGTTCACTTGTTTGTAAGGAGTCAAGCCTTGTACCCCATTTTTCTGAATTTCTACATTCATGAATTAGTGTTTGTTTTTAAACAGGATTACAACCAAGAGAGTTCACCTTCAACTGTAGATGCCTTTCAAAGTAAGATAATAGACTATCAGTTTGTAAACTTTTGACTAACCTGACTCCTTCTTGAGACAAACAACCACACCGGTTAAGTTCAACTCAGATTAATCTCCGTTTAATGAAATATACATTACATGCCTGCCATTCATCCTTATACATTTTCTAATCCAATTACAAACTACTTATAATAAGCATAAAGGCACGCCAATTGACTCCACAGGAAGTGGCGTACTGTAGATAATCTTCAGATTTATTGACTGCATATAATTAAATTCTTCCTATCCAACGTGTAAAACTATAATTTACAGAAAACACTTGACAGAAACTTAGCCAGCCATTTCAAAACGATATACTTGTTTGCTTTCACTTACATTGGTAATCGTTTTATTCCCAATAATTGTTTTACAATTTAATTTAATACCTTTCGTTGTTACTCCTCATATAACTTGGGATAAAGGGATCCGTTGCAATGCTCAAATTAATATAAATTACCGTTCAGTTTTAAATTTTCATCCTGGTTCAATATTAACTTGTTGCTTTACATGAACCAGGTCATCCTTACTTCTTTTATCAACGTTCTGAATATCCGAAGGACTGTCGAGATGTTCAACGTCAATGTTCTACATCAAGTTCCAGTGGAGTATACCTCATCAAACCAGATGGTTATGAAGAACCATTTGAGGTATTCTGTAACCATGACGTCGGAACAGGAGGATGGACGGTATGTTTCCCGCAGAAAGTTTACATTGGATCACGTTGATGTGTTCTTGATTCACTTCAACATGATCGTGTAAAAGAAAGTGAAATGTGTCTCAGTGCATTTTGCCATATATTGTATTATAATATGAAAGTCACAATATTTATACAATTAAACGAAACAAAATTGTGGTTAATGGGAGTAAAGGTTCTGCTAAATTGTACAACGGTACTACCTTCTTTTACAAAATAATTGATATTTTTGTTTATTTATTCTCTTCAAGGTTATTCAACGACGCACCGACGGTTCCGTAAATTTCAATAGAAATTGGTCAGAGTATAAAGAAGGCTTTGGATTTTTTGCAACTGAGTTTTGGATCGGAAATAAAAAGCTATCATATTTGACAAATCAAGCAATCTACGAACTTCGTATGGATATGACCTTGTCCAATGGATCGTCCCTTCACTCATCATACAAAGGTTTTCGTATTGCTGATGAATGGAGTCGGTATAACATTGTGAATATGATCGCACTTGACAGCAACGTAGGTAAGTTTGATACACCAGAGAAAATTAAACACATAGCAAATACTCCATCGTATAAATATTCTTTCTAAGTTCGTCGCCAATATATCAAAACATCAATAAATACCATTGTATTGTATGTATGTATGTATGTATATATATATATATATATATATATATATATATAAATATATTAATTCCAAAATTCATAACGTTTTCGATGTGACTATGTCTTATTGATATCAGCAAAAACACAACTTCGTTAAATTTCAAAATGTGAGTAAAATCCTTTATATTATGCCACTTGAAGTAAAAATGGTCAAACCTTGAAATTATTTATTGTTGCTTAATATATTCTCAGTTGAAAATTGACTGGGAATCACTTAACCAATTGAATTACAAGTTCATGCTCCCTACTTCTTCTTTGTCTTCCGTGTTTAGACTCACTAATCTCTGCCTGTCCATCCAACAAGATCTTTGGTATATGTAACTGTCAGGGAACATGTAACTATCCTAATAGAACATCTGGATGTGACAATGACTGTTTGGGTAGTGAGGGCTGCATCTGTCCTGCTGGTTTCTTAATGCAAGAGAGTGACTGTATTCCTGCAAACGAATGTGGATGCTTTGTTACAGAAGCCAATTTGGTCATTCCAGTAAGATATTGTTTTTCAAACACATCAATAGAAACGTTTGTTTAATTTCCATTTTCTTTTGCATAACGAGATTTATAACAGTTTGGTTAATATCGTACTTTTAATATACGTATTTGAATGGGGGAAGCGTCTGTTAGCGATACTTGCACACTACAATGATAAGTTACCATGTTAGTAATTATTTCTGATATTTCGCCAAAATTTAAAGTTTCATATTGCATCGTAATTACTGTACATTAGAAGATGATAATTTAACAACTATCATCATGCTTGTCATTGCCCTTCTAGAATGGAGAAACCTTTGTCAGCGATGATTGCACTCAAAAGTGTTCCTGTAGCAATAACCGACTTACCTGTGAAGTTGACTATAGCTGTAGTACCAATGCTGTGTGTGATGTCAAGAATGGAGTACGACAGTGTTATTGTAATGAGGGATATGAAGGTGACGGTGAAACTTGCGAAGTTGTATATACAGACTGCAAGGATGTTCATGACGCTGGGCATACAGAAGATGGCGTTTATACCATTCTACCAACTGGATGGCCAGATTCACCATTTAGTGTCTACTGTAAAATGAATCATGGTGGAGGATGGACAGTAAGTTATTAGAGCATCAATACATTGTGAAAACATATTACTGGCGACTATTCCAAACATAAGTAATACGGCCCTTTCCTGTCTAACATGTTATATATCATCGTCTCGATCCTTCATATGCCTCAGTTTGTCTCCTTATACCATTTTCACCCATTCAGGTTTTTCAACGCCGCAGTGGCGGCAGTACCAGTTTCTATCAAAACTGGGATGCGTACAAAGAAGGATTTGGGGACCTGAACGATGATTTCTGGCTTGGGAATGAGAAACTTTATTATCTTACACACCAAGCAGGTTACACGCTGCGCTTCGATGTTGTTACTTCAGGTGGAGATCAGAAATATGCTTCATACACCGAGTTTCAGATTGAGTCTGAAGGTAATAAATACAGACTGAATAAACTATGCAGCCATGCTGGAACAACAGGTTAGTCACCCCTTTCAATAATATCATATACAATCTTTTCTGCTTTTCTTAATATTATTTTTAGGACTTATTTCAAGCTAAACATTTCCTGATCAATATTTCTGAGAACCTGCAACTTTAACATTTTACTTTGAACTGTTACATACTGCTTTCAAATACGTACATTCCATACATTTAACTTAATCGATGGATCGATGGATCGATCGAATGTCACTTATAACTTAACAATAAAAGTGACATTCGATCGATCCATCGATCCATCGATTAAGTTACATGAATGAAATGTACGTATATGAAAGCAGTATGTAAAACTTCATGTTAGCGAACAATGTACTTTAACGTTGCTTCACAAAATAAGCTTTAACAAGCCAGTGCCGATTATATATAGGTCCTTGAGTGATAAAACTGTCAAAATGTCCGTTTATCATACGTTTCTACATGACATTGTTTGCTGTGCACATAAATGAGAGAAGAATATATCCTTTTACAGAACATGAAATTGAGATCAGGAAATCAAAGTCTAGTAACGAAACTTAAAGAAACGGAAACGGAAAAGAGACTTGCTAAAATGCAAATAGGAAGAAAATTAAAAGAGAAATTCATGTAAATATCAAAAAGCTATCAAAGATAGAAAAAAAACAACTGACAAGAGGAGGGATTAACGTATTCAACTATGAATTCTTGGCCACATATGCTATACTGTTTCCACATTCTGTTGACTCTAATTATAGCTTATTGGTACTTTGAATCAAACACAAGTCCAAACTTGTTTTTCAAATAATTTATTGAATGAATACATTATGATTGAATTACAGAATCCCGCTGTTTGTCTCTATTTGTTTTTGTCGCATTATATGCAAATTGATAAGATCACTTATGACAAGTATTAAGATGAATCGTTTTAACATAAATAAATTTAAAACCATATTGTTTTATATTCTTCATTAAAACCCGATAATTGTATTTTATAAGATAGAACTAGCATAACTAAAATCACCTTTTCTCCTTATTCATATGCTTGATAAACAATGGTAATGTTACTCTCTACTAAACCTTATGACAAGTATTAAGATATATAAACATATACCACTGGATGTCACAAGGGTAGCATTGAATTTTCACAAGGTCACGATTTTTTGAGCTCATGACTGTGGATTACATCTTACTTAAGGGAGGAAACAAGATATGGTTATAATTACCTTTTAGATAGCTGACCAATAAATTTATAAATGTTATGTTTGTCTATACAGATACAATCGTACCAATGAACACTGATTAACAATATTTAATGACGGACTTTTTTTTCTCATTTACATTGCATATTAATAAATTTCAGTAACCTCATGCATGCACTTTCTTTATAAACTGGCGCTTGCCTCTTTTGTATTGTAATTTTTGTCTTTGTGCTAGCATTGCAAATCAAAAATTAGACAAGATCTTTCAAAACTATTGTAATTTGCGTTGTTCATTCTATTACAGGTACACGTATCGGTAACAATAGAGGCAAAGCTTTCAGCACGCATGACCGAGACAATGATGAGTGTGACAATTTTAACTGCGCGGAAGGACACCGAGGCGGGTGGTGGCACTCAGATCATTGGTGTAGTAGTTACTGGTATAGTAATAATTATTGTGATCAGTTTCCTTACAGTGGAAGCTGTCACACCGTTTGCACCAGCGACAACCTTAATGGAGATTACAACGGCGGCCGTGGAGAAAACATCTTCTCTGACCATAATGCTTACTGCAACCTTAGGTTCACGGAGATGAAAATTCGGCCTTCCTCTTGAGCAAAATAATTTCAATATCGTCGATGTAACCTGTTTAGATTCATATTTAACGTTTCAACCAACGATTTAACCTTTCAGCTATTAGAAAACATCATTTTGACGCTAATTGAAGCAACTGTGTACTTTCTGTTTGGATATATTTTCGATGATTTGATATTGTATAATATATAATGACAATGACATTCGTAAACATGACCTATCAAGTTTCATTTCAATTCTCCGTTTTTCAAGAATTCATGAACGGGATCCTTTTCTTACTAATGCTTTCTATTTGGGATACACAGATCACCGCAGTATCAAAGTTGAAACGCCAACCATTAAAACGTCGTATTGTTTCAAAAATGTGAGAGGCACCAAATCATTAATTTTTACTTTCTTAGGGAAAGTTTCGTGTCGTTCATAAATTAGTATAATGCCACTATTTGTTTCTATTACACAATGGGTTACAGCCTATACTACCTTAGAAAACTGTTAAAAGGAAATCATTGTGATTTGTGCTTTGCATGTTTCTTATGTGATGGATTTTATTTTAACTACGCACGTTTTCACTACTAAAAAGAAAATAGCAAGAAGTGTAACGTTTGTGCTTTACTTAGAACTATAGACAATAGAAATTCTGCAATAATGTACGGGAAAAGATGAAATTACTAAAATCATTATATTCCTTCATTTCTTTATGTTGCTATTTAGATCTTAAGTTTCATAAAATATGAATTATATTTTCTTTGAAGTTTCAAGAACAATCACATATTCAATACCCATAACTTATCGTTTGCTTCAAAACCGTTGGCGGATTATTCCATCATGTAAGAAGGATGATTAATTAAGTAATACATTAAGTGAATAGGGTTACATTTTGTTAGTTATAGTGTTGTATCATTAATCATGAATTTAAGAATGTGATGAAATGAAAGGATGTAAAACCAATATGATCGTTGTTCATTTTTCTTTCTTGGTTATCGTCTTTGACTTCATCGTCCTTAAGAAACAACTTCTAAAGACTTGCATTTGTTTGTACTGTCATATTGAACAGTTCCCGTGCACTGAAATATGATGTTGCGAAAGGTACTTGTGTATTATATACTTCATGTTATTTCATATTCTCCAAATTGTACACATTATCATTAATCACACAACACAAATACTATGTTCTAAATTATGCTGCGGTTGGTAGTTGGTTTTGCACTCTACGGTTAAAATTATTGCCAGATGCCTGTCTCTTTGAAAAATAATGATACAAATGTTGAAGCAGAAGGTAAGTAGTTGCTCATAAATGTTCAAAGCAGGTTCGTTAAGTTTATATGCTGACTGTGATATTCTACGTTCACTGCGCCTTATTGTAATCTGCGACACTTATAACAAGTTAAAGTGCGCAGAGTAATTGTTATAGTCCAATATTACCTACTTCGGAACAGCATTATTATTCATCAAAATATATCACTGAATCAACCAATCACGATTAACAAAGAAAACAACACGTGGTCCTAAGTTTGGTTATTGACCGAACAATTTCTCATGTATTTCTTTATTCGGGAACCGTGGTAATTAACGAGGGAAATTTGAAGGTCAAAAGTGCAAAGGGTGAAAGAAATTGCAGGAGCTTGAGAGGAACTACGAAGGAGCTATGAATCACTTTATGACAATAGGAAGCAATATTATGCCGAACAAAATATTAAGAAGAATTTAACCAAAAGTTAAACTGAAAGGGATTTGAACAATCAAAAACTATAAACATGGGTATGAGTATGAGTATGTTAACATAAGGTTTTCTTAATATCTAAGTAGTATATCATCGGGCCATATATGCTTCGTTTTGTTTTGTGCTTTTCTCTATCAATATTCAGTATCTTATTTCATTTGAGAGACATCCCATATTGAAATGTTCTATCACGCCCAAGGCATATATAGTATACTTCTCTTCTAGGAAGTTGTTTATGACAGCTGTGTCTATTGTATACACCACCGATGACGACAGGGAGTCTTCCCTACAACTTCTTTTAACATCTTATAAAGTGACATATGAGTAGTCAAGAACACTTTAAGGAAAGAGAGACCATATTTAAGTAATATTTTATCAAGAAACCGTGCAATATAGATTATCTGTCAAATGTGTGAGTGCGACTTGTTTTTATCAAACAAGATTATTCTGTAATCATATAGCTCAAAGACAGATTTTAAAACTAGTGAATTAACAAGGTTTTGTTGACATAACAAATATAGCACTCAGTGCTTTGACCAACCGAGAGATAAGCTTGACTGACTATTATAGCAGAGTCATAGTACTATAACATATGCAGTCCTTTTACATATTTTCTGTATTTTAGAAGAAGAAATTCTTCGCCAGAGCAACTTCTAATCAATTGCTAAATGCAATGAGTATTATAATGTTCTATACAAAGATTGCTTGTATTCGACACAGTGTGTCGATTAATTGAGCGGAGAATGAGATATAAAGATGAACGATAGTGATTTTTTCAGCATCGACGAAAAAATACGATTTTATTCAAGAGTATTCTAGTTGGTTTCCATTTTACACATGTGAAAATTCAAGTCAATCCGATGTTGGGAAAGGCTTAAAAAAAATCCTAAACTCGTTGATTTTTTAAACAAAAATTGGGCTTTTCGCGAAAAGCGATATGAGGATCACGTGATCTACAGTGACATGTGACGTCATTATGATGATAAAAAAGTGAGCTCGGCGTAGTGTACTGCAGCAGTGTGCACTTAGTGTGTAAGTTTAGTTGCAACCTACTCTATATTGGACTCGACAAACAACGTAAACCACTAGCAAAATGCCAAGAAATTGCGTTGTAGGGGGATGCAACAGAACGAATGCGGACTCTACAATAATTTTTTTTTAATTTTCCGGATATGTTGGAGGCCATGTTTAGCGCAATAGGCCTACCTCAATGTGCGTCAATGAATCAACGAATTTTAAGGCCGACTTTGAAACTCATGCGATAAAGTCAGCACTAACTCTGTAATAAATATGGGCCTAAGCCGGAAATGGGACAATAGCCCCTCATCGATTTTTTAACTTAAACATAAACGTAACATTGAAAGGGAAGAGAGGAGATTTGATACACTGCGTGAGACATTTAACTGTCTAATTTTAATAAGGTGTTATTGTTCCTGCTTTTTCTTGTCGTTTTAGTGAAGCCGACTGCCCCAATGTAAATTACGGAATAATCGGTCATAGAGCCATCTCGGGCCCAATTGAAATTTGCGTGTGGCAAGGTCACTAAAGTAAGAAAAGTTTGAAAGATTGATGCTTTTATGCCGCATTATTTATATATATCCCGATAAATGCAACAGTAAGTGTTGGAACTGGAAGACATGCCAGACGTGAACAACCCAATGACTATGTGAGGAGAGAATCCACGTGCAAATTTCAATTGGGGCATGGACGTCGCTTAGGCAGAGTTATTTTGGGCAGAGATGTGTTCATACCCTCCAAACCACTTTAAATGTAATACGAATAGGAAATGTGTGTATGCTCGAGCGAAACAAAACATCGTGTAAGTATTATTTACGGTAGCGCACACTGTCACTTATGTTTGCACAGTGTGAAAGTACCGTTTGCGGACCTACGTGAAGTTGGACTACAATACGATTCCTCCTGAAGCCCAAACCACCAGGCATGCATGTGAATAAACGCAATAGGCATTGCATGTAGTAAGAAAATTGTTCGAGCTAGACTAACTACTCGATTGAGTTCAAATGCGGTTGTATTTCAAGCTCAATGAAACCTTTCTGTTGGATTTAATGACGCACGGAACAAGGAACGTTTATGATTTACAGTAGGCCTAGTGCATACAAGCGAATCTACTTTGTTTAGAACTTTGGATTTTCTTTCGGATGTTATACTAATCTACGTTTGAGACTATCATCACTATTGTTATTGTGCCAGTTTGACTGGTGAGCACATTCATACATCACTCTGTATAAAACCCGCCAAAAACGTGATCTTGAGATTTACGTTACGGTCAGCTTGCGAGTTACCTCTTCAGATATTGGGAAATCGTTGCGAAATCGCCGCAAATTTCGTAAAAAAAAACTTGTAAACACGTGGTGAAGAAATCAAGAAACACCATGATATTCATTATCTATTTATGTCTTGAACATTACGCCGGAAAATTAAACTAAAGTAACAGTTATGCTGACACGAAATGCACGCACAGCTCCGTACTGAACAGTTCACAACAGAAAAGATCATCACAGTGACGTCATTCACTGACCTGAGGGCTGTTCAAGGTCGTTGCAGTGTTTGCAAATTCCTAAATTACGGAGACGAAAAAACGATGTTTTAATTCCCTTTTTTATAACTTTCCGGTGTGCTATTTGGAAATTTAAAAAAATATGTTGCTTGGTAACATATAAACTACATTATATATGAAAATGAGAGATTTTTTGTTCTGTCACTATCGTTCTACTTTCAAGAAATGTTGCCGTACCAGTGACTAATTGGTACTTAGCTTTTACAAAAATGGTGTTCTTTAATATGATACCTGTGAAAAATAATAAATCAAGTCAATAAAATCAATACCACTTTTACTGTGGTGAACTCTGTTCTGACAAAATAAAAACGTCATAATGACACGATTTTTTCCATAGTTCTTTTTACTATTATTTCTGATCTCTTTGCATGTTGACTTTGCGTGCATTATGTATATTGTTACTAACAAATTCATTTAATGATTATTAAGTAAAGCGAAGAAAAATTAATCATGCAAAAATTATCAAACAAAATAGGAAGTAAAACAGAGATCATAGTAACATTTAAAAATAATTTGTTGCAGCTTTGCAGTGGTAAATTCATTTTAGGGATTTTTAAAAGAGGTGTGATTTTTTACTAAATTGATACATGAAGTAGTCATTCGAAATTCAATACACGTTCTGTAGCAAAACTGAACTTGGAACTATGATGTCATACATGCAAACAAAGCATACATTAAATTCACATTTTGAAGAGAAACAAGACATATCTTGTTAGAATGTTTGCATCTGTGACGTCACACTTGTTTGCATTAAACTTTTACTTAAAATTAATGTCCTCAAATGGCGAAGTCGGCAAATAGATGGAATACAAATTTTACCTGAACTATTAATTTCAGAACATTCTTCAATGTATCGTTCAAGTGGCTGGACATTGCCAGTTAATCGGCCATGTTTCCAATTGATTTATTCGATACAGTGTTTTTGAGTTTTCCTCATTGCTACGAACCTGTGAGTTTAAATGTTTATCCTAAGATATCCGGAAGATTTCCGTTTATCTTTATTTATTATTTTTGGGGGCTAATCCTACGACACGTCTTCGTTAAAAAGATAAATACAAATGAGCTGCCTATGAAATACAATAACAGATCTCATGTTAAGCAGTAAAAATTGTCTTATATTATATAAATATATATATGTAAAATAAGCACTACGTATATTCACCTTTATTAAATAAGCTGACTGTAATATGTAAAGTTATGGACATCAATTTATTAGTATTTTAAAAGAATTTAGGAATCATCACACAATTATATATTTCAAATTATTGAGTAATACAAACAAAATATATTAACAACGGAGGTCATAATGCCTCGCTTTTATATATGTAATAGATATGCGCATACGTTTTAATAATGCTTGCATTAATATACGGTTGTAGCAGTTAGTCAATCCAAAGTTTGCAAAAGAATTGTCTGAAAAAAAACAAGCTCAGTTAAAAGGATACATTTCGTTCCTAAGAACTCTTTAGAACTTCAGATTTACACTCCATTAATCTAAAGTGAGTCCATTAAGAAAGTGAATAAGCAAAAGAGATGTGTACTTGCAATCGATATATTTCTTTCTCTCTTACTCAAAATCCATTCAATGTGCTTCACGGTAAAGAGGATCGCGTCATTGCAGCGCCTGACTACGGTGAATCAATACCTTAAGTTGATGGTTTGTACAGTCAAGACCAACAAGGGCGATAAATAGACTGTGTACTAGAACATATGTGCTAGACTATTTTACACATATTCTTTATTTGCAAAACCAATTTCGTAAAATAAAGCTAGTTTATAAATCCACCATGATTGTGATGCTATTGGTGATATATACAGTAACACTGACTAAAGGTAAGGGCTTCGCTTGTTAATTAACTTAACTCAATTTTCAAATTAACAGTTTTGTGCGATTACATCGATGGTTAATATATTATTCTGCCTTTCATGTGAATTCAAAGATAATTCTCATGATTGAACTTTAATGTGCGTCATCAATACCAAATGCATAAAAATATTTCTGTGATAAACTGATCAAATATCGAAATATCCAATGACCGGAATTCTAACTGACCAGGTATGTTATTTTTCTTAATATTTTAGATGTTAATGTTAAGATAATAACTTACTTTAGGAAAGATTTTTTGCTTTGTGGAATTGATTTTTTTCTTTCATTACATCAACCAGCCTATGGACATGGCTTACGAGGGACATTTGAATGCACCAACACACCTACATTCTACACTACGGTCCTGTCTGGTAAGTTCCTCAGGTTTAAATAAGTTGTCATGCTACACCGCAGTCTTATCGGTTAGTCCATGATTTCATGTTAAACCTATTTATTTTATGGTAAATAACTTTCGTCAACGTGGTCTCGTGCATCTGCATCCAATGACCGGTATTGTAACTGATCACGTTTGTCGCTCCCACCCCCTATGTTTGAAGATGACATTAATATGCTAACTTACTTAATAAACTAATAACTACTTGTTTTATTTTTCCTTTAATATATCAACCAGCTTATGAATCTGGATTACGGGGGACATTTCAATGCACTAACACACATAAATACACTACCGCCCTATCTGGTAAGTTCATTGAGTTACATGATTTATCATAATAATACACCCGCAGTCTTACACGTTTGTCCATGTCTTCAGTGTTTTTCTGTGAACGAGGAAACATCACCTCAGACAATACCGATCAATGTATATACATACTTAGGTAGTTCTCTGAAATTCAAGTTAAATTTGTATCTAATGGATTAACTACAGGATGTGATTGTGATGTAATACTTAATAATACTACTCACTTGTATTGGTAGCGCACGAGAAACAACTAGTTAAACTGCAAAGCACTGCGCTATCATGAGGTTCGGTGTTATAATGCTAAATCATTTGTTGACTACTTAAAACATAATAAATAAAATAAGCAGAAATGAATCCACACGATGACTTTTTTTCAATATTTTGCGTGTGTCAAGGTTACCATACAGACTGTAAGGATGTTTACGACGCTGGTCATACACAAGATGGCATTTACACCATCCTACCATCTGGATGGCCGGGTTCACCATTTACTGTTTACTGTAAAATGGATCATGGCGGAGGATGGACAGTAAGTCAGTTTGTAATACCTTGTGAGAGGACTAGCGATCCAGAGGAAATTTCAACTATTCGTCATGTAGCACTCTTGTTTAAAAGTTTTTGTTTCTTTGATTCGGTTAGACTAAAAATGACATGCACGGCTTCAAATGTTTGCATGATTTGTATTCGATGTTTCTAAATTTCAAATGGGAATCGCTGCCTTTCTTATGGTCTCTAATAACTTCTTGACAATGTATTCCAAGTACGTTTGAAAATTCCCATGACGGCTGCATATAAAAAAAAATAATGTTATCGGAGACAATGATAGGGGGGCTGTTGCCCATTTTTCTGCAAACGACGAAGAAATATAATAACAGTGATTTAACAAAATAAGGTATAACCATGTTTTGCGTAGCCTTAATTGAAATTTTGGAACTCTTCCCTATATCTAAAACCCTTGAAATTGTTCATTAAACCCACAGATACAAAAGAAAGCTGATGTTATTTACGATAAATTATATTCATAGATAAGTGTTCTCCAGTGTTCTAAGTGTTCTCCTTAATAAGAGAAAATTGTCTTATATTTTTAAAACTGTTTCCAAGAATAACAGACTCGTTATATAGAGAGGGACAACGTTCATAATCGGAAGCTATCCATCGATAGACTGCTGTTAACATTAATAATTTATCTTTATCGCAGTCTTCCATCAATCCAATGTATTTTAAGGATACTTTTGATTATTTTTCATCTAGGTTTTTCAACTTTGACATTGAACCGTAAGTTTCAATCAAACTTGGATGCGTACAAAGCCATGTTGGGGTAACTTGAGCGATGATTTTGGCTTGGGAATAAAAAACTGCATCATCTAAAACCTATCCTAATTTTATTTTCTCCTATCCAGGTTTTTCAACGTCACAGTGGCATTACCAGTTTTTATCAAAACTGGGATGCGTACAAAAACGGGTTTGGTGACCTGAACGATGATTTTTGGCTTGGAAATGAGAAACTCTATTATCTTACAAACCAAACAGGTTACACGTTGCGCTTCGATGTTATCACGTCAGGTGGAGATCAGAAGTATGCTTCATATACCGAGTTTCAGATTGAGTCTGAGAGTAATAAATACAGACTGAATAAACTAGGCAGCCATGGTGGTACAACAGGTTTGTATACGTTTTAATTTGAAGTTCCAGTTTTCTTTTAATTCGTTTACTTATAGTTTTAGGGGAAAAAAGCCTAATTACATTATATTTACTTCTCGGAACCTTCTATCCGAACGTTCACTGCGTTAAGAAGACGACCAGGGGAAGAAGTAAATACTAGAACATTGAGAAAACCCCAGATTTGCAATGGTATCGTCCATGGCTTAGTGTCCCGTCTCAGTTCCAAACATAGTGGAAAATACGTTTATGCATCCCGCTAGTCAGATCGGTGGGTGATACTATGAGATGACATATTTTCAAAATTAATATGCTTGATTAATTATAATAAACTGAATATGAACTGTCACTTGCTATTCACTTGACAGTTTTGTTTACTTTACAATTCAGATATTGTGCTCCGGGAAGCGGCTTTATTTTATAGCACATTACAATAAATGCCTTTTATTAAGTGTTCATGTGTTTTTTTTTTCTTAAAGGTTGGCGTATATATAACAACTGGGGCAAAGCTTTCAGCACCTATGATCGAGACAACGACGACTGTGATGCTTTTAACTGCGCGAACCGTCACAGAAGTGGTTGGTGGCACTCGGATCATTGGTGCGCAACTTGTGATAATAATAATGGTTATTGTGACCAATTTCATGTCAGCGGAAGCTGTCACTCCGTTTGTACCAGTGACAACCTTAATGGAGACTACAACGGTGTCGGTGGAGAAAATGTATTTTCCAACCACAATGCTTACTGTAGCTTAAATTTCACTGAGATGAAAATTCGGCCATCCTAGTGAACGTAATGAATTTCATGTTTAGCTTGTTTTACAATCTAATTCACTGCTTTCATCAAACTACCAAAAGAAAATTGTTGTCATTAACTGAAGCTGCAATATGTGTTGTTGTTGTTCTTGTTGTTCTGCTTTCGAAAGCCACAGCAGTAAAATAGAGAGAAATCAGAAAGAACAAAAACCGCAAAAAATATGTTCGAATGTTTTATGTGCGTGTATTAACACACCGTCTGAACGACAACATTTTAGCTCGAGATGGAATCATATGTACTTAAATATATATATGCAGTGTAGCATGGTATGAATTGCTTGGATTAAATATCGAATTTAAATTGTTGCTGCCATTGTTTTATAATACATATTTCCTGTTTTTATATAACGATATTTATCATTAATGACTTATTAAAATAATGTGACATTCACGCTGACTTCGAACATGCGAGATATAAACCGTTTAGTATCGCAAAACAAAACAAAACAAAAATCCTGTATATTAAAAAACTGTTTTGTGTCTTATATGGGTAAATTTGAAGCTGTTTGTTCTCAGTATACACCTATTTCTTCTGTTCTTGATGAAGTTTTGGTCGATCACTTTTAATACATGACGTTTTCACACTTTTTACGGAATCTTGCATTTAACGGTAGATTATGATACGACAATACTGCTACCAGTACAAGGTGATATATAGCTATAAACAGTATGATAAAATTCTCACTTTTTATAAAATTATCACATCTAGCGAACTATTGATATTGATACTTTAGGATTTGAACTGCTTGAGTTATTACTTACACCAAAATAAATGTAATTATTATTGCTTTTTTTTTAATTTACTAGTTTAGTTGCTTGAATACTTTTATTGGGGTATTTTATTGCTGAAAAACTTGGCTGTATACTTTCGAAAAAGTTTACAATAAAGTTAAGTTTTTTAAATAATTTTACTATTTATCAACGAGAAAACATTATCAATTTCATTATTATGTGACAAACCGAAACTTTTCCGGTGGCTAAGAATGTTAATGAGGAGTAATGAGCTGGATAATCTGATGCCTTCTCTGCCCTTACTTGAAGTAACGAAAAGACTCGCTGATATTTCTATTGATTCTCACATCAGTCTTGCATATCAGCATCCTTTTAAGCTAATTTCATTGTACTACTCGATCAAGTTGACTGTATTTTACATGTAAATCACGATAAAAACAGCATAATGTATAGAGTTTTGACATGTTTTATCACATTGCAGGTATTTTTCAACAGTTGGAGGACCAACTGTATTGTAGCTGTTCTTATAGTCACAGTATCCATTTAAACGAATGCCTTATGCGATGAGCAAACTAATTTCGTTGAGACGTCATCACTAGTTGCATTAATGAGGTTAAAGCTATATATGTTTAATGTTAAGCGATGATAACATCATGTGAAATTTATATGGAAAAGAGTTGTTTGAAATCAGAAAATTGAAACAGGATAATTTCTACTGGTTATTCGGATTGTAAATGTTGAGAGTTATAGCCGATATGATTTCCTTTTATTTCCCCCTGTTTTCTCCTTTGTTCTATTTTGTTTGCTTGCATTTGCATTTTGGTGAAACAAAAAGTCCTAGAAAATATGAAGTGAACACATAACTATACCAATGAAACTTATTATCGTGAGATTAAACGTTATGTGAATTTGTGCAGATATTAAGTTTTCTTTCTAGGAACACCACGACAATAGATGTTCATCGTCACTCACAGATGGGGTTCAAATTAGGTCATTATTTTCAATACAGTCTGCATTTTTATGTCTGTTATTTTGTAGCTACATGTGTATCAAAATTTAAATATCTAGTTTACGCAGTCCATTTTGTTATGGATGAAATTTTATTTGTTTCTAATGTGATGTGCCAGAGTTGAGAATTTCATTAAATTGCAAATGTTACACTTTGTATATTTTCATTTGACAATACACACAGAATTCGAGGTTAATTGATTGTTTAAATATAAAATGTATTCCAAGTATTACCATACAATATAGTCCGAATATTAACACAATTCCCTCGTAGTTATATCACTCTTCAGTTTCTGTAAATACAACACCTATCTATGTATTGTTTCTTTACTGATAGTGTATTGTTATCTGGATTAATCTAGCCAGCGTGGTTCCTCACAGCATAACGAGGACGTTTTCTGGAAGAAAGCTTGCCACGGTGTATTTTGTAGGTCCTTTGCAGTACACTTTCATACTTAAATGTACAAAATACGATTAGCATCGTTCTGATATGTTCAAGTGAAAGATTTCTAATAAATTGTCACCTGCGACAGGTGACAATACCGTTTTAAAACATCTAAGTCATCTCAGGGATATAGCTCTTTTCCTAACTTATTGGACAGTTTTCATAGAAGAACTTGCACCCAAAGTATGATGTTATTAAGATTATGATAGTCCATGCATTACGCAAAGATACTCATCTAGTAAGTATTCAAAGGGTACTATCCATCAGTATATGAGTTGTAGCCTTGGTAATGTAAATGTAAGGTAACTTTTTTTTTCATCCAAGGAGCATTGGTCTTTTATTGTATTGCTTCCTTAAATTCTCGAAATGAAGTTACGTCTTTTATCATGTAGCTGCAAGGCACACCAATCGATGTTCCGTAGATATAGGCGTAGGTTTCATTGACTTGTAAGCGAATAATTTTACCGACACTTCTCATTGCCCTAAACTGGTGTCATAGAACAGCCATATTCGCAAATTCCAAGTTGTATCTTGTTTCAAATAAACCGTGTGTCTTTATACTAATGAAAACGTTTAAGGCATATATTTAATTTCTTGTGGTGACAAGTGTTATGTTGACAATTAGAGTAAGTAATATCATTACTGAATATCAAACTACATACTATAGGAAATTATTTTTAAAGTCCAATACATTTTAGAGCGTCTAGACGCATCGTAACAAAATATAACAAGTACTCATATTTCCACATGTGCAAGACAATGCTTTGGGACACTGCAGCACAAATGAATCAAACAGTCTCAGATTATTGCTGGTTATTCTGTAACAATTAATGTAACGCGCACGGGCTAATGTTCAAGACGGTTATATTCTGTACTGTAAACTATGGTTTAGTGTTATTTCATGCTGAGAGACAAATCTCCTGGAACGAAGTTCATCATCTTCTGTAAGATTTCAACTGCAAATCATTCACATGATTAAAATAGAGAAAGAATTAAACGAAATTAGATAATAAATTTAGTTACAGAACCCATCCCAAAATGTGGTAGTATGACCACGAAGGTTTCATCACTCATATGGCCATGGGCGTCAATCCTAGGTGGGACCGGGGACACGCCCCCCACATTTCGATGGGTGGAGGACAACCTATCAAATGCCCCCCACACACATTTGGAAAAAGAAACGGCACTTTATAGCTAGAGCTAAAGCCTGTACATATTTGTTGTTTAGTTGTAGATGGTGTTTCAAAGACGGTGCCCGCTCCCTAATATTGGGGAGTGAGATTGGGAGCATATTCCGTGGAAGCGCATTCCATATTACCTTGTTGTTGAGTGATACCGGAGTTTACTCCACAGTGAGAACACTGGGTACACTCCGTCCAGAATTCACCCGATTATATGCAGATACACCTAGCAACCGTGATAACTTGCGTGAGGACTCTACCGAACAACAACTGATTTATTTTGATGCCTTCACCACTTTAGCCACCACTCACATGGGAACTATTCTAAGTTTGACAATACATGCGCATGTGTGAGGTCCTGAAAGTATAATTAAAGTGGTTTGTCTTGTCATCCTAGTTTCAAATGTCATAGAAATGTATTCTTGTAGACCTAACAAAACATTTAAACTGACACAGTCCCATTGGAAGTGTGTCACGGGTGGCATTACAAGGCATTGGTGGTTTAACATGCTGAGGTATGACTACCTTTGGCCAATTTGCGCTAAGCTCACTAAACGAACTCGGATCTGGATTGTGCCTTATTAGTTAGTTATATAAATTATTAATAATGGTGTATGAGGAAGTGCACCATTTTGTGGTATGAGCTAAAGGACGGCAAGTCGAGAAACTCACATGCAGTCGCGGCGGATAGCTTCCTTCTTCTATATGTCCGGGGACATTTTGGGACATCGTTCCTATAGGCTTATATATGAGGCCCTGGGGTCATTCCTTGACCGACTTGGTGCAATATAATGTGCCCTTTTCGAAGTTAATTTATTCACAGGTTGTTACGTGTCATGGGTTCTAACAAATGAGGGGTATTCTATCCTGAAACATAGGGCAAAATGCGGCTGCGATCTGGCAGGTATTCAAATCTGAAATTTTCTTGGTACGCTGCGCGCCAACCGATGCTTACTTACGGCCGGAATATTCGAATCAATCACGCCACCCCCCTCCCACACGTTTCAAATCGGATTGGCGCCCCTGCATATGGCACATCGTCGTATACCCACCATATATGACATACATGAGCCATTACACAATATTGAAAATTTGAGGTTCATTGAACACTTCTTTGACGTTATTTACTACGATGTTAGTCCAATAGTCTAATTCCTACAAGTTACAATTATTGGAGGGTGAGTTGTGGAACGATTTTAGCCGTTTTGGCGTGTGTATTATAGCCAAAAGATTCATGTTTTAATATGCCATTTGTCATTTGACCTCGACATTGTTTTCCTATGGCTTTATGTGGTCAATCAAAAGGTGTCAGCAGCTCACGTACATGTAGCAAAGCCATCAGGTGAAGTTTTTATTGCATGTTATCACAAATTGTAATTTGACGTTATGCCCACCAAAATTTGAAGTCCATCTGGCTTAAAGCAGCATTTTGCGTTGGGTCGCTTTTTTCCACCTTTTTAACATGTGCATCGATTTTTTTAGATGTATCAATCATAAAACAGCAAACTAAGATACCATCCAAGTTTCACCCTGCCAAGAGCGTTAATTAGCGAGTAATTAACGATTTATATCGATAAAGAGTAAAAGTGTCCTCGACAAAGTTTTCATATCACCAAATCCACTAGTTTGAATTCCACCAATCAGTGAATAGTATGTTTATTCATGAGCATTTTGTGTTTGGTCGCCGTTTTCTACTTTTTTGACATGTCCATCGAGTTTTTTACATACATCAAATCACAAAACAGCAAATTAAGATATTAGCCAAGTTTTTCCCTGCCAAAAACGTTAATTGGCGAGTATTCCACATACAAAATTAATCGCATTCAGTTCCCAAACCCACTAGTTTGAATTCAACCAATCAGAGATGCAGGTTTAGTTATGAGCCGTTGCTAAAAATAGATTCAAGACTTTGCGTTGGTACAACCAGGGAGTTGTTATGCAACTCTCTGGTACAACTGCCATATAGACTGTACACAAATCAAGCGTGGTGTTATATTACGTATCTGTCAATGACGTTCGTAGTGTTTAAATATTCATATTATGGGCGAGGTTTATTGGGTTCCCAACGGAAAATATCTTGGAGAACAACAAAGTTGAAAGTTGCAATTTTTTCGACTTTTATGCCACCATTTGAAGTAAAATATAAATAGATAAGCAAGTTATGTATGTCGTTATGGCATAGTGGAGTCAGTGAGGCTGAGAAAAATCATAGAAAAGGACGCAAAATGCTGCTTTAAAGCTTAAACGAGTTATCAATAAGCTTTTTGGACCAAAGTTAGCCAAGTGTGACCTTTGATCCCATCAACAACGTGATCTTTGTAGTTTAAATTATATTTGACTTTGACGGTCTGGTATCTTATATGTGCAAAACAGTTTTTCATCACGTTTTTATGATATATGTAAAGTACCCCACCCACAAACACTAATGCACAGCTGTCAAAAGCAATCCTGCTTACCAAGGTAGAACTTGGAATAGTCAGGAACATAGTGGCAACATACAACAATATCAAGTGACAACATTAATGTGACTTATCAGTTTCGGTCTGCATTTTATTCAGAACACCGTTACAGAGGGACGTGTCTTAATTTGTCATCTTAACAAAGTGACTGAAAGAAACAGAACTCACAAAAAACGTTGTTGTAACTGTATGTAATTGTGATTGAACTTCTTATACCTTGATATGAATCAATTGAATTACATTAGGTGTTAGACATGTGGCAATATACCCCAAACTATCGAAAGGAAAAAGAAGAGACTAATGCAAAGTCTGTTAATCCTTGTACATGCTGTCATGTACATATCCATAGATAAGGAAGAGTAATTTGGCATGGCTTTAACTCAAACAACTCAGTTATCCGGGCTTTTTCTTTTCTTGGTCCTTCACTCTTTCATTGTTCTGTGACAGTTAACCTCACTGTCAAATATATTCAGATAGTTCGTTGTTATCTCAGTCCATGTTGTCTTTTAGGAAAAATTGTCATGCATAGAAATTTCGAGTGCTCACAATAAAGGAGACATTTTCAGATTTTGAAAACACTTTGTTGTTAAATTATCTTTCACAGTATAAATGTAGACAAAATATCCACCTTGCTGTTAACTTTATTTCTGAATCACATCATCAGGATCGAGGTCGTATCTTCATTTCCGTCGACTGTATGTTGTAATTCCCGCCAGGGAAATTATACCAACGAATGGTATAAGATCCAGTGTATGGTCTATTGAGGTCACAATAATAATAATAATAATAATTGTACCACCATCCGGATTTGTAATAAGAGACAAGGTGATGATAAGAATAAATATCGTTGTCACGGTCCCGTGTAGAGAATGCTGCTCCATTGTGATAACTATGACCTAGTGCGTTGTAACCTAGATAAGCAAACAGAAAGAAAAGGGTCAATGAAAGCATTGTCACTGAATGTATGTATGAAAACTACAACAAATATAACTCAATGTTAATATATGACACGGAGACTGAATGGTAACGTCATAGATTAACTAAATGCATCATACAATCGAGTGTGTTTTATTTAAAATATTAAGACACCCCTTTACAAACAATGGGCAAGTCGTTCACATGAAATTGAAATTATTTATTAGAGCATTCATTTATAGTCGTACTCATATGAAAAGATATGCATCAGTTTGTGGGAGTTCAGCATCGACCTCGTGTAGAGATTCAAGGAGGGTATACACAGTGAAGGGATCTTAAAAGTCCTTGTCACCTCATGTATTTTCGTAAATCGGAACTCATAATTTTAGTATCATATGACTTGATTCAAATCAAAAGACCCTACTTTAATATGAATCCATTGTTTCATAACTGTTTGTAAATCAATACCTACGATATTGAACTTCATACTTTGACTGGATTACGTATGTATATATTTAAGCATTTCAAATATTAGCACAATGATTAAAGCTCCACTTGAGGATAAATAACCGTTTTATATCTTACGAGGGAGACCTGTACGTAATATCTGGGCATGATAAATTTCTCCATTCTTCTCTTTGTTTAGATTCGTCATAAAAATTGGAAAGGTATACTTGAAATAATCACATTCAGTTTTTTTTTCAGTATTCTCCCAACTATAATAGAAAAAAAACAGTGTCCCCCAAAAAACTTGTCTGGTTTACATTATTGGTTGCTACCAGTAATCGATTTGAAATTATCGCTACACTATTCTGGAAATTAACTTTCTGAAATAAACGACACATGAGTGTAGAAATTTATATATTTCATGTTATAGCATGTGATAGATTGTTCAATGCAACTGTTCATTCTCGAAGTAATAGACTGACTTTGGTACAAATTACTGTGACGATCGATCATGTATAGTGTAGAAGCCTATTGCGAACCATTCGCAGCCATACATTATCTCGTAACAGTGAATTAGGTCTGAAATCAAATAAGTATATCGTCTTTCGACATGTAACTGTTTTCAACTGGTGCGAACTTAGAAAGTTTCTGCTTTTCTTTCTTCGGTTTTTTCCCTTTACTCTGCATACTGCTGTATCTTGGTATATTTCCAAGGACCAGTTAAAACAGCTAAAGACCATAGTCTATGACTCTAACATTTAAACATTATCTCTGTGATCTGCATGAGATGGGATATTTGGTTTTAGGTGGGTTTCCTTTCTATGTCGAGGCAAAGGAATTGAAGAAAGTTTTCCAGATCATAGAATATGGCTACGTCTTATGTGTAGTTTCAGTATTTTCAAGATGTAATTGAACCCGAAAATGAGCACATGATTTTAATATAACTGGACTATCAGTTCTTGATAGTCATGATAAGTCTATTAAAAAATCTAAGTGTCTGTAATCTCTAATCATAGCACGATGAAAAATTAGAATTGCTCTAAATAGTTGCCAAGTGCATCCGTTCCGATAATCATATGCACATCAGATTGTAGAATCTACTTGGAGAAAGAAGATAAAAAGGAACTCACCTGCTGTACTTGAAGAGTCATAACCACTGACACTTAGTCTGAAATTAGTATCCACATCGCCCACGCTGAAGGAGCTATACTTAGCAAAATGATGTTGCCCAGATTTTGAAACGAAATCAATCCTTAGCTCATATTGACCTTGGCTCGTCAATGCTGCAAGTTTATCGTTGCCAAGCCAGAAGTTGCCGTCGGCAGTTCCAAAACCCTCTCTGTATTCATTCCAATCTCTGTGAAAACTCAAACTACTGTCAGCACGTCGCTGGAAAACCTGTAATTATAGGAACACAAACAAAAATGAAGACGCAACTATATATCAACTAATTTTATTACATTTTAGGATGCTTACAATTATCCCACTTGAGATACCCTCAAAAGTTCATTCAGTTTACATGATTGTGTTGTGTTGTGTATAACCCATGGATCTGAAAGGAGTATCATCATGCATAATACTTCTACTATAAAAAAAAACCAGACCAACGTTCGCAAGCCAAAATAAATACAGATAAATAGGACAGATGTTCTCTAGACATACTGGTGTCCATAAACCAAATTAATATGCAAACAGTTTCAAATTATCCTATTTGTTAAGTTGGCTTTAATCGTTACAAATTAATGATAACATAATAATAGTAATAAATATTTAAGAAATAATAATAGTAACAATTGTGTTTTCATCAGTGACAAAAGAGAAAGAATACAACTTCCTTTCCTTTGTTATCTTTAAAAATGACAATAACAGATACATACCAACCAACCACCTCCATCTGAGACGTCACACATTACTTGAAATGGGTTGCCTGTCCACCCTGCTGGTTGTATAAGTCGAATGCTGTTGGAGTCCTCTGTACTATATGCTTGACAATCTGATGCAGTATCCCGATCACATTGGACCCCGTCTCCAGTGTATCCTACGTTACAATAACACTGTGATAAGCCTTGTCGTTCTTCACAGTTACCATTGGGACTACACCGGTATGTGTCATCACAGCTCAACAGACCGCTGTTGCAGGAACATCGTTTGGTACAAGAAGGGTTCACATATACTTCACCTTCCTAACGAGAAAAAACGGTACGCCTTGTCAAGTAGATGCAAAATAATAATATCCTTCAATGGGAATACTCAATGTTCCATGTCGAGGTTTAACGAGCAGTGCAATAGGTGACATTCCTTCATAAAATTAGAGTAGCTGCAGGGTAAAGATTTAGCGTTTTTAAAATGTATCATTTCAAGCATAATAATAAATGTTATGTTCCAGCTTTTCTTCTCATTGTAAATTAGTTTGATACGTAAACATTTAGGAATGGTAACTTACCGCTAGGACTACTCCTTGACCGTTCTCTGTTTCCTCTATGAAACAACTACAATTCTCTCTAGGTACACAGTCTTCCCCGTCCATCAAGAACCCATCGGGACAAACGCAAGTGGGTGTGCTAGAGCATGATTCGGTACATGTAGGATCGGCACATGAACCTTCACATTTACACCTGTTGAGAACCTTGTTGGTGGGACACCACTCGATGCATGGGTCTGGAATACCAATAACGATTAAGTTACGACATCAAATAGGAAAGCTTTATGCAAAGTGTACGATGATCTATTATCTCAATAACGCATCATGTTCATAAATTATCATTTGATATTGTATAAAAATGCGAAACATGCTTCACAGCTAAAATGACATATTTAAATAAAACAATGAAATAAATAGCAACCCGCTCTCTGCTTACTAGATGAACAAAATACATCGATTCATGAAGAAACTAAGTCTGAGCTTAGTGCTTGATAGCAGTGGCCAACAACGTGCTCATGAAAGTAAATTTACATGCTGCAAAATGAATATTAAATATTACTACGAGCTCATTCATCTAAAGATACCTTGGTTAATGGCATGGATGTCAGGTTGGTTCAGGTGGGAAGTATATCGTTAGTAAGCGAAACATTCCCGCTCTGTATCACACCGCACGTCAAACATATTAATATCATCGAATTATTGAAACATGTGTGCACAGCAAAAATCGCAACATTTTAATTTCACTGTTTAACGGTTAGCAAACATATTAAATGTCACTTCGGGCGAGAAACGTGTCCAGTTAAGAAGTGTATCAGTTTAATAACCCACCTGTTGTTCCGGTATACTCTCCAGTGCTAACCAGTTTGTAATGACTGAAGCTGTCACTGATGCGGAAAGTTTCATACGTCACGAAGAATGAACAACCGGATTCTGTAGTTATATCCATGCGGAGCTGATATTTCCTCTGATTGGTGATGTAGGATATCTTCTCATTGCCGAGCCAAAATTCATGAGAGAGGAAACCAAAACCGTTTTCATATTCGTCCCACGTACGATTGAAGTTGATTGAATTATCCTCTCGTCTCTGTATGACCTGTTGAAATAATTGGAAAAAATATCAAACTGATTGAATTGCAAGACCGTTAGTTATTAACTGTAAGACTAGTGTGAAACAAAAGAAAGGCAAAACTATACTGAAACATGGAACAAGCAACCTGCAGGAAGAGAAGAATGAGATCATGTAAACAAATTAAAATCACTTACAAACCACAACAAATGTATATTGATGCGAATACTATATAAATATTACCAATATATGAGTTGTGTCATCTTCGCCAATTTAGTATTCTTATTGAAGTCAGGAATATGTGGAAAGTATTAAAACGTATTGGAAAACCATGTAGGAATATAAGTATGGTGCAGACTGCTTTTGCGAAAGAGCATGACAGATGATTCGACCAACCTCTTTTTGTAAGACATCAATATTGTGTAAAGCTTGCCGAGCCCAATGTAACATCAAACTTATATTATTACATCATAATAACATGAACAGTTCTGTAGTATGAGAAATGTATTATTTTAACAAGAATAATTTCAATTGTGGTGACAAATCTTGCAATGTAAATACAATATTCACAGTATAAAATACAACACCTACCGTCCATCCACCATCACCTAGACTGTTGTTACAAGATACTTCAAAAGGTTCAGGATAGCCGTCTGGTTTGATGACGTAAACACCATCGTTTCTAGAGGATGGACATTGGCTTAGCACTTCATGGCAGTCTCGTGGATATTCAGCACGTTGGTAGAGGAAAAACGATGACGCTAAAAGGAAAAGGTAACACAACATAAGCATAACTTACATCAAGCTAAGAGGTTTCATAACTCCGGAGACACTTGTTTGACAACAGAGATCATATAGCCTACCTTTATTGTTTACTTTGTCAATGTTCACAACCACTTGCGTCATTTCCTGATCACGTTATAAAAGTTTGGCATGGGCAATTACGAAGATGTGATTTTAAAATCTAGTTACTATTACTTACTGGTCTGTACTATTTCAAACATTTTCCATTTTTTTTATAAATATAGTCACTCTTTTTATCTTATATCCCTGAAAAATTTTGTAAGTTAAGCATTTGAATAATACATAGCAAATTAAAAACCTCATTTTAAAGGCGATCAATATTTTTTTAGCGAATTTCGTTTCCTATACATCATAATTTTCATAAACAAAAAAGTACTAAAGTAAAAAAACTTTCTTTAAAAAAAATTAAAAGTCTTTGAAGTTACAAAGTGCTTATTATAATCACAAATGTTATGTAAACAACATATGATATCTTTGAAGATACTTCCCAAACGATTTGTATATCGTATACGTTCATAGTTGTTTGGCTATTCTCCAAATGTTATGATATAGTTGTATCTTAAAGACAGACAATATTACTTTCACTCGTCTTTGGAAATTAGCTGTGGTTGGGGCAATGGGGAAGGAGAATGGAGAGGGGAGAGGATATACGGGTAAGAAAATGCTACAACGTTGTTAACGTTTTGAAGTTTTTATTAACATTCTTTGAAATTAAAGTCTTTGAAGTTATATAGTGCTCATTATACTCACAATAGTTATGTTAACAACATATGATATATTTGACGATACTTCCCAATTTGTATATCATATACGTTCATAATTGTTTGGAAATTCTCCAAATGTTATGATATAGTTGTATCTTAAAGAAAAACAATATTATTTTCACTCGTCTTTGGAGGTTAGCTTGTGGTTGGGGTAAAGGGGAAGGAGAGGGGAGAAGGGAGAGCAGAAAAGGGTAAGAAAGTGCTACAACGTTGTTCCCGTTTTGAAGTTTTTAATATGATAGAAACACTTACTTAGCGTTTGGTCTCCGTAGTCACTAATGCTCCTTTGACGTTCCGGCTAAAATAAGGTCAAAAATATGTATTAACAATGATCGTCCAATAAGGACAGGGTACAATTATATAGTAAAATATGTCAACGTTACATTTTTCTTATTTTCCATCGTCCTATGTTTAGGTTAGTCTAACTTTTTATTTTATGTTCTCATCTATAAATTGCAACATTTCACATAGCTGTTTGTTATTTTAGTACAAGTTAGAGAAGAGTTATTGAGGCAGTCATGTATCTGTATTAGTAATTAGCTGCCGTTTATTGAAGACAAAAAGAAAAATAATATAGATACGACAAAGTTTGGTTGAGTTGTAGAGGAGTATGACAATAAGTATGATAAGCAGTTTTAATTTTTACGTGAATTCAGGTGAATATTGAAGATTAAAAGTAATCCGATAAAGATGTCACCTCTCTCAGTACAAAACACAAACAATGAAAGTTAAGGTTTGAGTTTAGCATTGTCTTGAAAACATATTTTGTTTTGTTTTAATATCCCATATATTCAGAGTGTTTTTATGCCCATCAATTTGTTCTAAACAATGAACATTTACTATATGCCCATTTGGTATCACGTTCTTGATATGACTTTTATAGTTTAAAACTTTTTTTTTAGAAGACCTATTGGTTAATAAAGATTTGGTTCTAATGTATAATAACGTTCGATAGAATTTTGTAGAAAACATAATTATATAAAAGAACCGTTAGAATCTTAATAATAACATATTTTTCTTGTAAATTGTTTAATTTAATTAATTCACATGAAACAAGTTCATAAAAATACTTTGCAAATTTCGCATCTGCATTATGTTATCGCGAATTTGGATTAAATTGATGTTGTTCTTAGTACTGGCAATGAAAAAATATATAACCTTTACACACATTAAATGATCGGGATTATTAATAGAGCAAATTCTTTATTGATATCATGCAGCTGTTTGGGATAAATCTGACAAAGATGCAAATTTGTGGCAACAATGAACTAACAACGACATCAGCGATTAAGTCAATTGACAATTCTTACAACAGCAACGTTTGGATGAGTAAAGTTAGTATATCTTTTGATTTTCTTTATTGCTATTGTTCATTTACATTGATTTAATATACAACCTAAATATATTATACTAGTTAAGTAGTTAATTAAGTCGACAGCGTATTTAATGTAACGGAATTAGAAAAAAATTTCTTTAATCGACTATGCATCTTTAGAGCTTACGAAACATTCTATGAAAAGGTAGATTAAACATGTTTGACAGCCACCGAGAACGCTTTTTGATATTACAAAGAACAAAATGTACACAATACGCTAATCGATTGACGTTTATTGCAGCGGTTTGTTAACCTTTAGTTTTCAACGTTAACTTTAGAGAAGAAACTACCTCTACGAAAATGCTATCATTATTTCATAATTTGACTAAGTATTTTGTAGAATTGTTTACTTAAACATTGTCCTTTAAATTTTGAAAACGTTGTCTGGGCATAGACGACAAATGACATTGACAGGCATTTATCATATATCATGTAACTAAAGTAACTGTTCATGACCTTTAGGTTGACTTAATAACGAGATAACAAAATGTATTGTCTTATAACTTAGAGTTGACTTGAAAAAAATGACTTGAAGACTTGTTCTAAGTTCAAAAGCAGGCATTCTGCGTAATAACTTTTTCAATAAAATTGTTCACACAATAATTAAAAAAAATCATTAACTACTTCGTTACGTTATCATGATATTTCGACAAGTTTTCTAAGTTCAAAAGTTGGCATCCTGAGCATTGACTTTTTGCAAAAGACTACTACGGTACATTATCATGATTTTCTAATAAAGTATAACAAGAAGAATTTGGGTGACAGAATATTAAACTGCGTTCCCAGAGACAGAAAGGACTATTGTTTTAGAAAGATTGTGTGTTTAACCAAATAAGTGAAACTCAAAGAAAATGGCTCTTTCATATTCACTGGGTGTTTGTAAGATAAAGTTAAAGTTTTCAAGAAGGCATATGTTCGTCAAAGCTGAATATTCTCAGATATCTATTCAAAATCGCACCGCCTGAATCTTCGATATCTCCAAATGACGGACAGAAAAAGTAATGTTTTTTTTTTTTTTTTTTTTGACTCGTTAGTAAATGTTAGCAAACCAAATCTGCGTTGTCAAGATTTCTCTTTTGTTTAATATTTTGTAACATTTTCATGATGCGAAATAGCGGAATTTAAATATATGTACATCAACATATTAAAACAACGTGTCAGAAGTAGAGTCAAATGTTGTTTCCTATAATTAGCAGGCGTCTACGAAAAAGTCTAGACTTTTCAAAGTAAATTCAGTTTATGAGTCGGATCGGGATTTTCAAGATTAAATACATTATTGATTAAAGCACTTAATCATAGCTAACCTAAGTGTAAAAATTACAACGTAAGCATTTGGTAAGATGAAATGTTTGTTGTGTAAAAAATTTCGTTAAATAGTATTTATTCAGTAACTCTCCCATTGCCATCAAATATAGACATTTAAACAAAAGAAAGGAAAAATAAAAATCTTAGGCTATATGAATATAACATTTTTATTTTATGTGGATAAGGGAAATTTAGTTATTAAATGATATATAGATCAACCTTAGATTTCAACTGTAGTAGCCGTAAAGTAGAAAGTCTCGGTTTAGCCGTGTAAATGTTAATTAATCAGTAAAGAAGTAGAAAAAAGGTTAGGGGTATTAACGGGTTAGATTATCGGTTGGAGCATTACAGACATACTTTAGTAAGACAAGTAGACAATATAGGTCATTGCTTTAACGTTCTAAACCTCTTCAATTCATTTTGCTGTGGTAGATTAGCCTATATAAAAGCAACGATTTTCTATTTATGGTATTTATAGGTATATTATTTTAATATTGAATTTTTCTTTCTATTTCCTCCGTGTCTTTCAAAATATAACGTTTCTATAACAACGCCACAAAAAAGCGCAATAATTCAAGTATATTAAGTACAAATCGCGGCTAACTAAGATACTCCGCATTTTTTTGTTTCAACGACAATGTATTTTACTGTTCACAGTTTATCTATATTACGCAGATTAAATTTATATGAATTGATGATATGTACTTCAATTGAAAGAATCCGTATGATGGTTTCTTGATCAGAGTCATTTTTATAGAAATTAAGTGAATAATGTAAAATATACCCGTTTGGTGAATGTGTTCTATACTACTGTTTGATTAAGTAATAGAAAATTAAAACGCGAAACCATAAATTAACAACCAGTAGTTGTGACTAAATCGTATTCGACTTCATTACTACTGTTAGTTAGCATTTTTGAAGTAATATTGTTATCTGGTAAGATAGATCAAGGGAAAGTAAATTACCAAAGGAGAGTGTAACAAGGTTTAACATTGAAGATCGAAAATAATCAATTGAGTTCTCTTAAACATCGAAATGGTAACTTTACAGATGTTACACCTGAAATATAAAAGTAAAAGAAAAACTTACCCCTTCTTGAGAAGACACGCTGCTGGAAATAAAAATGATGAGTAACAGAGAGGTTAAACCTCCACGATGTTTTCTAAACAAGTACAACATTGTACAAAGTTACCTGTTGCAGTATAAAGTTGGAATGAATTTCGAATCCATACTGCAACAATTTAGCTAGATACGAAATTATCCGGAATTGTACAGTGTTGCTAGGGAACCATTTTCATACTCCTTCGTCTAGACATATTATTATTATATTAGTATTCCTGTCAAGGGCAGTCGGTGTGGCTCACGTGGTTTATGTTCAGATTTCATGGCACCATTACAGTACGGTACAAGTTAGTACCTTAAAAGGTATTGAAATGGTGCAAGACCATACGTCATATTTAAATTTCATTTCTTGGCATCGTTAAGCTAAACAATATGACATATAATGACAAATAAATAAGTAAGATAGTATCGCAGAGTTGTCAGTATTGCTGTGGTATACACAACCATATTCCCGATCGAATTGGTTTTAACAAAGCCAACAATACTTCTAGGAGGAGTGGGAGCAAGTGCCCCCTCCCCTTACTCCTTGTAATCCCGCCATTACAGTGGGACGAGTAAACTAGCCACAGGAACAAATGTCAGAGTTGAATTCATTAGACATCTTTTCTTAACTCGAAATCCATATTTGAGTATGATATATGTGATGTATTTAAACTTAAATCAATAGCTAGACTCTCGGTAATAATTCCCCCATCGAACATTTCTTAACTTGATATTTCCCTTCTACTTGAAAAAGGCACACATTGTATGATACGTTGTTGCCGTTGTATTTGTTGTTTTTCAGAAGAAGGACCTTAGTTATTTGTAGTTACCAGTACTATCAAAATAACCTCATTTATTAACGCACTAAATCGTTCACTGAACGTTTCTACACTGACTGTTCATTTCTTTATATATACGTATTTTACTTGTTTCATTTGCCAACTTTATAAGAATATTTTGTTGTGAAACATTTCGGGCTTGGAAATTCATTTGTTTCCTACTGTCCTAATAGGAAATGAGTGTTACACGCGCAGCATAAAATCGCCTTTTCCTTGTTGTTGTGATTTCCCAGGTACGTGTTTATAAGGTGCCTAGAGGAATAAGGACCTAACAGATAAACCTTGTGCATAACAGAAACAACATAGGAAGCAAAAAACCCCCAAAAGATCGATAGCTACGATGAATCTCTATTATGCATCTCAGTCTGTTTTGATAAAAAATGTCTTAAATTTTAATAAAAAAATCTTCCTATCAACATGTCACGTTGATAAACTTATTCCGCAAAATTCACATTGCATCTTACTTAAGTTAACACGTATATAAAGGGTAGCTTTCTTGCATCCATGTTGTTGAACTGAATGTTCATACTACTTGTTGATAAAATCCATTCAATAATTTTTTTTTCCTTATCAAAAAAAAAAAAAAATCCATAAATAATAACCTGTAGCGTTTGCTTCATGAAACGATTAATGAGTTTACATCATATAACGATCAATACTATTAGAATTGTAAACGGTGCCATGGCGGTATTTATTGAGCATGCTAGAAGTCATGCATTGCAAATTATTTAACTTCTGTCAGGCGAAACAATCTACATGATTGCCTAGCATCTAACACATTTAACTGCAGTCATAATTCTATCTGAGTAACAGTACTATCAAGACGTATTTTTTTTTGTGGAGTTTGAAAAATTGGACAACCACAAACTCCTAACGCCTGCCCACCTCATCGAACAAGTACCATGCTAGATCATGCTACAGTGTGATTGTGGGTTGCGTGGGTTATTGAAACTAATTCATTAAACACGCATGAAGAAACAGATAGTTGCTTTAAGTTTCCAATTTCACGAAAGAAAGTAAACAAGAGGCTAACAAAAGCTTCTATTGACATCACCTTTCTAGATTTCACTTTACAATCTGACAAAATCGAATGCGATGATTTTTTTATATTGCATCATTCTTTGCTAGTAAGATACTACCGTATTCATTTACGGTTCATTGCGGTATACTGCGTTATATTTGCATGTTCACATTCGCCGAGGCATCTTATGAAATAAGTATTGGTTTATCCCTTTTACTATACTCTTCTAATTCTAGAAAATTCAGAAAAAATAAGAACATAGGAAGCATTAAGAAGGAAAAGAGAACATAAATATTAATATTGCTTATAATCAATGAGTACTTGTATCTACATATTTATTACAATATATTAAATTCATAATATTTTGTTTATTCTTGAATAAAACTTGTGGTGCGTGTTCACGCACTTTGGTGATTTTTTGTTTACTTCCTTGCGTGATGCTTAATTGCACTTTTCGTTAAGCGTGAAATCAAGGCAGTCATTAAACTGAACCTATTTCCAGCAAATATTGTGGAAAATTCAGAAATTCGTGTTCCAAGGACCGTAAGGACACTGTACAAATATTGTCCATGTCTAGCTGCAGTTGGTATACCCTGCCGCAAACGAGACACTTCTCAAGTCCTTTATTATTGTCCATTCCCGTTACCACCGTTTCGAGGTAATTTTCACTTTCTGTACCCATAACATAGATACTGACGGATGTTACCTAAACTGCGCCGTTAAGCACCAAAGCGGCTGGTGGTTTTTTATGAAAACTGTAACAAATTGCTATGGGACTAGGTGTTACCATTTCCGGTATAGTAATTAAACCCGTGTCGACTACTTTTATATAATATCAGCCCACCAGTTAATTAATAATAATAATAATGATAATAACTTATATTTATATAGCGCTTAATACAGCGTTTCAAAGCACTTTACAAAGTAGGAAAGAGACACAGGAAACAAAGAAAATAAGTAAACTTGGAATCAAACAGAAATGTTTTAAGTTGTCTCTTGAAAATAGAAAGCCACGAACGTGAAATGGGAGTTCGTTCCAAACAGGAGGCACAGCGTCAGAAAAGGCACGGCCGCCACAACGAGTGCGGGTACGTGGACCAGGAGTTTATAGCAAATGCGCATGATTGGAAGATCAAAGCGTAACTGTAGTTGACCGACGCAGATGAGTAAGAAGGTCAGTGGTTTATTGAGGGGCAAGTCCGATGATCGCTTTGTAGGTGAGAAGTAGGATCTCACACTGGATGGGCAGAAAGACGGGAAGCCAATGAAAAAAACGGAGTGCAGGAGTGAAGATCAAACTTTTTAGTGAGTGAGACTAGCCGCGCAGCAGCGTTCTGAATTATCTGTAGGGGAGCTATATGAGAAACTGGCAAATTATGCATACAAACTGTTGTAGTAATCCAGTTTGGAAGAAACAAAAGCGTGAACCAGTCGTTTAGTTGAACCTTGATCTAGATACCTTCAGAATTTACCATTGTTGTAAATACCATACGCAGCTGAACGACAAGAGTTTCGAATATGGGTGACATCACAATAATGTCGGGGGAAAATTTGCGGTTTTGTTAATAGATATAAACACAGTGTTGATAAACTTATAGCTTTATTACTTATTATCAACAGTTTTGCTTTTTTATACATCAAGAAACATTGAAAAGGAATTGTATATCGAACTATTTGCCCCCACTCCACCCTCAATATCAATTCCTTTCGACATGGGGATTGTGTTCATCAGTGCGTGTGACAGTTATGAAGCTATAAAGCAGCAAGTACCTAGTTCAACCACACAACGTAACTATATCATTACGGATAGAATCTGCAATTATTTCATCGCGTTTTATTTGACTACCACGCATCACAGACCTTTACAGGGGAAAAAAACCTGTTCCCCAGTTCAGCAATACAAACATTAGACATATCAACTTCACCAACTCCCATCGCACCAGTGCAAATGTTTCTTAATGACTTTTTGAATTACACTAACAACAGGGAAACATTCTCTCGTAGCTGTCTGTTGGCGAGGAGGTGGAGGAGGGGTGGTGTTAGGGTTTGATTTTTTTTTTTTTTGTCAGAGGCTTAGATCAACGTTGTTCTACTTCTGGCAATAGATCTTGTTTGCCATGAAAGATAATGGGTAAAGTCTAGTAACATTTCATTTCCTCGTTCATAGCAAATGACAACACGCCAAGCAGAGTAACTAAAAACAACGGGAAGCAAACGAAAGTGTAGGTTGTGCAGATATGATATATAAAAGGCCTCTCTTTCCCTCTCTATGCTTGCACGGAAGATGACGTATAAGGAAATAAAGTTCTCATTCGACTACTCAAAATGTATATTAGATGCCAACCTTACGCATTTACGAGTAGAACGTCTGTGACAAATCTGTACGCGGTACACTGAGTCATTTGTATTGTGCGTCTAAGAAGTTTGAGTCTAGCATTAAGTATGATGGTAGTGCCGGCGTGGAATTCTGCATTCCTCTTCGTATTGGTATATCCCTCCTTCATGATATTTGTATTGTCACCAACAAGAGGCCAAACGGTAAGTATTAATTCTTTTTGAAACATCTTTTTAATATCGTTATGTTCTTTCCACTACAAGTAATGAGCTAGGTTCCTGTACTTTCTTAAAGTGGTACCTATGGCTGTATAATCACCCCAGAAACAAAGAAATTATATTCGTTGTCTTTCCCGTCAAGTTTGCTGTTGTTAAAGGAATTGAATAAAAGGGTTGTTTGGTTGCTATTAAAAACTTGTAAATCAGCTTTTCGCATTAACATTAATTTTAAATTTAACTGCTATCGAATATAGGAACACCATGAATACAACCTGTTAAAGTATTCCGTTATGTTTATTTCTGATAGGTGAATCAATTAAAAGACGAGAGAGCAAACAGTTACAGGAGTAGAAGAAGCACGGAAAGTAAGTAGATACGTGTGTGTAAATGAATGTAATTAAATGTACCATACTATGTAACAAAGAGTAAAAACAGAACGGTATCATTGAGTAATGTAAAATCCCGGATCCGCCCAAGTTGGATTTTGTTTTGTTGTGTATGCTGTCAGTGTTATACGTGTTATTACTTAGGGCCTACGTTCTATGTGTCATAAATGCTATATTTTTATTTGTTGTACATAACCCACTAATTTTCTCATAGATGGTTTTTCAGAGGTCTACTACCGTCAACCTACTTTTCCGAAAGATTGTCATGAAATATTTCATGACACGTGTGATTGGGAAAATGTGACGTCGGGAGTGTATCTGATCCAGCCAACTGATTCTTTGGAACCCTTTCAGGTTTACTGTAACAATTCAATTGACGGTGGTGGTTGGACAGTGAGTATGACCCTTCTTGTCCGTCTTCGATTCAGGAGAGTAGTTCTACATATCACACGATCAAGGGTATTTTTGCTTAATTAAATCTCGATGGAGAATTGCCTTCAAATCATGCTTACCCTTCAAATGCATCATTTTTACAACATGAAAACATCAAATATTCTTTCGAATCTGGTACGAAACGATCGATTTAGTCAATTATAATACAACGACTCTAGATGACAAAATATTTTGTCGGAAATGTTTTTCAAAAGAAGAAATGTGAAGATATATCGAAAGAGAATTGAAGCTAATGAAGTTGCTCACGTATGAGCTTAATAAAAAAACAGGAGGAAGAATGTTCCACTTCGTCAACCCTACACTACCGCCTCTACACCCTCCCCCCCCCTCCCCTACATTCACCAACATATTGGAAACAGAACGTCTCTTCTTTTTCTAAATAACATTGAACAGAGCGAACGAACTTCGATACCTACAACGTCCATCTTGAAATTAGTGTTTCACAAAATTGCTTCGAATAATTGCTTATCTAGAAATTTATTCTCATGTATCTTATTCTGTACGGTGACACTTTTCGGCATATGCCGATTAAATTATTCCAAGATATATATTTCCCTTATTAGCTTTTTTTTTAATATCAGCGTAATGGCATGGATACTGTTAATATCATAATGAAGTAGAAAACAATGGATTGAAATTACTTTTTTATTAGATTTCATACTTCTATACATGTTTTTTCTTTAATTACTTTATTCAGGTATTTCAAAGACGAATTGATGGCTCGATCGACTTCTACCGAAACTGGAACGATTATACCCAAGGTTTTGGTTTCCTTCATAGAGAATTTTGGCTCGGAAATGAGAAATTATCTTTCTTAACAAATCAAAACGATTATAGTCTACGAGTCGATGTAACTGACATACACGGAAACTCTTACTTCGCAAAGTACGAACTTTTTCGCATCAGCGATGAAAATGGCAAATACAGATTGGTTAATATTGATGATTACGATTCTAGCAGTACAACAGGTAACCATCATCACGGATTAAGCTTTGTAAGCATTTCGAATGAAATGTGCACCTCTGTTTTGAACACATAGGCACGTAAGCGCAGGAAACAATGAATTTTCGACCAATTTGCGAGTTTGGAGGACTGGTAGTTGCAGTTCCTGCTGAATCTCGGTAGCGGAATTTTAAGGTTCTGCTGTCGAAATTATACTAGCGTTGATCTTTGCTATTATTCGTAACATATGCGTTGGATATTGATTATTCATAACCATGTTATCAACAACAAGAAAAAAATCTATAAACTAAAGATTTTTTTTATTCATCAATACTTTATTTTATCGTGCATATTGTACACTAGTTGAAATGAGTAACTAAACATGAAATGAAATATTTCGCATAACAAGATAAGAATGTAATGGAAATGTAAATGAAAGATTGCAAGATTGCAAGATTAGAGAAGCCTTTTTTAATAAAGAAGATAATCAAATATGTTGGTGCTGGTGATCTCTATTTAACTCAAATTTAGACTACTTTTTTTCATCAGCACTAGGTACGCATATATTATATAGATTTATGTTCTTTAATCATATTTTTTTTTAGGTGACGATAAACTGAGCTGGCATAAAAACATGTCTTTCAGTACATATGATCGAGATAACGACAAGTGGACGGACTTCAATTGTGCAGAGAGACACAAAGGCGCCTGGTGGTTTGGAGAACTCAACGATGACGAAGCATCTGGTTGTGTTACAGAACATGGTTATTGCGAGAGGTTTCCCAATGGTGATGGCTGTGCTGAGTGTGGTAATGTTCATTTGAACGCCGATTTCGATGGGTCAACACGCGGAACCAACATATTTTGGGATTCTATGACAGGTAATGATAACGATTGTGGTTTACATTACACGGAAATGAAACTACGGCCAAAAATTTAGGGACCAAAAACGACGACAGTTTTTTTCCAATGCGTTCGTAAACGCGCTCCGTATGAAGTTATTATTGAACTGCTAGTTGTTAGCATATGTAATATGAAAGAAACTCGATGCATATTTTAGAATAGAAGTAAGTTTTCTAGGTGTAGCAGAAACAACTCTTACCTTGATTCCTTTTTTTTATTTTTTTTAAACGCGCTACGTGAAGGACCTCGTCCATTTTGGTAGTCTAATGTAGTACATTATTATGGAAATGGACGAATTTAACGAGGATTTAACATTTCCTTTTTAATGTTTGAAACATAAACGTAAAACGTAAAACGTAAAATAAATATATATATATATATATATATATATATATATATATATATATATATATATATATATATATATATATATATATATATATATATATATATAAAGCAAGAGAGGGAGAGAGGTGGGTGGAGAGACATGTAAAGGCAGAGAGAGACTAGAGGATTCCATTGAACATTTAAACTGCTAATTGCTATTCTGAATTATTTTGTTTTATACTGCGGACATAAGTTCCTTCCCTGTTGAACTGATAGCGCCAATGCTGAATTATATACGGCTGCACTCTATGAAATTCCTCTTCCTTCTATTTTAATGTAAACTTGAAATAACATCGTTCACCAAACAAACCAAGGAAGGAAGCTTCGAACCTGACTGAATGCCAATTGCTTCCTTATTCTTCTTTCTAATTCTTAAATCATTCCAGTGAAATAAAACAAACACTTCATCTCATGTGTTTTTGTGTCATAACTTTCACATAGGCAAATTACACGCTCGTCAGTGAAAGATAAGTTAAACGTTCAGGTAGACCAAGAGCATTTCCTCTTACTCAGTGCAGTATGGAGTCTGTATACCACTGATGTAATATGGGTGATATTGTTCATTGAAACAGTTTAAATTAATACACTTATCATGTATCTCTAGTCAAATAAAAGCATCATTATCAGAATGATTGGTGCACATCACCAACGTAGATATCTTAATAGCTGCAATTAATGTTGGCTTCCCACATGTCAAATTGATATCTCTTCGGAAACACTCGAAAAGCCAGATTGATCGTTTACTATAACATGAGACAAATACATGTATAATTCGACGGCAGACGTGGCGTTTTTCGCACGTATCATACCAATCCCCGGAATTGCCCAGAATATACCTATTCGTTATACCCTCCTCCCCAGAATATACCAATTCGTGATATCCTGCTCCATATTCTTTCAAACCCGCGCACACCTTTATTTTCAAACCTTCCAGAACATGAACAGAAGACGGTTAAATGATCTTTATTTGGTGGCGCTGTGCATAAATAATGCTTGCAGCCGTTTCAACGACGGCAAAAATTCGCATTATGCATGACATGTACGGTACTATGTATACATCTGTCATTTGAAATCACATATATAAATAATAGGTCGGCTAAGTCGTCACTAGTGGTTTAGTGAACATTTCTCTCGTTGAAGGTATTAAAAGTTCCATGGATCATACATTTTTCTTTAAAACTATAGTTGAGTCACCACGACAATGTGTTTCTTACTGTTCTTTACTAAAGAAAGGAATATCCTGCACGTAGCAGTAATGTCTGTGTTAAGCTTTGGCTATGATAATATAAAGAAATATATAAATAAAATAGATCTTCTCCGTTACCTCAAAGACAACGGAAATTGCACCCAATCTGTTACTCGGCTTACCAAAAGACCTTACTTCCTTCTGTCATCCCTGTATGTTGTGCTATATATCTGTATTATGTTTTTTAGTCCCTTGTAGTTTCTGTTACTTTGTCATTCAGCCCCTGGAAAAGATCCTGCTAGGATCGAAACGTCAGGCCTTCTTACTTTACCACATTCTCTTATACGGGCTATTTAGTGTATACTCATGAGTTTGCTTACAGTTTTTGTTTTATTATGATACCTGTATGCTGTGAAAATGGCTTATCGGTATGAGGCTGGTGTCAAGAGGTCTTCTGTTGAGCATCGGATTGATTATCATCGAGAAGCATCTCAAAATTTTCTTTCATGGCCCTAATGGGCTTTCGTACTACGGGGTTCACCAGCTGAAGGTCCGCTTGGTTTACGGGCTCGGTGGGTTGGGGTTATCTGGGGCGTAATCTCGTTTACTTCGGTGAGTATCCTGGGTCAGGTATCTGTGCCGGTGTAATCCCGAAGGTAATTGCCGGGGGTTGGGGGTAATTGTCCTCGGGGAAATTGTCCTCGGGGGCACTTGTCCGGGGGGGGGTAATTGTCTGGGGATACTTATCCTTGGGGTATTTGTCCTCGGGGGTGTATGCCCGGGGTAGTTTTCCCGGGGGTAGTTGTCCTCGGAGGTATTCGTCTTCGGGGTTTTTCGTTAGGGGGGTGATTGTCAGGGTTACTTGTCCCGGGGATATGAGTCCTGGGGGGGGGAGGGGTTATGTCAGAGGGGTATTTATCCGGGGGTAGTTGTCCGGCATCCCTGATTTTAAGTGTTTAAACTGATTAAATTCCAGTTGGAATCTACTGCACTATAAGAAAATGTGTCTCATGGTTATGTTTGTGTGCACAGTTTTCTACAAGATTTATCTCCCGAAAAAAAAATCAAAATAAAGTTGTCTCGTTCTGTGTTCACTTGCAATGCATCTTATGGTTTAAAAATACAGTAAAGAAACAAATTCACCACGTTTATGGAAACCGCATAGTAGGTATCGGCTACACGAGTCACTCCAAAGACATTTACCAAATCTAATATTTTCTGTGTTAGAATCATAACTCCAAAAAAAAATTGAGGCTTCAAGATGTTAGCCTACCAATACAAAGAGGGTTTACCATATAGTCGGGAAAATAACCGTCAATAACAACGACATCATGGTGTCAACTTAAATGGCAATAATATGTTTTGGTAATTTCTTTTCTATATCAGAGGCTCTACAAACCACGTGGATGAATGAATTTATCACAATATTCACACATTAAGGCACATACCTCATCAAAGTAGAAAGCATTCTTTTGGTATTTGTTAGTTAAGAGATAGCACATTTATATGAGTCAATACATGGTTGTTCGTGATAATCATTTAACAAAAAATATGATGAAGCTATAGAAAGAAAAAGAGAACAACTCATAATTTATTTATTTATTTGTTCATGCCAATTTATTTTAACATATTCGTTATTATTCAGTATTGTCAAGTCTTGACCCGACTATTTTAGCGTTTTAAAATTGTTATCCACAGTGATTCACAAGTGGCCAACACGCAAAATTTCCCAATTGAAATCGAACATTTATCTAAATTTTAAAATATAGTCAGAGTACTACTACAATGTCCTCCTTGTTCTATTACTCTTCAAACGTTTCTGTTAACACAAAACCTCGGTAGCTCTTCTTTCTTGTCCTGATATTTCATTGTTATCTGGAATACTCTGGCCAGAGAGGTTCATCGCAAGTAATGTCGCAAACGTATGGAATTTTTCAGGATTTTGGATCCTTACAGTAGGGTAGACTTTAAGTACTAAATTATTTGTATTAGGGAATCACTGTTGAATAGGTTATTCACAGTGTAAGTGAGGACGGTTTTTGGACAAAAAACATCCACAAAATGTCTTTTTTACGTCTTGTTCGCTTGGTGTCTTCAACACTTCATCAGGTTCGAGGCCGTATTTTCATTTCTGTTGACCTTATGTTGTAATGACCGCCAGGGAAGTTATACCAATAAATGGTATAAGATCCAGTGTAGGGTGCATTGAGGTCACAATAATAATAATAATAATAACCGTACCACCATGCGCTACTATAATAATCGGCTATATCATAAGAAGAATAATCGTCGTTGTCCTCATCTCGTGTAGAGAATTCTTCACCGTCATGATAATCCATAGCGTCGTAACCTATAGGTAAGAAGAGAACAATAGTGTATCAAATCACGAACAGTAATAGAACGAAATGAGGGCGATACATACTACAATGCTGATAGTATTATAAAATATTGACTGGTCAGTTTATGGAGCTATTAATTATTACAATCTGACAGGTTTGCTATTCATATTATCTTTCTATATTTTGTTGTAACCACGAGCTGTACTCTGTATGAGATTTTGTGTGATGTTGTGACAGATCTAATCATGTCATCGCGCATACATCTCAGCATTTTGTATACGTAGTGGTAAATAGAGAAAACATGGTGTGTGTACATATTGCCTGTATGTTGCTCCAATATTTGTTATAGTACTAATAATTTGTAGGAAAAAAACAACACACCTTTGTGTGATAATGTGATCGTGTGTTCGGGATAGCTATCGGCATGAGCCACTAAGTGTGCTTACATGAGACAGTTAGTTGAATACGTGCTTGTATTTCGTTCATTATATGAAACTAAATGAAATTAACTTTTTATATTATAGTTGTTTTGCATAACGATGACGGTATGACATTAAGCCGGTTTATTTACTTCGTTATTTTTAGTTATAACACTCTGGATATTTCAAATATTAATAATCTCTCTCTCTTTCTTGATAAATCATGATGCTATATTTCACCATTGTGAATCCAAAGTGATAATATTTTGAAATATGATACTGCTAGACTATCGGTTTATTGTTTTCTTTCTGAAAATGTTAAACATAAATTAAAATGACAGGTTGCAGCCGTTACCAAATCAAATTACAATATTCCCCCATCACATAAAGTAAATTTCATATCAACGTTTTGTTATACATTTATTTTTGGAGGGGGGAGGGGGGGGGGGTAGAGGCTGCACTGCATAAACTTTTTGATAAATCTGATAGCATCATTTTACAACATTACACCTAAATGGTCATATCCATTTGACATTTGTGATTGTGGAGCTCCATGTATTTTACTTCACACTTAAAGCTGGTATTCCATGTCATATACACTGGGCGTTACGGCATGCTAAAACCATATTACATATGTCCAGCCTGGTCGATTGAATGCGGTGGGAAGCTACGACAAACAGTCACATTTAAAATAAATATCTACGAGGTTTATCTATCATTCGCCCGATCTTGGATACATCAAGTCATCTCGATGCAGTTAATTCATGTTTAATTGACGTTAGTGCGTACAATGTCATGTAAATATCATCGCCTATTTTGATTTAAAGCACATATAGCTGCTATCGCACGTATGATATAATTGCTTCTTCTTAATGTAAAGTTAATAGTGGATTCTAATAAGAGTTTTGTTTCTTCTGTCTATCTTTAAAGCATTTAGCTTGGGATAACTTCCCAAAGATGACTTAAATGTAGTTTAACTCTATAGTCAAATATGCCAAAACTATATACATTATAACTCGGTTCAATCATAGGTCATTTAGCTATAATATTATTTGACTACCAGACACATCAGATTATAAAATGTAGTTGGGAAAGAAGAACAACAACTCACCTACTGTACTGGAAGAGTCATAACCACTAACGCTGAGTAAGTAATTAGTTCCCTCATTGCCTACGCTGAAGGAACTGTACTTAGCATAGTAATGTTCTCCAGATTTGGAAACAAAGTCTATTCTTAGTTCATATTGGGTTTGACTCGTCAAGGCTGCAAGTTTGTCATTGCCAAGCCAGAAATTTCCATCGATGTCGCCAAAACCATCTTTGTAATCGTCCCAGTATAAGAAAAAGTCGACACTACTATCAACACGGCGTTGAAAAACCTGTAGGTTCAGTAAATAAAATAAGGACTTAATCATCAAAAAAGCTGTTTATCGATCTCGAATGAACGGTAACTATTTTGCTGCAAGGGTAATCATACATTTTCATCAACTTGGTATTAATGCAGATGCAAAAGTCAAAAATATTTCATTGCTTCTCCAACGGTAGAGATGGAGCTTGTATTTTCATGCATATGATGAAATGAATTTAGGATCGAATTTCGATTTGGATATCTCTTCATTCAAAGCAGTTTCTTTTTAAATAACCACGCACAAGACATGTCTAGGCAACTACAATTGTACATTAGTAAATATAACTTCATTAATCAATCGCTATAATGATCGTCTATATAGAACGAAATAAACATGACTCTCCAATTTGATCGAAAATAATCTAGACTTACTATAAATCATACTTATGCTAAAATAAAGAAATATTCATACCAGAAATATTTCCATGATACAGGAAACACAAATCAATCAAATTGATAGACCCTCAAATCCACTATCCCAGTTCCCTTACATTAAGACAGGAACCGCTTTAGACTAAGTTTCAAAGTTAACAACCTTTTTAGTGAGATTTAATATATTATAGCGTCCATATGGACCACTGGATATCCTTCTATAATCAGTTGTGAACTTGATAAGAAGTGCAACAATGGCTACGATATTTAAATGAATGGAACGTTACCAATATTCATCCTTGAAATAACAACACATGAATGGACAATCAGTTACGTACCAACCAGCCTCCTCCATCTGTGACATCGCACGTGACCTGAAATGGCACATCTTGCCCAGCTGGTTGTATACTTTGGATGCTATTCGATATTTCTCCTCTTAATCCACCACAGTCTGGGGAAGTGGCTTGAGTACACCGGACTCCGTCGCCCGTGTACCCTGTATTACAGTAACACTTTAATAAACCTCGTCGTTCCTCACAGTTAGCATTGGGACTGCACCGGTATGTATCGTCACAGCTTAACAGACCGCTGTTGCAAGAACATCGTTTGGTACAGGAAGGGTTCACATATACTTCACCTTCCTAACGAGATAAAACGGTGAGCGTTTCAAGTAGATACATGATACGAAAATCCTTCAATGGGAATACTCAATGTTTCATGTCAAGGCATAATGAGAAGAGCAATAGGTGACATTCCTTCATAAAATTAGAGCAGCTGCAGGGTAAATGTTTTACGTTTTTAAAATTTATCATTTCATGCACTATAATAACTGTTTTGTTCCGGCATTTCTCCTCGTTGTAAATTAGTTTGATACGTAAACATTTAGGAAATGGTATCTTACCGCTAGGACTACTCCTTGGCCTTTCTCCGCTTCCTCTATGAAGCAACCACAGTCCTCTCTAGGTATACAGTCTTCCCCGTCCATCAAGAACCCATCGGGACAAACGCAAGTGTACTAGAGCATGATTCGGTGCATGTAGGATCGGCACATGAACCTTCGCATTTACACCTGTTGAGAACCTTGTTGGTGGGACACCACTCGATGCATGGGTCTGGAATAGGAATAAAGATTAAGCTACGACATCAAAAATTAAAGCTTTATGCAAAGTGTACGATGATCTATTATCTCAATAACACATCATGTTCATAAATTATCATTTGATATTGTATAAAAATGCGAAACATGCTCCACAGCTAAAACGACATATCTAAATAAACCAATGAAATAAATAGCAAACCGCTCTCTGCCCTTACTAGATGAACAAAATATATCGATTTATGAAGAACCTAAGTCTGAGCTAAGTGCTTGATAGAAGTGGCCAACAACGTGCCCATGAAAGTAAATTTACATGCTGCAAAATGAATATTAAATATTACTACGAGCTCATTCATCTAAAGATACCTTGGTTAATGGCATGGATGTCAGGTTGGTTCAGGTGGGAAGTATATCGTTAGTAAGCGAAACATTCCCGCTCTGTATCACACCGCAGGTCAAACATATTAATATCATCGAATTATTGAAACATGTGTGAACAGCAAAAATCAAAATATTTTAATTTCACTGTTTAACGGTTAACAAACATATTAAATGTCACTTCGGGCGAGAAACGTGTCCAGTTAAGAAGTGTATCAGTTTAATAACCCACCTGCTGTTCCGGTATACTCTCCAGTTCTAACCAGTTTGTAATGACTGAAGCTGTCACTGATGCGGAAAGTTTCATACGTCACGAAGAATGAACAACCGGATTCTGTAGTTATATCCACGCGGAGCTGATATTTCCTCTGATTGGTGATGTAGGATATCTTCTCATTGCCGAGCCAAAATTCATGAGAAAGGAAACCAAAACCGTTTTCATATTCGTCCCAAGTACGATTGAAGTTGATTGAACTATCCTTTCGTCTCTGTATGACCTGTTGAAATAATTTGAGACATAAAAATATCAAACTGATTGAATTGCAAGACCGTTAGTTATTACCTGTAAGACTAGTGTGAAACAAAAGAAAGGCAAAACTATACTGAAACATGGAACAAACAACCTGCAGGAAGAGAAGAATGAGATAATAAATACAAATTAAAATCACTTACAAACCACACCAAATGTATATTGATGCGAATACTATATAAATATTACCAATATATGAGTTGTGTCATCTTCGCCAATTTAGTATTCTTATCGAAGTCAGGAATATGTGGAAAGTATTAAAACGTATTGGAAAACCATGTAGGAATATAAGTATGGTGCAGACTGCTTTTGCGAAAGAGCATGACAGATGATTCGACCAACCTCTTTTTGTAAGACATCAATATTGTGTAAAGCTTGCCGAGCCCAATGTAACATCAAACTATATATTATTACGTCATAATAATATGAAAAGTTCTGTAGTATGAGAAATGTATTATTTCAACAAGAATAATCTCAATTGTGGTTACAAATCTTGCAATGTAAATACAATATTCACAGTATAAAATACAACACCTACCGTCCATCCACCATCACCTAGACTGTTGTTACAAGATACTTCAAAAGGTTCAGGATAGCCGTCGGGTTTGATGACGTAAACACCATCGTTTCTAGACGATGGACATTGGCTTAGCACTTCATGGCAGTCTCGTGGATATTCAGCACGTTGGTAGAAGAAAAACGATGACGCTAAAAGGAAAAGGTAACACAACATAAGCATAACTTACATCAACTCCGGAGACACTTGTGTAACATCATAGATCATATAGCCTACCTTTAGTGTTTACTTTGTCAATGTTCACAACTACCTGAGTCATTTCCTGATCACGTTATAAACGTTTGGCATGGGCAATTACGTAGATGTGATTTTCAAATCTAGTTACTATTACTTACTGGTCTGTATTATTTCAAACATTTTCCATTTTTTTTTTTAAATGAAGTCACTCGTTTTATCTTATATCCCTGAAAAATTTGGTAAGTTAAGCATTTGAATAATACATAGCAAATTAAAAAACCTCATTTTATAGACGATCAATATTTTTTTAACGAATTTCGTTTCCTATACATCATAATTTTCATACACAAAAAAGGACTAAAGTAAACAAATTATCTTTAAAAAAAATTAAAAGTCTCTGAAGTTACATAGTGTTTATTATACTCACAAATGTTGTGTTAACAACATATGATATCTTTGAAGATACTTCCCAAACGATTTGTATATCTTATACGTTCATAATTGTTTGGAAATTCTCCAAATGTTATGATATAGTTGAATCTTAAAGACGGACAATATTACTTTCACTCGTCTTTGGAAATTAGCTTGTGGTTGAGGCAATGGGGAAGGAGAATGGAGAGGGGAGAGGATATACTGGTAAGAAAATGCTACAACGTTGTTAACGTTTTGAAGTTTTTAATATGATAGAAATTAACATGATAGAAATGCTACAATGTTGCTATAACGTTGCTACAACGTTGTTAACGTTATGAAGTTTTTAATATGATAGAAGTTAACATAAAACATTTTTAGAATTAACATTCTTTAGAAATTAACATTCTTTGAAATTAAAAGTCTTTGAAGTTACATAGTGCTTATTATACTCACAAATGTTATGTTAACAAAATATGATATCTTTGAAGACACGTCCCAAACGATTTGTATATCATATACGTTCATAATTGTTTGGAAATTCTCCAAATGTTATGATATAGTTGTATCTTAAAGACAAACAATATTATTTCCACTCGTCTTTGGAGATGAGCTTGTGGTTGGGGCAAAGGGGAAGGAGAAGGGAGAAGGGAGAGGAGATAAGGGTAAAAAAATGCTACAACGTTTTGAAGTTTTTAATGAGATAGAAACACTCACTTAACGTTTGGTCTCCGAGGTCACTAATACTCCTTTTACGTTCCGGCTAAAATAAGGTCAAAATATTGAATTAAAATGATCGTCTCATAAAAACAGTGTACAATTATATAGTAAAATTTTCAACGTTACATATTTCTTACATTTTCCTTTGCAAAGGTAAGTCCTACTTTTTATTTTATTTTCTCATGCATTGATAACTATATTTTTCATAGCTGCTTGTTATTTAAGGGCAAGTTGGAGAAAAGTTATTGACTCAGGCGTGTATCTGTGTTAGTAGATAGCTGCCGTTTATTGAAGACAAAAAGAAAACAATATAGATACAACAAAAGTTTGGTTGAGTTATGGAGGAGTATGACAAGAAGTATGATAAGCAGTTTAAAGTTTTACGTGAATTCAGGTGAATATTGAAGATTAAGAGTAATCCGATAAAGATGGCATTTCTCTCAGTACAAAACACAAACGAGGAACGTTTAGGTTTGAGTTTAGCATTGTCTTGAAAACTCTTGTCTTGAATTTTGTTTTGTTGTAATATCCCATACATTCAGGTAGTTTCTATGCCCATCAATTTCTTCTAGATAATGAACATTTACTATATGCTCATTAGGTATCACCTTTTTGATATGTCTTTTGTAGTTTAAAACAATTATTATTAATTTTAAAGGAGACCTATTGGTTAATAACGATTCTGTTCTAATGTATGATAACGTTCGTTAGAAGTTTTGTAGAAAACATAAATATATGAAAGAACCATGAGAATCTTCAAATGATCGTGATTATTAATGGAACAATTTTTCTTTCATTAACAGCTGTTTGGGATAAATCTGACGTTGATTAAACTTTGTAGCGACAACGAACTGACAACGACATCAGCGATTATATCAAAGGACAATTCTTACAACAGTAACGTTTGGATGAGTTAAGTTAGTATATATTTTGATTTTCTTTATTGCCATTGTTCATTTACATTAATTTAGTACACAAACTAAATAAATGATACTAAGTAGTTAATTAAGTCGACATCGTATTTAATGTAAAATATTTAGAACAATTATCTTTAATCAACTATGCATCTTTAGAGCTTACGAAACATTCTATGAAAAGGTAGATTAAACATTTTTGCCAAACCAAAAAACGCTTTTTGATATTACAAAGAACAAAATGTACACAATACGCTAATCGTTTGACGTTTATTGCAGCGGTATGTTATTAAAATAATGGTGAAATAAAATTATATCATTATTTCGTAATTTAACTAATTATTTTGTAGAATTGTTAACTTAAACATGGTCCTTTAAATTTGAAAAAAAAAAAAACGTTGTCTGTGAATAGACGACAAATGGAATTGATAGGCATTTATCAATTATCATGTAACTAAAATAACTGTTTATGACCTTTAGGTTGAATTAATGAATGAGATAAAGACATGTATTGTCATATAACTTAGAGTTGACTTGAGAAAATGACTCGGTTAGAACACTGATTAAGCTCAAAAGTAGCAACCTGCGTAATGACTTTTTCAATAAAATTGTTCACATTATAATTAAGAAAAGTCTTTAACTACTTCGATACGTTATCATGATATTCCAACAAGTATTCTAAGTTCAAGAGTTGACACCCTGAGCAATGACTTTTTTTCAAGAAACTACAACGGTACGTTATCATGATTTTCCAATAAAGTAAATCAAAAAGAATTTGGGTGACAGAATCAACCATTAAACTGCGTTCCCAGAGACAGAGCGGACTATTGTTTTAGAAAGATTTTTTTTTTCACCAAATAAGTGACATAAAAGAAAATGGCTCTTCCTTATCCACTGGGTGTTTGTAAGATAAATTTAAAGTTTTTAAGAAGGCAGATTTTTGTCAAAGCTGAATATTCTCAGATACCTATTCAAAATTGCACCGACTGAATCTTCGATATCTCCAAATGACGGACAGAAAATGTACAGTTGCTTTTTTTTTAACTCGTTAGTAAATGTTAGCAAACTAAATCTGAAAACGGAAATCTCTAAAACAGAAAATGTACTGTTGCTTCTTTTTTTTTAACTCGTTAGTAAATGTTAGCAAACTAGATCTGCGTAGTCAAGATTTCTCTTTTGTTGAATATTTTGTAACATTTTCATAATGCGAAATAGCGGTATTTAAATATATTAACATCAACATATTAAAACAACGTGTCGAAAGTAGTGTCAAAAGTTGTTTCCTTTAGTTAGCAGTGTTCTATGCAAAATCTAGACTGTTCAAAATAAATTCAGTTTATGGTTCGGATCGGGATTTTCAAGATTAAAGCATTTATTGACTAAAGCACTTAATCAAAACTGATGAAGAACCTTTTGTCATTTGCTTGATTTTGATTTGAGGAAGATATTAATCTAAGTGTAAAAATTACAACGTAGGCATTTGGTAAGATAACAATGTTTTTTTGTGAAAAAATGTCGTCGAATAGTATTTATTAATTAACTCTCCAATTGCCATCAAATATAGACATTTAAACTTTCTGATGTAAACTTCAGAAAGGTAAAATAATAATTAGGCTATATGAATGTTACATTTTTATTTTATGTGGATATGGGAAATTTAATTATTAAATGATAGATAGATCAACGTTATATTTAAACTGAAGAAGCCGTAAAGTAGAAAGTCTCGGTTTACCCGTGTAAATGTTAAATAATCAGTAAAGAATTAGAAAAAAATATAGGGGTAGTGAAAGGGGTATATTATCGTTTGGAGCATACTAGACAAACTTTAGTAAGTTAAAGTAGACACTGCTTTAACGTTATAAACCTCTTCAATTCATTTTGCTGTGGTAGATTAGCCTATATTAGAGCAACGATTTTCTGTTTATGGTGTTTATAGGTATATTTTTAAAATTGAATTTTTCTTTCTATTTCCTTCGTGTCTGTCAAAATATTACGTTTCTATAACAACGAAAAAGCGCAATAATTCAAAGTACATTAAGTATAAATCGCGGCTAAAGAAGATACTCCGCATTTTCTTATTTTCAACGACACTGTATTTTACAGTTCACACTGTGTCTATATTTCGTAGATTAAATTTATATGAATTGATGATATGTACTTTAATTGAAGAATTCGTCTAATGGTTTCTTGAACAGAGTCATTATTTTAGAAATTAAGATAATAATGTAAAATATACCGTTTGGTAAATGTGTTCTATACTACTATTTGATTAACTAATATGAAGCTGAAAAGGCGAAACAATAAATTAACAACCAGTACGTGTGACTAAATCAAATTCGACTTTATAATTACTTTTAGTTAGCATTTTTGAAATAATATTTTTAACTCTTAGATAGATCAAGTGAAAGTAAATAAAGTAAATTACCAAAGGAGAGTGTAACAAGGTTTAACATTGCAGATCGAAAACAATCGAGTTTTGCTTAAATATCGAAATGGTAACTTTACAGATGTTACACCTGAAATATAAAGTAAGAGAAAAACTTACCACTTCTTGAGAAGACACGCTGCTGGAAATAAAAATGATGAGAAACAGAGAGGTTAAACCTCCACGATGTCTTCTAAACAAGTACAACATTGTACAAAGTTACCTCTTGCAGTATAAAGTTGGAATGAATGTCAAATCCATACTGCGACAATTACGCCCGATACGAAATGAACCGGGATAATACAGTGGTGGTAGGCAACCATTCTCATACTGATTCGTCTATACATATTATTATTATATTAGTATTCCTTTCAGGGGCAGTCGTTGTGGCTCACGTGGTTTATGTTCATATTGCACCATTACAGTACGGTACAAGATAATACCATAAAAGGTACTGAAATGATGCAAGACCATACGTCATATATAGTTTTCATTTTCTTGGCATCGTAAAACTAAACAATATGACATATAATGACACATAAATAAGTATAAAAGTATCGCAGAGTTGTCAGTATTGCTTTGGCATAACCATACAAATTACCAATCGAATTGGCTTTAAAAAGCCAACAATAGGTCTGAGAAGAGTGAGAGCAACTCGCCTCCCCCTCCCCTTGCTCCTTGTAATCCTGCCAATAAAGTAGGATAAGGTCAAGAAAACTAGCCATAGGAATTTACAATCCTTTTGACATTAACAAATGTCAGACTTGAATTCATTAGATCTCTTTTCTTAATTCGAAATCCATATTTGATCATGATATATATGACGTATTTAAACTAAATCAATAGCGATTCTCACGGTAATAATTCCCCCATCGATGATTCTTAACTTGTTATTTTCCTTCTACTTGAAACAGGCACAAACGGTATTATAAATTATATAATTTCTTTTCGAAAGAGGAACCTAATTAATTTTAGTTGCCATTTCATCAACAAAAATAGCAATTTTGTTTACATAATTTATCAAAGCTTTAAATATTTGATTGTATGTTTTTTTTTTCACTAACTGTTTTGTTTAGTCCTTTAATCCTTTTTACTTTTTATTTGCCAACTCTATCTAACCGATAATAAGAACCTGGTTTGGAATATTTCGGATTTGAAAATTCAATAGTTTACATTAGTACTGTCCCTAGGAAATCAGTGTTACCCGCACAGTATAACATCTCTATATCCTCGTTCTTGGGATTTCCCATGTACGTGTTTATAAGGTGCCCCGGCAAAATAAAACTCAACATGTCAACTTTGTGTATAGCCTAAATCAGAAAAGCATAATTAAACATTACCTACAATAGATTGCAATTATTGATGTTAGTCATTGACATAAACAATCTTTAAATTTTAATATTTTAGTTAAAATTTCATTTCTGGAACTAGGACTTCTTCAACAACCAGAGGAAAGACTTAAAATGGTCAATAGTAGTATGAGTGAAATGAACAGTGGAATTATATTCTATGTAGATGAGTTCCATTGATAACTTCCTTCATGGAGAATATTGCATACATTTGATGTATCAAACATATGGAATGTGAGACACTCGAGGGTCCTGCCGTATATATATATATATGTTTGTATGTCCAGAGGTTCGAAACCGGTAAGGAAGTCCGTAATTCCACTGTAGGCGTAATGAGTTTGAAAATCAAGAACAGTAAAAAACTTCTCATTGCCGGTTTCGAACCTCTGGACATACAATCAGCGTCCGTAGTCTAGTGGTTAGGGTGTCCGAGTACATAGCGGGAGGCCCGGGTTTGAATCCCGGTGGAGATTGGAAGTTTTTACACTGTTCTTGATTTTCCAACTCATTACGATTTCAATAATATATATTCATTTGCCTTTGTCGTTTACCTCCATTTCATTAACATAAAGTTTGTTCAAAGTATCTCTTTCGAGATCCGGCTTTAAGAATCACAAATGATTTAAAGTTGGTTAGCATCATGTTTGATCGCTAGAATATGGCAAACTTTGTCCACAAAAACAGAACTAGTATTGTTCGATACAGGTGACAAACGCCTACAGTAGAATTACGGCCTTCTTTACCGATTTCGACACTCTGGACATACAATCAGCGTCCATAGCCTAGTGGTTAGGTTGTCCGCGTACAGAGCGGGAGGTCCGGGTTCGAATCCCGGTGGAGGCTGGAAGTTTTTTCACTGTTCTTGATTTTCCAACTCATTACAATTTAATTATATATATTCATTTGCCTTTGCAGTTTACTTCCATTTCATTAACATAAAGTTTGTTCAAAGTATCTCTTTCGAGATCCGGCTTTAAGAATCACAAATGATTTAAAGTTGGTTAGCATCATGTTTGATCTCTACAGTAAGGCAAAATATGTCACCTAAAACAGAACTAGTATTGTTCGATACAGGTGACACACGCCTACAGTGGAATTACATATAGATTCTGAAACCAACAACTACATAATGAGTCAACTGGGCAGCCCAAGCGTAAACACAGGTTTGTTTGCATTTGGCGTCTTCTATTTCCTTTTCTTTTTCTTCTCTGTTCCGTGTTTGTCATCATATAACGGAGGCTGTCTATATGTTTATAGTGGTGAAGGTACAACGTGTGATGTTTATATTTAGTAGCAACGACACTTCAATTGACAAGAACCACTGTCTGGTATTTTGAAACTTGGAATTTAGTTCTCGTTATTCCTTATCAGTTGCAAAAGCTCTTCTAGGACAGCATTCTTGCATCGATTTCGTCGAACTGTATGTCCATACTACCTGTTTATAAAATCCCATATAGGAAGCTCACGGTTCGCCGACTTAAAGAATCATGTTTTCTTAAAAGAATTAGGATAGTCTCCTCCCCCCAATCCCCTCCCACAACCCAGCACCTAACAAACAATTACATTTTGCATACGTTTAATAAGTGGACCGATGAAAAAGTGACAAGCCGACATTTCTTGAACATGAAAGGAGCTTATCACCTCGGCATTAACTTCTGTCAAGTGGAACAGTTTACGCGATTCCCGAATTTGTTTTTGTCTCTTTTAGTAAGGTCTTGCATTTATGATCATTGAGCAAAATTGAAAACAAGAACAATTAAAAGGAAAAGAACGCAGAAATATTATATTTTGCTTCTAACAATGATTACGTACATCTGTATATTTATTACAATACATTAAACTAATGATATATGTATTTTTTTAATAAAACATGTGGTGCATGTGCAAGCACCTTAGTTAAGTTTTGTGTACCTCCCAGCTTGTTGCTTAATCGCAGTTTTCGTTAAGTGTGAAATCAAGGACGTCATTTAACCGTAACCTATTAATTCAGTTTTAAACTTTTCCAGCAAATATTGTAGAAAATGCATAAATTTGTGCTCCAATAACTTTAAGGACACTGTACATATATTTTACATGTCTAGCTGCAGTTTCTTATTCTCTGTTGCAAATGAGACACTTCAAAAGTCCTCTTTTCTCTAAGTGTCCATTCCCGTTACTTCCATTTTCAGTTTATCATCTTTATAAGAGCAGAGGTAAATATTTCAGCAACCATGACAGGGATAATCACGTATTTAACGTTAAATGCGTCGTTAAAGTCTCAATGTGTGTTTGCCAAATTTAAACTACGACCTTTCCAGCTTACTGCTTTAAAAGCGCAGTGAAAATGACACCGTCCTTTGCAAGTTTTATATTAATATTCATTACTTTTTATTTAGTTATCTGTCGTTAAACATTTTGAGCTGAATAAAATTCGCCAGATTTTATAACGAGTCCGTGGATTCTACAAACTTCAATCAACATTTTCAAGCCCCGCCCAACAGATCATGCTCAATTAGATCTCTCTGTTTTGTTTGCGACCGTGAGGCTCAGGACTTACTTTCACTCCCGTGAATAGTGTATTTCTTTCGGTCTTACCCATGTAGCTTGCAAAATTGTGTCATTTCCTTCCATGACAAAGAATAAACAGGTGTTTTCAGACTTTTCCTTCTGGAATTGGGTAAAAAAATGTGGACGATACTAGTATATATATATGTTACATTTGTGTAATGAACATGCTGATATGGGCGGTCACAGTGATCTTACGGTAAATCGATCGCGCCATAAGGGCAACAGAAATTTTTTTTTTTTTTTCGATTGCGACAGCATTTCTCCATTAAACCCACCTAATCGGAGTGTATTTAGAATAAGAAACATTGAGTCTGCTGCGGAAGTTTGTTTTTCCGAAATTCATCTGGAAACACGTATTGAGACTTTAAGCACCGAAGCTGCTGGTGGCACTTTGATACACAATGTAGACATTGCTATGAGACAAGATTGAACCATTTCCGGTACAACAGTAGCTGTCACGCTGTGTTCACGAATGATAACCTAAATGGAGACTACTACAATGGAGGGAAAATAAGAAAAATAGCTAAATACCCCCCCCCCCCAAAAAAAAAAAAGGACCCGGTTCGCTGAATTATCCCCGTGCCGACTCCTGGCATTTCATATCAGTAAACCTGTTACTTGGAATATATTGACAGAATATATTTAATCCATGTTATTGATTAAACAAAGATATTCTTCGTTTTAGATAATTCTTACGCCCATAGATAAATTCCCGTCAGTTGATACATCGGGTCTATGACAATCCAAAGACAAACGTCGGTAGTCGAATATGTGCAGGTTTTAATCGATTGTCCTTTTCTAGATATGCAAAATTATAAACTACATAAACATGTCGATGTAATTTCAATACTTTTGTCCGGAATAAACGAATGAGTGTGACACAAAATAATGTAAATTGTGATATAAAGAACTCACTATGTGTTTGATTTGTATTATTTTAACGAAAGCATTCTCAACTAAGATACCTGAATCAAATGTCCATTGCTATCCTCTGTTTCAAGATAGCAGAACAATAACGCGTCATGCTCCTTATGTAATATTGTGACGAGCCCGGCTCCTCCGATAGTAAAACTATATCGGGACTCGCGATAGAAAGGTACTGGGGTATCTTGATGCCGTATTTATGCTTCTTCAGGAGATGTCTCGAACGGAAGAAAACAATGAGTTCACACAAAAAACAAGTTGACGAGATAGGATTTGATTTAATGATTCGGTATAATTTCTTCTCTGTCGATTCTCTTTACAAATACAACTAAATTACAATGATTTGACTTGACTTGACTTGACTCCGTCAATTAAACAATTAGGAAGAGTGATGAAATGGTGACGAAGCAACGAACTGATCACGGAGCGCTGACGGAGTGATAAATTTGCTGATCAAGTGATAAAACTTTCGGCCTCCTTTTCTTTTTAAACCTAACTTCCATAAAATCTCACTGCGCACAATCAGTAGGCAGCCAATGAACTGACCATCCAGTATTAACTTAACGATATAAAAATAATTGTGCTGGCACTGATCTGCCCTGATTGGTTGGGAGTTTGGAAGTCCATCCCCTTTCTATGGAAACTTCCATACCACGTGAGAGAACCTTCTCGAATGTTCCACAGACATAATGGAATCTATTTTGGGAAAAGGCCCTGTACCAAGATTCAATAAGATAGTTAAAAACTTCTCGTGGGAAAACTGAATCCATGACCTAGATAAATACATAAGAGGCCCTGTAAGGTGTCTCGATGGAGTGTTTTGGTAAATCAAAGAGATGGTATCACTATTTCATAACATCCCCCTCAATCTTTTAAAATTTTTGGATACTCCAAAATTTTAACATCATACTGCTTTAACTTATCATAATCTCAAGAAGGTAGAGTACTGTAAGCACATTCACTAATATTCATTGACTTCCATAAATGGTCTTCATATATCTCAAAGGTTAACATCTTGGTTACGAATTATTAAAATGATCATATGGTATATACATTGACACTATCTCCTTGAAATTGAAGTTGAAGTGTACCTCTTCAATATTGATGACATCATATGATGTAATCAAAAAAAAAAAGGAAGATATCATTAAGATATCTTAAAGTTACATGACACAGCAAAATATGCAGTATCTCTAACAAAATACATTTATGCATTTCATACATCAATAATACATTTATATCAAAAGTGAAATCATGCCGTGAATTGGGGTGAGATCAGAGAATCCTAAACTTAGTTATCTTTTAACTGAACAGAACACCTTAGCGTTCCATAAAAAATTCGTACACAAAAAAAAGAACCTTAAAATATTACAAACTCATTTACAAAACCTCCTCTTTAATGAAGGCAAAGTTTCAAAACTGCTTTGAAACCTTGTGAATCATATACATTCACCTCAAGAAAATCAACAAAATGTGACTCGATAGCATGGTGACCCTAGGTATGCACTCCGAAATGATAGTCTAGTAAAGTACCAAAGTACTAGATATTCGATACCATAAAAGAGACCCCATAGACTATGACATCAACAAATCTTTCTTCAAATTAACATATTTATACTTAACATCTTGTCTTTTAAACTTTTGAATGAATATTTGAGGAAAAGAAAATATATACATAACTTCCTCAAAAGATCTATACTTTCATTTGCTTCGATAACTGTTGCTGTAAGCAAAAGTTGCACATCTTCAATGCTGTCTCTGAATAGCTTTCAATATAACATAAATGATGCAATGTAAATATCCTTAAAATATTTTCTCAATATATGAAAACCCATGTTGCTAATATTCCGGATATGTTCTAATTGCCGGGTAAACGTTTGAACGAATTCATAAGGAGAAATAAGGTATACTCATTACACATTTGTTATAAAAGATGAAACTAGGTCAGTTGGTGGCGTTTTTAAACAATAAAGCTTATACTGTTACACCATACAGTACAATGACTTCCACTTAATAGGTATGCAGGTAATTGCCATGACGCATTCCATTCATACAATCGTGGGTAAAACACCTGTTCATCTGAACTTAAGGCAATATGCAGTTATACATATTAACCATATAATGTTTGCAACATCCTGCCTGGACTGCCTGTAATGTTCAATCCCTTTTCATGGAGAAAATTCATTATTTCCCCTGTGTTGGAATATTTTCCAACATTCCACCAAAAATCATGACTCTTAAAGCCTGTTGGAAAACATGGTGTCTGATAGGTGACCAGAACCTGTAATTCACCCAATTTGTATCGAGCCCGTTGGACTTTCATGTCTCCTTGTGGAGCATTTGCAAAAACTTTCTTTTGCCTTAATATGCTATCTTTAATGGAAGGATATGGAATTGCTAATCCTTCATTATGTGCTCTATTCTCTAGAAAGGATGCAACATTCATTGGCTTAGTGGTCAGAAGACACATGACGTGATCTGAAGTTACCCCTGGCAAAATGTTACCAAACTCATCATGAAACTCAATATGTGCATCTTGCATGACATTAACATTTTCTGCATTAGAAGTGTTACTACTCAAAACATTTCTCATTCGAGCAACCTTTTCACTTGATGAACCCTTTGTTTTCAAGACCTGACGCAATTTCTGAATGTTGGTGATATTCTTAGTTTCAGAGGATGCTCTTACAAAACATGGTTTAAGCCTGTTATAATTGAATACATCACTAAGAATTTCTCCTTTGAGAGTGGCTAACAAATAATGAGTCCTATCCAAAACTTGATGGATCACTAATGGTCCACACCATTCTGCAGCAATTTTGCGAGAGTTCGCAGTCAAGGAAGAAGACGTTGGCTTATATAGATACACTAATTGACCCGTTGAATAAATTGCACCTTTGTCCAGTTTTGCACTTATCTTAACATTTTGAGCATCTTGTTGCTTCTTTTGTAAGACTAACATTACCCTTGACAAATGATCAAATCGTTTCTTTAACAATGCAGCATATTCTCCATGAGATTGTGATAATCCTGCCATTGGATTGAACGATAAATTTGTAAGATTTGGTGGCTTACGTCCAAATGCAAGTTCAAATGGGCTATAGCTACCTAACTGAGGAGAGGAAAATGTGTTATATGCATAGGCTGATGTTGGGACAAATCGTACCCAATCCGTACCAAACTGATTTAAGTTCACTTTGAGGAAATTTGAAAGAGTCTGAATGTGTCTTTCAACCTGTAAGCTTCCATGATTGTTTACACTGATGAACTTTTGTTCAATGCCTAAAGCTTTACTTAAGAGCTCCACTAATTTTCCTGTAAGAGAAGCTGCCGCATCACTTATAATACAAGTAGGTGTACCAAAAGTTGTGACTACCCTCTGCAATAATGCTTCACATATCGTTTCAGCATCAAGAGTCTTAAGAGAAACACATACAACAAATCTAGTGATCTCATCACAAACAACCATCAAATGTTTAAATCCTGTAGCCGTTGTGGGCATAGTCTTGAAATCCAGACTAAGTCTGTCAAAAGGACGATAAGAATCAGGAATGCGAGCATGATATTGTCTCAATTTGTCCGGTTTCTTACGGAATTCTTGACAACGGAGACATGCCTGAATATAATTACTGATGCGTTGAAACATATTGCGCAGATAGAAATGCTGTCTAATGGTCAAATATGTACGCATTACACCCTGATGATTACTTAACAAGTCATCATGATATCGAGATATTATCTGTTCCACCATAGTCTCAGGTACGACTAACTGAAGAGTCATCTTAGCATCATTAGTCTCATGCAAAAATATCCTGAATAACAAACTATTACATAACAAATAATCCTCTGCTTGAGAACGAACAGTTCTAGCATGCTTAACATTACTTGGAATAATGTCATGTGCAAGAAAATCATAAACTGGTTTGTAGAAAGGACAAGTTTGTTGTTGAATTTGCAACTCTTTTACATCAAATGGCAGATCATAGTTTTTGATCAGCTTTCCTTGAATTGCCTTCATGACTTTATTTAATTCCTTTTGTTTTGGAATGTGCCCTGTAACCAAATGATCAATGTTTGTTATGACTGGCTTTGGCTGAACAAATAGTTCTGGAGGTGGTTCTCTGACTACCTCTGGCACTCTATGTCTACTCTGATCCACTAATCTTGGCTCTGAAGGTTGAGAAACACTTGTAAAATTTGGCACAACTAATATGTCAGGACTAAATGTATGTCGATTTTCACTCGGCATAGAAATAGTAGGCCTTTGAATATATGTATCTCTCTTATCAGTAGAAATAACTGGCGTAGTCCTCTTTTGTGACTCAGATTGTGGTCTCTGTGTAACACGATCATGTGTTGCCTTAGGAACGGATGTCCTTTTAACTCTATTTGTTGATTCTTTGGCTGGGGAATCCTGCTTAGACTCCTTTGTGACTTTATTCGGAAATAAATCTGGAACTTTGATTCCCATTGACCTTGCCTTTGACCTTGTCATGATTGGATTAAATGTCTCCTTAGGTAGAGTTGAAAAATCCTCACTAGAACTGACCTCTTGCGCAACCAGATCTATTTCAGAGTGGAATTCCTGTGGTGCTCTAGACAAATAATCTGCCAAAACTAATTCTGAGCCTTTTTTGTAACCAACCTGAAATGTAAATTCTGACAATTTGAACAGAAGCTTACGTAAGCGTGAAGTTGCTGGTTCTTGTTTTGATTTAAACAATTCAACAATGGCTGAGTGATCAACATACAGATATGCCTCAAATTCTACATTTTGCAATAAATGTTTGAATGCTGTCACATTAATAAATAGACCCATCATTTCTAATTCAGTTACACTATACCTCTGACATGCTGGTGGTAATATCTTAGAGTAATATGCAATAATATTCTCTTTGTCATTAACTCTTTGTGTCAGGTACGATCCTGTTGCTACTCGAGATGTGTCGCTATATAATACAAAACGACCATATTTCTGTGGCATATGCAGTATAGGTGGATTACACAACATCTCTTTAATACTTTGAAATGCACACTGATGTTCCTCTGTCCATTTAAATACCTTTCTCTTACGACTCAAATGATGTAATGGTCTCAGTAGTGCTTGAATATTTGGGAAAAATGAAGCCACATAATTAACTGCACCTACAAATCGTCTTACTGACTTAACATTGTGTGGTTTCGGTGTGTTCCTGATCGCTGCACATCTGTCATGCAAAGGTTGGATACAAGCCTCACCCTCTGGGGTTATTGAGAGCAAATGTCCCATATATCGGACTGAATTTTGAAAAATGCTACACTTTTTTGGAGAGATTTTCAATCCGTTGTCCATTAAAACCTTAAAAATTGCCTTTAGGTGTTGTTTGTGAGATCGTTTGTCTGCACTGTACACAATAATATCGTCATGATGAGCAATACAGAACTTATTTGAATTTGGGATCGTTGCCAAAATATCATTAATTTGCGACTGAAAGATCGCTGGAGATAAATTCAATCCCTGTGGTAAGCGTTTATAATAATAATGCTTTCCTCCATGAAATGATGCAATACCCGTATATTGTTGTGCATGAACACTAAGTGGCAGACAGAAGAATGCAGACTTTAAGTCAAGAACACCCAAAATTTTGGCTCCAGAGTACCCTATGGTACAGATAGTCTCATTCAGTAATGGAAATGGGTGATTGAGACGTTTTATTCTACTGTTCAAGTAGCGAAAATCTGTGACAACCCTTTTGTCTTTTGTTCCCTTCTTTGGAATGAGGAAAACCGGTGAGGTATAAGACTGATGTCCTACCGCTAAGATTCTTAATCGCACCAATTTGTCAAGCTCACTGGCGACAATGACTTTGTCCTCATCTGAAAGTCTATAGGGACGTATGTAAAATGGCTCATCATTAGTAAGCGTAATATCAGCCTCATAATTTGGACAGTGAGATAATTCACCATAAAGAGAAAATGCATCTCTATGTGAATCTAGATATTCATATATGCTTTCTGTTTCTGAAGCATTTAGAATACTTTGTTCCAAATTAATGTTTTCTCTCATGATTTCCTGTTCGGATTTGGAAACCAGGGGATCATCGGCTGTCAAATGTGGATAACGATGTAAATTATATCGTGTAATTTCATCACGATTCTCTTTAGAGTTAGAATTGGTTTGAAAAAGAGACGGTTTTTCGATGTCTCTCATGACATTTAGAAAATCTAGAGAATCAGTAGGTATGTCTTCTGTGACCGTAATGATATCTGCTAAATCTAAATGAGCCACTGTGCGAGAAGGATTCAGAAAAAATTTCCGATTACCCATGTTCCTTAGTAGAATCTTTGTTCTACCTTTATGCATTTTCACTAACATTCGTGAAGGACACATACGAGATATCAGAGGAAACGGTTTAATAACCACATCTGCATTTCCTGCATATAGTGGAAGACGTCCCTGTACAGTAATGTATCTTTGCTGACCTGGGTAAATAACGAATCTCTGCACTGGCCTAAGGAAAACTTTGGCTTGTTTAATTCTAAAACAGTTCGTGGTAAAGTCCAAAGATCCATTCAATTCCTTCAGAGTTGGACTACCTAATATTAAGTCAATACCTGTCAGGTTTGCAGCGATTAAAGCAGAAAGCTGAAATTCATGACCTTGAATTTTGACCTGAAATGTTATCGTGCTACACGCATGAATAAACTGACCATTACCCAACTTTAGGTTTACTACATCAACTGAGACTGGTTGTATAGAGGATAAATACTTTGAATTTTGCACTGTAGAAGAAGAAATGATAGAGCATGTTGCTCCACTATCAAACAACAGTGAAATTCCTTTACCATCATGTAAAGTACCTCTTACAAAATTACGTGTGTCCAGTTGAATATCCACAATACGGTCGTTCCCTGTATATCTAGAACTAGGAATATTACTATTCTTCCAAATATTATTTGCTTTACGTTTCGATCTTCCCTTACTTGGTACATTGTCTGGAGTCACTGTATGATGAGTGCAATCATAAGTGCTCCCTACTGAAAATTCTGTGTTGGTACTCTGTTTACCTTAGCCTCCATTTCATGGCTTAGGCGAATTTGGCAATATTTTGCAAAATGACCTCGATTTTGGCAGTAGTAACATGTGACTGAAGGATTAAAATACGGTAACCTTCTCCTGTTATTATTCTGACCTGTCCTAGGACCACGAGAATCACGAGAACTATATCTTTGCCTCATATCTTTAGGATTGTCTTGCGATTCTGACCTACGTGACTGATCAAACTTAGTTTCTAACTCCTGAATTTTGGTACACAACTCGTGTATCTCAGAAGATGCAGAAATAGTAGGAGCCTGAACAGAAGACGCTTTGTCGTGCATTGCCATAAATAGTTCGGAAGAAACTGTGGGTTGACTTTGGATTTGTAAGTCAAAATAGCACTGTACTTTCATGACCAAATCTGCAATTGTTGCTTTTGGTGATGCAGACATTAACACTGCTGAGCGACATTGCAAAGGCAGGGTCGAGATGAATTTATCTTTAATTTGATCATCGCCATAACTTAACTGTGCTGCAGCTTTGGAAATTTTGGCCAAATGAGCTTGAGCTGTATCACCTGGCGTATAGCTTAATGCATGAAATGCCTGTGATTTAGCGTAGGAAGAAGTTCCTGGACTGAAACGAGCAAGGAATTGTGTGCGCAGATCATCAATAGTTGAAAAATTTTTGTTTTCAATCCAGAGTCTGGCTTGGCCTTTAAGTGTTCGCTTAAATATGCGACATATTTCATTAAATTCTTCCGCTACAGCCTCAGGGGTGGTTTGGGACGGCAATTTATGCAACTCCAAATAATCTTCAAATCCCAAATAATGAGCTTCGGCTAAATCTGCATCAATTACATCGCCCTGAAATCGTGATGGCAAAAAATCAGTGGGCCTATGTTTCTGCATAACATTAACAGAGGTAGAAGTTTCCTGTTCACTGACGGACATTATGCCGCATACAATTAGGCTAGTTATGAGTACTCAACATGAGCCTATACTAAATTGAACACACTATAGACCGCAATTAAACACAAATAACAAATATGCAATACATGGACACGATTAAAATAACTTATCGTTACACTCTGATCTCAAATAGGGGTTGGGATACAAATTGGCATGATTTCACTCACCCTTAAGTTTTAACTAAGAACTGGTAGTGGAACTGCAAACGATGATTGAAGTCCCTCGGTTAACAGTAGTAGTAGTAGTAGCAGCAGGTAGGTAGTAGCAGGTAGGTAGTAGCAGGTAGGCCTACATATCGTATAACTGCAGATTCGTTCGCCGTTAACATCGGGTAGAGTCTAGGGCTTAGATCGCGAAAATGTTCAGTTCTGATGTTTAGAGCTGTAGTATGCTACGTACTAGTTGCGCGAATGTTCAAACGCGAACTGCATGCTGGGTTGATTAACGTTAGTGTACAGATCAGTGGTTCCGGTGTACAGACTTAGGCTAGTATAGGCTGACTTCCCTCGTAGAGTGTGTATGTTAGGCAAGGTCGTGAACATACGTTGTGTTCCTCGTTAGGTCTTCGGGCCAAAAAAAAAAATCACCTGTTCGTTATTGAACGTAACGAACGAAAGTTGTGAAAAGTTCCGTTTCCGTTTTGTTCCTGAAGAAAGCAACCGATCTCCACCATGTAATATTGTGACGAGCCCGGCTCCTCCGATAGTAAAACTATATCGGGACTCGCGATAGAAAGGTACTGGGGTATCTTGATGCCGTATTTATGCTTCTTCAGGAGATGTCTCGAACGGAAGAAAACAATGAGTTCACACAAAAAACAAGTTGACGAGATAGGATTTGATTTAATGATTCGGTATAATTTCTTCTCTGTCGATTCTCTTTACAAATACAACTAAATTACAATGATTTGACTTGACTTGACTTGACTCCGTCAATTAAACAATTAGGAAGAGTGATGAAATGGTGACGAAGCAACGAACTGATCACGGAGCGCTGACGGAGTGATAAATTTGCTGATCAAGTGATAAAACTTTCGGCCTCCTTTTCTTTTTAAACCTAACTTCCATAAAATCTCACTGCGCACAATCAGTAGGCAGCCAATGAACTGACCATCCAGTATTAACTTAACGATATAAAAATAATTGTGCTGGCACTGATCTGCCCTGATTGGTTGGGAGTTTGGAAGTCCATCCCCTTTCTATGGAAACTTCCATACCACGTGAGAGAACCTTCTCGAATGTTCCACAGACATAATGGAATCTATTTTGGGAAAAGGCCCTGTACCAAGATTCAATAAGATAGTTAAAAACTTCTCGTGGGAAAACTGAATCCATGACCTAGATAAATACATAAGAGGTCCTGTAAGGTGTCTCGATGGAGTGTTTTGGTAAATCAAAGAGATGGTATCACTATTTCATAACACTTACACAAAGTTTGACATTTCTTTGCGTCTTTTCAAGGTCAATTTATGAAGCTACCTTTATTAATGTCTGACTTCAGGATAAAATCTTCCTGGTTTATTCGAGAGAAAGATTATTAATCCATGATTGTAGTATACATTCCAAGTGTAAAAGCAATTCAAACAACCACAATACAGTTCCAAAACTTTAGATTATTTCACATGCATTCATTGCACGCTATTATTACCTGAATGTTTTTCATCGCATGCCTCAGAGTATGAGTTCAATTTGATATGTGTTTGTTTATGCAGAACAATGCACTACGGCTATTCAATTAATATTAAATTCATAAGGACAGATACGCCCGGACAATTAACCCCGAGGACAAAAACCCCCCGGACAACTACCCACCCGGACAATAACCTCCTCGGACGAATACTCCTTAGACAATTACCCCCCGGATAAATAACTCCGTCCGAATATCCCCTGGACATATGCCGTTACTATAGGGGACAAATGCAGCGACGGATACGCAGGTCTTTTATGAGTTTAGTTTCCCTCAACATATTCCCTGGTCCCTCGGGCACTGCGAAAGGAATTTTACAATTGGGTGAGGGTGCCGGTTAAACTGGAACCACTAGGGTCGTCGTGTGCCTTGGCACTTTTAACTTCCTCCTCACTTTTTAAGAAGATTCGAGCTTTCAATCATAAATCCCCCAAACTCCTGGATAGTGTTTGGCAATGGACTGAGGCCCGGGGCGAGATAGGTGGGGCCGACGGTTGAAGAAGCACGAGGGGGGGTGGGTCAATCATGATATTAACTATTAATTTACTATTAGTTATAGTGACACTATTCTGTATTACTAATCTCCGAACAATTCCGGCTTTATTGCGACTTACCAATTTTTAAGATTTCTGATGAATAATTTTACTTGATGATTTGTTATGTTATGTTATGTTAGTTTTTGTATAGCGCTTTATATGACACTATTAAATTTGGTTATATCAGAATAATAATCTGATATATCTTTCATGGTCCTAATGGGCTTTCGTACTACGGGGTTCACCAGCTAAAGATCCGCTTGGTTTACGGGCTCGGGGGGGGGTCTTAGGTGGGGGCGTGGGTGGGGGATGGGGACGGGGACTTGAACTTAATATGGTTTAGTTCGGGTAGTAACCTGGGTGAGTAATATGTGCCGGTGTAATTCCCGAAAATAATTGCCGGGGGTTGGGGGTAATTGTCCTCGGGGTAATTGTCAAGGGTGTACTTGTCCGGGGGTAATTGTCTGGGGGATACTTATCCTCGGGGGTATTTGTCCTCTCGGGTGTATGTCCGGGGGTAGTTGTCCTCGGAGGTATTCGTCCTCGGGTTTTTTTTTGTCCGGGGGTGATTGTCAGGGGGTACTTGTCCCGGGGGTATGAGTCCGGGAGTATAGGTCTGGGGGGTATTTGTCCAGGGGTAGTTGTCCGGCAACCCTGATTTGAAGTGTTTAAACTGACTAAATTCCAGTCGGAAATCTACTGCATTATAAGAACAGGTGTCTCATGGTTATGTTTGTGTGCACAGTGTGCTACAAGACATATCTCAATAAAAAATAAAGTTGTCTCGTTCTGTGTTCACTTGCAATTCTTATGGTTTAAAAATATAGTAAATAAACAAATTAACATGTTAGCCTACCAATACAAAGAGGGCTTACCATATAGTCGGGAAAATAACCGTTAATAACAACGACATCATAGTGTCAACTTAAATGGCAATGATATGTTTTGGTAATATCTTTTCTATATCAGAGGCTCTATAAAACATTTGGATGAATTTATCACCATATTCACACACTCAGGCACATACCGCATCAAAGTAGAAGCCATCCTTTGGGTAATTGTTTATTAAGTTAAGAGATAGCACATTTATATGAGTCAATCAATTAATGTTGGTGTTAATCAAATCATATGACAAAAAGTAGGATGAAGCTATAGAAAGAAAAAGAGAACAACTCATAATGTATTTCTGTATTTGTTCAAGCTAATTTATTTTAACAGATTCGTTATTATTCAGTATTGTCAAATCTTTACCCCACTATTTTAGCGTTATAAAATCGTTATCCACGTGATTCACAATTGGCCAACACGCAAAATTTCCCAATGAAATCGAACATTAATCTAAATTCTAAAATATAGTCAGAGTACTACCACAATTCCCTTCTCGTTCTATTACTCTTTTGTAAATACAAAACCTCGCTTACTCTTCTTTTCTGTCCTGATAGTTTACTGTTATCTGGAATACTCTGGCCAGCTAGGTTCATCGAAAGTAAAGCATCGAACGTATGGAATATTTGAGGATTTTGAATCTTTACAGTAGGGTAGACTTTAAGTACTGAATTATTTGCATTAGGGAATTACTGTTGAATTAGTAATTTACAGTATAAGTGAGGACGGTTTTTGGACGTAAAACATCCACAAATGTCTTTTGTACGTCTTGTTCGCTTGGTGTCTTCAACACTTCATCAGGTTCGAGGTCGTATTTTCATTTCTGTTGATCTTATGTTGTAATAACCACCGGGGAATTTATACCAATAAATGGTAAAAGTTCCAGTGTAAGGTGCATTGAGGTCACAAAAATGTTTAGAATAGTACCACCATGCGCTACTAGAATATTCGGCATAGTTGTAATTAGAATCATCGTCGTTGTCCTCATCGCGTGTAGAGAATTCTTTACCGCTGTGATAACGCATAGCGTCGAAACCTAAGTAAGAAGAGAACAAGAGTGTATCAAATCACGGACAGTAATAGAACGAAAGGAGGGCGATACATACTACAAATCTGATAGTATTATAAAATATTGACTGGCCAGTTTATGGAGCTATTATTTATTAGAATCTGACATTTTTGCTCTTCTTATTATCTTTCTCTATTTTGTTTTAACCACGAGCTGTACTCTGTATTAGTTATTGTGTGATATTGTGACAGGTCAAAACATGTAATCGCGCATACATCTTAGCATTTTTGTAATCCTAATATCCATTTGACATTGTGATTGGTGGAGCTCCGTGTATTTTACTTCACACTTAAAGCTGGTATTCCATGTCTTATACACTGGAACGTTACGGCATGCCAAAAACATATTACATATGTCCAGCCTGGTCTATTAAATGTGGTGAGAAGCTACGACGAACAGTCACATTTAAAATAAATATCTACGGTTTATCCATTATCCGCCCGACCTCGGATTCATCAAGTCATCTCGATGCAGTTAATACATGTTTAACTGACATTGTTGCGTACTATGAAATATAAATATCAGCGCCTAGTTTAATTTACAGCACATATAGCTGCTATCGAACGTATGGTATTATCTTCTACTTAATGTAAAAGTTAATAGTGGATTTTCATTAGAGATTTTTCTTTGTCTATCTTTAAAGCATTTAGCTTGGGGTAACTTCCCAAAGATGATTTCAACGTAGTAAAAGTATATATAGTCAAATATGCCAAAACGACATACCTTATATGGCTAATCATATTGTTGTTAATATGGATATGACACATTTTTCATATTTCAAGTCCGTTTGATCATAGGTCATTTAGCTATGATTATAAAATGTAGTTGGGAAAGAAGAAGAAGAACTCACCTACTGTACTGGAAGAGTCATAACCACTAACGCTGAGTAAGTAATTAGTTCCCTCATTGCCTACGCTGAAGGAACTGTACTTAGCATAGTAATGTTCTCCAGATTTGGAAACAAAGTCTATTCTTAGTTCATATTGAGTTTGGCTCGTTAACGCTGCAAGTTTGTCATTGCCAAGCCATAAACTTCCATAGAGCTCGCCGAAACCATCTTTGTAATCGTCCCAGTATAGGTTAAAGTCGACACTACTATCAACACGGCGTTGAAAAACCTGAAAGTTCAGTAATTAAAAGAAAAAGGACGTAATCATTAATAAAGCTGGTTATCTATCTCGAAAGAACGGTAACTACTTTGCTGCAAGAGTTATCATACATTTTCATAAACTTGGTATTAATTCAGATGCAAAAGTCAAAATATTTCATTGCTTCTCCAACGGTAGAAGTCGAGCTTGTATTTTCATGCATATGATGAAATGAATTTAGGATCGAATTTCGATTTGAAAATCTCTTCCTGCAATGCAGTTTCTTTGCAAATAACCCTGAACAAGACGTGTCAAAAGCGACGTGTCTAGGCAACAACAATTGTACATTATACAAAGAACTCAATTAATCAATCGCTATAGTGATCGTCTATATAGGACGAAATATACATGACTCTCCAATTTGATCGAATATAATCTAGACTTACTTTAAATTATACTTATGCTGAGATAAAAGAAATATTCTTTCCAGAAAAGTTTTCCACGATACAGGAAACAAAAGTCAATCAACTTGATAGACCCTCAACTCCACTATCCCAGTTCCCTTACAATAAGACAGGAACCGCTTTAGACTAAGTTTCAAAGTTAACACACTTTTGGTGAGATTTAATATCTTACAGCGTCCAGATGGACCACTGCATTTCCTTCAATAATCAGTTGTGAACCTGATAAGAAGTACAACAATGACTGCGAAATTTCAATGAATGGAACGTTACCAATATTCAACCTTGAAATAACAAACACTTGAATGGACAATCAGTTACATACCAACCAGCCTCCTCCATCTGTGACATCGCATGTGACCTGAAATGACACATCTTGCCCAGCTGGTTGTATACTTTGGATGCTATTCGATATTTCTTCTCTTAATCCACCACAGTCTGGGGAAGTGGCTTGAGTACACCGGACTCCATCGCCCGTGTACCCTGTGTTACAGTAACATTTTAATATACCTATTCGTTCCTCACAGTTAGCATTGGGACTGCACCGGTATGTATCGTCACAGCTTAACATACCGCTGTTGCAAGAACATCGTTTGGTACAAGAAGGGTTCACATATACTTCACCTTCCTAACGAGATAAAACGGTGAGCGTTTCAAGTTGATACATGATACAAAAATCCTTCAATCTGAATACTCAATGTTTCATGTCAAGGCATAATGAGCAGTGCAATAGGTGACATTCCTTCATAAAATTAGAGAAGCTGCAGGGTAAAGTTTTTACGTTTTTAAAATTTATCATTTTACGCACCATAATAACTGTTTTGTTTCGGCATTTCTCCTCATTGTTAATTAGTTTGATACGTAAACATTTAGGAAATGGTATCTTACCGCTAGGACTACTCCTTGGCCTTTTCCCGCTTCCTCTATGAAGCAACCACAGTCCTCTCTAGGTATACAGTCTTCCCCGTCCATCAAGAACCCATCGGGACAAACGCAAGTGGGTGTACTAGAGCATGATTCGGTGCATGTAGGATCGGCGCATGAACCTTCGCATTTACACCTGATGAGAACCTTGTTGGTGGGACACCACTCGATGCATGGGTCTGGAATAGGAATAACGATTAAGTTACGACATCAAAAAGGAAAGCTTTATGCAAAGTGTACGATGATCTATTATCTCAATTACACATCATGTTCATTAATTTTCATTTGATATTGTATAAAAATGCGAAACATGCTTCACAGCTAAAACGACATATCTAAATAAACAAATGAAATAAATAACAAACCGCTCTCTGCCCTTACTAGATGAACAAAATACATCGATTTATGAAGAAATTAAGTCTGAGCTAAGTGCTTGATAGCAGTGGCCAACAACGTGCTCATGAAAGTAAATTTACATGCTGCAAAATGAATATTAAATATTACTACGAGCTCATTCATCTAAAGATACCTTGGTTAATGGCATGGATGTCAGGTTGGTTCAGGTGGGAAGTATATCGTTAGTAAGCGAAACATTCCCGCTCTGTATCACACCGCAGGTCAAACATATTATCATCATCGAATTATTGAAACATGTGTGAACAGCAAAAATCCCAATATTTTAATTTCTTTGTTTAACGGTTAGCAAACATATTAAATGTCACTTTGGGCGAGAAACGTGTCCAGTTAAGAAATGTATCAGTTTAATAACCCACCTGCTGTTCCGGTATATTCTCCAGTGCTAAACAGTTTGTAATTACTGAAGCTGTCACTGATGCGGAAAGTTTCATACGTCACGAAGAATGAACAACCGGATTCTGTAGTTATATCCATGCGGAGCTGATATTTCCTCTGATTGGTGATGTAGGATATCTTCTCATTGCCGAGCCAAAATTCATGAGAAAGGAAACCAAAACCGTTTTCATATTCGTCCCACGTACGGTTGAAGTTGATTGAACTATCCTTTCGTCTCTGTATGACCTGTTGAAATAATTTAAAACATAAAAATATCAAACTGATTGAATTGCAAGACCGTTAGTTATTACCTGTAAGACAAGTGTGAAACAAAAGAAAGGCAAAACTATACTGAAACATGGAACAAACAACCTGCAGGAAGAGAAGAATGAGATAATATAAACAAATTAAAATCACTTACAAACCAAACCAAATGTATATTGATGCGAATACTATATAAATATTACCAATATATGAGTTGTGTCATCTTCGCCAATTTAGTATTCTTATTGAAGTCAGGAATATGTGGAAAGTATTAAAACGTATTGGAAAACCATGTAGGAATATAAGAATGGTGCAGACTGCTTTTGCGAAAGAGCATGACAGATGATTCGACCAACCTCTTTTTGTAAGACATAAATATTGTGTAAAGCTTGCCTAGCCCAATGTAACATCAAACTATATACTATTACATCATAATAATATGAAAAGTTCTGTAGTATGAGAAATGTATTATTTCAACAAGAATAATTTCAATTGTGGTGACAAATCTTGCAATGTAAATACAATATTCACAGTATAAAATACAACACCTACCGTCCATCCACCATCACCTAGACTGTTGTTACAAGATACTTCAAAAGGTTCAGGATAGCCGTCTGGTTTGATGACGTAAACACCATCGTTTCTAGACGATGGACATTGGCTTAGCACTTCATGGCAGTCTCGTGGATATTCAGCACGTTGGTAGAGGAAAAACGATGACGCTAAAAGGAAAAGGTAGCACAACATAAGCAAAACTTACATCAAGGAAAAGGTTTCATAACTCCGGAGACACTTGTGTGACAACAGAGATCATATAGCCTACCTTTAGTGTTTACTTTGTCTATGTTCGCAACCACTTGCGTCATTTCCTGATCACGTTATAAAAGTTTGGCATGGGCAATTACGAAGATGTGATTTTCAAATCTAGTTACTATTACTTACTGGTCTGTACTATTTCAAACATTTTCAATTTTTTTTTTAAATGAAGTCACTCGTTTATCTTATATCCCTGAAAAATTTGCTAAGTTAAGCATTTGAATAATACATAGCAAATTAAAAACCTCATTTTAAAGACGATCAATATTTTTTTAACGAATTTCGTGTCCTATACATCATTAATTTTCATACACAAAAAAGAACTAAAGTAAACAAATTATCTTTAAAAAAATTAAAAGTCTTTGAAGTTACATAGTGCTTATTATACTCACAAATGTTATGTTATTTTATGATATAGTTGTATCTTAAAGACAGACAATATTACTTTCACTCGTCTTTGGAAATGAGCTTGTGGTTGGGGCAATGGGGAAGGAGAATGGAGAGGGGAGAGGATATACGGGTAAGAAAATGCTACAACGTTGTTAACGTTTTGAAGTTTTTAATATGATAGAAATTAACATGATAGAAATGCTACAATGTTGCTATAACGTTGCTACAACGTTGTTAACGTTATGAAGTTTTTAATATGATAGAAATAAACTTGAAACATTCTTTAGAATTAACATTCCTTAAAAATTAACATTCTTTAGAAATTAACATTCTTTGAAATTAAAATTCTATGACGCTGCATAGTACTTATTATACTGACAATAGTTATTTTAACAACATATGATATCTCTGACGATACTTCCCAAACGATTTAAATATCATATACGTTCATAATTGTTTGGAAATTCTCCAAATGTTATGATATAGTTGTATCTTAATATTATTTTCACTCGTCTTTGGAGATTTGCTGGTGGTTGGGGCAATGTGGAAGGAAAAAGGAGAAGGGAGAGGAGATAATGGTAAAAAGATGTTACAACGTTTTCAAGTTTTTAATAAGATAAAAGCACTCACTTAACGTTTGGTCTCCGAGGTCACCAATACTCCTTTGACGTTCCGGCTAAAATAAGGTCAAAATGATTAATTCAAATGATCGTCCAATAAACAGTGTACAATTATAAAGTAAAATATTTCAACGTTACATATTTCTTCCATTTTCCTATGTAAAGGTAAGTCCTACTTTTTATTTTATTTTCTCATATATCAATAACTATATTTTACATAGCTGCTTGTTATTTAAGGACATGTTGGAGAAAAGTTATTGACTCAGACGTGTTTATGTGATACTAGATAGCTGCCGTTTATTGAAGACAAAAAGAAAAAAAAACAATATAGATACGACAAAGTTTGGTGGCGTTGTTGAGGAGTAAGACAAGACGTATGATTAGCAGTTTTTTTTTTTTTTTACGGGAATTCAGGTGAATATTGAAGATTAAAAGTAATCCGATAAAGATGCCATTTCTCTTTTAACAAAATACAACGATGAACGTTTAGGTTTGAGTTTAGCATTGTCTTGAAAACATATTTTATTTTGTTTTAATAACATTCATTCAGGTTGTTTTTATGCCCATCAATTTCTTCTAGACAATGAACATTTACCATCTGCTCATTAAAGATATAACCTTCTTGATATGACTTTTTTTTTTTTTTTAAGGAGACCTATTGGTTAATAACGATTTGGTTCTAATGTATAATAACATTTGATAGAATTTTTGAAGAAAACATAAATATATGAAAGAACCGTGTGAATCTTCAAAATAACATATTTATATTAGTTTCATCATTAACTTTATAGAAGAAACTCCCTCCAAGAAAATGATACCATTATTTCTTAATTTTAACTAAGTATTTTGTAGAATTGTTAATTTAAACATTGTCCTTTAAATTTTGAAAAAAAAAACGTTGATTGGGCAATGACGACAAATAGAATTGACAGGCATTTATCAATTATCATGTGACTAAAGTAACTGTTCATGACCTTAAGGTTGACTTAAAAATGAGATACAAAATATATATTGTCTTATAACTTATGGTTGAACTGATTAATTTCAAAAGTATGCAACCTGCGTAATGACTTTCTCATAAAATTGTTCACTTTATAATAAAATTAGTCTTTAACTATTTCGATACGTTATCACGGTATTCCAACAATTATTCTAAGTTCAAGTGTTGAAATCATAAGCAATAAGATTTTTTTTCTTCAAAAAAACTACAACGGTACATTATCATGATTGTCTAATAAAGTTAATCAAAAAGAATTTTGGTGACAGAATCAACCATTAACTGCATTCCCAGAGACAGAATGGAGTATTGTTTTAGAGAGATTGTTTCTTTAACCAAATGCGTGACACTCAAAGAAAAAGGCTCTTCCATATCCACTGGGTGTTTAAGATTTCAAGAAGGCAAATGTTGTCAAAGCTGAATATTCTCAGATACCTATTTAAATTTCACCGACTGAATCTTCGATATCTCCAAATGACGGACAGAAAATGTACTACTGTTTTTTTTTCCTCGTTAGTAAATGTTAGCAAACTAAATCTGCGTAATCAAGATTTCTCCTTTTGTTGAATTGTTTGTAACATTTTCATGAGGCGAAATAGCCGACTTTAAATATATTAACATCAACATATTAAAACAACCTGTCAGAAGCAGTGTCAAAAGTTGTTCCCAATAATTAGCAGTGTTCTATGCAAAAGTTTAGACCTTTATAAGTAAATTAAGAGTATGGGTCGGATAGGGATTTTCAGGATAAAATAAATTTATTGATTAAAACCCCTTACTCAAAACTGATGAAGAACCTATCGTCATTTGCTTGAATTTTTATTTGAAGAAGATATTAATCTAAATGCCAAAAATACAACGTAAGCATTTGGTGAGATAACGATGTTTGTTGTGTAAAAAATGTCCTCGAATAGTATTTATTAATTAACTCTCCCATTGCCATCATATATAGACATTTAAACAAAGTAAGCTTCTGAAAGGTAAAGTAAAAATTTAGGCTATATGAATGTTACATTTTTATTTTATGTGGATAAGGGAAATTTAGTTATTAAATGATAGATATATCAACGTTATATTTAAACTGAAGAAGCCATTAAGTATAAAGTGTCGGTTTACCCGTGTAAATGTTAAATAATCAGTAAAGAATTAGAAAAACATGTAGGGGTAGTAAAAGGGTTAAATTATCGATTGGAGCATTCTAGACATACTTTAGTGAAGTGGACACTGCTTTAACGTTTTAAACCTCTTCAATTCATTTTTCTGTGGTAGATTAGCCTATGTAAAAGCAAAGATTTTCTGTTCATGGTGTTATATGTATATTATTTTAATATTTAATTTGTGTTTCTATTTCCTCCATGTTTGTCAACATATAACGTTTCTATTAGAACGAAAAGGCACAATTATTCAAATATATTAAGTATAAATCGCGGCTAACAAAGATACTCCGCATTTTTTGGTTTTCAACGATAATGTATTTTTCTGTTTACAATGTGTCTATATTTCGCAGATTAAATTTATATGAATTGATGATATGTACTTCAATTGAAAGAATCCGTCTAATAGTTTTTGGAACAGAGTCATTTTTATAGGAATTAAGGGAGTAATGTAAAATGTACCCGTTTGGTAAATGTGTTCTATACTAATGTTTGATTAAGTAATAGAAAATTAAAAACGCGAAACCATAAATTAACAACCAGTAGTTGTGACTAAATCGTATTCGACTTCACTTACTGTTAGTTAGCATTTTTGAAGTAATATTGTTATCTGGTATGATAGATCAAGGGAAAGTAAATTACCAAAGGAGAGTGTAACAAGGTTTAACATTGAAGATCGAAAATAATCAATTGAGTTCTGCTTAAACATCGAAATGGTAACTTTACAGATGTTACACCTGAAATATAAAAGTAAAAGAAAAACTTACCCCTTCTTGAGAAGACACGCTGCTGGAAATAAAAATGATGAGTAACAGAGAGGTTAAACCTCCACGATGTTTTCTAAACAAGTACAACATTGTACAAAGTTACCTGTTGCAGTCTGAAGTTGGAATGAATTTCGAATCCATACTGCAACAATTTAGCTAGATACGAAATTATCCGGAATCGTACAGTGTTGCTAGGGAACCATTTTCATACTCCTTCGTCTAGACATATTATTATTATATTAGTATTCCTGTCAAGGGCAGTCGGTGTGGCTCACGTGGTTTATGTTCAGATTTCATGGCACCATTACAGTACGGTACAAGTTAGTACCTTAAAAGGTATTGAAATGGTGCAAGACCATACGTCATATTTAAATTTCATTTCTTGGCATCGTTAAGCTAAACAATATGACATATAATGACAAATAAATAAGTAAAATAGTATCGCAGAGTTGTCAGTATTGCTGTGGTATACACAACCATATTCCCGATCGAATTGGTTTTAACAAAGCCAACAATACTTCTAGGAGGAGTGGGAGCAAGTGCCCCCCCCCCCTCCCATTACTCCTTGTAATCCCGCCAATACAGTGGAACGAGTAAACTAGCCACGGGAAACTTACAATCAAGTTTACATTAACAAATGTCAGAGTTGAATTCATTAGATATCTTTTCTTTACTCGAAATCCATATTTGATTATTATATATGTGACATATTTAAACTTAAATCAATAGCTAGACTCTCGGTAATAATTCCGCCATCGAACATTTCTTAACTTGATATTTCCCTCCTACTTGAAAAAGGCACACATTGTATGATACGTTGTTGCCATTGTATTTGTTGTCTTTCAGAAGAAGGACCTTAGTGATTTGTAGTTACCAGTACTATCAAAATAACCTAATTTATTGACGCACTAAATAGTTCACTGAACGTTTCTACACTGACTGTTCATTTCTTTATATATACGTATTTTACTTGTTTCACTTGCCAACTCTGTAAGAATATTTTGTTGTGAAACATTTCGGGCTTGGAAATTCATTTGTTTCCTACTGTCCTAATAGGAAATGAGTGTTACACGCGCAGCATAAAATCGCCTTTTCCTTGTTGTTGTGATTTCCCAGGTACGTGTTTATAAGGTGCCTAGAGGAATAAAGACCTAACAGATAAACCTTGTGCATAACAGAAACAAAATAGGAAGCAAAAAAAAAGGATCGATAGCTGCGATGAATCTCTATTCTCAGTCTGTTTTGATAAAAAAAAATGTCTTAAATTTTAATAAAAAGTCTTCCTATCAACATGTCACGTTGATAAACTTAATCCGCAAAATTCACATTGTATCTTACTTAAGTTAACACTGTATATAAAGGGTAGCTTTCTTGCATCCATGTTGTTGAACTGAATGTTCATACTACTTGTTGATAAAATCCATTCAATAAAATATTGTCTTTCCTTATCAAAAAAAAAATAATAATAATAACCTGTAGCGTTTGTATCATGCAACGATTAATGAGTTTACATCATATCAATACAACATATTTTGGGATTCTATTACAGACGATGATAACGACTGTGGTTTACATTACAAGGAAATTAAACTACGACCAAAAATGTAGGGACCAAAAACGACGACAGTTTTTTCCAATGCGTTCGTAAACGCGCTTCGTATGAAGTTATTATTTAAATGCTAGTTGTTAGCATATATAATATGAAATAAACTCGATGCATTTTAGAAGAATAGAAGTAAGTTTTCTAGGTGTTGCAGAAACAATTCTTACCTTGATTTCTTTTATACAAAACGCGCTACGTGAAGGACCTCTTCCATTTTGGTAGTCTAATGTAGTACACTATTATGGAAACGAACGAATTTTACGACAATTTAACATTTGCTTTTTATTGTTTGAAACATTAATGTAAAACGTGAAAGCCAGATTGATCGTTTACTATAACACGAGACAAATACATATATAATTCGACGGCAGACGTGGCGTTTTTCGCACGTACCATACCAATCCCTGGAATGCCAGAATTTACATATTCGTAATGCCCTGCTTTCCAGAATATATCAATTCGTGATATCCTGCTCCAAGTGGCGTCACCAGACTTTTCAGTCTGAAGGGGGGGGGGGGGGCACCAGCATTTGATGGGGGGGCAATTAGGTGGATACGGATCGCATACGGAGAATGGGCTGGATGCAAAATGGTGCCACATTTGATGCTAAATTTGATCTGAAGATATCTCCAGAAATTGCTATTTTTGAGGTATGATTTTAACAACTCGCAGAATTTTGCAGAGGATATGAGCCACATGCTGTCGATATTATGCCTAACCCTATCAATAGAACCTACATTTGTTGAATTAATGTGTGCATGAATCCCGACTCCTTTCTTGTCCTTCTCGTTTTCTCTCATTATCTATTAAGATGTAATAGGATCCAGCATCGTTATTGGCTCCTATCAGGGATCTCACCATGCAATCCAAAGTTTGATCACACATCGAGTATGACTCAGTATCAGGTGTGAACATTCGCCATTTGTACCTACAAGCATCTGATCTGAAATGACCTCTGCACCCCCTACACAACAGGGTTAATATATGGGTCCACAAATATAGGCAAGTATGGTGCCAGGGGAGCTTATTGTTTTGAACGATGAGTCATGTAGCACGCGGACGTGTATAACCGCTGGTATGGCGTGAGCACTGACACATTCAATGTGAATATCGACACCTGTTGTGATGGCGCGGGTTACGACTTCGATACCCGACGGTCAAGGAGAAACTTTTTTCATTTCTTCGCAGCTCATTTGAAGAAAATACGATATACTTTGCTTCTTTGTCCTTATGAAAAACCAACTCAGATGATGAGAGTTGAATATAACAAAATATATATTTATTTTTTACCAACCAAAATCTCAAATGGGGGACTAGGTTTTCCAGGGGGCACGTGCCCCCCCCCACCCTCCCCCCCCCGCTTTTCCAAATATACTATTGTAGTCCAGTCCATCTTCCCGACAGGTAATGTCACAAGCGTCCAGGTGCCATGCATGTAGCAGTAATGTCTGTGTTAAGCTTTGGCTATGATAATATAAAGAAATATATAAATGAAATAAAGCTTCTCCGTTACCTCAAAGACAACGGAAATTGCACCCAATCTGTTACTCGGCTTACCAAAAGACATAACTCCCTTCTGTCATCCCTGAATATTGTGCTATATATCTGTATTATGTATTTTAGTCCCTTGTAGTTTCTGTTACTTTGTCATTCAGCCCCTGGAAAAGATCCTGCTAGGATCGAAACGTGAGGTCTTACTTTAACACATTCTCTTATACGGGCTATTTAGTGGATACTCATGAGTTTGCTAACAGTTTTTGTTTTATTATGATACCTGTATGTTGTGAGAATGGCTTATCGGTATGAGATTGGTGTCAAGGGGTCTTCCACTGAGAATGGGATTAATTATCATCGAGAAGCATCTCAAAATATTCTTTCATGGCTCGAATGGGCTTTCGTACTACGGGGTTCACCAGCTAAAGATACGCTTGGTTTACGGGCTCGGGGGGTGGGGGTGGGGACTTGAGCGTAATCTCGTTTAGTTCGGTTAGTAACCTGGGTCAGGTATCTGTGCCGGTGTAATCCCGAAGGTAATTGCCGGGGGTTGGGGGGTAATTGTCCTCGGGGTAATTGTCCTCGGGGTGTATGACCGGGGGGTAATTGTCTGGGGATACTTATCCTCGGAGGTATTCGTCTTCGGGTTTTTTTGTTAGGGGGTGTGATTGCCAGGGGATACTTGTCCCGGGGGTAAGAGTCCGGGGGTTTATGTCAGAGGGGGTATTTATCCGGGGGTAGTTGTCCGGCAACCCTGATTTTAAGTGTTTAAACTGACTAAATTCCAGTTGTAAATCTACTGCATTTAAAGAAAATGTGTCTAATGGTTATGTTCGTGTGCACAGCTTGCTTCAAGATTTATCTCCCGAAAAAATTTTATCAATCTCGTTCTGTGTTCACTTGCAATGCGTCTTATGGTTTAAAAATACAGTAAAGAAACAAATTCACATATGTTAAAACCGCATAGTAGGTATCGGCTACACGAGTCATCCAAAGACATTTACCAAATGTAATATTTTCTGTTTTAGAATCATAACTCAAAAAAATGAGGCTTCAAGATGTTAGTCTGCCAATAATACAAAGAGGGTTTACCATATAGTAGGGAAAATAACCGTCAATTACAACGAAATCATGGTGTCAACTTAAATGGCGATGATATGTTTTGGTAATTTCTTTTCTATATCAGAGGCCCTGTAAAACACGTGGATGAATTTATCAGCATATTCACACACTCAGGCACAAACCTCATCAAAGTAAAAAGCATTCTTTGGGTAACTGTTTGTTAGCTAAAAGATAGCACATTTATATGAGTCAATAAATGGTTGTTGGTGTTAATCATTTGCCAGAAAGTATGATGAAGTTATATAAAGAAAAAGACAACAAATCATAATTTATTTCTTTATTTGTTCACGCTTATTTATTTTAACAGATTCTTCTTATGCCAAATTGGTTGTTATTCAGTATTGTCCAGTCTTTACCTCACTAATTTATCGTTATAAAATCGTTATCTACAGTGATTCACAAGTGGCCAACAGGCAACCTTTCCCAATGAAATCGAACATTTATCTAAATTTTAAAATATAGTCAGAGTACTACTACAATTTCCTCCTTGTTATATTACTCTTCAAACGTTTCTGTAAATACAAAACCTCGGTAGCTCTTCTTTTTTTTTCTTGATAATTTATTGTTATCTGGAATACTCTGGCCAGCGAGGTTCATCGAAAGTAATGCATCGAACGTATCGAATATTTGAGGATTTTGAATCTTTACAGTAGGGTAGACTTTAAGTACTAAATTATTTGCATTTGGAAATCACTGTTGAATTAGTTATTAACAGAATAAGTGAGGACGGTTTTTGAACGAAAAACATCCACCAAATGTATTTTGTACGTCTTGTTCGCTTGGTTTCTTCAACACTTCATCAGGTTCGAGGCCGTATTTTCATTTCTGTTGACCTTATGTTGTAATGACCGCCAGGGAAATTATACCAATAAATGGTATACGATCCAGTGTACGGTGGATTGAGGTCACAATAATAATAATAACCGTACCACCATGCGCTACTATAATAATCGGCAATATTATAATAATAAGAATAAGAATCATCGTCGTTGTCCTCATCTCGTGTAGAGAATTCTTCACCGTTGTGATAACGCATAGCGTCGTAACCTAAGTAAGAAGAAAACAAGAGTGTTTCAAATCACTAAAAGTTATAGAACGAAATGAGGGCGATACATATTACAATGCTGATAGTATTATAAAATATTGACTGGTCAGTTTATGGAGCTATTAACTATTAAAATCTGACAGGTTTGCTATTCATATTATCTTTCTATATTTTGTTGTAACCACGAGCTGCACTCTGTATGAGATATTGTGTGATGTTGTGACAGGTCTAATCATGTCATCGCGCATACATCTCAGCCTTTTGTATACGTAGTGGTCAATAGAGAAGATATGGTGTGTGTACATATTGCCTGTTATGTTGCTCCAATATTTGTTATAGTACTAATAATTTGTAGGAAAAAAACACACACCTTTGTGTGATAATGTGATCGTGTGTTCGGGATAGCTATCGGCATGAGCCACTTAGTGTGCTTACATGAGACAGTTAGTTGAATACGTGCTTGTATTTCGTTCATTATATGAAAGTAAATGAAATTAACTTTTTATATTATAGTTGTTTTGCATAACGATGACGGTATGACATTAAGTCGGTTTATTTACTTCGTTATTTTTAGTAATAACACTCTGAATATTTCAAATATTAATAATCTCTCTTTCTTGATAAATCATGATGCTATATTTCACCATTGTGAATCCAAAGTGATAATATTTTGAAATATGATATTGCTAGACTATCGGTTTATTGTTTTCTTTCTGAAAATTTGAAACCTAAATTAAAATGACAGGTTGCAGCCGTTACCAAATCAAATTACAATATTCCCCCATCACATAACGTAAATTTCATATCAACATTTTGTTATACATTTGTTTTTGGAGAGGGGGGGGGGGGTAGAGGCTGCACTACATAAACTTTTTGATAAATCTGATAGCATCATTTTACAACATTACACCTAAATGGCCATATCCATTTAACATTTGTGATTATGGAGCTCCATGTATTTTACTTCACACTTAAAGCTGGTATTCCATGTCATATACACTGGGCGTTACGGCATGCTAAAACCATATTACATGTGTCCAGCCTGGTCGATTATATGCGGTGAGAAGCTACGACGAACAGTGACATTTAAAATAAATATGTACGAGGTTTATCCATCATTCGCCCGCTGTTACGTGCAATGAAATATAAATAAGGTAACCTAGTTTAATTTACAGCACATATAGCTGCTACCGTACGTATGATATTAGCTTCGTCTTAATGTAAAGTTAATAGTGGATTCTCATTAGAGTTTTTGTTTATCTGTCTATCTATAAAGCATCTAGCCTGTGGTAACTTCCTAGATGATTTAAACGTAGTTAAAGTCTATAGTCGAATATGCCAAACCTACAGACTTTAAATGGCTAACCACATTGTTATTAATATATATATAGCGATTCCACATTTTTCATAACCATTGAAAGAAGTCCGTCAATAATAGGTCATTTGGCTATTATTTTATTGACTACCTTACAAATCAGATTATAAAATGTAGTTGGGAAAGAAGAAGAACAACTCACCTACTGTACTGGAAGAGTCATAACCACTGACGCTGAGTAGGTAATTAGTTCCCTCATTGCCTACACTAAAGGAACTGTACTTTGCATAGTAATGTTCTCCAGATTTGGAAACAAAGTCTATTCTTAGCTCATATTGTGTTTGGCTCATCAACGCTGCAAGTTTGTCATTTCCAAGCCAGAAATTTCCATCGATATCGCCGAAACCATTTTTGTAATCGTCCCAGTATAGGTAAAAGTCGACACTACTATCAACACGGCGTTGAAAAACCTGTCAGTTCAGTAATTAAAAGAAGAAGGACTTAATCAATAAAAAAGCTGGTTATCGATCTTGAATGAACGGTAACTATTTTGCTGCAAGGGTTATCATACATGTTCATCAACTTGATATGAATGCAGATGCAAAAGTCAAAAATATTTCATTGCTTCTCCAACGGTAGAAGTCGAGCTTGTATTTTCATGCATATGATGAAATGAATTTAGGATCAAATTTCGATTTGCATATCTCTTCATGCAAAGCAGTTTCTTTTTAAATAACCACGAACAAGACATGTCTAGGCAACTGCAATTGTACATTAGTAAATATAACGTCATTAATCATTCGCTATAATTATCGTCAATATAGGGCGAAATATACATGACTCTCTCTTAGTTGATCAAATATAATCTAGACCTACTTTAAATAATACTTATGCTAAAATATAGAAATATTCGTACCGGAAATGTTTCCATGATACATGAAACACAAATCAATCAAATTGATAGACCCTCAACTCCACTATCCTAGTGCCATTACATTAAGACAGGAACCGCTTTAGACTAAGTTTCAAAGTTAACAAACTTTTTGGTGAGATTTAATATCTTACAGCGTCCAGATGGACCACTGCATTTCCTTTTATAATCAGTTGTGAACCTGATAAGAAGTACAACAATGACGACGAAATTTAAATGAATGGAACGTTACCAATATTGAACCTTGAAATAACAAACACATGAATGGACAATCAGTTACATACCAACCAGCCTCCTCCATCTGTGACATCGCACGTGACCTGAAATGGCACATCTTGCCCAGCTGGTTGTATACTTTGGATGCTATTCGATATTTCTCCTCTTAATCCACCACAGTCTGGGGAAGTGGCTTGAATACACCGGACTCCGTCGCCCGTGTACCCTGTGTTACAGTAACACTTTAATATACCTCGTCGTTCCTCACAGTTAGCATTGGGACTGCAACGGTATGTATCGTCACAGCTTAACAGACCGCTGTTGCAAGAACATCGCTTGGTACAAGAAGGGTTCACATATACTTCACCTTCCTAACGAGATAAAACGGTGAGCATTTCAAGTAGATACATGATACAAAAAATCCTTCTATGGGAATACTCAATGTTTCATGTCAAGGCATAATAAACAGAGCAATAGGTGGCATTCCTTCATAAACTTAGAGCAGCTGCAGGGTAAATGTTTTACGTTTTTAAAATTTATCATTTCACGCACTATAATAACTGTTTTGTTCCGGCATTTCTTCTCATTGTAAATTAGTTTGATACGTAAACATTTAGGAAATGGTATCTTACCGCTAGGACTACTCCTTGGCCTTTCTCCGCTTCCTCTATGAAGCAACCACAGTCCTCTCTAGGTATACAGTCTTCCCCGTCCATCAAGAACCCATCGGGACAAACGCAAGTGGGTGTAGTAGAGCATGATTCGGTGCATGTAGGATCGGCGCATGAACCTTCGCATTTACACCTGTTGAGAACCTTGTTGGTGGGACACCACACGATGCATGGGTCTGGAATAGGAAGAACGATTAAGTTACGACATCGAAAAGGAAAGCTTTATGCAAAGTGTACGATGGTCTATTATCTCAATAACACATCATGTTCATTAATTTTCATTTGATATTGTATAAAAATGCGAAACATGCTTCACAGCTAAAATGATATATCTAAATAAACCAATGAAATAAATAGCAAACTGCTCTCTGCCCTTACTAGATGAACAAAATACATCTATTTGTGAAGAAACTAAGTCTGAGCTAATTGCTTGATAGCAGTGGCCAACAACGTGCTCATGAAAGTAAATTTACATGCTGCAAAATGAATATTAAATATTACTACGAGCTCATTCATCTAAAGATACCTTGGTTAATGGCATGGATGTCAGGTTGGTTCAGGTGGAAAGTATATCGTTAGTAAGCGAAACATTCCCGCTCTGTATCACACCGCAGGTCAAACATATTAATATCATCGATTTATTGAAACATGTGTGAACAGCCAAAATCGCAATATTTTAATTTCACTGTTTAACGGTTAGCAAACATATTAAATGTCACTTCGGGCAAGAAACGTGTCCAGTTAAGAAGTGTATCAGTTTAAAAACCCACCTGTTGTTCCGGTATACTCTCCGGTGCTAACCAGTTTGTAATGACTGAAGCTGTCACTGATGCGGAAAGTTTCATACGTCACGAAGAATGAACAACCGGATTCTGTAGTTATATCCATGCGTAGCTGATATTTCCTCTGATTGGTGATGTAGGATATCTTCTCATTGCCGAGCCAAAATTCATGAGAAAGGAAACCAAAACCGTTTTCATATTCGTCCCACGTACGATTGAAGTTGATTGAACTATCCTCTCGTCTTTGTATGACCTGTTGAAATAACTTGAGACTTACAAATATCAAACTGATTGCATTGCAAGATCGTTAGTTATTACCTGTAAGACAAGTGTGAAACAAAAGAAAGGCAAAACTATACTGAAACATGGAACAAACAACCTGCAGGAAGAGAAGAATGCGATATTAAAAAACAAATTAAAATCACTTACAAACCACACAAAATGTATATTGATGCGAATACTATATAAATATTACCAATATATGAGTTGTGTCATCTTCGCCAATTTAGTATTCTTATTGAAGTCAGGAATATGTGGAAAGTATTAAAACGTATTGGAAAACCATGTAGGAATATAAGAATGGTGCAGACTGCTTTTGCGAAAGAGCATGACAGATGATTCGACCAACCTCTTTTTGTAAGACATAAATATTGTGTAAAGCTTGCCTAGCCCAATGTAACATCAAACTATATACTATTACATCATAATAATATGAAAAGTTCTGTAGTATGAGAAATGTATTATTTCAACCAGAATAATTTCAATTGTGGTGACAAATCTTGCAATGTAAATACAATATTCACAGTATAAAATACAACACCTACCGTCCATCCACCATCACCTAGACTGTTGTTACAAGATACTTCAAAAGGTTCAGGATAGCCGTCTGGTTTGATGACGTAAACACCATCGTTTCTAGACGATGGACATTGGCTTAGCACTTCATGGCAGTCTCGTGGATATTCAGCACGTTGGTAGAGGAAAAACGATGACGCTAAAAGGAAAAAGTAACACAACATAACCATAACTTACATCAAGCTAAGAGGTTTCATAACTCCGGAGACACTTGTTTGACAACAGAGATCATATAGCCTACCTTTAGTGTTTACTTTGTCAATGTTCACAACCACTTGCGTCATTTCCTGATCACGTTATAAAAGTTTGGCATGGGCAATTACGAAGATGTGATTTTAAAATCTAGTTACTATTACTTACTGGTCTGTACTATTTCAAACATTTTCCATTTTTTTTTTAAATGAAGTCACTCGTTTTATCTTATATCCCTGAAAAATTTGGTAAGTTAAGCATTTGAATAATACATAGCAAATTAAAAACCTCATTTTAAAGACGATCAATATTTTTTTAACGAAATTCGTTTCCTATACATCATAATTTTCATACACAAAAAGGTACTAAAGTAAACAAATTATCTTTAAAAAAATTAAAAGTCTTTGAAGTTATATAGTGCTTATTATACTTACAATTGATATGTTAACAACATATGATATCTTTGAAGATACTTCCCAAACGATTTGTATATCATATACGTTTATAATTGTTTGGAAATTCTCCAAATGTTATTATACAGTTTTATCTTAAAGACAAACAATATTACTTTTACTCGTCTTTGGAAATTAGCTTGTGGTTGGGGCAATGGGGAAGGAGAATGGAGAGGGGAGAGGATATACGGGTAAGAAAATGCTACAACGTTGTTAACGTTTTGAAGATTTTAATATGATAGAAATTAACATGATAGAAATGCTACAATGTTGCTATAACGTTGCTTCAACGTTGTTAACGTTATGAAGTTTTTAATATGATAGAAGTTAACATAAAACATTTTTAGAATTAACATTCTTTAGAAATTAACATTCTTTGAAATTAAAAGTCTTTGAAGTTACATAGTGCTTATTATACTCACAAATGTTATGTTAACAAAATATGATATCTTTGTGGATACTTCCCAAACGATTTGTATATCATATACGTTCATAATTGTTTGGAAATTCTCCAAATGTTATTATATAGTTTTATCTTAAAGAAAAACAATATTATTTTCACTCGTCTTTGGAGGTTAGCTTGTGGTTGGGGTAAAGGGGAAGGAGAGGGGAGAAGGGAGAAGAGAGAGCAGATAAGGTTAAGAAAATGCTATAACGTTGTTAACGTTTGGAAGTTTTTAATGTGATAGAAACACTTACTTAACGTTTGGTCTCCGTAGTCACTAATGCTCCTTTGACGTTCCGGCTAAAATAAGGTCAAAAATATTTATTAACAATGATCGTCCAATAAGGACAAGGTACAATTATATAGTAAAATATGTCAACGTTACATTTTTCTTATTTTCCATTGTCCTATGTTTAGGTTAGTCCAACTTTTTATTTTATTTTCTCATCTATCAATTGCAACATTTCAAATAGCTGCTTGTTATTTTTGGACAAGTTAGAGAAGAGTTATTGACGCAGTCATGTATCTGTATTAGTAGATAGCTGCCGTTTATTGAAAACAAAAAGAAAAACAACATAGACACGACAAAGTTTGGTTGAGTTGTAGAGGAGTATGACAATAAATATGATAAGCAGTTTTAATAATTACGTGAATACAGGTGAATATTGAAGATTAAAAGTAATCCGATAAAGATGTCACTTTTCTCAGTACAAAACACAAACGATGAAAGTTAAGGTTTGAGTTTAGCATTGTCTTTTAATATCCCATATATTCAGAGTGTTTTTATGCCCATCAATTTGTTCTAAACAATGAACATTTACTATATGCCCATTAGGTATCACGTTCTTGATATTACTTTTATAGTTTAAAACATTTTTTTTTTAAGGAGACCTATTGGTTAATAATGATTTGGTTCTAATGTATAGTAACGTTCGATAGAATTTTTGTAGAAAACATAATTATATAAAAGAACCGTTAGAATCTTCATAATAACATATTTTTCTTGTAAATTGTTTAATTTAACTAATTCACATGAAACATGTTCATAAAAATACTTTGCAAATTTCACATCTGCATTATGTATTCGCGAATTTGAATTAAATTGAAATTGTTCTTTGTACTGGCAATGAAAAAATATATAACCTTTACACACATTAAATGATCGGAATTATTAATAGAGCAAATTCTTTTTTGATATCATGCAGCTGTTTGGGATAAATCTGACAAAGATGAAAATTTGTGGCGACAATGAACTAACAACGACATCAGCGATTAAATCAATTGACAATTCTTACAACAGCAACGTTTGGATGAGTAAAGTTAGTATATCTTTTGATTTTCTTTATTGCCATTGTACATTTACATTAATTTTAGTATACAACCTAAATAAATTATACTAGTTAAGTAGTTAATTAAGTCGACAGCGTATTTAATGTAACGGAATTAGAACAATTTTCTTTAATCGACTATGCATCTTTAGAGCTTACGAAACATTATATGAAAAGGTAGATTAAACATGTTTGACAGCCACCGAGAACGCGTTTTGATATTGCAAAGAACAAAATGTACACAATACGCTAATCGTTTGACGTTTATTGCAGCGGTTTGTTAACCTTTAGTTTTCATCGTTAACTTTAGAGAAGAAACTACCTCTAAGAAAATGTTATCATTATTTCGTTATTTTACTAAGTATTTTGTAGAATTGTTAACTTAGACATTGTCCTTTAAATTTTGAAAAACGTTGTCTGGGCATAGACGAAAAAATCAAATTGACAGGCATTTATCAATTATCATGTAATTAAAGTAACTGTTCATGACCTTAAGGTTTACTTAATAATGAGATAACAAAATGTATTGTCTTATAACTTAGAGTTGACTTGAAAAAAGCAAGCATCCTGCGTAATGACTTTTTCAATAAAATTGTTCACACAATAATTTAAAAAAATCATTAACTACTTCGATACGTTATCATAATATTTCGACAAGTTTTCTAAGTTCAAGAGTTGGCATCCTGAGCATTGACTTTTTGCAAAAGACTACAACGGTACATTATCATGATTTTCTAATAAAGTAAATCAAGAAGAATTTGGGTGACAGAATATTAAACTGCGTTCCCAGAGACAGAAAGGACTATTGTTTTAGAAAGATTGTGTGTTTTACCAAATAAGTGAAACTCAAAGAAAATGGCTCTTTCATATCCACTGGGTGTTTATATGATAAAGTTAAAGTTTTCAAGAAGGCATATGTTCGTCAAAGCTGAATATTCTCAGATATCTATTCAAAATCGCACCGCCTAAATCTTCGATATCTCCAAATGACGGACAGAAAAAGTACTGTTGTGTTTTTGTTTTGTTTTTGACTCGTTAGTAAATGTTAACAAACCAAATCTGCGTTGTCAAGATTTCTCTTTTGTTGAATATTTTGTAACATTTTCATGATGCGAAATAGCGGAATTTAAATATATGTACATCAACATATTAAAACAACGTGTCAGAAGTAGAGTCAAATGTTGTTTCCTATAATTAGCAGGCGTCTACGAAAAGTCTAGACTTTTCGAAGTAAATTCAGTTTATGAGTCGGATCGGGATTTTCAAGATTAAATACATTTATTGATTAAAGCACTTAATCATAACTAATCTAAGTGTAAATATTACAACGTGAGCATTTGGTAAGATAAAATGTTTGTTGTGTAAAAAATGTCGTTGAATAGTTATTATTCAGTAACTCTCCCATTGCCATCAAATACAGACATTTAAACAAAAGAAAGGAAAAATAAAAATCTTAGGCTATATGAATATAACATTTTTGTTTTATGTGGATAAGGGAAATTTAGTTATTAAATGATATATAGATCAACATTAGATTTCGATTGACGTAGCCGTAAAGTAGAAAGTCTCGGTTTAGCTGTGTAAATGTTAATTAATCAGGTAAGAAGTAAAAAAATAGGGTAGGGGTATTAACGGGTTAGATTATCGGTTGGAGCATTACAGACATACTTTAGTAAGACAAGTAGACACATAGGTCATTGCTTTAACGTTCTAAACCTCTTCAATTCATTTTGCTGTGGTAGATTAGCCTATATAAAATCAACGATTTTCTATATATGGTATTGATAGGTATATTATTTTAATATTGAATTTTTCTTTCTATTTCCTCCGTGTCTGTCAAAATATAACGTTTTTATAACAACGCCACAAAAAAAAGCGCAATAATTCAAGTATATTAAGTACAAATCGCGGCTAACTAAGATACTCCGCTTTTTTTTTGTTTTCAACGACAATGTATTTTACTGTTCACAGTGTGTCTATATTTCGCACATTAAATTTATATGAATAAATGATATGTACTTCAATTGAACGAATCCGTCTGATGGTTTCTTGAACAGAGTCATTATTATAGAAATTAAGGGAATCATGTAAAATATACCCTTTGGTAAATGTATTCTATACTACTATTTATAGTAATAGAAGACTCAAAACGCGAAACGATAAATTTACAACCAGTACGTGTGACTTAATCGAATTCGACTTCTTTTTTACTGTAAGTTAGCATTTTTGAAGTAATATTTTTAACTCTTAGATAGATCAACTGAAAGTAAATCGCTAACAGAGAGTGTAACAAGGTTTAACATCGCAGATCGAAAACAATCAATTGAGTTCTGCTTGAACATCGAAACGGTACAGATGTTACAAATGAAATGTAAAAGTAAAGGAAAAAAACTTACCTCTCGTTGAGAAGACACGCTGCTGGAAATAAAAATGATGAGAAAAAGAGAGGTTAAACCCCCACGATGTCTTTTAAACAAGGACAACATGATAACAAGTTACCTCTCGCTGTTTAAGGCTGGAATGAATTTCTAATCCATACTGCAACAATTGAGCTACATACGAAATTATCCGGAATTGTACAGTGTTGCTAGGGAACCGTTCTCATACTCACTCGTCTAGACATATTATTCGTCTAGACATATTATATATTATATAAGTACTCCTGTCAAGGACATTCGGTGTGGCTCACGTGGTTTATGTTCAGATTTCATGGCACCATTACAGTACGGTACAAGTTACTACCTTAAAAGGTATTGAAATGATGCAAGAGCATACGTCATATTTAATTTTCATTTCTTGGCATCGTTAAACTACAGAAATAAAGCAATTATAAAAACCTAAGAAGTGGCATGACAATTTAGCAATATAATTTGGAGCATTTACTAATTGTTGTTATATTATAGACGAAGAACTGATGACCTAAAATGCAGTAGGGCATCTGTGGGATTTGAGGTCTGAAAGTGAGGGACAAACCTGCGGGAGGGGTCTAAGGGGAGGCGGTGAATTTGATAAGTCATAAATATGTTATATGTTACATCCCATTACTAGTTGTGTATTTGAAAACGCAATCATGCTATCTGCATAAATGTGTTGCCAGATTCATTTAGCAATATAAAAAGTAACAATTGGTCAATGTTACCTGTGGAGTTGACTAATCAACAAGTGACCAAGACAAAGTGAGAGAGCTGTATGAGTCATCGATAGCAGCAGTTCTGGAGGAAGGCTCACTTGTGTGGAATGATGCATAGAACCAAATGCCACAGTGACCAGGGGGGGGGGGGAAGAAGCTTCCAAAAAGTGGGGGCACAACATCAGAAGGGCAATTTCTCATTCCACAACCACTACTCGTCATGCTATAATCCGATACACACCTGCCATATCACTTACATATATATGATGTGTTAGTATGCTATCAATACTATTATGGTGCACGTGAGTAATTCAAATAAAATATCAAAATTAACAAAGGCTCAAGATATCCAAAGACAGTTCTTCATCAAAGGGGACATTTTAAATGTCAGTAGGGCACATTTGCTATTTTGGGAAAACGAGCCCCCAGTGCCCCCCCCCCCGACTCCTACCCCTGTCACAGTCACATTGGTAGTAGTAGTAGTATACTAGTACCAGTGCGTTTCGGATCGAAATAATAATCGTCACAATGGATCCATCTTTCTTATAGCCTGTGTAGTGACATATAAAGCAGTATAAAAGTATGGTAGACTTGTCAGTGTTGCTGTGGTATACCGATCGAATCCGATAAAAACAAAACACAAGGTATGGGGAAATGGTGGGGAAGGGGGTAGGGGCAATTTCCCCCTTGCCCCCTGTTATCCCGTCACTGCAGTATGATGAGGTAATAAACTAGCGAAATGAAATTAACTTTTTCTTGAATTCAATAGATCTCTTTCGTTGATTCGACATCCATACTCGTTTATTATGGTAAAGGTATCATATTTTAACTAAAATAAATCATTTTAGGGATCCTAATTCCCCCATCGAAAGCTACATATTTTCTTCTATTGTAAACAGGCACACCTGTTTTTATACATTCTTGTTAATTCTACGGTACTTATTTGTAGTTGCCAATACTATAAAAATTTGCAATTTTGCAAACATAACTTATTAAAGCCTTAATGTTTACACTTCATGGCTTTCTCACTGTGGGTTTCCTGTTTTTGTTTTTTCTTTATTAATATGTTTTATTGCCAACTAGGTCACACCGCTACGAAGAGTCTGAGGGATATTCAATAGTTTTCTTTAAATGTAATGTGTTACACGCACAGGATAAAGAGTATTTCCTCGTTCCTAAGATTACCCAGGTAAGTGTTTTATAAGGTGCCAGGTTAAGAAGAAAACATCGACAGAGTCAACCATGTGAACAGTCGCATATATATATATATATATATATATATATATATATATATATATATATATATATATATATATATATATATATATATATATATATATATATATATATATATATATATATATATATATATATATATAAATATATATATATATATATATATATATATATATAAATATATATATATACATATATATATATATTTACACAGTATACACTTTCTATAATTGACAATTAGAACTTATTACGTATTGTATAGAGTGCACCTCGGGTGCTTTCAAATCTGACAATGTACACAGAACTACAACATTTTAAGGGAAACCAAGTAATACCTCAACATACCAGAAAGTTCCATTTCCATTTATACGCATTCAACAAGTGACAACCATATCCTTCGTATGCATTATTTAACAATGAACTAGACTAGTGAATTACATTGATTTCAATTAACTGAAAGTGTCACGGTTGTTGCATGAGCTAACTCACTCCGAACATTAACCTTCCTTAATGCTTTTCGATTAGACAATCAAACAAATTTCGACACTTTTGTGCCAAGTACATCAAACCCATCAACCCCCCCCCCCCCCATCAATAAGTCTTAACTTGAAATGTGAAAATATGTACTTCCACATAGAGAAAACAATATTCTGAACATTCACGAACTTAGAATCACTTATACACAATACCACTTCAGCATATATGTATATATCAAGTTTATGCCCTCATCGTCCCTAAAGTTTAAGTACAGCCTGTCCGGATGGGTTCTGTTTACATAAAGCAAAAAGATAAAGGAAACGTGTTTGTCATCGTCAAACAGTTCAAAAGAGTTCATAGAATATAAACAAAAAACTTGTTGGTCATTTAGCCTGCATGTCATTGTGTCCGTATGAAAAGACTGCTATACACTGCAGTAGGCTACTGATTTAATTAATTCACCATCATTGTGTTTAAATTGAAAGTAAAATAAGAACATTTGAATAGTTTGCAATGCTTCATAAAGGCTTCGGTAGATTTTTGAACTATATTATGGAGTGCACTGAGCTACAATTTTGTATTGCATAAATCGATAAATAATAACCCGTAGCGTTTGTATCATGAAACGATTAAAGAGTTTACATCATGAAACGATCAATACTATTTAGAATTGTAAACGGTGTCATGGCGGTATTTATTGAGCTTGCTAGAAGTCATGCATTGCAAATTAATTAACTTCTGTCAGGCGAAACAATCTACATGATTGCCTAGCATCTAACACATTTAACTGCAGTCATAATTCTATCTGAGTAACAGTACTTTCATAACGTATTTTTTTGTAGAGTTTCTGAAATTGGACAACCAAAAACTCCTAACGCCTGCACAACCCACCTAATAAGAACCATGAGAGATCATGCTACAGTGTGATTGTGGGTTGCGTGGGTTATTGAAACTAATTCATTAAACACGCATGAAGAAACAAATAGTTGCTTTAAGTTTCCGATTTCACGAAAAAGAGTAAACAAGAGGCCAACAAAAGCTTCTATCGACATCACCTTTCTAGATTTCACTTTACAATCTGGCAAAATCAAATGCGATGATTTTTTTTTTATTGCATCATTCATTGCTAGTAAGATACTACCGAATTCAGTTCATTGCAGAATACTGCGTAATATTTGCATGTTCACATTCGCCGAGGCATCTTATGAAATAAGTATTGGTTTTCCCTTATCCTATACTCTTCTAATTCTATAAAATTCAGAAAAAATAAGAACATAGGAAGCATTAAGAAGGAAAAGAGAACATAAATATTAAAATTGCTTATAGTCAATGAGTACTTGGATCTACATATCTATTACAATATATTATATTAAAAAAATTTTGTTTATTCTTGAATAAAACTTGTGGGGCGTGTTCACACACTTTCGTGATTTTTTGTTTACTTCCTTGCGTGATGCTTTATTGCACTTTTCGTTAAGTGGGAAATCAAGGAAGTCATTAAACTGAACGTATTTCCAGCAAATATTGTGGAAAATCCAGAAATTCGTGTTCCAAGAACCGTTAGGACACTGTACATATATTGTCCATGTCTAGCTGCAGTTGTTCTACCCTGCCGCAAACGAGACACTTCTCACTTCCTTTATTATTGTCCATTCCCGTTACCACCGTTTCGAGGTAATTTTCACTATAACAGCAGCGGTGAATCTTTCTGCACCCATAACATAGATAATGACGGATGTTACCTAAACTGCGCCGTGATGCAGCGAAGCGGCTGGTGGCTCTTCCATAAAAAACTGTTACAAATTGCTATGGGACTAGATGTTGCCATTTCCGGTATAGGAATTATCCCCGTGTCGATTACTTGCATTTAATATCATCACACTTGCTAATTAATGATAATGATAATAAATTATATTTATATAGCGCTTAATACAGCGTTTCAAAGCGCTTCACAAAGTAGGAAAGAGACACAGGAAACCAAGAAAATAAGTGAACTTGGAATCAAACAGGAATGTTTTAAGTTGTCTCTTGAAAATAGAAAGTCACGAACGTGAAATGGGAGTTCGTTCCAAACAGGAGGCGCAGCGTCAGAAAAGGCACGGCCGCCATAACGAGTGCGGGTACGTTGACCAGGAGTTTATAGCAAATGCGCATGATAGGAAGATCAAAGCGTAACTGTAGTTGACCGACGCAAATGAGTAAGAAGGTCAGTGGTATAATGAGGGGCAAGCCCGGTGATCGCTTTGTAGGTGAGAAGTAGGATCTCAAACTGGATTGGCAGAGAGACGGGAAGATGCAATAAACGGAGTGCAGGGGTGAAGATCAAACGTTTTAGTGAGTGAGACTTGGCGCGCAGCAGCATTCTGAATTATCTGTAGGGGAGCTATATGAGAAACTTGCAAATTATGCATATAAACTATTGTAGTAATCCATCTCAATATCAATTCCTTACGTCCATGGGGATTGTGTTCATCAGTGCGTGTCACAGTTATGAAGCTATAACGCAACTAGTACCTAGTTCAACCACACAACGTAATGATATGATTAGGGATAGAATCTGCATCTGCGTTTTATTTAAGTACCACGCATCACAGACCTTTGCGGTGGTAAAAAAACCTGTTCCCCACTTCAGCAATACAAACACTAGACATATCAACTTCACTCACCCCCATCGCACCAGTCAAAATGTTTCTTGATGACTTTTTGAATTACACTTACAACAGGGAAACATTCTCTCGTAGCTGTCTGTAGGCGAGGAGGTGGAGGAGGGGTGGTGCGGGGTTTAATTTTTGATTTTTTTTTTTGTCAGAGGCTTAGATCAACGTTGTTCTACTTCTGGCAGTAGATCTTCTTTGCCATGAAAGATAATGGGTAAAGTCTAGTAACATTTCATTTCCTCGTTCATAGTAAATGACAACACGCCAAGCAGAGTAGCTAAAAACAACGGGAAGCAAACGAAAGTGTAGGTTGTGCAGATATGATATATAAAAGGCCTCTCTCTCCCTCTGCTTGCACGGAAGATGACGTATAAGAACATACAGTTCTTAGTCGACTACTCAAAAATGTATATAACATGCCAACCTAAAGCATAACGAGTACCACTTCTGTGACAAATATGTACGCGGTACGCTGAGTCATTTGTATTGTGTGTCTAAGAAGTTTGAGTCTAGCCTTAGGTATGATGATAGTGCCGGCGTGCAATTCTGCATTTCTCTTCGTATTGGTATATCCCTCCTTCATGATATTTGTATTGTCAGCAACAAGAGGCCAAACGGTAAGTGTTAATTCTTTTTGATACATCTGTTTAATATTGTTAAGCTCTTTGCCCTACAAGTAATGAGCTAGGTACTGGTACTTTTAAGGTGGTACTTATGGCTGTATAATCAACACAGAAACAAAGAAATTATATTCGTTGTCGTCGTCAAGTTCGCTGTTGGGAATTGAACTGAAGCATTGTTTGTTTGCTTTTAGAAACTGGTAAATCAGCTTTTCGCATAAACATTAATCTTAATTTAACTGCTATCGAATATGGGAACACCATAGATACAGCCTGTTAAAGTGTTCCGTAATGTTCATTTCTGATAGGTGAATCAAATAAAAGACGAGAGTGCAAACAGTTACAGGAGTAGAAGAAGCACAGAAAGTAAGTAGATACATGAATGTAAATGGATGCAATTAAATGTACCATACTATGTAACAAAGAGTAAAAACAGAACGATATCATTGAGGGATGTAAAATCCCGGATCCGCCCAAGTCGAGTCTTGTTCTGTTATGTATGTTGTCAGTGTTATACTTGTTATTAAATAGAGCCTACTTTATATATGTCATATATGTTATATTTTTATTTGTTCTACATATCCCATTAATTTTCTCATAGCTGGTTTCTCAGAGGTCTACTACCGTCAACCTACTTTTCCGAAAGATTGTCATGAAATATTTGATGACACGTTTGATTGGGAACAAGTGACGTCGGGAGTTTATCTGATCCAGCCAACTGATTCATTGGAACCCTTTCAGGTTTACTGTAACAATTCAATTGACGGTGGTGGTTGGACGGTGAGTATGACCCTTCTTGTTCGTATTCGATTCAGGAGAGTAGTTCTACATATCACATGATCAAGGGTATTTTGGCTGAATTAAATCTCGATGGAGAATATGTTCGTAATGGCCCTCAAATAATGCTTACCCTTCAAATGCATCCTTTTGACAACATGTAAACGTCAAATATTCTTTCGAATCCGGTACGTAACGATCGCTTTAGTAAATTATAATACAACGACTCTAGATGACAATATATTTTGTTGGAAATGTTTTTTTTAAAAGGATATATCGAAAGAAAATTGAAGCTAATTTATGAAGTTGCTCACTTATGAGCCTTATAAAAAACAGGAGGAAGATTGTTCCACTTCGTCAACCCTACACTACCGCCTCAACTATTATATTAGATTTCATACTACTATACTTGTGTTTACTTAATTACTTTATTCAGGTATTTCAAAGACGAATTGATGGCTCGATCGACTTCTACCGAAACTGGAACGATTATACCCAAGGTTTTGGTTTCCTCCATCGAGAATTTTGGCTCGGAAATGAGAAATTATCTTTCTTAACAAATCAAAACCATTATAGTCTACGAATCGATGTAACTGACATACACGGAAACTCTTACTTCGCAAAGTACGAACTTTTTCGCATCAGCGATGAAAATGGCAAATACAGATTGGTTAATATTGATGATTACGATTCTAACAGTTCTACAGGTAAACACCATCACTTATTAAGCTTTGTAAGCATTCCAAATGAAATGTACACCTCTGTTTTGAACATATAGGCACATAAGCGCAGGAAACAATGAATTTTCAACCAATTTGCGAGTTTGGAGGACTGGTAGTTGCAATTCCTGCTGAATCTCGGTAGAGGAATTTTAAGGTTCTGCTGTCGAAATTATACTAGCGTTGATCTTTGCTATTATTCGTATCATATGCGTTGGATATTAATTATTCATAACCATTTTATCAACAACAAGAAAAAAAAATCTATAAACTAAAGATTTTCTTATTCATCAATACTTTATTTTATCGTGCATATTGTACACTAGTTGAAATGAGTAACTAAACATGAAATGAAATGTAAAATATTTCGCATAACAACATAAGAATGTTTTAGCAAGATTGTAAGATTAGACAAGCCTTTTTTAATAAAGAAGATTATCAAATATTTTGGTGCTGATGATCTCTATTTAACTCAGGTTGAGACTATGTTTTCATCAGCACTAGGTACGCATATATTATAGAGATTTATGTTCTTTAATCATATTTTATTAGGTGACGATAAACTGAGCTGGCATAAAAGCATGTCTTTTAGTACATATGATCGAGATAACGACAACTGGACAGACTTGAATTGTGCAGAGAGACACAAAGGCGCCTGGTGGTTTGGAGAACTCAACGATGACGTGGCATCTGGTTGTGTTACAGATAATGGGTATTGCGAGAGGTGTCCCAATGGTGATGGCTGTGCTGAGTGTGGGAATGTTCATTTGAACGCCGATTTCGATGGGTCAACACGCGGAACCAACATATTTTGGGATTCTATTACAGGCGATGATAACGATTGTGGTTTACATTACACGGAAATGAAACTACGACCAAAAATGTAGGGACCAAAAACGACGACAGTTTTTGTTTCCAATGCGTTCGTAAACGCGCTCCGTATGAAGTCAATATTGAACTGCTAGTTGTTAGCATATGTAATATGAAAAAAACTCGATGCATTTTTAGAATAGAAGTAAGTTTTCTAGGTGTAGCAGAAACAACTCTTACCTTGATTCCTTTTTTTTTTTTAAACGCGCTACGTGAAGGACCTCTTCCATTTTAGTAGTCTAATGTAGTACATTATTATGGAAATGAACGAATTTTACAAGGATTTAACATTTGCTTTTTAATGTTTGAAACATCAAAACATCAATGTAAAACGTGGAATATATATGTATAGATCGATAGATACGTGTGAGTATGCATGTATATATATATATATATATATATATATATATATATATATATATATTTATACATATATATATATAGCAAGAGAAGGAGAGAGGGAGAGAGGTGGGTGGAGAGATATGTCAAGGCAGAGAGAGACTAGAGGTTTCCATTGAACATTTAAACAGCTAATTGCTATTCTTAATTATTTTGCTTTATACTGCTGACATAATTTCCTTCCCTGTCGAGCTGATAGCGTCAATGCTGAATTATAATATAATATAATATTATTCTAATTCTTCAAATCATTCCAGTGAAATAAAACAAACACTTCACTCCATGTGTTTTGTGTCATAACTTTCACGCAGGCAAATTACACGCTCGTCAGTGAAAGATAAATTAAACGTTCAGGTAGACCAAGAGCATTTCTTCTTACTCAGTGCAGTATGGAGTCTATATACCACTGATGTAAAATGGGTGATATTGTTCATTGCAGCCGTTTAAATTAATACACTAATCATGTATCTATAGTCAAATAAAAGCATCAATGTCAGAATAATTGGTGCACATCACCAACGTAGATATCTTAATAGCTGCAATTAATGTTGGCTTCCCACATGTCAAATTGATATCTCTTCGGAAACACTCGAAAAGCCAGATTGATCGTTTACTATAACATGAGACAAATACATGTATAATTCGACGGCAGACGTGGCGTTTTTCGCACGTATCATACCAATCCCCGGAATTGCCCAGATAATACCTATTCGTTATACTCTCCTCCCCAGAATATACCAATTCGTGATATCCTGCTCCATATTCTTCCAAACCCGAGCACACCTTTATTTACAAACCTTCCAGAACATGAACAGAAGACGGTTAAATGATCTTTATTTGGTGGCGCTATGCATAAATACTGCTTGCAGCCGTTTCAACGACGGCAAAAATTCGCATTATGCATGTCATGTACGGTACTCTGTATACATCTGTCATCTGAAATCACATATATAAATCAGGTGCGTATCCAGGGGGGGGGGGGGGGGCGTTGGGGGCGCGCGCCCCCCGGGTAAGAAAAAGAGGAGAGAAAAAAAAGAGAAGAAAAAAGGAAAAACGAGGGGAAAAAAGAGGAGGAGGAGAGGAAGGAAGGGAAAAGAAAAAGAGAAAAAGGAGAAAAGGAGGGAGTAAAAGAAAAACGCGAAGACACCGGGGAGAGAAAGAGGAACAGTGACATCATTACAGCGCTGAAGGGTAGCCAGTGACGGATCAATGATTTCGTAAAAGTGTGACTCACCCTACCCCTTACACCGACAACTCCATTTTTTGACGTTTCCATTTTCCTCTCTCACTAATGATCTATATATGTACTATATATGGTCTATCATAACGCGTGTGTAGAATTGTGCTATGAAACAAACTGTGGCTGGTCTCGAACTCGACCGTGTCGTCGGGGAACATGACGCATTTTGGGATGGGGGCGACCGCCCGCCCCCCCCCCCCCCCCATTCAGCATTTTTTTAAATGATATCGCTAAAAGAGGCTAGGAAACATTTAGGGTTTCTAGGAACTATTTAAACCTGACTTTTATCCAAGAAAAAGAAAACTTTTTGTTCAACATTGATAAATTTACCAGAAATTATATTGCTTTTATTGACGTTTGCACTCGGGTATAAAAATATGGTATATATAAGGGAAAAATCTACGCTATGACTGTCATTGTCTTTAAACCTTCAAAATGTGAGTTAAAAAGGCAAATGCATTGTAATCATACTGCAGATACATAAATTTGAGACAAAAAATAACACAATGAGAAAATTATTCTTTGTTTGTACCAACTTATGTATTTCATGTTATATTTTATCTACATGACCATAAACTGAAATTTAGTAGGTTAATTTCTTACATGAATAAAGGAAGAAAAATACCTCTTGTCCCTGTACAAAAGTGAATCAGTGAAACAAATACACCCCACAACTGCAAGGGAGTGTCATTTAGCACCAAGAAGAAACACCATTAATGGCTTACAATACAGTTCTGAGGGGCGTACCAATACGCCCCGCTAATGGTTGGAGTGTCATTTAGCACCAAGAAGTAACAACATTTAGTGGCTTGCAATACAGTTCTGAGGGGCGTACCAATACGCCCCACTACTGGTTGGAGTGTCATTTAGCACCAAGAAGAAACACCATTAATGGCTTACAATACAGTTCTGAGGGGCGTACCAATATGCCCCGCTACTGGTTGGAGTGTCATTTAGCACCAAGAAGTAACAACATTTAGTGGCTTGCAATACAGTTCTAATGGGCGTACCAATACGCCCCGCTACTGGTTGGAGTGTCATTTAGCACCAAGAACTAACACCATTAAGGGGCGTACCAATACGCCCCGCTACTGGTTGGAGTGTCATTTAGCACCAAGAAGTAACAAAATTTAGTGGCTTGCAATACAGTTCTAAGGGGCGTACCAATACGCCCCGCTAATGGTTGGAGTGTCATTTAGCACCAAGAACTAACACCATTAAGGGGCGTACCAATACGCCCCGCTACTGGTTGGAGTGTCATTTAGCACCAAGAAGTAACAAAATTTAGTGGCTTGCAATACAGTTCTAAGGGGCGTACCAATACGCCCCGCTAATGGTTGGAGTGTCATTTAGCACCAAGAACTAACACCATTAAGGGGCGTACCAATACGCCCCGCTACTGGTTGGAGTGTCATTTAGCACCAAGAAGTAACAAAATTTAGTGGCTTGCAATACAGTTCTAAGGGGCGTACCAATACGCCCCGCTAATGGTTGGAGTGTCATTTAGCACCAAGAACTAACACCATTAAGGGGCGTACCAATACGCCCCGCTACTGGTTGGAGTGTCATTTAGCACCAAGAAGTAACAAAATTTAGTGGCTTGCAGTACAGTTCTAAGGGGCGTACCAATACGCCCCGCTAATGGTTGGAGTGTCATTTAGCACCAAGAACTAACACCATTAAGGGGCGTACCAATACGCCCCGCTGCTGGTTGGAGTGTCATTTAGCACCAAGAAGTAACAAAATTTAGTGGCTTGCAAAACAGTTCTGAGAGGTGTACCAAAACGCCCCGCTAATGGTTGGAGAGTCATTTAGCACCAAGAAGTTACACCATTAGTTCTGAAATAACATAATAACACCATTAGGTGGCTAAGAATGCAGTTCTGAAGACCGATACACCCCCTACTGCTCGGAGTGTCAGTTAGCAATAAGAAATTACATCATTAATAACAACAATAAGTGGCTTACAATGCAGTTCTGAAGGATGTACTATTCAGACCCTCAGATTGCTCTAATGGGCATACTGATACCCCTACTAATAATTTTTCACCAAAAAAATACAATAATAAGAGAAAGTCACTGTAACCTTACCCCCCCCCCCCTCCCCCCCCCTTTTTATTTCACACACACTTAAAACAAGCATTTTAGGATTTGCAGAGTAGAAGACCATGTGGCTGTTTCAGTGTTGCCACTTTCTGAACATGAACACATATACCCTACAAGACAATTAACCTCCCTGTTGTCCCCAAATGACCTTTGACCTTCACCAAAATCAATACACTTCTTTTAATCAGTGCTATACACATTTTTTTCATCCTCTGTGATCTAGGATCATCCCTAGCAACAATAGTCACATTAAGTTCTGTGCCATCATCCCATCAAAGTTTCCTTGCAATGGTTTTCCTCTTGAACGCAATGGCCAGACCAAACAGACTCAGTGTGAGCATTTCTGTGTCATCTTCAGAAAAAAAGAGAGAAATAAAACTTTATTCTACACTGACAGTCTAACCATTTTATTTATTTTTTATCTGTTGCATTGATAGTAAAAAAACAAATGAACAAAGACTGCAAATGTTTTTTGATATGATAAGTTAGCAGGACTATACTGTCATATGATTGCAGTGCTATCACTCTGCTGTCCTCTACAATCTGAGTAATACTATGACAGAGGTCACATTTCTGCCTGTATTAGTAGCCTACATGTTGTTCCCATTATACAAGTGAAGATTCCATTTGAATGTAATGTGTCCCCTTGGAGTAATATTGAATTAAAACATTGAATTTAATTTGATGTGACATTTGACCCCTGTTTCTGGGGGGGGGGGTCTGCTAGACATAGACTTTAACCCTAAAACACCTTCATACCAAGTTTTAAGAAAATCAAGCCAGTCATTGAAGAGGACTGTTTGACATAAAATTGGACACCCCACACAGACAACTTTTACCCCTCCCTCAGTCAAACACTTCCAGTGACCATGCAATACCCCACAATGAATGACCCCTATTGGGAAAACTAACCACTACCATGGCAACTGTTGCATAATACTGTTAATGGTCCAACTGGCAAAGGAACTACAATATTGTACCTAATCCTTCCTATCAGAGTGATTAAATAACAATTATTTGAAAATTCACATACTGTAAGAGAGCGATTCTGTGTGCACAACACAAATTTATGTGTTATGTGTAGACAAGGACTTTTCCATACACACTTTCAATGTCTTAATGCATAGGTCATTGCAACCTGAATATACAATATGGAGGAATGAGATGAATAACTGCTCGGCAAAAATTCTTCTATAAAAACAACATTCATAGTAGTCACCTTTACCTCAATGCTCATATGATGCCTGGTTTCCCCTATTTTGATGTGCTTGTTTGCTAACCAAAGTTTTGTATCTTTACATTCTTGTCTGGATTTCTCTCTCTCAGCTCCTTACAGGCTGTCAGATTGTGGATGCCACCAATAACTTCATAATGGTATCCATTTGCCTGAAAGAAAAATTTGTTACAAAATGTGAAAATGAATATATCAGTAACTTAAGTCAAAGTAGCGTAATGTCAGACTTTTGTCCTCAAAGATCAGGTGTAATTGACATGCAAACAGAAAGCCACAGGGCTTAGTGATTCCTTTGCCTATTGTTATTGTAGGGCATTGGAGGGGAGAGTTCTACTGAGTACTTGGGATCCACAGTGAAATGGAAAAAAAATCTCTTGCAACTATTAGCAAAGGAGAACTAAATGTGTACTCAAAGATATGGTGTGGACAACCCTGAGTTATCATGTTTTCAAAGGTTTTTAATATTATGATGTATGTAGGAATCCACATGTCAAGTAAAAGATCTGTTCATGTTGTTCTTCTTGTCTAGGGCTAATATTGCCATGTGCATGGTGAGGTACCATGTTCAAGAAGTTTTTCAGACTGAAATTAACTGACCTTGAGTGACCTTGACCGAAACAGCCAAAAAAAAAGAAGACAAATGCTTAATTCCTATCAAATTTGAAATTTACCAAAACTTCACTTCTTCAGCTAGAAAAGTTGTCAGTTGTTGACCACTAGTGACCTCAAATGACCTTGACTTCTCCCAACACACTATCAGCTGAGTATTTACTAAGAGTGTCTTCATACTGAGCATTAACTTCATGCAAGCTGTACTTAGTGAGATATGTTTTCAGAATTTAACTAAAATTTACCTCAAATGACATTTGACCTCAAAAAAGTTAACATTATAGATGGCAAGTATTCAATCAGAGGAACAAATTTGACATTCTATGTAGCTTTATTCTTTGAGTTAGCTCATTCACAAAGTTTTCAGGTTTAGACCATTGGTTATCTCATATGACCTTTGGCCCCTCCCAAAGCAATAGCAGTGAAGAATTTACTAAGGTGGTAGATACCGAATACATTCTTCTAATTGTTCAAAGTGTGAACTATATGTAAGCTGTACATGGTGAGATAACCTGTTAACAAAGTTTCAGATTTTTAGGTGGTGTGGACCTCAAACAATTTTTGACGTACTAAGTAACAGCAAGTGGTAAGCACTCGATTGAGGGATAAGCATACTAATTTCACTTAACCTTTACTTCAGTAAGGTCATTTATAGGGTTTATAACGGTTGACCACTGGCAATTAAATAACAATTGCAGCTGAGAATTTGCTAAGGGGTAGCTTTCTACCAAGTATGAACTTCATGCATATTGCACTTGTTGAATTATCAAAGTTTTCAAAATTTGAGCTAAGGCATCTCTCTCTCACATATGCACACACAAGCAGTCACTGCTGCATGGGTTTTGATAAACAATTATGAAGCTCCATTATAAAAATCACTTTATAATCAAGTGCTGATTACTCACCGTGGGTTCTGAAAAATTCTCCAAGTTTTCCAAAGTTGTTGCTATAACAGTCAGTGGTTGATATTGTGGTTGTTAAATTCTAACATAGCCTCTTTTAGTTTGGTGAGAAATTACACATTCACTTCTCTCAACTTCCGACCAACTTCTAGATTTTCTATGTCAATATTTGCAACACCTGTGGAGAAGTAAAAACGATGGTAAGTAAATTTCTGCAAAGCTAACATCAACTGACAGGGAAATGCCATACTGTAGGTATGCAAAAGGTTTTCCGTAAACTTTGTAAAGCTAAAAATACTATTCAAACCAAATGAACACAGTGACTATAGTGATTGTTAAAGTATGTTGAAAAGCAATGTTCAATTAATGAACACATTATTAATGGGGTTCTGACCCCTCCATGATAACACTCAAATAAAAACTGATACTTCTATTGATGTTGTAAATTTCTGGTGAAAAGTCAACAGTTGAGGCAGTTCTTAATGGGCATGCAGTAGGAGGCATACAGATGGCTCAGTATGAAGGACACTGCACAGAAACTGATGTAAAATGAATTTAACAGCTGCCTACTGTCCTTTTAGTTGTGGGTTGCTGAATATTACTCATACAGTATGCGGGCCCACCATGGTAGCCACAGGAGAAAATTTTGACTAACAAAAGGCCAAAAATAGATTGCTGAAAATGGAAGATGATTGTTTTAGCATCTAGGACAAACTTTTACCAATGTTTTTTCGTGTTGAAAGTTAATGCTTATTCAAATTCTCTTCAATTTTTCTTTTTGTCCAGTAAATTGGTGAACCAAAAGGTTTGGTTTTTTTTTCCCTTTGTTTTTTGGTGGGCCAGATTAGATTGTCTGGCATGCTCAATCTGGCTAGTAGGGGCCCCCTGTTCTAAAACCACAACAGTTCCAATTCCTGAGGCAGTATATTGTACTGCTACCGTACCTGACAGCTTCTAAGGGTTCTCACCTAAGAATGCTGCATTAACTTCCTTCTTGATGAATTCTAAAGGGCTGACAACTGGCTGATCCTTATTACTCTTCCTCTTTTTGTGAAGCACAGGTTACCCTTTGCTGAGCCTTTCTTTTCTCTTTACTTCCTGATGTTGAGGGTCTGTTTTAAAGTGGAAAAGAGCAGTTAGTAAACCTGAATATGATAATATGCTAGTGTCCTTTGACTCCTTGGACTCCAATATCTCAACCCCAATCTTGGCCCAATGTCTGACCCAGAGGGGAGAAGGGGTACACATGAGGCTTTCACCCCCATGAAATTGAAGACTGTAAACATTTTACTGCACTGGTGCATGTCAGTCTCTGAAGCAATAATATTCCTTGTTACTATATCATATTGATTCAAAACTAATTATATAGTTGCAATAAAATTTTAGGATTTTGGAGTAGCCGACAACAGGAACGAAATTAGGATTTAGGAGCACTTCACGTTTTAACAATTTTGATATGTTAACACTATCCTGGCTTCACTGATTAAATAGGCTTAGGGCCTAGCTCTTGCTAAGTTGGAGTTGGACGTGACAATGTTATTTTCTACGAAATTTTAACAGATTTGTATTTGCAAACAACAAAGACACACGTTGTTTTTTTTTTTAAATGAAAGCTGAAGGTTAAGGAACGTGAAGCATCAATCGAATTAATCAAATAGCTGCACGAAATTAGGACTCACCTTTGATGTTGTGACCTAGCCTACACAGACTTCAATCTGGAAATAGTGTGCACGCTACCTAGGGCCTAAGTTAGAGCCCGTAGAGGCCCCTTTTCTTCTAAGTTCTATTTGAGGCGTATTACAACGAACCGAACTTGTCAGAAAAATTGGCAAAATCGCATGGTCAATAACTTCCTGGGCTCCTGCCTTTAATTGTACCGTAAATTGTCGAGAGGACTAATAAATTTAAAATGCCGGTATATCCTAGTCATTGAATCAACTTGAAGTAGGCCTAACGTTTAATACTAACTCACATCATGTAGTGTACTTCACTTGTTCACCTTTGACCCTCAAGTTTTATGTCAAATTCACGTACGTACATAATATAAGCTTAAGGAGGTAGCACTTGTATGTTACTACGCGACTGTGGTCGCCGTTTTCTTGTTCGTCGGAAAATATCACAGAAACAGATTGTAGTAGTAGAAACCGTCAGGCAGGGGCGTAGCGAGCGGGGGGGGGTGTGGGGGGGGGGTGTCACACCCCCCAATAATTTGGTCGCTGTCGGCAAATTTTGGGTCTGTCGGCAAAAGGAGAAAAGGTGAAGAGAGCGGAAGGGGAAGAAAGAAGGAAAGCTGAATAGAAAAAGGAGAACGGGAGCTTCTTCCGTGCCAAATTTGATTTAAAATATGCACCAGATTGCATCTAAGGACGTTCAAACTAATTTTTCCAAAGGGGAGGGGTAGACCCCCTACCCTTAGACCCCTCCCCCATTTCAGTCACCACTTCCAGATCCGTCGGCAAATCAAATTTGACTTAAAATATGCACCAGATTGCATCTAAGGACGTTTCAAACTAAAACCTTTCCAAAGGGGAGGGGGACACCCCCTCCCCTTAGACCCCTCCCCCATTTCAGTCACCACTTCCAGATCCGTCGACAAATCAAATTTGACTTAAAATATACATCAGATTGCATCTAAGGACGTTTCAAAACTAAAAATTAGACCCCTCCCCCATTTCAGTCACCTCTTCCAGATCCGTCGGCAAATCAAATTTGACTTAAAATATGCACCAGATTGCATCTAAGGACGTTTCAAAACTAAAACTTTTCCAAAGGGGAGGGGGACACCCCCTCCCCTTAGACCCCCCATTTCAGTCACCACTTCCAGATCCGTCGGCAAATCAAATTCTCCACACCCCCCCCAACAAAAACCCCTTCGCTACGCCCCTGCCGTCAGGAGTGTCACTCGTTGACTTGTTAAATGGCTGTCAGCTTTGCTTGTTATTGCACTTGCTTCAAGTAGCATTTTTTCACTCACAATCAAGTCAGAATTGATTGAAATATCTTTTCTAATCAGTTTGGGTTGAGGACAAGCCACACTACATGACACGGACGTTTTTTTCGTCAAAGTCAGTCTAGAGCAATGTATAGGGTGTCCATTATGTGCTTGCATCAACAACTTAAAAATAGTAATACACAAAATATGACGACAGATCATGAAGAAGTTCGAATTCAAAGTATAACGTTAAATGCTTGTCTACACTGCGGTTGGACACCTGCAATCACAAATAAGTTACGCTTGGCAGTTACATTAGCACACTGCGGTTCAAGCGTCCTTTGACTCGAGTCAGAGAACAATAGTATTCACTGTTGATGTCAGTTCTGTATGAAGATAAAAAACACTGATAATGTGCATTCTGACAGTTAACCCACCACAATGGAGGTTATAGGTCGGTTAATTACGCGGTGACTTGATTCGGTTTTTCAAGAATGGTATGGTTTAGACATTTTATCCTTCACTGACCTTTTCAGGTTTGCCAAGCAGAATTACCAGAGATTCTTAGACTCCAGAAGTTATAAGTACCATATACAGTGTCAAAACTCCTTTTTATTCTCAGAGGGTTATGGAATAATTTGTCTGAGAAAGTTGTACTTGCAAGTAGTGTACGAACATGGGAAGTATCACTTCCTTGGTAAGAAAGGCTTTGGGTGTTCATTTAGAATATTTGAGAACAAATGGAGAGTGAATGCTTCCAGGAAAGTACTCTTTGAAAACGCCTAGCAATTTTAGCGTGCTATGATTTGGGGCGATTGGCTATGCACTTTCAATTTATTTTAAAAGCATACCCATATACATGCAAGAACCAAAAACTCCACTTGGTTATTCTTAACACAAAATATATTTCATTATACGGAAATAAGTCCAAAATTTTTCCTCACCTTAATGCTGTTTGGGATCGGCGGTATATTTCGAATCTTCATGTAATTGGTGACAAGGGCTCTTTGGTTCCAAAAGTAGAGTCCGGACAAGTCCGAAAAAAAGAAAAATCTTGAGTCTTCCTCTGCCACACACCAATTTCTTGGTCTCGTCATTTTATAAAATTATTATTTAGGCGTTTCGAACTTTTTCGCAACTTCGGCTCTACGATTTTGCGTTTGGTGCATCCGTGCATGAGCAGTCTAACCTTGTCAGGGTATAAATACGTTGGCGGTCTGAACAACTCCCTGGTCTAACAAACGTATACGTATGTGTATGCAACTACCACAGTGAAAATTAACGATATCAAATAATAGTGCGGATGTTTGTGGTAGAAAAAAGACAACAAAGTCTGGTTGAACATCTCCACGTTTGCGGTCAACATCGAGAGGGCCGATGAAAGATGATATTACGTAATCATTCCTATCACGTTGCGTTCTCTCACACAGGAAATGAAGGTTAACGTTTTTTAAGTTGACGACATGCCATGGCCTTAGCCTTTATTTAGAACTATAGTTGTAAATAATGAAAACAGTGTGTTTGGCGAATAGGATCATTTATATACCTACCAGTATGTGTATGCATGGAGGTCAAAAACAGGTAAAAAAACCAGGTAAAATGGAGGTAAAAACAGTTTAACCTCCATGGAGGTAAAAACAGTTTTCCCTCCATGGTGTATGCATGTGTGCATGCGTGAGTGTATGTATGCAATGCATGTACGTGTATAGGTATGGATGGATGGGAATAACAAAGAAGCTGCATTAAACAAATATATGATGCATTTCATTGAAAATAAGGCTGCAATAATATATATATATATATATATACATATATATATTTATATATATATATATACATAAATATATATTTCTATATACATATATATATATACATATATATATATATTTATTATTATTATCATTATTATTATTATTATAGAAAACCAGAGAAATAAGATATGACTCATAATTGACAAATAAGGAGTAAAGTTTTAGAAAATATATTAGAATTTCGGTCCCCTTGGGGCCTTCGTTAGCAATACTTGGCAGTCGAATGAAAAGTACAAAATATACTAACACAATGAAATTTTGACGCTAGATAAGTGTAAGTTGCATTGATGGAATTAAAAACCAAATAAACCATGACTATACAGGAAGCGGATGAATGAGCAAAGAACGGATAACATGTTTGTAGAACTGATAGTTGTTAAGGCACTTAAGGGGTCCCAAGTCTTTGTCGAGGCCGGTGACTTAATACGAAAGATCCAATCGATTTCTTTACGTTTACGTTCAGTAGCGAATTTGAAGTTCGAGGCAATTAAAATACATTTTTAGTTTTTGAGAGAATGTCTATGAAGATTGAAATGTTCGGAAACGGGGAATCTGATCAAATTATCTCGAAATATACTATTTGTGATTACTAAAACGTAAGCGGAACCGGGAGCCTGTTCACCTACATAATTGCCCTCTTTGCAAAGTACACAATAGAAAATGTAAATAACATACCACAAAAGAGGGAATGGGGATAGTTGACTATAGTCTTAGACCCGTTACCGTTAAATATCATTGAATTTCTGTTATTGCGTGATTCCTGAAGAACAGATAAATGAAACGTTAACCTATGTGTACAACAAATTTTACATCATTACTCACTATCACACATTCCCACTAGGATATTTTTAGTATTCAACAGGGTTGTATACATTTAGGTTGTCCCTTGCAATTTTAAAGTGAGTGTACGCAGGGACGTAGCTAAGGCCTGAAGTTGGGGGGGGGGGGAGGCAGTGGCTGAAATTCCAACTGGATGGGTTTTGGAGCCAGAAAATTCCGACTGCTGCCTTGTATCCCCCCCCCCCCCCAAACCCGCACTACTCGTGAACGATACGGTGAGTGTTAGTCAGACATCCCATCTTTCGCGACTGCAATTTTGTTCCGATTTTTTTGCGGTACATTTGTAGCACTGGCCCTCACTTCACAAACTTATTAATCACTCTGGTTAAGCGGGTAAGCAACTGAGTTGAGTTATCTGCTTGATAGGCTACATAGACTACTAACTACAAAAGCTATGTTAATGTAACAAAGGGGAAAACCATTTTTCAACAAATTATATTCGACGACATAGTGAATTACCCCAAAATACAGTGCTTTTTCCTAGCGCGCTTAATATTATTTTCTTGGGGGGGGGAGGCTATTTATCACTTGCATGAAAACAATTTCAATTGTTCACATCATTCCAACTGAGCATTATGGAATGAAATGAACACTTAAACATTTTGCAGGAAAATGTTGAGTTGACGACTGATACGATAAGTTACTAATCAATTAAACATTTTGCAGAAATTTTTCAATTGCTCCATTGGAATGAAGTGAACAATTGAACATTTTGCCAAAACATGTCCAATTGACAAGATAAGATATGTTGTCAATTAAACATTTTGCAGAAAATTTTTCATTGCTCAGATGGAATGAAGTGAACAACTGAACATTTTGCAGCAAAATGTCCAATTCACGAGATATGATAAGTTGTCAATTAATCATTTTGTAGAAAATTGTTCAATTGCTCAGTTAAAGCAACTAAGCAATCCAACATTTTTTTTTTTTTTATAAGATTTTATCTTGTTATCTAAACAATTTACTGAAAAATTTCACCCTATGGGGCAAAGTTTTTCTCATGTTGATGGCACTTTAAAGCTTCCGTAGATAAGCATTGAGCGTTTTTATCGTATACGTTGTACAGTAATTTTATTAGGCATTTCTTTTTACAGTATTCAAAATCGCACGAAGTTTTGTATGGTGGAGTATAAAGATCGCGAGATACAATTTCTAAATGTGACAAGGAAAACGTGGTAAATATGACTGATTAAAGGTCAATTTTGACCGAAAATTGTAGGTCACTCACAAATTACAAGAATATATGAAATTAGAGTGCGACAGTCGGAAAAATTAGAGTGAGACAGTCGGAAATTCGGACTGTCGCACTCAAATTTTCCAACTATCATCAGTTTTACAAAGATTGGGGGTGGGTGTGAGACACCCCCACCCCTCTAGCGACGTCCCTGAGTGTACGCATACACACGGCACGTCGAATAATACACGGGCGAAACTCGCAGTGTCCTGCATTACCATTGAACTTCTGAGTTCGTATATTTTTCAAGAAACCGACACGGATACATACGACAACGTATACCAATATGTAAATGTCTCTCAAGATCGGTATGTCATAGGCACCTATAGATGACTGAATTTCCCAGTGAGGTAAAATTCCTCCTAGATGGTAATCAAACGGTTTAAGAATTTTACCCAAAGGTGACCATATTTTAATATGTAGCATATATGGGGCCAATACATCATAACTTTAAGCCTTCGAAATAACCTATTGTAGTTGCATATAACAAGGTTTGAACCTAACTGGAGACCAAAACTTCCCCGTATGCAACACCTTTGAAAAATAAAGAGGCGCGGGGGGGGGGGGGTCGGAAAGAGGATTCAAGAAAGTTTGTAATATATAGGCTTCTTAAATAGTGCAGTTCCTAAAGGGTCTACTCGTTTGTATTGGGTTTTAATGCCTTCTAAATCGCTTAATTTTCAAACAGTTTCTGTGAAGACTACTATATTTCAGTCATACTTTCTCAAGCGTGGGCACAATGCCTAAGCGTGGGCACAAGAAAGCGTGGGCACACATGCATGTTAACCAATATGTATATGTGTAGTGTACGCGGCTGCGTGCAGTACATATGTTATCTATGTATATATGTTAATCGTAATGTCTTTTTCCCGTTTTGATAGATGGGCTATAGTATGGGGTGCCTCCTATGATAGTAAGAAACCAGTTACCATTAAGTACCATTGACGTACCCATCAGTGGCGTCGCCGAAGGGGGGGGGGGGCTGGGGCCTGAAAAAAATCGTGCCCCAGGTGCCCTTCCTCTTCAGATGCGGTTGTAGTGTTAAAAAAAAAATACTCAGAAAAAAATCTTTATTTGCCTAAATTAAAAACATCAATATTGGACAGATGCAAGCCCGAAAATTACTTCAAGTTGCTAAATATAGCACCAGATTGCATCTGAGGACCCTTAAAATTGATCCAAAATTCACAAAGTGGAAGGGAGAACTCTCCCCTATCACCCCTCCCCCTGGACGGCATTTAACAATACACATTGTGCCTCCATAAGTAAGTGATGTGCCCCCCCCCCCCCTCTTTACTACATGAAAGAGGACAGTAATGATGGATGAAGAACCCGAAGTACATCTGTTTTTCCGTATCACATATTATTTCACAAAAATTACAAAATTTAAACCCCAATGACGTGCGGGCATAATCTATACGAATTCAATACATCACTAACTATAGGTGGTGGCGAGATCCCCAACCCTAAATGTGATAGATTTTGTGTATAACTTCTGCATATCAGTTTCCAATCTTATTTCCGAAAATATTAATCAATAAGAAGTGCTGAATATGAACAAATCCTAAATGAGAGTATATGCCTAGAGTCGGCGAATAAACAATTTTGGTTGTAAAATATATACATGATATTTTTCTCAAATTGATACATATGACCTTGAATTTTACCCATCTTTTTAATTGTGTTAATGACAATGACATATGTAAAGGAGGATTTTGTAACACCTTTAGATCCAGAGATATGTGTGTTTTCCACGTCGCAAAAAAGTACGCCCTCTGTTCCATCTTGTTGCTAAAATGTGTTTTTTCCCTCTTTTGTTGGAGACTAGGTATTTTCCTTTATATAGTAACATTATTCAGCTAGGAGTTGATCACAATGCACAGAGTAAATTGGTAAATTTGTATAATTATACTCCAAACAAAATTAAAATAACCCTATCAATTAGACACAAGCATTTTACTGTTTTCCAAAATTATCATGGAAGTTTGATGTATTTTGCCACATTAGGAGGCTTTAAATGTATTGTCAATGTTAGTGCGATTAATTAAGTGAAAATAGCTATGGGTTGAGCGCCGTAGGCTAGGACTATATTGTAATGGACTTGTCGCAACAGAAATGTGTATGTGTATGTGTATAGGTGAGGCGGGGGGGGGGGGTGGGGATATAATGATATTCTTTATAGCAAGTGATTTTAATGTTATGATCACAAGCTGGCTGAAAAAATATACCATAATTTATCTTACAAGCATGCAGCTATTTTTTTTGGGTGGGGAGGGGGGAGGGGAGGTGGTCAGGTCGACCGTTGTTTATATAGCATCAGCAAAGTCGTTGGGAGCTGGGGTTAGCATCGATGTGGGGCAGATCTCCATGCCCCTGCCCCCATACCCCACCGTGCTACTGTTTACACAAGTGAAAGCGACATTTTCCAAATGTATACATGTAAACCACAAATGAATACTTCTACAGAAAGGCTAACCTAACACAAATAAGACTATATGCATGTGTGTTTGACAAGTAATACTGATGAGAACTCCGCATAGTGCATATTTTTACACAGTACAACTAAACAAGTCTACTACAGTACTATTATAAAGGTTACCAGAGTTAGCCTTTTCACACAATAGATCTAGCGTATTTTTTTTTCACCTTTCTAGGGTTCCAGCATACGTTTTATCAAAAATCGCACCAAATCGGTAATTCACAAAATAATTACTTTGTTTTCTGAAACTTTGAGACCAAATTACCACTTGGCAACCCAATAAAATATATTTATAGGCTTCCGTGGCTTTTACACTATAATACCGCGTGAACTGCTTTAATATTAATGGGTTTTTCATACTTGGGTTTAAAATCCACAGTTAATTTTCTTGTATTATTTCCTGATTGTTATTAACCGTTTTAACTTGTTAAAATAATCACTGGACTGCCTATGATATGAATCAGTGCAACGAACAGTCAACGAATTATTGAAAACAACACATAACAAGTGAGTGAAACTGATTATCTAGCGTTTTCTGGGGTTTTATTTTGGCAAATCTAACGTTTTTTTGTTACTTGTCGCTGGTAACCCTGATTATTATTATGCTAACCGTAAATGACCTTTTGCCACCCCGTACTAGTTTTAAGTGATTGACAGATCAGCTGTGCCGCAACCCATTACAACTCCCTGGTAGTACAGTAGATACTGTAAGTTTAATCGCACAAAAACATCGTGTGTTATGACACATACGTTGTACTCCCTGTCCCAGGGCAACTCCGAATATTGAGCCTATCGTTTTAAATTCTACACTTGTTGCTAGCGTCCATACTGACACGATTTTTATCGTCAACTCTTCTTCGAAATCGGGTGTTTTTCGTAAAAAGCTTGCATCCTGAATTCCTGACCATTGTCGATACAATACAACATAATAATCATAACTGACCTATGAATCTTACGTAGCATTGTCACTCTAGGCCATGAACCTTGAAAACGAAAGTTTTGGACCAAATGTACTACTAGTACGCGATTTCCGGCTGCGAGTGACACATTTCCAATCCGAATTTTTTACCGGCCCGGGCAAGGATCAGATCCATAGTACGGCTCGAGTGCAAATGCGACTGGATCAATGCATCAGTTTACCCCGTGGAGAGATGATCGTCTGATAAAATCAGAGGATCTGATCTGGATCTTGTATAAAAGCACAAGTCCAAGGAACAGATTTAAGAACTTAGGTAAGTGCTAATTTTCAAATTTAATCTTTATAGCAGCAAATATGCTCATATACTTCATTATTGCATACTGTACATGGTGCAAATTGCTATAATTTATTTCAGGCTTTTCCAGTTACAAACATGCCCCTCCCCCAAGAAAAAAATAACAAAACATAAATAACAGTTTTGGCATATATATGTCCCTGCATGGTCCAGTGTGCAGATTTTTACTCACATTTGTTGCTCTCACTATGTGTGATTGTGGGAACTAGGGACTGTGTCCCAATGGCTAGGAAAATTATTGAAGGTCAGGCTATTTTATTGAAGTTAATGAGTTTTGTCCTTTTTTACAAGTTGTACTGAAGTTTGGTAGAACACTACCATTTCGACAAAATATTGTCAACTAAAAATTCACTTTTCAACATTGCAGCATTGATACTGACATTGGAGAAGTCCTCTCCCTCCATACAACCACATACAGTACCTCACAGATGTGCAAGATTTCATAACAGGGCTACACAGTCTGCATAAAGTACTAATCTCAGAAGCAATCGATCACAACAATATTGTCTTGCCTGATTGCAACTCCATTGTGGAAATAAAACCTGAAAACTTTGCCTCTTTGGTTGTGGTCAAACAGTGTGTCAATAAAGGATCATATGACACCTAGCCAGTTCATATCACAGTGTAAGGCAGTCTATACTGCAGCAACCAACAGTGAATATATACAGTCTTCAAAAGCAGGGTTAACCACAGAAAGGGAGTAAAACTGTTGAGCAGTGGTCATGCTGTGAGGACTTACTCTTTCAATGCATGCCATTGTGCTCCACTTACATGGGAAACAAAATGTGTGAAGGAACCCTTACAAATTTTAACAAATTACCAGTTTTCTGTCAGAATGTAAAGAGGATGATCCTGACAAATTGGACATTGAGCCAACTCTTTTCTTATCTCCACACAAAAGCAAGGGAAATACATCCCTACCTAATACACTTAAAAGGAACGTGAGCATGGATAATGAAATGGAAAATTTGGAAGAGGAACCAACTTTAAATAATCATACTAAAACAAAACTTTCACTGCCGTTTGAATGGGGCAGTCACTGTGAGTCACAACATCAGTACTATTTCTCCAGATACAACAAATGATTCGCTGTGGTTGTACCTTGACATAAGTTCAAATGGAAGTAGTAGCAGTAGCTTTGGTATTGCCAGAGAATTTTCTGCATCAATTTCTTCATGTGATCAAAACCTTTTTTTTTTACCAGGAGTGAGAAAAAACGAAGGAGACCCAATCAAGCATTTGATCCACTGCCTATGTTCCAATCTGATTGCTGTGATGGTAGCTGTATCAAATCGCTTTCTTACGATGACCTAGAACAGTCTTTTCTAGAGGTTAGTGAAGTGAGGGAAACTTAGCTAAAGCAATTCACTCTGGACAAGATTTGGATTCATCAGGAAAGATCATGTCACACCTGAGACAAATCTTGTTCTATTTATGTAATTTGTGGGAAGATTGTATGTGAGAAAGCATTTTGTATGTTCTTTGGTATTAGTAGCAAGTTATTCAAAGATTGTCTGAAATAATTTCAAGTTGGCAAGAAAAATGCAATTCATGGCAATAAAGGCAAGAAAAGGATGAGAACAAAACTCCATTTGCACTAGCTTGGATGAGGTGTTTATTTGAACATATTGGAGATTACATGCCCCACAAAACAGAAGTGCACCTTCCAGTGTCATACACAAAGACTTCTCTCCATGCACGCATGAAGAAGGAAATGATAGATAGAAATTGGCATTGGTGAACAAAGCATCATTTCCAAGGAATACTTTATGGAAATCTTTAGAAGAGTTCAAGATTCCTAATTATTTTATCTTGTGAATGTGCATGGATTTATGACAGTTATTGTTGCATACATTGCATGGGAAAAGGGGAATAAAATTTCAAATTCCTCATAGCTAGCCTAGTAGCTTTAAATTGATTAACTAGCATGAAGACATTGATAAAGTAAACTGAAACTTGTGAGGTCGAAAGTGTTGTTGTAAGACTGTTTTGCCAGAATTATCACACAAACAATAGCTGTGTACATTACAAATGATAACTTTCAAGTACTGTACATGGTCTGCTGATCAATCACAATTGGTGGGTTATAGCCGGGGTGTCAAAACCACAGGCATTGCATCCTTTTATCTTTGCTGACTATGTAGGCTTTAACTTCATACAATCCAGTGACATTTAATCTGTTTAGTTAACTACATGTGCAGTCCATTAAACATTTCTTCAGAAAAATTCATGTGTCTCTATTGTTAGCTTCAGTTTCAGCAAGCACAAAGACTGTACTGTACATACTGGAGAGAATACACCTCACAGCTAGTGTGCCACTAAAGCTGCATTATCATTCCTTAAAAACATTAGAATTATTGTCAAAAAATTTGATTTAAAGAAGTTCTAAAGAACATGTGACATAAGTTTGATTGCAACCTCCACTCAAATCAGGAGTAAAAGTGCTTTCTGCTGAAATGTCAATGAACAACTCCCTTAGATAGTGACATTTTCAGAAAGTTCCCCCAAATATGCCAGAAATTGAAATATGCTTACCTTTGGTCAAACTTCTTTAATTGTTTTAATTTCCACCTTTGAGGACATTTACCTCAACTGTCTGGGAAAATGATTAGGGTCTTATTTCCAAACATCCCTATCAATTGGTCTAATAAATAACATGAGAAGATGTTGTACAGCTTTACTTGTTCTTTTCTCAATTAGCTACTCTCAGCACCCTATACTCCTTTAAAGGAATTCTCTAAAGTACCTAAAAGAATGCTTAACTTCAGTTATAATTAGTAAACAATTTCAACATGCTCATTGCATTATTCTATGGGTATTCATAAAAACAACATGGTTCAAATTGACACAATAAAACTCTATCACTAATCACTACATAACTTTTTCTTGATTAGGTTAAGCAGTTCAATTTTACACCATTGTGTGAAGTAAAACTTGTACTTTAAATGCTTAATTAAAGTATTTCAACATTATATTTTTCTAGACGACTGAGTTTACTGTGGGTGGTACTTGAAAGAGGTAGCGGAAAGAACAAGGAGTGGAAAGGAAAATGAAGAATGCCGACAATTGCAAGAAGTTCATCTTAATCATCTTAAGTGAGTCAAAATATTTTACTAATTTAGAATTAAAAGTTGATGTCTGCTTTCCTTTTTGAATCCTTGCAGAAGTCAAAAGCAATAGAAAGACTATCTATTCCTTCAAGTCCTCTATATGTGTGGGTGTGTCAGTGATGCTCCTAGTTAACACTTATCTCTTTCAAAAACTTGCTTGAACTACAAATTGGATATAGTAGCCCTAACTAAGATGACAAACCCTAAAGTTCAGAGAAAGGTCATTGGATCGGTCTCAATTTTTCGTAACAAGTAATTAAAATGGCAGAAAATGAGATAGGGGCCTTTTCTGGCCCTACTCTGAGTGTGCTCTATATTCACAAGCAAAGGCATGTTTGAGTTTTAATTTCCATAGGATCCTTGCCCAGTAGTAGTTGTACGGGAAAAGTGCAAAAAAAAGTCAAGTGGGTGGTACGTTTTATGAACAGCGCCCTCAAACTTAAGAAATCTCACTTCTGGCCCTAATTGGGGGTCCATTTTGGGCCTGTGGGTATATTACAATTTTTTTTTTTAAATACCATTTTTCAGGAGCGTATTGACCCTATTTTTAGAAACTCAAGTAAAAAAGTTGTGTATTTTGTGTTATCTACTCAAATTTCTGACTCGAAAATTGCGAAAATCACCTCGTTCATATGTATGAAAATGCTTGCACAAGCCGATTTGAGTAATTCAAATGACAACAACTTCTTAGCATTAGCATACAGGTGCTTAACAATTAAGAGGGTGGTCTACTAGCATAAGGACCACAAATAAACTGCATTTCCAGGGTCATATGTTGAACGATGTCTGTGAACAGCACCCTTAAACATCACATTTTACCAATATGTTGGGCTATTTTGGGCATTTCAAGGTCAAATTTGGTCACAATTAAAAATTTTTTTTTTGGTTTTTAATACAAAACTAGTAAGATATATGTATAGTTATGATGCAAAGAATGAGCTAAAACATCTTTTATATTAGTTATTAATGCTCTGATGAGCAGCTTAAAGTGGCGTATGAGAGTTACATCAGCTCTACAGAAACATGCTTGCGAGGGCAAACAGTGGTAACATTGTATCTTCATTCAAGGAGATGTTAAACAACATTAGAAACTATTGAAATGTATTTATTAAAAGTGTTCTGTCTAATACTCTTTGACTCCCTCTCACCCCCACCCCCAGCACCCTCCCCATAGTGCACTAAGCAGATTTGTATACACACAGTATGTGACTGACTTTTACTGCATAGAGACTGCATAAACATGCATTCAAGGTATACTGAATGTTTTGGTATGGTAATCTTCTGCTTCAAATTGTCTGTATGCATGTAACCCACCCCTCCCACCCACATCCTCTACCCAACCCTATATCAGAATAGAAAATTGTGAACCAGTGCGTACAGTGTGCACTATATATGTGTGTACATGTTCAGTATGTGTGTTATTTTACACCAAGCAAATAAAATACACACTGTCCACAATCATGTACAGTACACACTGTGTACTGGTCATTCCATTCAATACTGTGCATATATCAATGTCATTTTAAATATTTGAAATGTAGTGTATGCTTTTGCTAATTCAATGAATTAAAAGACTTTCAATAATTTAAAAGGAATGTTTAACCAGTACATAAATGTGCAGTGTGTATACTGTACATGATTTTGGACAGTGTTTATTTAAAAGTGCTTGGTGAAAAATAACACTGTACTGAACATGTACACACATATATAGTGCACACTGCATAGTGCATACTGTGCATATTTCAATGTCTTTTTAAATATTTGCAATGAAGTGTATGCATTTTCTAATTCACTAAATTAAAAGACTTTTAATATTTTAAAAGGAATTTTTAACCAGTACATACATGTACAGTGTGTATACTGTACATGATTTTGGACAGTGTGTATTTAAATAGTACTTGGTGTAAAATAACACTGTACAGAACATACATGTACACACATACAGTATATAGTGCACACTGTACGCACTGGTTCACATTCATTTTCTATTCTGATATAGGGTTGGGTAGAGGATGTGGGTGGGAGGGGTGGGTTACATGCATACAGACAATTTGAAGCAGAAGATTACCATACCAAAACATTCAGTATATGCATGTTTATGCAGTCTCTATGCAGTAAAAGTCAGTCACATACTGTATGTATACAAATCTGCATAGTGCACTATGGGGAGGGTGTTGGGGGGGGGGTGGGGGTGAGAGGGAGTCAAAGAGTATTAGACAGAACACTTTTAATAAATACATTTCAATAATTTCTAATATTGTTTAACATCTCTTTGAATGAAGATACAATGTTACCACTGTTTGCCCTCGCAAGCATGTTTCTGTAGAGCTGATGTAACTCTCATATACGCCACTTTAAGCTGCTCATCAGAGCATTAATAACTAATATAAAAGATGTTTTAGCTCATTCTGTGCATCATAACTATACATATCTTACTAATTTTGTATTAAAAACCGAAAATAAAACTTTTAATTGTGACCAAATTTGACCTTGAAATGCCCAAAATAGCCCAAAATATTGGTAAAATGTGATGTTTGAGGGCGCTGTTCACAGGCATCGTTGGGCATATGACCCTGAAAATGCAGTTTATTTGTAGTCCTTATGCTAGTGGACCACCCTCCTAATTGTTAAGCACCTGTATGCTAATGCTAAGAAGTTGTTGTCATTTGAAGTACTCAAATCGGCTTGTGCAAGCATTTTCATACATATGAACGAAGTGATTTTCGCAATTTTCGAGTCGTAAATTTAAGTAGATAACACAAAATACACAGCTTTTTGACTTGAGTTTTTAAAAATAGGGTCAATACGCTCCTGAAAAATGCTATTTAAAAAAAAATTAAAAAATACCCACAGGCCCAAAATGGACCCCCAATTAGGGCCAGAAGTGAGATTTCTTAAGTTTGAGGGCGCTGTTCGTAAAACGTACGACCCGCTTGACTTTTTTTTGCACTTTTCCCGTACAACTACCACTGGACAAGGATCCTATGGAAATTAAAACTCAAACATGCCTCTGCTTGTGAATATAGAGCACACTCAAAGTAGGGCCAGAAAAGACCCTATCTCATTTTCTGCCATTTTAAATACTTGCTACGAAAAATTGAGACCGTAAATTTTCCTCAAAATTAGCTAAATTCGAAAACTGGCCACATGTCTTCCACAATATCTGCAATATCAGACATAAAATACTTAACATTTATGCAAAAAATGCCTCCAAACTTGACACAAATTAAGGGCTCTTAAAATGCAATCTGGATTTGGTTGCTAGGCGGGGCCGTATCCTAGCAAGGAAAATTTAAAAAAAAAATTGTTTGCCCAATTTCATCCTTTGAGACATATGGCAAGACACCATATCAATTTCAGGCGATTCTGAGAGGGTCGACGTGGAGGCCACTGTTGATTTGGCATGGATTGACCCATATGTGTGTAAATGTTCAGTACAGTGTTATTTTTACACCAAGCACTAAATAAATACACACTGTCCACAATCATGTACAGTACACACTGTGTACTGGTCATTCCATTCAATACTGTGCATATTTCAATATCATTTTAAATATTTGCAATTTAGTGAATGCTTTTGCTAATTCAATAATTAAAAGACTTTCAATAATTTAAAAGGAATGTTTAACCAGAACATAAATGTGCAGTGTGTACTGTACATGTTTTTGGACAGTGTTTATTTAATAGTAATTGGTGTAGAATAACACTGTACTGAACATGTACACACATATATAGTGCATAGTGCATATTTCAATGTCTTTTTAAATATTTGCAATGTAGTGTATAATTCGTTTGCTAATTCAATAAATTAAAAGACTTTCAATAATTTAAAAGGAATGTTTAACCAGTAAATACATGTACAGTGTGTATACTGTTCATTATTTTGGACAGTGTGTATTTAATAGTACTTGGTGTAAAATAACACTGTACTGAACATGTACACACATATATAGTGCACACTGTGGACCATACCAATAATTCAGTATACCTTGAATGCATGTTTATGCAGTCTCTTTGCAGTAAAAGTCAGTCACATACTGTATGCATGTATACAAATATGCATAGTGCACTATGGGGAGGGTGTGGGGGGGGGGGTTGGAGTCAAAGAGTATTAGACAGAACCCTTTTAATACATTTCAATAGTTTTTAATGTTGTTAGCATGGCTGATGTAACTCTCATTTTCGCCACTTTAAGTTGGTTGCTAGGCGGGGTCGTAACCTAGCAACGAAAAAGTTTTCAAATCTTTTTTTTGCCCAATTTCATCCTTTGAGACATATGGCAGGACACCATATCAGTTCCAGGCGATTCTAAGAGGGTCGACGTGGAATCGACCCAAAAATCTGTTGATTTGGCATGGATTGACCCATATATCATTTACATTATTTCTCAAATGATATTGGATCAAAACTCAAATCAATATTTCTTATCTGATATCGTAAACCCTGTATCAGTTAAGAGTTTATTTTGTATCATTATATGTTCTATTTTTACTAGGTCAAAAGGAGAGCAGTAACATCTTGCCCGCACTAAGGCGTGCCAGGTTTCTTTGGAACTGAATACCCTTATAGTCGATGGAATGGACCAATCAAAGACTGATCTGCCACATTTTGTCCAGAGTGATAAGGATGTAAAACATCCACATCCACATAACAGGTCAGTATTATCATGGAGGTCTGTTTTACCTCCATGGTATTGTGAAGTGACCTAAGAGTGCACAAGACGGAGAGTGTTTATGTCATTATAAGTGTAACCATCATGTTTTCTGGTTTCCGAAAAATTGTAATCCTACAGTATGAAATTGTAATGTCATGTTGGTGTATAGTACAGTATGTATGTGCGTGAGCAGTATTTGTGTGTGGGTGTTTATACAGGGTGTTTGTTTGTATGATGCCTTGTTTTACAACACAATGTCTCAAGAGGGGAAGTTTGATTATCTTCATAAATAGTATAAGGATGGACACCTAAGGTTACAAGAAGTCTAGTGTTCCTATTGTTTTGGTTGAGGTCAAATCAATTCTGTTCTTTATTTGTTGTTCTGATAAAGAGAATGGCCTTAGTATCCATCAAATATTATGTGACTGTTTTGTTTTGTTTGTTAAAGCACATAGTACAGGTTAATTATCAAACTTTATTTAACAGCAGAAAACAAGTAATAACAACCTCTTTATCATACATGTCAATGAAGTAGTATATATATATTCATTCTTCTCTTTCTTTTCAGGTGGTCTAATTCACACTAAAGGTCCATGTGACAAGTTTGCATATATGTTATGACTGATCTGAAGCATATCCAACATGATTCAAACATGACCATTACATGCAATTTGTGGACACTAGTGAAGCACAAGGATACTCTTGGGAAGGATCTGTTTTTGCAAATGGATAATTGTTACAGGGAGAATAAGAACCGCTATCTTCTGTCCTTCTGCCCTTCTGCTCCTTGCTTTTAGAGTAGAAGATCTTCAGAGTGGTGATATATATAAATGTTATAACTTTGCGAAAGAAGTTATTGAAGTATCTGACTATATTAAAGTTGGGAATATAGCAGCCGTAAACCTCATTGATTCAAGCACACGACCATACTTTGGAGAAGTCACTAAAATTGAAAAGGATGAGGTTATTTTACATTGGATGAAGGGATCCTGGACTGGAGACTGGAAACTGCTAGACTGTGGCCAAGGAAGAAATAAGCAGCCATACACACCATCAGTTTCTTTCCATTCCTTAATGTTCTGGGACTTAAAATTTAACCCATAAAAATCGCCTTCCAAAGAGGGAAGTCTGTGACTTGAAAGAAAGATATGCAGCTATAGATCAAGAATTTGAGCTGAATAACTAGGAAACCTTATGTTTTACACATACTATTGATTGGGCAGTGTGTACTCTTATTTTCTTGCAACAACTTGTGTAAAAGAAGATATGTAGTTTTGAGAAACACACACAATTTTCTTGGTGTATTGCTACACTTAACTGGTTGGGGCGTACTGGTACGCCCCAAAGATATATACAATTTATCATAGTGGTGTATTTCTACTCTAAACTGGTTGGGGCGTACTGGTACGCCCCAAAGATATATACAATTTATCATAGTGGTCTATTGCTACACTTAACTGGTTGGGGCGTACTGGTACGCCCCAAAGATATATACAATTTATCATAGAGGTATATTTCTACACTTAACTGGTTGGGGCGTACTGGTACGCCCCAAAGATATATACAATTTATCATAGTGGTATATTTCAACATTTAACTGGTTGGGGCGTACTGGTACGCCCCAAAGATATATATAATTAATCATAGTGGTGTATTGCTACACTTAACTGGTTGGGGCGTACTGGTACGCCCCAAAGATATATACAATTTATCATAGTGGTCTATTGCTACACTTTAACTGGTTGGGGCGTACTGGTACGCCCCAAAGATATATACAATTTATCATAGAGGTATATTTCTACACTTAACTGGTTGGGGCGTACTGGTACGCCCCAAAGATATATACAATTTATCATAGTGGTCTATTGCTACACTTAACTGGTTGCGTACTGGTACGCCCCAAAGATAAATACAATATATCATAGAGGTGCATTTCTACACTTAACTGGTTGGGGCGTACTGGTACGCCCCAAAGATATATATAATTAATCATAGTGGTGTATTGCTACACTTAACTGGTTGGGGCGTACTGGTACGCCCCAAAGATAAATACAATTTATCATAGAGGTGCATTTCTACACTTAACTGGTTGAGGCATACTGGTACGCCCCAAAGATATATACAATTTATCATAGTGGTGTATTGCTACACTTAACTGGTTGGGGTGTATTGGAACGCCCCAAAGATACAAAAAATATTGTACAATATATCCATTTTGCCCCAAAATGACTATTTATCAAAAAATACTTGCATTTTATGTTCGCTTTGGGAAAATCATACCAAAAATAATCATATATTAAATTTTTGCTATATTTTGTCAACTTGATTGATAAAAATCTTTGCTTTTGTTAGTAAGTGATGGTTTATTCAAAATTCAGTGAATGTTATGGCTAAATTGCTTAATTTGTTAGTATCTGTAACAGCTAACTCTTTTAAGACATCTAATCCACCAGAATTGAGATAAAATGTTTATGTCTGCTCGTTTTACTATGAATTAACAAGGTAACACTGTTGTATAAAATTATTCCATTTAAATGGCTATTTATCCTGCATTTTTGAATAAATGTATATTTACAGAATTTTACAAATAAGAAATGTTACATGCAAATAAATGAGAAAATACGCAACATATTTCATATGTCATATTTTTCATGTACTTATATAATGAAAAAACCAGGCCTTGGTTAACAGACCACATTTCAACGTAAAATGTTTGAATTCACTCGTACATCTTTCATTTTTCAGCTTTTACTTGGAGAAAAAGTGAAAAGTCATATTTCCTTAATTACCCAAATGTTTCCTAGTCTCTTCTAAGTAATTTCAAAATAGAAAGTGCTTAGAGGCAACTTACAAGGCCTGGGAAGTGTCATTTCCAGCGATCTGGGAGACATTTTCGGCCAAAATTTGCTTGTACGCTTCGCGCCAACCTATGGTGGCGCTACGCTTAGATAATTTGCCTACAGGCTTCGCCCCTTCCTTGGCAAATTCCTCGCTACGCGCCTGTTCGAATTTGTAACGCAAACAGCAGATATCACATCATATCAGTGAGCATGAAAATGGCGTTCCAGGATGAAAAGCCTCAAAACTGTCCGACTTGCCTGAAAAAATAACCAAAAGTTTTCGCGCGCGAAGCGCGCGTTCAACGTGTTCATGTCAATATCATATAAGCAAGCATCGGTTATTACATCGCATGCCATCATGTACCGTACGGTCCGTTCAAATTGCGCAGTATTTCGCGGGATGCTAATGTAAACAACGACATGTCTCATGTAGATGTATAAAAAGCATGGAGGTCCAATTATGTCAAAACTCTCTTTTACATTAGTAATGGCGAATTAGGGGCTGCACCCCCGCCGCGCAGTGGCGGAGCGTCCATACGGTCGGGGGAGGGGTGGATGCCCCCCCCCTGACGGACTCAAATGGACTGCTGGCGCCTTTTTCGGCTCTTTACCACTTTTTACTTATTCTAGATTATTAACATTTTTATTGCGCTCTCATCTACTTATTGACATTTGTCACATTTTGTTGGTGTAATTTGGCGATGACACCTTATTCTTCGTTTATCTGCAAATTAGCCAGGCCCGGAAAGGGTCATTTCCGGCGATCTAGGGAGTATCTTTATTCAAAAATTTTCTGTACGCTACGCGCCAACCAGTGGTGGCGCTCCGCTTAGATAGTGTCGAAAGCGCTCCTACAGACCATTCTCGCCACTCCTGACCAATACCCCTAGCTCCGCCACTGCCGCCGCGCCTCCTACGCCTATGTGTGTAGTGTTCGCTCTCGGAAATATCTGCTATTTTTTCATTTCCTTCAACCAAGTTTTATAATAGCCGTTATAAGAGGTTTTAATGTTTCTACACCAATAAATTAACTATGTCTGAATTTTCGACAATTTCTGACCGACATTCTGCATCACACTTCCCTCTACTCGTGCAATTTTGACCGGTCTGTTAGGGGTTGAAGGAAGTTTTTCTATATTGGTTGTCCATAGATGAAATTTTGTACAACATTATGGGTATGTTTTCAAGTGAGTTTATTCACGAGAAATGTGAATTTTCAAATTCTCAACAAATATGGGGCTTAAAACCTTGAAAAGTGGGGCTGACGGGTATTGTGGGCCGCGACGTAGAATCACCTACAAAAGCAAAGACCCACAGGAGATGCCATCAGGTCGAACATGATGTGTGCCGGGTTGACAAACTTCAAAAAGGTTATGGATGGAAAAAAAAAAACTATTAGGAAATACCTGGTTCTCAGGCAAAAAGTGTACATCTGGTTGGTCATTTCAAGCCCGAGAAGTGCCGTTTCCGGTGATCTGGGGGGGGGGGGGGGGTTTCAAAACAAGAAATTTTCTTGTACGCTGCGCGCCAACCGATGGTGGCGCTCCGCTTAGATAGTAATTCGCGCCCCCCGGGTTTGAAAATCCTGGATACGCGCCTGTAAATGATAGGTCGGCTAAGTCGTCACTGATGGTTTAGTGAACATTTCTCTCGTTGAAGGTATTAAAAGTTCCATGGATCATACAGTTTTCTTCAAAACTATAGTTGAGTCACCTCGACAATGTGTTTCTTACTGTTCTTTGCTAAATAAAGATATATCCTGCTGCATCCCTCAGATCAGGAAGCGTTACAGATGCTTCTACATGTGTAATAGCTCCCTGCTCCCAAACACTTTCTTGTTGTTCTTTTTAACAGTTCGATGTTTCGGTTATGAGTTTCAACGGACATTCCGCTTTACCAAATATATTATTGTAGTCCAGTCCATCTTCCCGACAGGTGATGTCGAAAGTTTTCAGGTGCCATGCATACAGCAGTAATGTCTGTGTTAAGCTTTTGATATGAAAATATTTAAAAAAAATATATAAATAAAATAGAGCTTCTCTGTTACCTCAAAGAAAACGGAAATTTCACCCAATCTGTTACTCGGTTAACCAAAAGACATAGCACATATTACTTCAGAAATGGCTCCCTTCTGTCATCGCTGTATGCTGTGCTATCTGTCTGCATTATGGGCTCGTCTTTTAGTCCCTTGTAGTTTATGTTACTTTGTCATTCAGCCCCTAAAGAAGATTCTGCTAGGATCGAAACGTCAGTACACTAACACATTCTCTTACACAGGCCATTTAGTGGATACTCATGAGTTTGCTAACAGTTTTTGTTTATTCTGATCAGTGTATGTTGTGAGAATGGCTTATCGGTATGAGGTAAGTGTCAAGAGGTCTTCTGTTGAGCATGGGATTGAATCTTGAGAAGCTTCTGACAATGTGAAGACTATGCTTATACGATATCGGCACTCGCCCGTTATGACGCAGGACACACCGCAACAACATTATTCATATAAGAACATTTTCACATTGAATCTTTCGTGAGCTTCGAAATCAATTGCACATTACTAAACAGATTATAATGGTAGTGGATATTGGTAAACACAACTGCAATGATTATAATAATGAACTTTTACCTTTGCCTGAATGATATGTAAAATATTACAATTAGACCCTTACACATGTAACAATTTATATATTGTTAAGTATATAACATGTTCAATATAGGTTTTAATCAATAAATAAACCATGGTTACCTTACGCTTTACTGTAACACTCATTTACATATGAACTTCATCAAGAATAAAAACAAAATCCTGTGCTTGTAGGGCTATATTCCATGTTAATCTCAACAACTTGTCGCATCTCTGAAATAATGTTTTGTCACCTTGTTTTTTTTTTACAACTGCACCTGTAAATTCGGAATGATACTCTGTATTCCATATATATACAGCAATACTTTGAACCAGGAAGGTGTTGATAGCTCCATTGTTGAACAAACGCACACTAAACCGGAATGTACGGCAGTGTTACCAAATATAACTGATACTAAAACTCGGCCCTTAAATGCTTCGGTCATGTCACTTGGTTATTTCTGAGGTGAGTCGATAAACAAAGAACCATTTTTCAAAGGAATCATTCTCGTCTGAGGAGCGGTAGGATAAACATTTCTCTCTCTCTCTCTCTCTCTAAATATTATCCACAATTTGCTTCAATATGACACTCAATTGTTTGATCTGGATTTTGATCTGCTTCGTAGCAACGATTTCATCTTCTCTCGGGGAAATGGTGAGTAAACGTAATTAATTTATTTTAACAAATTATTTTTTTACTTTGCTGTTTTAAATTTCTCTTGGCGATTTTAATATACCATGTCACCTTTCTTCTTCGTCAGCTTCGATCGTTTTACAACTTAAGCTTTTAAATTTTGCATTGCCTTTATATTTGTTGTATCTACTCTAACCTAGCCATGTAATATTAACACACAATTAGATACCTGTACTATATATCTGATTTATCAACACTTCAAATGTGTATATCTTAGAAACCAAAAGAGTTTTTCAAAAACATTCAACAGATTTTGAGTGATATATCGCACACAACAAATGTACTGAATACGGGGCTAATTGGCTAGGTTCTTTAACGGCTTGTACAAAATGATACATTTGAAGCTGTAGACAAGCACGTTAAAGCCTTAGTAAGTCTTCCATTATAACAGTTGGTACTAATATGTATCATGGCTGTGTTAACTTTAGGCTACAAAATAGACATCGTCAATGATTGCATGATTATTATGTGCCAACAAAGATTGCTTAGATTTTATTGCTAGCATGCAACCTTTTTAAACATTTATATATCAAGGCTAGAAATATGGATATATCTTTGTAATTCATTTCCTTGAAGGGTCTTTGAAACAAAAATGACTGTAATTAATAGATACTTTTGGTATAGTTTGAAAACTTTACATTTCAATAATATATGATAATGTTAAACGTAATTCTTGTAATAAAACTAATTTGTGTTCAGAATAAGAAACAAAGTTAATACAAAGTAGGAAAAATCAAGTATGAATCAAACTTACCCCAAATAAAACTTATAAATTTAATACTTCTTGTTAAAACACAAATTGACGCTTTGCAAATAATGATATTGAATTTAAAAAAAAACTAAACGCTTACATATATAAGTTGCAGGTTAATGATAAAATCGTTAACGCATTTTAACAAAAAAGTTCACATAAAGAATATTTCTAAACTAGCTCCCCTGATACAAGTGTTTTTAGACTTTCTTTCAGTCTACTTCACATAAAATCCGTTTGTGAAGTATTTAGCTATGAAGATGCTTCTTTTTAATTTTTAAAAGAGCAAGAGGTATTTATATAGAGCAAGATGTGTTTATATGCTTCCATCCGACCCTCGTATATTTAATTATAATGTTAACTAAAGAACTCTTACATGCATAAAGCAAATACAATTTCGAGGCAATGAAACCCCTCAAATACATACATTAGATTTAATCCGTACAGCAATATAGCTGGAAGACGATTTTGGAATGACAGTGTTGTGAAATTGGAAGAAAGCATCAAATTGAATGCATTTGTTTTTTTTTAATTTTCGAAAATAACTTTGTAAAAGTAAACAATTTTAATGTATGAACATCTGGACATATGTTTGATTCTAACATTATGTTAGTTAGATACAAAGGAAATCAACTACCTTCCTCAAGTTAATGTAACTAGCCTAGGACTATACTGAATGTAAATCGCATGATTTGTTTTCAACTAACTACAATAACTCTCACGTCATTGTGAAGTATTGCGTTCAATGCGTAACTACTTGAAATTTCACTACTTGAAATCATTACAAGAAAAAGGCCCGGCTTTGCGTAAAAACGCGTAATTAATAATCACGTTCTAATATCAACAAAATATGCGATTTGTAAGTCCCCCTATACCTATTAAAATTAGTTCCAACCTCTTTGAGTCTTTTTATGTAACTCACTGTTTATTTGTACACATCATCAGGTACTCATGTACCATATTCGGAAGTAAACTGCCTGGAATATTGGTTTGCTACATTTGCTACATTTCTACTATTCCTTAAAAACAATTTCCTTCAAGTTGTGTAATTTTTAAAGAAATGGTCTCCGCATTGATCTTCTATGTTGCGCAAGAAGCCATTTTACTTCTTGGCTGTCGTAGTTACCGTCATCATTTGGTTACAAATTCCAAACAAATGTTTGCGTGCTTTTCATTATGTGCTAGTTACTAATCACTGATAATTACTAAGGCAAATGTAATTTGTTACTTTCACCAAAATACGGCAGTGAAGCATCTTTTATTCTTAAATAAAATTGAACTCTCTTTCGTGACTTTTTGCTTAAATCTTTAGGAGATTGTTGAATCGACCAGTGAGCAACTTCCTCCTAACCGAAACAGAAGAAGCACAGATCACGGTAACGATAGATAGTTTTGAGTTTGTCTGCTTAATGCATTTGTTAAGGTTCAGTTTCATTGATAACATTTCTGCTGTTAAAAAAATACCCATCAGTTACGTAACAGATATAATAATGGAAACACAACTCGATAATCATTTGTAAAAGCTACTCTCAGTTTTTGAATATGTAAAACATACTTTAGTAATTGTTTTGCCACTTGTTTTTATTTTGCATATTTCAAAAATTGTCCGTGTGGTTTATCGGTCTTCATCCTTTACCCACTGTGTACCATTGCAATATTCTTCTATTCGGTTGTTGTTTTACAACTTGTTTATCTATAAAGCATCCATTTAGTTGTTAATGTTTACTGTATGTTACTTAACACACCCTTTCTTGTTTACTCGATGAGTGTACAGTATGTGATTTAATATACCCCTTTTATTTCTAGATGTCAATATATCAATAAACATACACTTTCATGTTTTCTCTTGTTATATGCTCCACTATTCAATCATTTAAAAATATCTCACATTCTTCTAATGGGAGGGATGAAATAATAATTACCCATTATGAGACAACAATATCTTCATCAATAATTTTAAAGCTATTGAATGTTGATGTCTCGTATAGCAGTAGTTTCTTAATATTTTGAAAAACGGTCATTCATGAACCTGTTATATCTTCCTGAGTCTCAAAGAATGTTTTGTATCATATATAGAGATTTCCTATTTTTACTACCAATCCGGCGAGTATCCCAGAGATTGTCAAGAAGTATTTGATCAATGTGAAGGAGACTCCCTTGATTCCGGTGTATATTTGATCCAACCAGTTGGCGCGAAAGAACCATTCGAAGTACTTTGTAACAATTCCATTGATGAAGGAAGATGGACGGTAATTTTGTTCTCTTAATTTGATTGAAAGATTTATAGATGAAGGCTTTTCATCTGTTTTATTTAAAACAAACCTTCCACGAGAATTATATATATATATATATATATATATATATATATATATATATATATATATATATATATATATATATATATATACATGTTAGATCGTCTTCGTTTCCCATTACATCGTCACATTCAGCATCTTATTGTACTGCTGCCACATGGGTACCGAGTGGACTCATTTTGCGTTCTTTTGTTCAAAAGGAAATGTTGTGACGTAATTTGTCGTCTGGCGAACAATTCATTTGGTTGATTGCCAATTCATGTTAATTGTATATATGATACATACACGGAAGCCATTGCTGTATTTAAAATTGGTTTCAGTTTTGTATTTAACAAGGTAACCTTTATTTCGGTTAATAATAATAAAGGCTAAATAAGTGTTTGTAAAATACAAGATCATGTCGTTTATGTGCTAGCTAAGATTAAGTAGTGTCGCATAGGTAGAAAGGAAAACTAGACAAAATTTATAGGTAGCCCTTTTTTTATTCAATGATTTTCAAATCCTATATGCGTTAGTAGTTGGCAGTGTCTGTGTTCTAGAATCATTCATTTTCTGAATCTTAATTTAAGAAGGGTGGAATTTGTTTTCCATATGATGATCAAAGTGTTCGTCTTATTCAAATGTACGGTAAGAAAGAATACATAAAAATTGACGTCGTACGGTGTTTACATTTATTACATGCCGAAGTTGTTATGACATGTTTGTTAGTTTGTATTATAAACATACACGAGAATACAATCATAATAAATTAAACCAGTATCAACAATTGAAATGAAGGCCTTACAAGAGGCTCTAACACAATATTGCCAAATTAAATGTTTTTTTTTCGACGTGTTACCTGTGCAAATTGTCTACCATTTCTATTCAACACAGGTGTTACAACGTCGTATGGACGGATCGATCGATTTCTATCGTTACTGGGATGAGTACAAAAATGGTTTTGGGTTTCTCAATACTGAATTTTGGCTCGGCAACGACAAGATTGCTCTTTTGACTAATCAGAAAGACTACGAGTTAAGAATTGACATTACTGATCGGCATGGCTCGTTATATTTTGCAAAGTATAATCTCTTCCGGATCAGTGATGAACAGAGTAAATATAGACTAGTAAACATCGATGGATATGATTCTGCCAGCTCAGTTGGTATGTAAATGTTTATACCATGAAACATTATGGTAATATTAAAGTTGAAATATGAATGATAAAATATTTATTTTAAGTTCTGAGCAACTTTCTGCAAACTTTTGAGTCATTCACTCATGATAAAAGCATAATGCAGACTGTTTTATACTTGTTGAATATAAGACGTACGAAAAAGTGCAATGATATCCTCCATATTGTATGTTACTTTCACATCATCAGTGCAACTAGAAGTTCTTAATTTTATCAATTATAAACAAATTTCGCGAAATTATGAACTACACACATTACAAGGGCATATTTTAATTTGCCCTACCTGAAGATGTAACTAGATTACTTTAATTGGTAATAATCTGGCGCACTCCTTATCTTTGATTGGGTCTTTAGGAATGTAGATTTCCCACTCGTAAAACAAAGTGTTGCGTTATATTAATTATGACTTCCGTGTAGGTGAAGTAGATTTAGCATGTTACCCCGGATTATCAACAATACTTTACAAGATGAATTCAACTCTTTGTCTGACATGTAATTATTATTATTTATTAAGGTTATTCCAAAGTTTGCAAAAAGGTATAGACTGAAAGCATGCAAGCAAGTCATATAACCATAATACATGCTTCTAGTTCGTGTTGTGAGTTGACGTCCTAACATTGGTTATCAGGGGCATTCAACAGTTACGATTGTCAAATAAAGCCACCTATAGTTCCAAATGGTTTCCTAAACTTCGCTATTCAACAACACTGCACTCATGTAGGACCGTCAATTACCATTGCACACCCTACACCTGTCACCATTAGTTTAGTGACAGAGATAATTGTGATAGATAACTTTCCCAACCAGCTAAGATTATTCAGTTCGTATTCTAATTGGGAGGTATAACAGCGTAAATAGTTCTGAAACATGTGACTGAAGCCTCCAGCAAGTCAAAATGTAAAATCGCCGTGATTCATGTTTTAATAAGTTTCTCTATCGTCTTTACTGGAAATGCAAATCATCTAATATATTGAAGCTAGAATGACCTGGTTTTTTTTAACAAAGTGTTTTCTTTTTTACATGTACCTTGCAAATATGGACAGAAAAGAAACGGGGTATTAAATCACACATTGATAATGATAGCCTCCTGACAATATAATTAAACCCGACCTGAAATCTCACAAAAAGAGCATGATTTTCATGAGATTTTTGTGGGAGTCGTTTACCGTTGAAATCTGCAAAAATAAGATAATGGTAACATTAATTTACCAATATAACCAGTTGCATATCATTGAAATAAGAACTGTAAGTCAAAATATCGCTTTCAGTGATTCCTTCTTATGCATCAGTTCACCTTTGTGAACTAAAGTTGAATTATTTATATATTAAGGTAATACAACTTACCAACTGTAATGTATCAGCTTCCGCAGAGTATCACGCACATATTGCAGACAGCATTAATACACATACGTCTTAAATTAAACTATACTAATTACATTGATCTCCCTTTTTTTTATCTCATTTGAACAGGAATTGATCGTATGTCATGGCATAAAAATAAGTTATTCAGTACGAGGGATCAAGATAACGACGGTTGGAGTGACTACCACTGTGCAGAGAAGCACGTGGGTGCCTGGTGGTTTGGGCATCTTAACTATCAACCTAGCAGTACTTCATGTGCTTACGATTATTATTGTGAGTTTTTTCCAGTCGGTGGAGGTGGATGTGTCCAGTGTGGGCCTTTCCATCCTAACAGCGACTATGACGGCTCCACACGTGGAACCAACATGTTTTGGGATGACCTTCGTGGTGGAGGAAACAACGATTGTGGACTGATTTATACTGATCTAAAAATAAGACCGACTTAATTCATAAGGCTAACAATATGTGAAATTAACTTAACGAGTCGGTTAGACGAATTGTTTGTACATGGCTAATGCCAGGAAAAGAAATTTTATCTAACCATATCATGAGTTTTAAAAAAAATCCCAAAACACTGAGTAATTTGATCTATTTCATATTTTCTTTTGTTTTCCTTTGTCTTCGTTCATAATTCTCCAATTTGTGAAAACCCTTTGAATATTTGTAGACAAAAACCTAATTTGCTCCTGCGATAATTCATAATTACTTTGTAACTTGATTGCATCGAAATATGAATGATGTCTCAAATTAGGGACATGTACGGTTTTAAACATATCGCTTCTGTTGAAGAATAAGAATTTTAATGAAGGTTTTTGTTTAATTACAAAAGACTAATTGCAAAAGACTTATTTTATTTATATATTTTTTGAAATTCAGACGTGCATCTTCCCAGAAATGTTAATGTGTACCAAAAGTGAACTAGAAGCAAGCAGAAATTATCTCATGGATTCACATTGTAGAGGGTTTTTCTTTTCATTTCTTTAATGTTGTATATTTAGATAGGCAACCACGGAATGAGTACGGTTACAAGTTTTAGTAAAGTGGTTATAAAACATATCCAACACAACTGGGGATCACTCTTTAAATATTGTCGCAACACTATTCTCACATTGGAAATTGAATTCATTTGTTTCTTATTGTATGTGTGAAATCATTGCATTGCATTGCATCATATGCATGTTGAAGTCTTAATATTAAGCTGCTTCTAATATATCCATTTTAGTTTAAACCCATATATAAATATGAATTTGGAGTCAGTTGTTCAGTACGCAATCAAAATAAAACAAAATGGTATGCAATTGTGCAATCATATTATATTCAACTGAAATGTTTCGTTTCTCCACCATCCTGAGCACCTAGAAAATAGAATAAAATAAAATTAAGGGTAACTCTGAAAACAGAATGGGGACATGGAAATTGGAGAGGAAAAATTGAATTTCTTTTCATAACAAACTGAATACTTATTTGCTTCTAAGGTTAATGCAAACCTACAAATCATTTTTTGTTATAGTTCTAACCAGCGAATTTAAGTTCATACTGCCGATAGTGACGATCCAGGTAGTATGAAGTTATATTTGTGAGCTTAAATTGTCTTCTTTTTCCCCCGTTATATATTACTTCCAGCCACACTCTGTCGGATCGTTAAATATGTAGACACCTATCTCCAGACATGGAGCGTACTCATTATCGATCATGCGGTACGTTTCATTTTAGTTTCGATACACTTGTAGGAAAACGATAACAATGCATTTGTTTTACTTCCCAAGATAAATCTGACCATTCTCTGTGTCAACTTGGCTTCTAAAGTGAAACATAACGTGTATACCTGTATAGTAACTGATACGCCATGAAGTTAAGGTATTATACGTAGTCAACTGAAACTGAAGCTTCCTGCTATTCTTATTGCGTTCTGCTCGATTATCTGCCGTATGAGGGAGTTAACTCATCCAGTCACTTGTATGTAAAAGTTAAAGATTGTGTATGTGGTTTACCACTCGACCGCAACTCCGGGACTAGAGGAAGAGCAAGACATTGTACTAACCAGATATGGCATGAAGAATACATCTATTTTTTGGCGTAATATTTTACAGCAGGAAATATAGGACCTGCTTACAAGTTTCCTATTTTTTCTTCTTTTTGTTGCAAAACTATTGCCACGGGCGTCTACAGCCAGGAAAAGCGATCGCAAAAGAGGAATGTGGCAAAAGAAAACATAAAACAGCACAGACACTGTGATCCTCATTCAGTATATCCATGCTCGTACATATTAATTGTTATGATGCACACATGTAACTGCTAGAAGATTAACCGATTAATTTACTGTCATGATAAACTAGTTTACATATTAATATATTGCAAGGTTCACCATAAATCTCAACGCAAGACTTAGTTGCTCCTTTACAGCCCATTCTCTCCATTCCTCACTTTTGTTTTTGTTTTTCTTTAGCATGGATTACTACAGCTGACATTCGTTGCATACATCACGTTAAATATAATACTCAAAATTACAGTAGAAATGCGATGGCAAAATGTCCTCTCTAATTCATGTCGTTGTGATAATCCCATAGTATATAACAATTTTTATTTTTAATACTAGGTTGGAAGCTCTAGCATCAGTCACTGACCTACACATAATGTAACTCTGAACGAAATCCAATAACAATATTCATCAAAATCTATCACTGAATGAACCAATCACGATTAAGAAAGAAAACAACACGTGGTCCTAATTTTTAGTTATGTGTTTCCTTGTCTGATAATACGGGCTCCTAAACTAGACGTCTGATATAGGACCGAACAATTTCTTATGTATTGGGAATTAACGAGGGGAACTTGAAGGTTAAAAGTAAAATGGATGAAAGTCTAAGGTGCAAAGGGTGAAAGAAATTTCAGGAGCTTGATGTAGGAACTTAAAGGAGCTATAATATCACTTTATGAAAAGAGGAAGCAATGTTATGCTGAACAAAAATAGAAGAATTTAACCGAAAGTTAACTGAAAATGATTTGAACAATCAAATCTATAAACATGGGCAACTTTTTATGAGTATGTTAACATACAATTTTCTAAATATCTAAATAGTATATCATGCCATAAGTGCTTTGTTGTGTTTTAAGCTATTCTCTATCAATTACCAGTATCTTATTTCATTTGCAAGATATCCCAGATATAGATGTTCCTTCACGCACAAGGCATATAAAATATACTTCTCTTCTAGGAAGTTGTTTATGACAGCTGTGTCTATTGTATACACCACCGATGACGACAGGGAGTCTTCCCTACAACTTCTTATAACATCTTATAAAGTGATATATGAGTAGTCAAGAACACTTTAAGGAAAGAGAGACCATATATAACTAATATGTTATCGAGAAACCGTGCAATATAGATTATCTGTCAAATGTGTGAGTGCGACTTGTTCATATCAAAAATGATTATTCTGTAAACATATAGCTTAAAGACAAATTTCAATAAAGAGTGAATTAATACGGTTTTGTTGACATAACAAATATATCACACAGTGCTTTGACCAACCGACAGATAAGCTTGACTGACCATTATAGCAGAGTCAAAGTACTATAACATATGCAGTCCGTTTATATATTGTCTGTATTTTAGAAGAAGAAATTCTTCGCCAGAGCAACTTCTAATCAATTGCTTAATGCAGTGATTATTATGATGTTCTATACGAAGATTGCTTGTATTAGACACAGCGTGTCGTTTAATTGAGCGGAGAATGAGATTTTAAGAAATGTTGCTGTACCAGCGACTAATTGGTACTTAGCTTTTACAAAAATGGTGTTCTTTATTATAATACCTGTGAAAATAATAAATCAAGTCAATAAAATCAATACCACTTTTACTCTAGTGAACTCTGTTCTGACAAAATAAAAACGTCATAATGACACGATTTTTCCATTGCTCTTTTTACTATTATTTCTGATCTCTCTGCATGTTGGATTTGCGTGCATTATGTATACTTTACTGTTACTAACAGTTTCATTTAATGATTAAAAAGAAAAACGAAAAACATTTGAGTCGTGCAGAATAATCAAACGAAATATGAAGTAAAACAAAGATCATAGTAACATTTAACAATAATTTGTTGCAGCTTTCCAGTGGTAAATTCATTTTAGGGATTTGCAAAAGAGGTATGATTTGCACTAAATTAATACATGTTGTATTCAAGAAGTATTCATTTGAAATTCAATGCACGTTCTGTAGCAAAAGTTAACTTGGAACTATGATGTCATACATGCAGCAAAAAAATGGAATACAAATTTTACATGAACAATTAATTTCAGAACATTCTTCAGTATATCGTTCAAGTGGCTGGACATTGCCAGTTAATCGGCCTTGTTTCCAATTGACTTATACGATACAGTGTTTTGCGTTGCCCTCATTGCTTACGAACCTGTGAGTTTAAATGAATATTCATCACACAATTATATATTACAAATTAACGAGTAATGCAAACAAAATGTATTAACAACGGAGGTCAAAATACCTCGCATTTATATATCTGATAGACATGCGCATACGTTTTAATGGTGCTAACATTAATATACGGTTGGAGCAGTTAGTCAATCCAAAGTTTGCAAAAAGAATTGTCTGAAAGAAACACGCTTAGAAAAAACGATACAATTCGTTTCTTAAGAACTCTTTAGAACTTCAGATTTACACTCCATTAATCTAAAGTGAGTCCATTAAGAAAGTGAATCAGCAAAAGAGATGTGTACTTGCAATCGGTTTTTGTTTTCATTTTCACTCAAAATTCATTCATCGCGCTTCACGGTAAAGAGTATCGCGTCATTGCAGGGCCTGACATTGGTTAATCGATACCTTAAGTCGACGGTTTGTACAGTCGAGACCATCAAGGGCGATAAATAGACTGTATACTAGAACATATGTGCTAGACTATTTAACACATATTCTTAATTTGCAAAACCAATTTCGTAAAAGAAAGCTAGTTTATAAATCCACCATGAATGTGATGCTATTGGTGATATATATAGTACCACTGACCAAAGGTAAGGGCTTCGCTTGTTAATTAACTTAATTTAATTTTCAAATTAACAGTATTGTGAGATTACATCGATGGTTAATATCATCTGCCTTTCATGTGAATTCAAAGATGATTCTCATGTTTGAACTTTAATGTGTATCATCAATAGCAAATGCATAAAAATATTTCTGTGATAAACTGATCAAATATCGAAATATCCAATGACCGGAATTCTAGCTGACCAGGTATGTTCTTTTTGTTAATATTTTATATGTCAATATTAAGATAATAACTTACTTTAGGAAAGATTTGTTGCTTTTTGGAATTGTTATTTTTTCTTTCATTACATCAACCAGCCTATGGACATGGCTTACGAGGGACATTTGAATGCACCAACACACCTACATTCTACACTGCGGTCCTGTCTGGTAAGTTCCTCAGGTTTAAATAAGTTGTCATGCTAACACCGCAGTCTTACCGGTTAGTCCATGATTTCATGTTAAACCTATTTATTTTATGGTAAATAACTTTCGTCAACGTGGTCTCGTGCATCTGCATCCAATGACCGGTATTGTAACTGATCACGTTTGTCGCTCCCACTCCCTCATTTTTGAAGATGACATTGATGTGCTAACTTACTTAATAAACTAATAACTACTTGTTTTATTTTTCCTTTAATATATCAACCAGCATATGAATCTGGATTACGGGGGACATTTCAATGCACCAACACACATAAATACACTACCGCCCTATCTGGTAAGTTCATTGAGTTACATGATTTATCATAATAATACAACCGCAGTCTTACACGTTTGTCCATGACTTCAGTGTTTTTCTGTGAACGAGGAAACATCACCTCAGACAATACCGATTAATGTATAAACATACTTAGGTAGTTCTCTGAAATTTAAGTTAAATTTGTATCTAATGGATTAACTACAGGATGTGATTGTGATGTAATACTTAATAATACTACTCACTTGTATTGGTAGCGCACGAGAAACAACTAGTTAAACTTCAAAGCACTGCGCTTTCATTAGGTTCGGTGTTATAATGCTAAATCATTTGTTGACTACTTAAAACATAATAAATAAAATAAGCAGAAATGAATCCACACGATGACTGTTTTCAATATTTTGCGTGCGTCAAGGTTACCATACAGACTGTAAGGATGTTTACGACGCTGGTCATACACAAGATGGCATTTACACCATTCTACCATCTGGATGGCCGGGTTCACCATTTACTGTTTACTGTCAACTGGATAATGGCGGAGGATGGAGGGTAAGTCAGTTTGTAATACCTTGTGAGAGGACTAGCGATCCAGAGGAAATTTCAACTATTCGTCATGTAGCACTCTTGTTTAAAAGTTTTTGTTTCTTTGCTTCGGTTAGACTAAAAATTACATGCACGGCTTCAAATGTTTGCATAATTTGTATTCGATGTTTCTAAATTTCATATAGGAATCGCTGCCTTTTTTATGGTCTCTAATAACTTCTTGACAATGTATTCCAAATACGTTTGAAAATTCCCATGACGGTTGCATATAAAAAAAAATAATGTTATCGGAGACAATGACAGGGGGGCTGTTGCCCATTTTTCTGCAAACGACGAAGAAATATATTAACAGTGATTTAACAAAATAAGGTAAAACCATGTTTTGCGTAGCCTTAATTGAAACTTTGGAACGCTTCCCTATATATAAAACCCTGGAAATTGTTCATTAAACCCGCAGATACAAAAGAAAGCTGATGTTATTTACGATTAATTATAGTCATAGATAAGTGTTCTCCAAATTAATAAGAGAAAATTGTCTTATATTTTTAAAACTGTAGTCCGAATAACAGACTCGTTATATAGAAAGGGACAACGTTGATAATCGGAAGCTATCCATCGATAAACTGCTGTTAATATTAATCATTTATCTTTATCGCAGTCTTCCATCAATCCAATGTATTTTAAGGATACTTTTGAATATTTTTCATCTAGGTTTTTCAACTTTGACATTGAACCGTAAGTTTCAATCAAACTTGGATGCGTACAAAGCCATGTTGGGGTAACTTGAGCGATGATTTTGGCTTGGGGAATAAAAAACTGCATAATCTAAAAACTATCCTCATTTTATTTTCTCCTATCCAGGTTTTTCAACGTCACAGTGGCATTATCAGTTTTATCAAAACTGGGATGCGTACAAAAAAGGATTTGGTGATCTGAACGATGATTTTTGGCTTGGAAATGAGAAACTCTATTATCTTACAAACCAAACAGGTTACACGTTGCGCTTCGATGTTATCACGTCAGGTGGAGATCAGAAATATGCTTCATATACCGAGTTTCAGATTGAGTCTGAGAGTTATAAATACAGACTGAATAAATTAGGCAGCCATGATGGAACAACAGGTTTGTATACGTTTTAATTTGAAGTTCCAATTTTCTTTTAATTCGTTAACTTAATTACAATTAAGGTGCAAAAAAAGCTTAATTACATTATATTTACTTCTCGGAACCTTCTATCCGAACGTTCACTGCGTTAAGAAGACGACCAGGGGAAGAAGTAAATACTAGAACATTGAGAAAACCCTAGGCTTGCAATGGTATCGTCCATGGCTTAGTGTCCCGTCTCAGTTCCAGACATAGTTGAAAATACGTTTATGCATGCCACTAGTCAGATCGGTGGGTGATACTATGAGAGGACATATTTTCAAAATTAATATGCTTGATTAATTATAATAAACTGAATATGAACTGTCACTTAATATTCACTTGACAGTTTTGTTTACCTTACAATTCAGATATTGTGCTCCTGAAAGCGGCTTTATTTTATAGCACATTACAATAAAGGTGCGATGCCTTTTATTAAGTGTTCACGTGTTTTTTTCTTAAAGGTTCGCGTATATATAACAACTTAGGCAAGGCTTTCAGCACCTATGATCGAGACAACGACGACTGTGATGCTTTCAACTGCGCGAACCGTCACAGAAGTGGATGGTGGCACTCGGATCATTGGTGCGCAACTTGTGATAATAATAATGGTTACTGTGACCAATTTCATGTCTGCGGAAGCTGTCACTCCGTTTGTACCAGTGACAACCTTAATGGAGACTACAACGGTGTCTGTGGAGAAAATGTATTTTCCAACCACAATGCTTACTGTAGTTTAAATTTCACTGAGATGAAAATTCGGCCATCCTTGTAAACATAATGTATTTCATGTTTAGTTTGCTTTGCAATCTAATTTACTGCTTTAATCAAACTACCAAAAGAACATTGTTGTAATTATATGTGTTGCTGTGCTTCTTGTTGTTCTGCTTCCGAAAGCCACAACAGTAAAATAACACCAGAAAGAACAAAAAGCGCAAAAATCTGTTGGAATGTTTAATGTGCGTGTATTAACACAGCGTCTGAACGACAAAATGTTAGCTCGAGGTGGAATCATATGTATTTATATATATGTAGCTTGGTATGAATGAAAACCGTTGATGCCAATGTTTTATCATACATATTTCCCGTTGTTGTATTTAACGATATTTATTATTCATGACTTATTCAGATGCTGCGACATTCACGCTAACTTCGAACATGCGAGATATGAACCGTTTAGTATCGCATACAAATATTTCTTCCTGCACGTGAAATTCATGTTTTATGTCTTATTTGGGTAAATTTTAGGCTGTTTGTTCTCAGTTCATACCTTTTTCTTCTGTTCTTGATGAAGTTTTGGTCGACTACTTTTAATACATTACGGTTTCACACATATTACGTTTATATATACATTTAACGGTAGATTATGATAAGACAATACTGCGACCAGTACAAGGTAATATTCAGTTATTAACAGTTTGTTAAAATCCTCTAATATTTGAACTGCTTGCGTTATTTCTTACACCAAAATAAATGTAATTATGATTGTATTTTTTTTTTTAGATTTTTTTTCGGTGGCTAAGAATGTAATTGAGGAGTAATGAGCTGGATAATCTGATGCCTTCTTTGCCCTATTTTAAGTAACGAAAAGACTCGCTGATATTTCTATTGATTCACACATCAGTCTCGCACATCAGCATCCTTTTAAGCTCCGTTCATTGTACTAATCGATCAATTTGATTGTATTTTTACACGCAAATCACGATAACAACAGCATCATGTATAGAGTTTTGACATGTTTTATCATATCGCAGGTATTTTTCAACAGTTGGAGGACCAACTATATTGTAGCTGTTCTTATAGTCACAGTATCCCTCTAAACGAATGCCTTATGCGATGAGCAAACCAATTTCGTTGAAGCGTCATCACTAGTTGCATTAATGTGGTTAAAGCTAGATATGTTAAATATTTTGCGATGATCACATCATGTGAAATATATATGGATAAGAGTTGTAAATGTTTAAAGTTATAGCCGATATGATTTCCATTTTTTTCCCTCTGTTGTTCTCCTTTGTTCTATTTTGTTTGCCTGTATTTGCATTTTGGTGAAACAGAACGTCCTAGAAAATATTAAGTGAACACATAACTATACCAACGAAACTTATTATCGTGAGAATAAAACGTTTTGTGAATTTGTGCAGATATTGCGTTTTCTTTCTAGAAACACCACGACAAGAGATGTCCATCGTCACTTACAGATGCAGTTCAAAGTAGGCCATTATTTTCAATTAAGTCTGCATTTTCATGTCTGTCATATTGTAGCTACCTGTGTATCAACATGTAAATATATATTTTACGCAGTCCATTTTGTTATGGATGAAAGTTTGTTACAGAATATTCCAATGGTAGAGAATTTGAGACTATAGATGCTAACAAAAACAGTTCTATTTTGATTTCAAATGTGAAATTTAGAATGCATTGCTTTGGTTACAAGTGACTTGTTTTTTACGGATCTTCTATACAAGTGTTTTAAAAGGCTTTGCTTTTTATTTTAGACATTGCTGTTAATTGGATTTGTTTCTAATGTGATGTGATCACAGTGTATGTTTAACTGGTAGCCAGAGTTGAGAATTTCAGTAAATTGCAAATATTCCACTTTTTATATTTTCATCTGACAATATAGACAGAATTCAACGTTAATTTTATTGTTTATATGTAAAAAGTATTCCAAGTATTACATTACAATATAGTCCGAGTATTAACACAATTCCCTCGTAGTTCTATCACTCTTCGGTTTCTGTAAATACAAAAACCTATCATTGTTTCTTGTTGTTATCTGGTTTAATCTGGCCAGCGTGGTTCCTCAAAGTCATGCATCAAACGTATGTAATATTTGAGGATTGTGAGTCCTTACATTAGGGTAGACTTTAAGTACTTAATTATTTGCATAAGGGAATCACTGTTGAATGAGTTATTAACAGCAAAAGTGAGGACGTTTTCAGGGATATAGCTCTTTTCCTTACTAAATGGAAAGTTTTTATAGAACTAGAACCCGATGATGAGAGTTTGTCCATTCATTACGCAAATATATTCACCTAGTAAGCAATCACGTTTACTATCCACCAACATTAGCGTCGTGAGTTGTAGCCTTGGTAATGTAATGTAAATGTAAGGTAATTTGTTTTCATCCAAGGAACATTGATCTTTTATGGTATTGCTTCTTTGAACGCTCGAAATGAAGTTACGTCTGTAAACATGTAGCTACAAGGCACGCCATTCGATTTTCCGTAGATATATAAGCATACGTTTCATTGACCTATAGGCGAATTATTTAAGCGACATTACTCATTGCCCTAAACTGGTGTCATAGAACAGCCATTTTCGCAAATTCCAAGTTACATCTATATTTCAAATAAACTGTGTGTCGTTATGCTAATGAAGACGTTTAAGACATATATTTAATTTCTTGTGGTGACAAGTGTTATGTTGAAAATTAGAGTAAGTAATAACATTTCTGAATATCAAAATGCATGCTAGAGGAAATTATTTGTAAAGTCCGATACATTGTAGAGAGTCTAGTAGCATCGTAACATAATAGAACAATTACTCATATTTCCACATGTGCAAGACACATGATTGAAATAGAGTAAAGAATTAAAAGAAAGTAGATAATAAATTTAGTTACAGAAACCATCCAAAAATTTGGTAGTATGACCTCATATGGCCATGGGCGTCTATCAAGGGGGGGGGGACCGGGCACATGCCCCCCACAGTTCAATCGGTGGAGGACACACTATCAAATGTCCCCCACACATTTGGTAAAAGATAAAATTTGAAAATACACGCGCATGTGTGGGGTCCTGGAAATATAATTAAAGTGGTTTGTCTTGCCATCCTAGTTTCAAATTTCATAGAAATGTGTTCTCGTAGACCAAGCAAAACATTTAAACTGACACAGTCCCTTAGGAAGTGTGTCACGGGTGGCAATACAAAGCATTGTGGTTTAGCATGCTATGACGACTATTGGCCAAATTTGCGCTAAGCTCACTATACGAACTCTGATCTGGACTGTGCCTTATTAGTTAGTTATATAAATTAATAATAATGGCGTATGAGAAAGTGCACCATTTTGTAGTATGACTTTCAGGACGGCAAGTCGAGAAACTCACATGCAGTCGCGGTGGATAGCTTCCTTCTTCTATATGTCCGGGACATTTTGGGCTTATATGAGGCCCTGGGGTCATTTCCTTGACCGACTTGGTGCAATATAATGTTCCCTTTTCGAAGTTAAATTTATTCACAGATAGTTAGTTGTCATTGGCTTGAACAATTGAGGGGTATTCTGTTCTGAAACATAGGGAAAATGGGGCTGCGATCTCGTAGGTATTGGTATCTGCAATTTTCTTGGGACGCTGCGCGCCAACCGATGGTGGCGCTTCGCTTAGATAGTACTTACGGCCGGACTACTTCAATCAATTACGCCCCCTCCCACGTTTAAAATCAGATTGACGCCCCCGCATATGGCACATCGTCGTATACCCACCATATAAGAGATACATGAGCCATTACACAATATTGAACCTTTGAGGTTCATTGAACACTTCTCTAACGTTAGTTACTACGATGTTAGTCCAATAGTCTAATATCCTACAAGTTACAAATATTGAAGGGGTGAGTTGTGGAATGATTTTAGCCGTTTTGTCGTGTGTATTATAGCCAAAAGATTCATGTTTTAATATGCCATTTGTCATTTGACCTCGACAATGTGTTCCTATGTGTTCCTTTATGTGGTTAATCACAATGTTTCAGCAGCTCACGTACATGTAGCAAAGCCATCGGGTAAAGTATTCATTGCATTTTATCACAATTTGTAATTTGACGTTATTCCCATCAAAATTTGAAGTCCGTCTGGCTTACAGTTTAAAAGAGTTAAAAATAAGGTTTTTGGACAAAATGTGGCCAAGTGTGACCGCTGATCCAATCGACAACGTGATCTTTATAGTTTAAATTATATTTGACTTTGGCAGTCTAGTATCTTATATGGGCAAAATGGTTTTTCATCACGAATTAATGTTATGTAAGGTACCCCACATACAAACACTAATGCACAGCTCTCAAAAGCAATCCTGCCTACCAAGGTAGAACTTGTAATAGTTAGGAACATAGTGGTAACTTACACGATCTCAAGTGAAAACATAAATATGACTTATCAGTTTCGGTCTGCATTTTATTCGGAACACCGTTACAGAGGGACGTGTCTTAATTTATCATCTTTACAAAGTGACTAAAAGAAACAGAATTCACAAAAAGCGTTGTTGTAACTATATGTAATGGTGATTGAACTTCTCATACGTTGATATGAATCAGTTGAATTACATTAGATGTTAGACATGTGGCAATATACTCCGAATTATCAAAAGGAAAAAGAAGAGACTAATGCAAAGTTTTTACATCCTTGTAAATGTCGTCATGTACATTTCCATAGATAAGGTAGAGTGATTTGACATGGCTTTAACTCAATCACGTCCGTTATCCAGGCTTTTTTTCTTTTCATGGTCCTTCACTCTTTCATTGTTCTGTTACAGTTAACCTCACTGTCAAATGTATTCAGATAGTTTGTTGTTATCTCATTCCATGTTGTCTTTTAAGAAAAAATGTCATGCATAGAAATTTCGAGTGCTCACAATAAGGGAGACGTTTTCAGATTTTGGTAACACTTTTTTGTTAAATTATCTTTCACAGTAAAAATGTAGACACAATATTCACTTTGCTGATAACTTTATTTCTGAATCACGTCATCAGGATCGAGGTCGTATCTTCATTTCCGTCGACTGTATGTTGTTATTCCCTCCAGGGAAATAATACCAATAAATGGTATAAGATCCAGTGTATGGTCTATTGAGGTCACAATAAGAAGAACAATAATAATAACTGTACCACCATGCGGATTTATAATTAGCGGCATTATTAGAAGAACAATCATCGTTGTCACGGTCACGTGTAAAAAATGCTTCTCCATTGTGATAACTATGACCAAGTGCGTTGTAGCCTAGATAAGCAAACAGAAAGAAAAGGGTCAATGAAAGCATTGTCGCAGATTGTATGTATGAAAACTGCAACAAATATAACTCAATGTTAATATATGACACGGAGACTGAATGGTTACGTCATAGAGTAACTAAATGCATCATACAATCGAGTGTGTTTTATTTAAATATTAAGACACCCTTTTACAAACAATGGGCAAGTCGTTCACAGGAAATTAAAATTATTTAGAAGAGCATTTATTTCTAGTCGTATCCATATGTAAAGATAGGCATCAGTTTGTGGGAGTTCAACATGGACCTCATTTACATATTAAAAGAGGGTACACACAGTGAAAGGTTCTTCAAAGTCCTTGTCACCTCATATATTTTACATGTTATAATATTTTTAAAAGAAGTAGTTACAATGTTTTGGATTTTCGTAAATCGGAACTCATTCTTTTAACATGATTTGACTTGATTCAAATCGAAAGACCTCATTTTAATATCAACCAATTGTTTAATAACCGTTTATATAACTGTGATTCGATCCCTACAATTTTGAACTTCAGACTTTGACTGGAGTACTTATGTATCTATTTAAGGATTCCAAATATTAGCACAATGATTAAAGCTCCACTTGCGGAAAAATAACCGTTTTATATCTTACGAGGGAGACTTGTACGTAATATTTGGGCATTATAAATCTCTCCATTTTTCTTTGTTTTAGATTTGTCATAAAAATTGGAAAGGTATACTTGAAATAATAATGTTCAGTTACTTCGATATTCTCCCAACTATAACAGAAAAAACAGTGTCCCATTATTGTTTCATTATTGGTTGCAACCAGTAATCGATTTAAAATTATCGCTACATTATTCTAAAAATAAACGTTCTGAAATGAACGACATATGAGTGTAGACATTTATATATTTCATGTTATAGCATGTGATAATTGTTCAATACAATTGTTCATTCTCGAAGTAATAGACTGACTTTGGTACGAATTACTGTGACGATCGATCTTGTATAGCGTGGAACCTTATTGCGAACCATTCGCAGCCATACATTATCTCGTAACAGTGAATTAGGTTTGCAATCAAATAAGTATATCGTCTTTCGACATGTAACTGTTTTCAACGGGTGCGAACTTAAAAGTTTCTGTTTTTCTTTCTTCGGTTTTTTCTTTACTCTGCCTACTGCTATATCTTGGTATATTTCCAAAGACCAGTTAAACACAGCTAAAGACCATAGTCTATGAATCTAACATGTAAACATTATCTATGTGATCTGCATGAGATGGGATATTTGGTTATAGTTGGGTTTCCTTTCTATGTCGAGGCAAACGAATTGAAGAAAGTTTTCCAGATCATAGAATATGGCTACGTCTTATGTGTAGTTTCAGTATTTTCAAGATGTAATTGAACCAGAAAATGAGCACATGATTTTAATATATCTGGACTATCAGTTCTTGATAGTCATGATAAGTCTATTATAAAATCTAAGTATTTGTAATCTCTAATATAGCACGTTGAAAAAATAGAATTGCTCTGAATAGTTGCCAAGTGCATCCGTTATGATGATCATATGCACATCAGATTGTAGAATGTACTTGGAGAAAGAAGATAAAATGGAACTCACCTGCTGTACTTGAAGAGTCATAACCACTGATACTTAGTCTGAAATTAGTATCCACATTGCCCACGCTGAAGGAGCTATACTTAGCAAAGTGATATTGGCCAGATTTTGAAACGAAATCAATCCTTAGCTCATATTGACCTTGGCTCGTCAATGCTGCAAGTTTATCGTTGCCAAGCCAGAAATTGCCGTCGGCAGTTCCAAAACCCTCTCTGTATTCATTCCAATCTCTGTGAAAACTCAAACTACTGTCAACACGTCGCTGGAAAACCTGTAATTATAGTAACACAAACAAAAAGGTAGACGCAACTATATATAAACTAATTTTATTACATTTTAAGATGGTTGCAATTATCCCAGTTGAGATACCCTCAAAAGTCCATTCAGTTTACATGATTGTGTTGTGTTGTGTATAACCCATGGATCTGAAAGGAGTATCATCATGCATAATACTTCTACTTTAAAAAAAAAAGCAGACCAACGTTCGCAAGCCAAAATAAATACACTTAAGACAGATGTTCTCTAGACATACTGGTGTCCATAAACCAAATTAGTATGCAGTTTTAAATTATCCTATTTGTTAAGTTGGCTTTAATCGTTACAAATTAATGATAACATAATATTAGTAATAAATATTTAAGAAATAATAACAGTAACAATTGTGTTTTCATCAGTGACAAAAGAGAAAGAATACAACTTCCTTTCCTTTGTTATCTTTAAAAATGACAATAACAGATACATACCAACCAACCACCTCCATCTGAGACGTCACACATTACTTGAAATGGGTTGCCTGTCCACCCTGCTGGTTGTATAAGTCGAATGCTGTTGGAGTCCTCTGTACTATATGCTTGACAGTCTGATGCAGTAGCCCGATCACATTGGACCCCGTCTCCAGTGTATCCTACGTTACAGTAACACTGTGATAAGCCTTGTCGTTCCTCACAGTTACCATTGGGACTGCACCGGTATGTGTCATCACAGCTCAACAGACCGCTGTTGCAGGAACATCGTTTGGTACAAGAAGGGTTCACATATACTTCACCTTCCTAACAAGATAAAACGGTACGCCTTGTCAAGTAGATGCAAAATAATAATATCCTTCAATGGGAATACTCAATGTTCCAAGTCGAGGTATAACGAGCAGTGCAATAGGTGACATTCCTTCATAAAATTAGAGCAGCTGCAGGGTAAAGATTTAACGTTTTTAAAATGAATCATTTCAAGCACCATAATAACTGTTTTGTTCCGGCTTTTCTTCTCATTGTAAATTAGTTTGATACGTAAACATTTAGGAATGGTATCTTACCGCTAGGACTACTCCTTGACCGTTCTCTGCTTCCTCTATGAAACAACTACAATTCTCTCTAGGTACACAGTCTTCCCCGTCCATCAAGAACCCATCGGGACAAACGCAACTGGGTGTGCTAGAGCATGATTCGGTACATGTAGGATCGGCACATGAACCTTCACATTTACACCTGTTGAGAACCTTGTTGGTGGGACACCACTCGATGCATGGGTCTGGAATAGGAATAACGATTAAGTTACGACATCAAAAAGGAAAGCTTGATGGAAAGTGTACGATGATCTATTATCTCAATAACACATCATGTTCATAAATTATCATTTGATATTGTATAAAAATGCGAAACATGCTTCACAGCTAAAACGACATATCTAAATAAACCAATGAAATAAATAGCAAACCGCTCTCTGCCCTTACTAGATGAACAAAATACATCGATTTATGAAGAAACTAAGTCTGAGCTAAGTGCTTGATAGCAGTGGCCAACAACGTGCTCATGAAAGTAAAGTTACATGCTGCAAAATGAATATTAAATATTACTACGAGCTCATTCATCTAAAGGTACCTTGGTTAATGGCATGGATGTAAGGTTGGTTCAGGTGGGAAGTATATCGTTAGTAAGCGAAACATTCCCGCTCTGTATCACACCGCAGGTCAAACATATTAATATCATCGAATTATTGAAACATGTGTGAACGGCAAAAATCGCAATATTTTAATTTCACTGTTTAACGGTTAGCAAACATATTAAATGTCACTTCGGGCGAGTAACGTGTCCAGATAAGAAGTTCACAGTTTAATAACCCACCTGTTGTTCCGGTATACTCTCCGGTGCTAACCAGTTTGTAATGACTGAAGCTGTCACTGATGCGGAAAGTTTCATACGTCACGAAGAATGAACAACCGGATTCTGTAGTTATATCCATGCGTAGCTGATATTTCCTCTGATTGGTGATGTAGGATATCTTCTCATTGCCGAGCCAAAATTCACGAGCAAGGAAACCAAAACCGTTTTCATATTCGTCCCACGTACGGTTGAAGTTGATTGAATTATCCTCTCGTCTCTGTATGACCTGTTGAAATAATTTGAGACATAAAAATATCAAACTGATTGAATTGCAAGACCGTTAGTTATTAACTGTAAGACTAGTGTGAAACAAAAGAAAGGCACAACTATACTGAAACATGGAACAAACAACCTGCAGGAAGAGAAAAATGAGATAAATTAAATATAAACAAATTAAAATCACTTACAAACCCCACCAAATGTATATTGATGCGAATACTATATAAATATTACCAATATATAAGTTGTGTCATCTTCGCCAATTTAGTATTCTTATTGAAGTCAGGAATATGTGGAAAGTATTAAAACGTATTGGAAAAACATGTAGGAATATAAGTATGGTGCAGACTGCTTTTGCGAAAGAGCATGACAGATGATTCGACCAACCTCTTTTTGTAAGACATAGATATTGTGTAAAGCTCGCCGAGCCTACTGTGTAACATCAACTATATATTAGTACATCATAATAATATGAACAGTTCTGTAGTATGAGAAATGTATTATTTCAACAAGAATAATTTCAATTGTGGTGATAAATTTGCAATGTAAATACAATATTCACAGTATAAAATACAACACCTACCGTCCATCCACCATCACCTAGACTGTTGTTACAAGATACTTCAAAAGGTTCAGGATAGCCGTCTGGTTTGATGACGTAAACACCATCGTTTCTAGACGATGGACATTGGCTTAGCACTTCATGGCAGTCTCGTGGATATTCAGCACGTTGGTAGAGGAAAAACGATGACTCTAAAAGGAAAAGGTAACACAACATCAAGCTAAGAGGTTTCATAACTCCGGAGACACTTGTGTGACAACAGAGATCATATAGCCTACCTTTAGTGTTTACTTTGTCAATGTTCACAACCACTTGCGTCATTTCCTGATCACGTTATAAAAGTTTGGCATGGGCAATTACGAAGATGTGATTTTAAAATCTAGTTACTATTACTTACTGGTCTGTACTATTTCAAACATTTTCTATTTTTTTTTAAATGAAGTCACTCGTTTTGTCTTATATCCCTGAAAAATTTGGTAAGTTAAGCATTTGAAAAATACATAGCAAATTAAAAACCTCATTTTAAAGACGATCAATATTTTTTTAACGAATTTTGTTTCCTATACATCATAATTTTCATACACAAAAAAGTACTAAAGTAAACAAATTATCTTTAAAAAAAATTAAAAATCTTTGAAATTATATAGTGCTTATTATACTTACAATTGATATGTTAACAACATATGATGTCTTTGACGATACTTCCCAAACGATGTGTATATCATATACGTTCATAATTGTTTGGAAATTCTCCAAATGTTACGATGTTGTTGTATCTTAAAGAAAAACAATATTATTTTCACTCGTCTTTGGAGGTTAGCTTGTGGTTGGGGTAAAGGGGAAGGAGAGGGGAGAAGGGAGAAGGGAGAGAGATAAGGTAAAAAAAATGCTACAACGTTGTTAACGTTTTGAAGTTTTTAATATGATAGAAACACTTACTTAACGTTTGGTCTCCGTAGTCACTAATGCTCCTTTGGCGTTCCGGCTAAAATAAGGTCAAAAATATGTATTAACAATGATCGTCAAATAAGTACAGGGTACAATTATATAGTAAAATATGTCAACGTTACATTTTTCTTATTTTCCATTGTCCTATATTTAGGTTAGTCCAACTTTTATTTTATTTTCTCATCTATAAATTGCAACATTTCACATAGCTGCTTATTATTTTAGGACAAGTTAGAGAAGAGTTATTGACGCAGTCATGTATCTGTATTAGTAAATAGCCGCCGTTTATTGAATACAAAAAGAAAAACAATATAGACACGACAATGTTTGGTTGAGTTGTAGAGGAGTATGACAATAAATATGATAAGAAGTTTTAATTTTTACGTGAATTCAGGTGAATATTGAAGATTAAAATTAATCCGATAAATATGTCACTTCTCTAAGTACAAAACACAAACAACGAAAGATAAGGTTTGAGTTTAGCATTGTCTTGAAAACATATATATTTTTTTTTTAATATCCCATATATTCAGAGTGAATTTATGCCCATCAATTTGTTCTAGACAATGAACATTTACTATATGCCCATTAGGTATCACGTTCTTGATATGACTTTTATAGTTTAAAACATTTTTTTGAAGAAGACCTATTGGTTAATAAAGATTTGGTTCTAATGTATAATAACGTTCGATAAAATTTTTGTAGAAAACATAATTATATAAAAGAAACGTTAGAATCTTCATAATAACATATTTTTCTTGTAAATTGTTTAATTTAATTAATTCACATGAAACAAGTTCATAAAAATACTTTGCAAATTTCACATCTGCATTATGTATTCTCGAATTTGGATTAAATTGAAATTGTTCTTTGTACTGGCAATGAAAAAAATATATAATCTTTACACACATTAAATGATCGGGATTATTAATAGAGCAAATTGTTTATTGATATCATGCAGCTGTTTGGGATAAATCTGACAAAGATGAAAATTTGTGGCGACAATGAACTTACAACGACATCAGCGATTAAATCAATTGACAATTCTTACAACAGCAACGTTTGGATGAGTAAAGTTAGTATATCTTTTGATTTTCTTTATTGCCATTGTTCATTTACATTAATTTAGTATACAACCTAAATAAATTATACTAGTTAAGTAGTTAATTAAGTCGACAGCGTATTTAATGTAACGGAATTAGAACAATTTTCTTTAATCGATTTTGCATCTTTAGAGCTTACGAAACATTCTATGAAAAGGTAGATTAAACATGTTTGCCAGCCACCGAGAACGCTTTTTGATATTACAAAGAACAAAATGTACACAATACGCTAATCGATTGACGTTTATTGCAGCGGTTTGTTAACCTTTAGTTTTTCATCGTTAACTTTAGAGAAGAAACTACCTCTAAGAAAATGCTATCACTATTTCGTAATTTGACTAAGTATTTTGTAGGATTGTTAGCTTAAACATTGTCCTTTAAATTTTGAAAAACGTTGTCTGGGCATAGACGACAACAGGCAGTTATCAATTATCATGTAACTAAAGTTCATGACATTAAGGTTGACTTAATAATGAGATAAAAAATGTATTGTCTTATAACTAAGAGTTGACTTGAAAAAATGACTTGAACACTTATTCTAAGTTCAAAAGCAGGCATCCTGTGTAATGACTTTTTCAATAAAATTGTTCACAGAATAATTAAAAAAAAAATCATTAACTACTTCGATACGTTATCATGATATTTCGACAAGTTTTCTAAGTTCAAGAGTTGGCATCCTGAGCAATGACTTTTTGCAAAAGACTACAACGGTACATTATCATGATTTTCCAATAAAGTAAATCAAGAAGAATTTGGGTGACAGAATATTCAACTGCGTTCCCAAAGACAGAAAGGACTATTGTTTTAGAAAGATTGTGTGTTTTACCAAATAAGTGAAACTCAAAGAAAATGACTTTTTCATATCCACTGGGTGTTTGTAAGATAAAGTTAAAGTTTTCAAGAAGGCATATGTTCGTCAAAGCTGAATATTCTCAGATATCTATTCAAAATCGCACCGCCTGAATCTTCGATATCTCCAAATGACGGACAGAAAAAGTACTGTTGCTTTTTTTTTTTTTTTTAAACTCGTTAGTAAATGTTAGTAAACCAAATCTGCGTTGTCAAGATTTCTCTTTTGTTGAATATTTTGTAACATTTTCATGATGCGAAATAGCGCAATTTAAATATATGTACATCAACATATTAAAACAACGTGTCAGAAGTAGAGTCAAATGTTGTTTCCTATAATTAGCAGGTGTCTACGAAAATGTCTAGACTTTTCAAAGTAAATTCAGTTTATGGGTCGGATCGGGATTTTCAAGATTAAAGAAATTTATTGATTAAAGCACTTAATCATAGCTAATATAAGTGTAAAAATTACAACGTAAGCATTTGGTAAGATGAAATGTTAGTTGTGTTAAAAATTTCGTTAAATAGTATTTATTCAGTAACTCTCCCATTGCCATCAAATATAGACATTTAAACAAAAGAAAGGAAAAATAAAAATCTTAGGCTATATGAATATAACATTTTTAGTTTATGTGGATAAGGGAAATTTAGTTATTAAATGATATATAGATCATCCTTAGATTTCAACTGTAGTAGCCGTAAAGTAGAAAGTCTCGGTTTAGCCGTGTAAATGTTAATTAATCAGTAAAGAAGTAGAAAAAAGGTTAGGGGTATTAACGGGTTAGATTATCGGTTGGAGCATTACAGACATACTTTAGTAAGACAAGTAGACAATATAGGTCATTGCTTTAACGTTCTAAATCTCTTCAATTCATTTTGCTGTGGTAGATTAGCCTATATAAAAGCAACGATTTTCTATTTATGGTATTTATAGGTATATTATTTTAATATTGAATTTTTCTTTCTATTTCCTCCGTGTCTGTCAAAATATAACGTTTCTATAACAACGCCACAAAAAAGCGCAATAATTCAAGTATATTAAGTACAAATCGCGGCTAACTAAGATACTCCGCTTTTTTTCGTTTTTAACGACAATGTATTTTACTGTTCACAGTTTATCTATATTACGCAGATTAAATTTATATGAATTGATGATATGTACTTCAATGGAAAGAATCCGTATGATGGTTTCTTGATCAGAGTCATTTTTATAGAAATTAAGTGAATAATGTAAAATATACCCGTTTGGTGAATGTGTTCTATACTACTGTTTAATTAAGTAATAGAAAATTAAAAACGCGAAACCATAAATTAACAACCAGTAGTTGTGACTAAATCGTATTCGACTTCATTATTACTGTTAGTTAGCATTTTTGAAGTAATATTGTTATCTGGTAAGATAGATCAAGGGAAAGTAAATTACCAAAGGAGAGTGTAACAAGGTTTAACATTGAAGATCGAAATTAATCAATTGAGTTCGCTTAAACATCGAAATGGTAACTTTACAGATGTTACACCTGAAATATAAAAGTAAAAGAAAAACTTACCCCTTCTTGAGAAGACACGCTGCTGGAAATAAAAATGATGAGTAACAGAGAGGTTAAACCTCCACGATGTTTTCTAAACAAGTACAACATTGTACAAAGTTACCTGTTGCAGTATAAAGTTGGAATGAATTTCGAATCCATACTGCAACAATTAAGCTAGATACGAAATTATCCGGAATTGTACAGTGTTGCTAGGGAACCATTTTCATACTCCTTCGTCTAGACATATTATTATTATATTAGTATTCCTGTCAAGGGCAGTCGGTGTGGCTCACGTGGTTTATGTTCAGATTTCATGGCACCATTACAGTACGGTACAAGTTAGTACCTTAAAAGGTATTGAAATGGTGCAAGACCATACGTCATATTTAAATTTCATTTCTTGGCATCGTTAAGCTAAACAATATGATATATAATGACAAATAAATAAGTAAGATAGTATCGCAGAGTTGTCAGTATTGCTGTGGTATACACAACCATATTCCCGATCGAATTGGTTTTAACAAAGCCAACAATACTTCTAGGAGGAGTGGGAGCAAGTGCCCCCTCCCCTTACTCCTTGTAATCCCGCCATTACAGTGGGACGAGTAAACTAGCCACAGGAACAAATGTCAGAGTTGAATTCATTAGATATCTTTTCTTAACTCGAAATCCATATTTGAGTATGATATATGTGATGTATTTAAACTTAAATCAATAGCTAGACTCTCGGTAATAATTCCCCCATCGAACATTTCTTAACTTGATATTTCCCTTCTACTTGAAAAAGGCACACATTGTATGATACGTTGTTGCCATTGTATTTGTTGTCTTTCAGAAGAAGGACCTTAGTTATTTGTAGTTACCAGTACTATCAAAATAACCTCATTTATTAACGCACTAAATCGTTCACTGAACGTTTCTACACTGACTGTTCATTTCTTTATATATACGTATTTTACTTGTTTCATTTGCCAACTCTATAAGAATATTTTGTTGTGAAACATTTCGGGCTTGGAAATTCATTTGTTTCCTACTGTCCTAATAGGAAATGAGTGTTACACGCACAGCATAAAATCGCCTTTTCCTTGTTGTTGTGATTTCCCAGGTACGTGTTTATAAGGTGCCTAGAGGAATAAGGACCTAACAGATAAACCTTGTGCATAACAGAAACAACATAGGAAGCAAAAAAAAAGAAGATCTATAGCTACGATGAATCTCTATAATGCATCTCAGTCTGTTTTGATAAAAAATGTCTTAAATTTTAATAAAAAAATCTTCCTATCAACATGTCACGTTGATAAACTTATTCCGCAAAATTCACATTGTATCTTACTTAAGGTAACACGTATATAAAGGGTAGCTTTCTTGCATCCATGTTGTTGAACTGAATGTTCATACTGCTTGTTGATAAAATCCATTCAATAATTTTTTTTTTCCTTATCAGAAAAAAAAATCCATAAATAATAACCTGTAGCGTTTGTATCATGAAACGATTAAAGAGTTTACATCATATAACGATCAATACTATTAGAATTGTAAACGGTGCCATGGCGGTATTTATTGAGCATGCTAGAAGTCATGCATTGCAAATTATTTAACTTCTGTCAGGCGAAACAATCTACATGATTGCCTAGCATCTAACACATTTAACTGCAATCATAATTCTATCTGAGTAACAGTACTATCAAGACGTATTTTTTTTTGTGGAGTTTGAAAAATTGGACAACCACAAACTCCTAACGCCTGCCCACCTCATCGAACAAGTACCATGCTAGATCATGCTACAGTGTGATTGTGGGTTGCGTGGGTTATTGAAACTAATTCATTAAACACGCATGAAGAAACAGATAGTTGCTTTAAGTTTCCAATTTCACGAAAGAAAGTAAACAAGAGGCTAACAAAAGCTTCTATCGACATCACCTTTCTAGATTTCACTTTACAATCTGACAAAATCGAATGCGATGATTTTTTTTTATATTGCATCATTCTTTGCTAGTAAGATACTACCGTATTCATTTACGGTTCATTGCGGTATACTGCGTTATATTTGCATGTTCACATTCGCCGAGGCATCTTATGAAATAAGTATTGGTTTATCCCTTTTACTATACTCTTCTAATTCTAGAAAATTCAGAAAAAATAAGAACATAGGAAGCATTAAGAAGGAAAAGAGAACATAAATATTAATATTGCTTATAATCAATGAGTACTTGTATCTACATATTTATTACAATATATTAAATTCATAATATTTTGTTTATTCTTGAATAAAACTTGTGGTGCGTGTTCACGCACTTTGGTGATTTTTTGTTTACTTCCTTGCGTGATGCTTAATTGCACTTTTCGTTAAGCGTGAAATCAAGGCAGTCATTAAACTGAACCTATTTCCAGCAAATATTGTGGAAAATTCAGAAATTCTTGTTCCAAGGACCGTAAGGACACTGTACATATATTGTCCATGTCTAGCTGCAGTTGGTATACCCTGCCGCAAACGAGACACTTCTCAAGTCCTTTATTATTGTCCATTCCCGTTACCACCGTTTCGAGGTAATTTTCACTATAACAGCAGGTGTGAATCTTTCTGTACCCATAACATAGATACTGACGGATGTTACCTAAACTGCGCCGTTAAGCACCAAAGCGGCTGGTGGTTTTTTATGAAAACTGTAACAAATTGCTATGGGACTAGGTGTTACCATTTCCGGTATAGTAATTAAACCCGTGTCGACTACTTTTATATAATATCAGCCCACCAGTTAATTAATAATAATAATAATAATAATGATAATAACTTATATTTATATAGCGCTTAATACAGCGTTTCAAAGCACTTTACAAAGTAGGAAAGAGACACAGGAAACAAAGAAAATAAGTAAACTTGGAATCAAACAGAAATGTTTTAAGTTGTCTCTTGAAAATAGAAAGCCACGAACGTGAAATGGGAGTTCGTTCCAAACAGGAGGCACAGCGTCAGAAAAGGCACGACCGCCACAACGAGTGCGGGTACGTGGACCAGGAGTTTATAGCAAATGCGCATGATTGGAAGATCAAAGCGTAACTGTAGTTGACCGACGCAGATGAGTAAGAAGGTCAGTGGTTTATTGAGGGGCAAGTCCGATGATCGCTTTGTAGGTGAGAAGTAGGATCTCACACTGGATGGGCAGAAAGACGGGAAGCCAATGAAAAAAACGGAGTGCAGGAGTGAAGATCAAACTTTTTAGTGAGTGAGACTAGCCGCGCAGCAGCGTTCTGAATCATCTGTAGGGGAGCTATATGAGAAACTGGCAAATTATGCATACAAACTGTTGTAGTAATCCAGTTTGGAAGAAACAAAAGCGTGAACCAGTCGTTTAGTTGAACCTTGATCTAGATACCTTCAGAATTTACCATTGTTGTAAATACCATACGCAGCTGAACGACAAGAGTTTCGAATATGGGTGACATCACAATAATGTCGGGGGAAAATTTGCGGTTTTGTTAATAGATATAAACACAGTGTTGATAAACTTATAGCTTTATTACTTATTATCAACAGTTTTGCTTTTTTATACATCAAGAAACATTGAAAAGGAATTGTATATCGAACTATTTGCCCCCACTCCACCCTCAATATCAATTCCTTTCGACATGGGGATTGTGTTCATCAGTGCGTGTGACAGTTATGAAGCTATAAAGCAGCAAGTACCTAGTTCAACCACACAACGTAACTATATCATTAGGGATAGAATCTGCAATTATTTCATCGCGTTTTATTTGACTACCACGCATCACAGACCTTTACAGGGGAAAAAAACCTGTTCCCCAGTTCAGCAATACAAACATTAGACATATCAACTTCACCAACTCCCATCGCACCAGTGCAAATGTTTCTTAATGACTTTTTGAATTACACTAACAACAGGGAAACATTCTCTCGTAGCTGTCTGTTGGCGAGGAGGTGGAGGAGGGGTGGTGTTAGGGTTTGATTTTTTTTTTTTTGTCAGAGGCTTAGATCAACGTTGTTCTACTTCTGGCAGTAGATCTTGTTTGCCATGAAAGATAATGGGTAAAGTCTAGTAACATTTCATTTCCTCGTTCATATCAAATGACAACACGCCAAGCAGAGTAACTAAAAACAACGGGAAGCAAACGAAAGTGTAGGTTGTGCAGATATGATATATAAAAGGCCTCTCTTTCCCTCTCTATGCTTGCACGGAAGATGACGTATAAGGAAATAAAGTTCTCATTCGACTACTCAAAATGTATATTAGATGCCAACCTTACGCATTTACGAGTAGAACGTCTGTGACAAATCTGTACGCGGTACACTGAGTCATTTGTATTGTGCGTCTAAGAAGTTTGAGTCTAGCATTAAGTATGATGGTAGTGCCGGCGTGGAATTCTGCATTCCTCTTCGTATTGGTATATCCCTCCTTCATGATATTTGTATTGTCAGCAACAAGAGGCCAAACGGTAAGTATTAATTCTTTTTGAAACATCTTTTTAATATCGTTATGTTCTTTCCACTACAAGTAATGAGCTAGGTTCCTGTACTTTCTTAAAGTGGTACCTATGGCTGTATAATCACCCCAGAAACAAAGAAATTATATTCGTTGTCTTTCCCGTCAAGTTTGCTGTTGTTAAAGGAATTGAATAAAAGGGTTGTTTGGTTGCTATTAAAAACTTGTAAATCAGCTTTTCGCATTAACATTAATTTTAAGTTTAACTGCTATCGAATATAGGAACACCATGAATACAACCTGTTAAAGTATTCCGTTATGTTTATTTCTGATAGGTGAATCAATTAAAAGACGAGAGAGCAAACAGTTACAGGAGTAGAAGAAGCACGGAAAGTAAGTAGATACGTGTGTGTAAATGAATGTAATTAAATGTACCATACTATGTAACAAAGAGTAAAAACAGAACGGTATCATTGAGTAATGTAAAATCCCGGATCCGCCCAAGTTGGATTTTGTTTGTTGTGTATGCTGTCAGTGTTATACGTGTTATTACTTAGGGCCTACGTTCTATGTGTCATAAATGCTATATTTTTATTTGTTGTACATAACCCACTAATTTTCTCATAGATGGTTTTTCAGAGGTCTACTACCGTCAACCTACTTTTCCGAAAGATTGTCATGAAATATTTCATGACACGTGTGATTGGGAAAATGTGACGTCGGGAGTGTATCTGATCCAGCCAACTGATTCTTTGGAACCCTTTCAGGTTTACTGTAACAATTCAATTGACGGTGGTGGTTGGACAGTGAGTATGACCCTTCTTGTCCGTCTTCGATTCAGGAGAGTAGTTCTACATATCACACGATCAAGGGTATTTTGGCTTAATTAAATCTCGATGGAGAATTGCCTTCAAATCATGCTTACCCTTCAAATGCATCATTTTTACAACATGAAAACGTCAAATATTCTTTCGAATCTGGTACGAAACGATCGATTTAGTCAATTATAATACAACGACTCTAGATGACAAAATATTTTGTCGGAAATGTTTTTCAAAAGAAGAAATGTGAAGATATATCGAAAGAGAATTGAAGCTAATGAAGTTGCTCACGTATGAGCTTAATAAAAAAACAGGAGGAAGAATGTTCCACTTCGTCAACCCTACACTACCGCCTCTGCACCCTCCCCCCCCCCTCCCCTACATTCACCAACATATTGGAAACAGAACGTCTCTTCTTTTTCTAAATAACATTGAACAGAGCGAACGAACTTCGATACCTACAACGTCCATCTTGAAATTAGTGTTTCACAAAATTGCTTCGAATAATTGCTTATCTAGAAATTTATTCTCATGTATCTTATTCTGTACGGTGACACTTTTCGGCATATGCCGATTAAATTATTCCAAGATATATATTTCCCTTATTAGCTTTTTTTTTAATATCAGCGTAATGGCATGGATACTGTTAATATCATAATGAAGTAGAAAACAATGGATTGAAATTACTTTTTTATTAGATTTCATACTTCTATACATGTTTTTTCTTTAATTACTTTATTCAGGTATTTCAAAGACGAATTGATGGCTCGATCGACTTCTACCGAAACTGGAACGATTATACCCAAGGTTTTGGTTTCCTTCATAGAGAATTTTGGCTCGGAAATGAGAAATTATCTTTCTTAACAAATCAAAACGATTATAGTCTACGAGTCGATGTAACTGACATACACGGAAACTCTTACTTCGCAAAGTACGAACTTTTTCGCATCAGCGATGAAAATGGCAAATACAGATTGGTTAATATTGATGATTACGATTCTAGCAGTACAACAGGTAACCATCATCACGGATTAAGCTTTGTAAGCATTTCGAATGAAATGTGCACCTCTGTTTTGAACACATAGGCACGTAAGCGCAGGAAACAATGAATTTTCGACCAATTTGCGAGTTTGGAGGACTGGTAGTTGCAGTTCCTGCTGAATCTCGGTAGCGGAATTTTAAGGTTCTGCTGTCGAAATTATACTAGCGTTGATCTTTGCTATTATTCGTAACATATGCGTTGGATATTGATTATTCATAACCATGTTATCAACAACAAGAAAAAAATCTATAAACTAAAGATTTTTTTTTATTCATCAATACTTTATTTTATCGTGCATATTGTACACTAGTTGAAATGAGTAACTAAACATGAAATGAAATGTAAAATATTTCGCATAACAAGATAAGAATGTAATGGAAATGTAAATGAAAGATTGCAAGATTAGAGAAGCCTTTTTTAATAAAGAAGATAATCAAATATGTTGGTGCTGGTGATCTCTATTTAACTCAAATTTAGACTACTTTTTTTCATCAGCACTAGGTACGCATATATTATATAGATTTATGTTCTTTAATCATATTTTTTTTTAGGTGACGATAAACTGAGCTGGCATAAAAACATGTCTTTCAGTACATATGATCGAGATAACGACAACTGGACCGACTTCAATTGTGCAGAGAGACACAAAGGCGCCTGGTGGTTTGGAGAACTCAACGATGACGAAGCATCTGGTTGTGTTACAGAACATGGTTATTGCGAGAGGTTTCCCAATGGTGATGGCTGTGCTGAGTGTGGTAATGTTCATTTGAACGCCGATTTCGATGGGTCAACACGCGGAACCAACATATTTTGGGATTCTATGACAGGTGATGATAACGATTGTGGTTTACATTACACGGAAATGAAACTACGGCCAAAAATTTAGGGACCAAAAACGACGACAGTTTTTTTCCAATGCGTTCGTAAACGCGCTCCGTATGAAGTTATTATTGAACTGCTAGTTGTTAGCATATATAATATGAAAGAAACTCGATGCATATTTTAGAATAGAAGTAAGTTTTCTAGGTGTAGCAGAAACAACTCTTACCTTGATTCCTTTTTTTTATTTTTTTTAAACGCGCTACGTGAAGGACCTCGTCCATTTTGGTAGTCTAATGTAGTACATTATTATGGAAATGGACGAATTTAACGAGGATTTAACATTTCCTTTTTAATGTTTGAAACATAAACGTAAAACGTAAAACGTAAAATAAATAAATATATATATATATATATATATATATATATATAAAGCAAGAGAGGGAGAGAGGTGGGTGGAGAGACATGTGAAGGCAGAGAGAGACTAGAGGTTTCCATTGAACATTTAAACTGCTAATTGCTATTCTTAATTATTTTGTTTTATACTGCGGACATAAGTTCCTTCCCTGTTGAACTGATAGCGCCAATGCTGAATTATATACGGCTGCACTCTATGAAATTCCTCTTCCTTCTATTTTAATGTAAACTTGAAATAACATCGTTCACCAAACAAACCAAGGAAGGAAGCTTCGAACCTGACTGAATGCCAATTGCTTCCTTATTCTTCTTTCTAATTCTTAAATCATTCCAGTGAAATAAAACAAACACTTCATCTCATGTGTTTTTGTGTCATAACTTTAACATAGGCAAATTACACGCTCGTCAGTGAAAGATAAGTTAAACGTTCAGGTAGACCAAGAGCATTTCCTCTTACTCAGTGCAGTATGGAGTCTATATACCACTGATGTAATATGGGTGATATTGTTCATTGAAACAGTTTAAATTAATACACTTATCATGTATCTCTAGTCAAATAAAAGCATCATTATCAGAATGATTGGTGCACATCACCAACGTAGATATCTTAATAGCTGCAATTAATGTTGGCTTCCCACATGTCAAATTGATATCTCTTCGGAAACACTTGAAAAGCCAGATTGATCGTTTACTATAACATGAGACAAATACATGTATAATTCGACTGCAGACGTGGCGTTTTTCGCACGTATCATACCAATCCCTGGAATTGCCCAGATAAAACATATTCGTTATACCCTCCTCCCAGAATATACCAATTCGTGATACCCTGCTCCATATTCTTTCAAACCCGCGCACACCTTTATTTTCAAACCTTCCAGAACATGAACAGAAGACGGATAAATTATCTTTCTTAGGTGGCGCTGTGCATAAATAATGCTTGCAGCCGTTTCAACGACGGCAAAAATTCGCATTATGCATGTCATGTACGGTACTATGTATGCATCTGTCATTTGAAATCACATGTATAAATAATAGGTCGGCTAAGTCGTCACTGAAGGTTTAGTGAACATTTCTCTCGTTGAAGGTATTAAAAGTTACATGGATCATACAGGTTTCTTTAAAACTATAGTTGAGTCACCTCGACAATGTGTTTCTTACTGTTCTTTACTAAAGAAAGGAATATCCTGCTGCATTCCTCAGATCAGGAATAGTTGCAAATGCTTCTCTATATGTAATAGCTCCCTGCTTCCAAAACACGTTCTTGGAGTTCTTTGTAACAGTTTGATGTTTCGGTTATGAGTTTCAACGGACATTCCGCTTTACCAAATATATAATTGTAGTCCAGTCCATCTTCCCGACAGGTGATGTCAAAAGCTTCCAGGTGCCATGCATGTAGCAGTAATGTCTGTGTTAAGCTTTGGCTATGATAATACAAAGAAATAAATACATAAAATAGAGCTTCTCCGTTACCTCAAAGACAACGGAAATTGCACCCAATCTGTTACTCTGCTTACCAAAAGACCTTACTTCCTTCTGTCATCCCTGTATGTTGTGCTATATATCTGTATTATTTATTTAGTCCCTTGTAGTTTCTGTTACTTTGTCATTTAGCCCCTGGAAAAGATCCTGCTAGGATGGAAACGTCAGGTCCCCTTACTTTAACATATTTTTTTATACGGGCTATTTAGTGGATACTCATGAGTTTGCTAACAGTTTTTGTCTTATTATGATACCTGTATGTTGTGAGAATGGCTTATCGGTATGAGGTTGGTGTCAAGGGGTCTTCCGCTGAGAATGGGATTGATTATCATCGAGAAGCATTTCAAAATTTTCTTTCATGGCCCTAACGGACTTTCTTACTACGGGGTTCACCAGCTAAAGGTCCGCTTGGTTTACGGGCTCGGGGGGTTGGGGTGGGGACTTGAGCGTTATCTCTATTAGCTCGGTTAGTAACCCGGGTCAGGTATCTGTGCCGTTGTAATCCCGAAGGTAATTGCCGGGGGATGGGGTTAATTGTCCTCGAGGTATTTGTCCTCGGGGTGTATGTCCGGGGGTAGTTGTCCCGGGGGGAATTGTCCTCGGAGTTATTCGTCCTCGGGGGTTTTTGTCAGGTGGGTGATTGTCAGGGGTAACATGTCCCGGGGGTATGAGTCCGGGGGGTTAATGTCAGAAGGGGGTAGTTGTCCGGCAGCCCTGATTTTAAGTGTTTAAACTGACTAAATTCCAGTTGGAAATCGACTGCATTTTTAGAACATTCGTCTAATGGTTATGTTCGTGTGCAAAGCTTGCTTCAAGATTTATCTCCCGAAAAAAATAATTAATCTCGTTCTGTGTTCACTTGCAATGCGTCTTATGGTTTAAAAATACAGTAAAGAACCAATTTTACCACATATGTGAAAACCGCATAGTAGGTATCGGCTACTCGAGTCATCCAAAGACATTTACCAAATCTAATATTTTCTGTTTTAGAACTTAACTCAAAAAAATGAGTCTTCAAGATGTTAGTCTACCAACAATACAAAGAGGGTTTACCATATATTAGGGAAAATAACCGTCAATAACAACAAAATCATGGTGTCAACTTAAATGGCAATGATATGTTTTGGTAATTTCTTTTCTATATCAGAGGCCCTGTAAAACACGTGGATGAATTTATCACCATATTCACACACTCAGGCACAAACCTCATCAAAGTAAAAAGCATTCTTTGGGTAACTGTTTTTTAGCTAAAAGATAGCACATTTATATCAGTCAGTAAATGGTTGTTGGTGTTAATCATTTGACAGAGAGTATGATGAAGTTATATAAAGAAGAAGACAACAAATCATAATTTATTCTTTATTTGTTCATGATTATTTATTTTAACAGATTTGTCACATGCCAAATTGGTTGTTATTCAGTATTGTCAAGTCTTTACCTCACTAGTTTATCTTTATAAAATCGTTATCCACAGTGATTCAGAAGTGGCCAACACGCAACCTTTCCCAATGAAGTCGAACATTTATCTAAATTCTAAATATATTCAGAGAACTACTACAATTCCCTCCTTGTTCTATTACTCTTCAAACGTTTCTGTAAATACAAAACCTCGCTAACTCTTTTGTCTTGTCCTGATAGTTTTTTTTGTTATTTGTAATACTCTGGCCAGCGAGGTTCATCGAAACTAATGCATCAAACGTACAGAATATTTGAGGATTTTAAATCTTTACAGTAGGGTAGACTTTAGCACAAAACTAGTTGCATTATGGAATCACTGTTGAATTAGTTACTCACATTATAAGTTAAGGACGATTTGTGGACGAAAAACATCCACAAAATGTATTTTGTACGTCTTGTTCGCTTGGTGTCTTCAAAACTTCATCAGGTTCGAGGCCGTATTTTCATTTCTGTTGACTTTATGTTATAATAACCACCGGGGAAATTATACCAATAGATGGTAAAAGATCCAGTGTAAGGTGCATTGAGGTCACAATAATAATAATAATAATAATCGTACCACCATGCACTACTAAAATAATCGGCATAATCATAATAAGAATAACCATCGTTGTCCTCATCTTGTGTAGAGAATTCAGCACCATTGTGATAACGCATAGCGTCGTAACCTAGGTAAGGAGAAAACAAGAGTGTATGAAATCATGAACAGTTATAGAACAAAATGATGGCGATAATTGATTACAATTTGATAGTATTATAAAAGATTGACTGGTCATTTCATGGAGCTATTAATTATTAAAATCTGACAGTTTGCTATCCTTATTATCTTTCTCTTTTTTGTTGTACCCACGAGCTGCACTCTGTATGAGTTGTTGTGTAATATTGTGACAGGGTCAAAACATGTAATCGCGCATACATATTAGCATTTTGAATGCGTAATGCTAGATTGAGGACATACGGTGTGTACGGTGAGTACGATGTGGACATATCGACTGATATTTTCCTCCAATTTTTGTTAATGGACTAATATTTTGTAGGCAAAAACACACCCTTGTGTGATGATACTGTGATCGTGTGTTCGGTATAGCTATCGTCATGAGCCACTGGAGGTACTTGACATAAGACATCGGTTGAACACGTACTTGTTTTTCGTTCATTATATAGAACTAAAGGAAATTATTATTTTTTTATATTATAATTGTTCTGTATATCGATGATGGTGTGACATTACGCCGGTTTTTATTTACTTCCATTCGGGATTAAGTTTTCAGTTACACCACTCTGGATAATCTAAAATGAATAACCTCTCTCTCTCTTGATAAATCACTTTGCTATATCTAACCATTGTAAATCAAAGTTACAATATTTTGGAAGATGATATCGCTAGACTATTGGTTTATTGTTTTCCTTCTGACATTGGAAAGCTAATTTAAAAATGACAGGTTGCAGCCGTTACAGATTAAAATTACAATGTTCTCCCAATCACAAAGAGGATATTTCATATCAAATTTTTATGTTTACATTTATTTCCCCTATATATATATATATTTTTTTTGGGGGGGAGATAGAGGCTGCACTGCATCAACATTTTAAGAATCTGATAGCATCATCTTACAACAGCACACCTAAATGGCCATATCCATTTGACATTTGTGATCGTGGAGCTCCATGTATTTTACTTCACACTTCTTGCTGGTATTCCCTGTCATATACACTGGGTTGTTACGGTATGCTAAAAAAATACATATGTTCAGCCTGGCCAATTCAATTTGGTGAGAAGCTACGACGAACAGTGACATTTGAAATAAATATCTTCGAGGTTTATCCATCATTCGCCCGATCTTGGATGCATCCAGTCATCTCGATGCAGTGAAATTATGTTTAATTGACGTTGTTACGTACAATGACATGTTAATATCATCGCCTAGTTTAATATACAGCACATATAGCTACTATCGTACGTATGATATTGCTTCTTTTTAATTTAAGGTTAATAGTGGATTCTCATTGGAGTTTTTGCTTTCTCTGTCAATCTTTAAAGCTTCTAGCTTGTGGTAGTTAAAGTTTATAGCGAAAACGCCAAAACTAAAGACCTTATATTGCTAATCACTTTGTCATTATCATGTAGTGAGTACACATTTTTCATATAACCGCTGAAAGAAGTCCTCTCAATCATAGGTCATTTAGCTATAATAGTATTTGACTACCAGACACACCAGATTATTAATGTAGTTGGGAAAGAAGAAGAACTCACCTACTGTACTGGAAGAGTCATAACCACTGACGCTGAGTAAGTAATTAGTTCCCTCATTGCCTACGCTGAAGGAACTGTACTTAGCATAGTAATGTTCTCCAGATTTGGAAACAAAATCTATTCTTAGTTCATATTGGGTTTGGCTCGTCAACGCTGCAAGTTTGTCATTGCCAAGCCAGAAATTTCTATCGATGTCGCCGAAACCATCTTTGTAATCGTCCCAGTATAAGAAAAAGTCGACACTACTATCAACACGGCGTTGAAAAACCTGTAAGTTCAGTAAATAAAAGAAGGACTTAATCATGAAAAAAGCTGGTTATCGATCTCGAATGAACGGTAACTATTTTGCTGCAAGGGTTATCATACATTTTCATCAACTTGGTATTAATGCAGATGCAAAAGTCAAAAATATTTCATTGCTTCTCCAACGGTACAAGTGGAGCTTGTATTTTCATGCATATGATGAAATGAATTTAGGATCGAATTTCGATTTGGATATCTCTTCATTCAAAGCAGTTTCTTTTTAAATAACCACGCACAAGACATGTCTAGGCAACTACAATTGTACATTAGTAAATATAACTCCATTAATCAATCGCTATAATTATCGTCTATATAGTACGAAATATACATGACTTTCCAATTTGATCGAATATAATCTAGACTTACTTTAAATAATACTTATGATAAAATAAAGAAATATTCATACCAGAAATGTTTCCATGATACAGGAAACACAAATCAATCAAATTGATAGACCCTCAAATCCACTATCCCAGTTCCCTTACATTAAGACAGGAACCGCTTTAGACTAAGTTTCAAAGTTAACAACCTTTTTGGTGAGATTTAATATATTATAGCGTCCATATGGACCACTGTATATCCTTCTATAATCAGTTGTGAACTTGATAAGAAGTGCAACAATGGCTACGATATTTAAATGAATGGAACGTTACCAATATTCATCCTTGAAATAACAACACATGCATGGACAATCAGTTACGTACCAACCAGCCTCCTCCATCTGTGACATCGCATGTGACCTGAAATGGCACATCTTGCCCAGCTGGTTGTATACTTTGGATGCTATTTGATATTTCTCCTCTAAATCCACCACAGTCTGGGGAAGTGGCTTGAGTACACAGGACTCCGTCCCCCGTGTACCCTGTGTTACAGTAACACTTTAATATACCTCGTCGTTCCTCACAGTTAGCATTGGGACTGCACCGGTATGTATCGTCACAGCTTAACAGACCGCTGTTGCAAGAACATCGTTTGGTACAAGAAGGGTTCACATATACTTCACCTTCCTAACGAGATAAAACGGTGAGCGTTTCAAGTAGATACATGATACTAATATCCTTCAATGGGAATACCCAATGTTTCATGTCGAGGCATTATGAACAGTTATAGGTGACATTCCTTCATAAAATTAGAGCAGCTGCAGGGTAAAGGTTTTACGTTTTTAAAATTTATCATTTCACGCACTATAATAACTGTTTTGTTCCGGCTTTTCTTCTCATTGTAAATTAGTTTGATACGTAAACATTTAGGAAATGGTATCTTACCGCTAGGACTACTCCTTGGCCTTTCTCCGCTTCCTCTATGAAGCAACCACAGTCCTCTCTAGGTATACAGTCTTCCCCGTCCATCAAGAACCCATCGGGACAAACGCAAGTGGGTGTGCTAGAGCATGATTCGGTGCATGTAGGATCGGCGCATGAACCTTCGCATTTACACCTGTTGAGAACCTTGTTGGTGGGACACCACTCGATGCATGGGTCTGGAATAGTAATAACGATTAAGTTACGACATCAAAAAGGAAAGCCCTATGCAAAGTGTACGATGATCTTTGATCTCAATAACACATCATGTTCATAAATTATCATTTGATATTGTATAAAAATGCGAAACATGCTTCACAGCTTAAATGACATATCTAAATAAACCAAGGAAATAAATAGCAAACCGCTCTCTGCCCTTACTAGATGAACAAAATACATCGATTTATGAAGAAACTATGTCTGAGCTAAGTGCTTGATAGCAGTGGCGAACAACGTGCTCATTAAAGTAAATTTACAGGCTGCAAAATGAATATTAAATATTACTACGAGCTCATTCATCTAAAGATACCTTGGTTAATGGCATGGATGTCAGGTTGGTTCAGGTGGGAAGTATATCGTTAGTAAGCGAAACATTCCCGCTCTGTATGGCAACGCAGGTCAAACATATTAATATCATCGAATTATTGAAACATGTGTGAACAGCAAAAATCGCAATATTTTAATTTCACTGTTTAACGGTTAGCAAACATATTAAATGTCACTTCGGGCGAGAAACGTGTCCAGTTAAGAAGTGTATCAGTTTAATAACCCACCTGTTGTTCCGGTATACTCTCCAGTGCTAACCAGTTTGTAATGACTGAAGCTGTCACTGATGCGGAAAGTTTCATACGTCACGAAGAATGAACAACCGGATTCTGTAGTTATATCCATGCGGAGCTGATATTTCCTCTGATTGGTGATGTAGGATATCTTCTCATTGCCGAGCCAAAATTCATGAGAAAGGAAACCAAAACCGTTTTCATATTCGTCCCACGTACGATTGAAGTTGATTGAACTATCCTTTCGTCTCTGTATGACCTGTAGAAATAATTTGAGACATAAAAATATCAAACTGATTGAATTGCAAGACCGTTAGTTATTAACTGTAAGACTAGTGTGAAACAAAAGAAAGGCAAAACTATACTGAAACATGGAACAAACAACCTGCAGGAAGAGAAGAATGAGATAATATAAACAAATTAAAATCACTTACAAACCCCACCAAATGTATATTGATGCGAATACTATATAAATATTACCAATATATGAGTTGTGTCATCTTCGCCAATTTAGTATTCTTATTGAAGTCAGGAATATGTGGAAAGTATTAAAACGTATTGGAAAAACATGTAGGAATATAAATATGGTGCAGACTGCTTTTGCGAAAGAGCATGACAGATGATTCGACCAACCTCTTTTTGTAAGACATAAATATTGTGTAAAGCTTGCCGAGCCTACTGTGTAACATCAACTATATATTAGTACATCATAATAATATGAACAGTTCTGTAGTATGAGAAATGTATTATTTCAACAAGAATAATTTCAATTGTGGTGATAAATCTTGCAATGTAAATAAAATATTCACAGTATAAAATACAACACCTACCGTCCATCCACCATCACCTAGACTGTTGTTGCAAGATACTTCAAAAGGTTCAGGATAGCCGTCTGGTTTGATGACGTAAACACCATCGTTTCTAGACGATGGACATTGGCTTAGCACTTCATGGCAGTCTCGTGGATATTCAGCACGTTGGTAGAGGAAAAACGATGACGCTAAAAGGAAAAGGTAACACAACATAAGCATAACTTACATCAGGCTAAGAGGTTTCATAACTCCGGAGACACTTGTGTGACAACAGAGATCATATAGCCTACCTTCAGTGTTTACTTTGTCAATGTTCACAACCACTTGCGTCATTTCCTGATCACGTTATAAAAGTTTGGCATGGGCAATTGCGAAGATGTGATTTTAAAATCTAGTTACTATTACTTACTGGTCTGTACTATTTCAAACATTTTCCATTTTTTTTTTAAATGAAGTCACTCGTTTTGTCTTATATCCCTGAAAAATTTGGTAAGTTAAGCATTTGAATAATACATAGCAAATTAAAAACCTCATTTTAAAGACGATCAATATTTTTTAACGAATTTCGTTTCCTATACATCATAATTTTCATACACAAAAAAGTACTAAAGTAAACAAATTATCTTTAAAAAAATTAAAACTCTTTGAAGCTACATAGTGCTTATTATACTCACAATGTTATGTTAACAACATATGATATATTTGAAGATACTCCCCAAACGATTTGTATATCTTATACGTTCATAATTGTTTGGAAATTCTCCAAATGTTATGATATAGTTGTATCTTAAAGACAGACAATATTACTTTCACTCGTCTTTGGAAATTAGCTTGTGGTTGGGGCAATGGGGAAGGAGAATGGAGAGGGGAGAGGATATACGGGTAAGAAAATGCTACAACGTTGTTAACGTTTTGAAGTTTTTAATATGATAGATATTAACATGATAGAAATGCTACAATGTTGCTATAACGTTGCTACAACGTTGTTAACGTTATGAAGTTTTTGATATGATAGAAGGTAAAATGAAACATTCTTTAGAATTAACATTCTTTAGAAATTAACATTCTTTGAAGTTACATAGTGCTTATTATACTCACAATAGTTATGTTAACAACATATGATATCTTTGACGATACTTCCCAAACGATTTGTTTATCATATACGTTCATAATTGTTTGGAAATTCTCCAAATGTTATGATATAGTTGTATCTTAAAGAAAAACAATATTATTTTCACTCGTCTTTGGAGGTTAGCTTGTGGTTGGGGCAATGGGGAAGGAGAAGGGAGAAGGGAGAGCAGATAAGAGTAAGAAAATGCTACAACGTTGTTAACATTTTGAAGTTTTTAATATGATAGAAACACTTACTTAACGTTTGGTCTCCGTAGTCACTAATGCTCCTTTGACGTTCCGGCTAAAATAAGGTCAAAAATATGTATTAACAATGATCGTCCAATAAGGACAGGGTACAATTATATAGTAAAATATGTCAACGTTACATTTTTCTTATTTTCCATCGTCCTATGTTTAGGTTAGTCCTACTTTTTATTTTATTTTCTCATCTATAAATTGCAACATTTCACATGGCTGTTTGTTATTTTAGTACAAGTTAGAGAAGAGTTATTGACGCAGTCATGTATCTGTATTAGTAGATAGCTGCCGTTTGTTGAAGACAAAAAGAAAAACAATATAGATACGACAAAGTTTGTTTGAGTTGTAGAGGAGTATGACAATAAATACGATAAGCAGTTTAAATTTTTATGTGAATTCAGGTGAATATTGAAGATTAAAAGTAATCCGATAAAGATGTCACTTCTCTCAGTACAAAACACAAACGATGAAAGTTTAGGTTTGAGTTTAGCATTGTCTTGAAAACACATTATGTTTTGTTTTAATATCCCATATATTCAGAGTGTTTTTATGCCCATCAATTTGTTCTAGACAATGAACATTTACTATATGCCCATTAGGTATCACGTTCTTGATATGAATTTTATAGTTTAAAACATTTTTTTTTGAAGAAGACCTATTGGTTAATAAAGATTTGGTTCTAATGTATAATAACGTTCGATAAAATTTTTGTAGAAAACATAATTATATCAAAGAACCGTTAGAATCTTCATAATAACATATTTTTCTCGTAAATTGTTTAATTTAATTAATTCACATGAACAAGTTCATAAAAATACTTTGCAAATTTCACATCTGCATTATGTATTCGCAAATTTGGATTACATTGAAATTGTTCTTTCTACTGGCAATGAGAAAGTATATAACCTTTACACACATTAAATGATCGGGATTATTGATAGAGCAAATTCTCTTTTGATATCATGCAGCTGTTTGGGATAAATCTGACAAAGATGAAAATTTGTGGCAACAATGAACTAACAACGACATCAGCGATTAAATCAATTGACAATTCTTACAACAGCAACGTTTGGATGAGTAAAGTTAGTATATCTTTTGATTTTCTTTATTGTCATTGTCCATTTACATTAATTTAGTATACAACCTAAATAAATTATACTAGTTAAGTAGTTAATTAAGTCCACAGCGTATTTAATCTAACGGAATTAGAACAATTTTTTTTAATCGACTATGCATCTTTAGAACTTACGAAACATTCTATGAAAAGGTAGATTAAACATGTTTGCCAGCCACCGAGAACGCTTTTTGATATTACAAAGAACAAAATGTACACAATACGCTAATCGATTGACGTTTATTGCAGCGGTTTGTTAACCTTTAGTTTTTCATCGTTAACTTTAGAGAAGAAACTACCTCTAAGAAAATGCTATCACTATTTCGTAATTTAACTAAGTATTTTGTAGAATTGTTAGCTTAAACATTGTCCTTTAAATTTTGAAAAACGTTGTCTGGGCATAGACGACGACAGGCATTTATCAATTATCATGTAACTAAAGTAACTGTTCACGACATTAAGGTTGACTTAATAATGATATAACAAAATGTATTGTCTTATAACTAAGAGTTGACTTGACAACATGACTTGAACACTTATTCTAAGTTCAAAAGCAGGCATCCTGTGTAATGACTTTTTCAATAAAATTGTTCACAGAATAATTTAAAAAAAAAATCATTAACTACTTCGATACGTTATCATGATATTTCGACAAGTTTTCTAAGTTCAAGAGTTGGCATCCTGAGCAATGACTTTTTGCAAAAGACTACAACGGTACATTATCATGATTTCCCAATAAAGTAAATCAAGAAGAATTTTGGTGACAGAATATTTAACTGCGTTCCCAGAGACAGAAATGACTATTGTTTTAGAAAGATTGTGTGTTTCACCAAATAAGTGAAACTCAAAGAAAATGGCTCTTTCATATCCACTGGGTGTTTGTAAAATAAAGTTAAAGTTTTCAAAAAGGCATATGTTCGTCAAAGCTGAATATTCTCACATGTATCTATTCAAAATCGCACCGCCTGAATCTTCGATATCTCCAAATGACGGACAGAAAAAGTACTGTTGTTTTTGTTTTTTACTCGTTAGTAAATGTTAGCAAACCAAATCTGCGTTGTCAAGATTTCTCTTTTGTTGAATATTTTGTAACATTTTCATGATGCGAAATAGCGGAATTTAAATATATGTACATCAACATATTAAAACAACGTGTCAGAAGTAGAGTCAATTTTTTTCCCTATAATTAGCAGGTGTCTACGAAAAAGTCTAGACTTTACAAAGTAAAGTCAGTTTATGGGTCGGATCGGGATTTTCAAGATTAAAGAAATTTATTGATTAAAGCACTTAATCATAACTAATCTAAGTGTAAAAATTACAACGTAAGCATTTGGTAAGATGAAATGTTAGTTGTGTAAAAAATGTCGTTGAATAGTATTTATTCAGTAACTCTCCCATTGCCATCAATATAGACATTTAAACAAAAAAAAGGACAAATAACAATCTTAGGCTATATGAATATAACATTTTTATTTTATGTGGATAAGGAAAATTTAGTTATTAAATGATATATAGATCAACCTTAGATTTCAACTGAAGTAGCCGTAAAGTAGAAAGTCTCGGTTTAGCCGTGTAAATGTTAATTAATCAGTAAATAAGTAGAAAAAAAGGTGGTTAGATTATCGGTTGGAGCATTACAGACATACTTTAGTAAGACAAGTAGACAGTGGTCATTGCTTTAACGTTCTAAACCTCTTCAATTCATTTTGCTGTTAGATTAGCCTATATAAAAGCAACGATTTTCTATGGTATTTATAGGTATATTATTTTAATATTGAATTTTTCTTTCGATTTCCTCCGTGTCTGTCAAAATATAACGTTTCTATAACAACGCCACAAAAAAAAGCGCAATAATTCAAGTATGTTAAGTATAAATCGCGGCTAACTAAGATACTCCGCATTTTTTTGTTTTCAACGACAATGTATTTTACTGTTCACAGTGTGTCTATATTTCGCAGACTAAATTTATATGAACTAATGATATGTACTTCAATTGAAAGAATCCGTCTGATGGTTTCTTGAACAGAGTCATTATTATAGAAATTAAGGGAATAATGTAAAATATACCCGTTTGGTAAATGTGTTCTATGTCTACTGCTTGATTAACTAATAGAAAACTCAAAACGCGAAACGATAAATTTACAACCAGTACGTGTGCCTTAATCGAATTCGACTTTTTTATTACCGCAAGTTAGCATTTTTGAAGTAATATTTTTAACTCTTAGATAGATCAACTGAAAGTAAATCGCTAACAGAGAGTGTAACAAGGTTTAACATTGCAGATCGAAAACAATCAATTGAGTACTGCTTAAACATCGAAACGGTAACTTTACAGATGTTAAACTGAAATATAAAATAAGAGGAAAAAACTTACCTCTCCTTGAGAAGACACGCTGCTGGAAATGAAAATGATGAGAAACAGAGAGGTTAAACCCCCACGATGTCTTTTAAACAAGGACAACATGATAACAAGTTACCTCTTGCTATTTAAAGTTGGAATGAATATCGAATCCATACTACAACAAGTTAGCTAGATACGAAATTATCCGGAATTGTACAGTGTTGCTAGGGAACCATTCTCATACTCATTCGTCTAGACATATTATTATGATATTAGTATTCCTGTCAGGGGCAGTCGGTGTAGCTCACGTGGTTTATGTTCAGATTCCATGGCACCTTTACAGTACGGTACAAGTTAATGCCTTAAAAGGTATTGAAATGATGCAAGACCATACGTCATATTTAATTTTATTTCTTGGCATCGTTAAACTACACAAATAAAGCAATTATAACAACCTGGCATGACAATTTTGTAATCTAATTAACGGTGCATTAACTAATATTTATTATATTATAGGCGAAGAACTGATGACCTAAAATGCAGTAGGACGTCTGTGGGATTTGAGGTCTGAAAGTGAGGGACAAACCTGCGGGAGGGGTCTAAGGGGAGGCGGTGAATTTGATAAATCACAAATATGTTATATGTTACATCCCATTACTAGTTGTGTATTTGAAAATGCAATCATGCAATCTGCATAAATGTGTTGCCAGATTCATTTAGCAATTTAAAAAGTAACAATTGGTCAATGTTACCTGTGGAGTTGACTAATCAACAAGTGACCAAGACTAAGTGAGAGAGATGTATGAGTCATTGATAGCAGCAGTTCTGGAGGAAGGCTCACTTGTGTGGAATGATGCATAGAACCATATGCCACAGTGACCAGGGGGGTAAGAAGCTTCCAAAAAGTGGGGGCACAACATCAGAGGGGCAATTTCTCATTCCACAACCACTACTCGTCATGCTATAATCCGATGCACACCTGCCATATCACTTACATATATATATGATGTGTTAGTATGCTATCAATACTATTATGGTGCACGTGAGTAATTCAAATAAAATATAAACATTAACAAAGGCTCAAGATATCCAAAGACAGTTCTTCATCAAAGGGGACATTTTAAATGCCAGTAGGGCACATTTGCTATTTTGGGAAAACGTGCCCCCAGTGCCCCCCCTCCACCCCGACTCCTACCCCCTGTCACAGTCACATTGGTAGTAGTAGTAGTATACTAGTACCAGTGCGTTTCGGATCGAAAGAATAATCGTCACAGTGGATCCATCTTTCTTATAGCCTGTGTAGTGACATATAAAGCAGTATAAACGTATCGTAGACTTGTCAGTGTTGCTGTGGTATACCGATCGAATCCGATAAAAACAAAACACAAGGTATGGGGAAAAGTTGGGGAAGGGGGTGGGGGCAATTTCCCCCTTGCCCCCTGTTATCCCGCCACTGCAGTATGATGAGGTAATAAACTAGCGAAATGAAATTAACTTTTTCTTGAATTCAATAAATCTCTTTCGTTGATTCGACATCCATACTTGTTTATTATTGTAAATGTATCATATTTCAACTAAAATAAATCATTTTAGTGATCCTAATTCCCCCATCGAAAACTACATATTTTCTTCTATTTTAAACAGGCACACTTGTTATTATACATTCTTGTTAATGCTACGGTAATTATTCGTAGTTGCCAATACTATAAAACTTATTAAAGCCTTAATTTTTGCAGTGCATGGCTTTTTCACTGTGGGTTTCCTGTTTTTTTGTCTTTTTTTATTTGTTTTATTGCCAACTCGGTCACGCCGCTAAGAAGTGTCTGAGGGAAATTCAATAGTTTTCTTTAAGTGTTATGTGTTACACGCCCAGGATAAATTGTATTTCCTCGTTCCTAAAAAAAAAAACAGGTAAGTGTTTTTTTTTATAAGGTGCCAGGTAAAGAAAAAATATCGACAGATAAATATCTATCTATATATATATATATATATATATATATATATATATATATATATATATATATATATATATATATATATATATATATATATATATGGATGGATGGATGGATGGATGGATGGATGGATGGATGGATGGATGGATGGATGGATGGATGGATGGATGGATGGATGGATGGATGGATGGATGGATGGATGGATGGATGGATGGATGGATGGATGGATGGATGGATGGATGGATGGATGGATGGATGGATGGATGGATGGATGGATGGATGGATGGATGGATGGATGGATGGAAGGACGGATAGTTCAACTTTATCCTTCGTATGCATTATTTAACAATGAACTAGTGAATTACATTGATTTCAATTAACTGCAAGTGTCACGGTTGTTGCATGAGCTAACTCTCTCAGAACATTAACCTTCCTTAATGCTTTTCGATTAGACAATCAAACAAATTTCGACACTTTTGTGCCAAGTACATCAAACCCATCCCCCCCCCCCTTCCCCATCAATAAGTTTTAACTTGAAATGTGAAAATATGTACTTCCACATAGAGAAAACAATATTCTGAACATTCACGAACTTAGAATCACTTATATACACAATACAACCTCAGCATATATGTATATATCAAGTTAATGCTCTCATCGTTCCTAAAGTTTAAGTACAGCCTGTCCGGATGGGTTCTGTTTGCATAAAGCAAAAACATAAAGGAAAAGTGTTTTTCAACGTCAAAACAGTTCAAAAGAGTCAAAGTTATGTGTGAAAATGATTATCAGAGAATATACGGAAACTTGTTAGTCATTTAGCCTACATGTCATAATATCCATACGAGAATACTGCTGTGCACTGCAGTAGGCTACTGATTTAAGTAATTCACCCTCAGTGTGTTTAAATTGAAAGTAAAATAAGAACATTTGAATATTTTGCAATGTTTCATAAAGGCTTCGGTAGATTTTTAAACTATATTGCGGAGTGCACTGAGCTACCATTTGTATTGCATAAACCGATGTGTTTACATATTCTTTATTCATACAGCTGTTAAACTATACATAGCCTATACAACGATGGGGAAGAACTTTTGTTTCTTCTTCTCTGTGATTGTCTGGATGATGCTGACAAGTGGTTTATTATCTGTGGTTTCGGGCACGGTAGGTAGTTTGCTGTTTAATACAGGTAATACATTCATAATGTATTAAATGGGACAAACAAACCCAACCATGATCTTTGGCTCATATGAGAGAGATCTTTCTGAAGAGAAACTTGCCCAAACAGTTCCTTTGTGTGTGTCTGTTCGTTTGAGAAATATACTGATTTAATAGTCGTGTCAGGCTTCATGTCGTTTTGTAAATCTGTGATGTCATAGTTCCACTGGGATCTGAAACCTTTTACGTTCTCTCCTTTTTTTAAATATTTTTAAAGCAAAATATTGCTAATAGTGTTGATACTAAAACCTATGCAATTATTAGGTCGTGTTAAATATTCAATTTTTGTAGAACGATCAATTGCAAAACCAATCTCCAGTACAAAAGGTAAAAGTTGTAATAAATAATTTAAAAAATCAAAAATACAGCCCGGAATTCAAGTGAATCGATGCTGTCACATTTAGACAAGGCCAAGTGTTCCGCCTTGTTTGTAAAGTAACATTTACATGTTGCCAAAAATAGAATAAGTTTTTTCTTAGTTGATTCGAGAAGTTGTTCATGACAGTAGTATCTATCACTTATACCCCAACATTATGCTACGATTTGTGTCGGCGTAATATTCAATTTTAATTTTTACTTTTCCAATCCAAACAAATCAAATTTGGGACGTCTTCACCTTCGTGAAAAAAAACTAACTTCAAATAAACCCCATTATCTTCCAATGTTTGTTTGTTGTAAAGTTAGATTATATATATTACCTTTAATTTAGTACCCCGAGAAATGAGACCACGTGAAATATTAGGTATATGACATCAGTGTGTATGTTTCTCAATACTTCAATTTACAGTCATTATGTAATGATAGCTCGTTAATGATCTAAACAATGAATGTGATATAATCGGAATATTTGCTATCATGTAAATAGACATTTAAATCAAGGCCTATAGCGTTCATCTACGTACATACAAATTGTCTATTATCAATCTTATATATATATATATATATATATATATATATATATATATAAATATATATATATTAATAATATTGGACATTGATATATCACATTAACTACGGAGTTAAATATTTCTCTGCTTAATGTTATAGTGATATTATTGTGCTTCGTCGTTTTCTAGAAGCGAGTCCGTATACTTGGTGCTCTTATTGCTATCATAATTGTCTGTACTGGAGCTAGTACTTAAGGATGTGTACCTGTACTTATATTCGCGGACTGATATTCTATGAGAGTTACACAAAGCCTACACTACGCATTCACACCAGTAGAATCACTGGCTTAGTGGTACGTGACACGAAGATCCGGGGTTCGATTCCTACCTGGTGGTATGACCAAGTGGTATGACAGATTTAGAATGGACAAAACAAAATTGAAGAGTGTACATAAAAGTACAGCATTAAATGCTAACACCACTCTCTCTTAGATTAGTGTAGCCTACTCGTAGCCTACTCTTTCTCACAGCAAGAGAAGCAATTGTACTTGTAATATTGCTTATATAATGTTGTACACGAAGTGCAATTCTAGTTGCAAATACAGAAGTTCAGCAGACGCATAGACGCTAAAGAAAGCGAACTAAAATATAAATCTGGACACATTGTATAGACGAGTGATATACTCTATGGGGCCAGCGTTACTGTTACACAACAATGTATTGCGTCCGTTCCGCATGTTATGAGCTATTATAATTGGAACACAGGTCACAAAACAGAAACCTAAAGATAAATACAGTTTATGTTGTTTTCACTTTCGTATATGTACTATATTGATAGGCCTACATATCTATGTTTTCATAGTTGATGAAATTTAATATGCCTATTTTTTTTACCAAAAACATTGCTACGGCTACATTAGTGAAGCATTGCCTTAAACTCTCATCCAGGCAAATATGATGTAGGCCTAGGCCTATCTTCAACTGCCCCATGTCATAACTGGCAAATTTAAGTAGCATAGGCATATGCCTAACGTTAGGCCTACACATCCCCCCGAGTGCAGCGTAGTACAGGTCCTGGTCTCGATGATTATTTTTACTTTCGCTGACTTAGATGTACTAGGCCCATAATATATAACCAACGGTTTTCAGACGACATGTTAGATCCCAACGTCTAATCTTAGTCGTTAATTTTGGTGCAGGCTTTTCGGCTATCTCCTGTAGTAGTCAGGTTAACGTTAGGTCTAGCCTACCATAACAACATACGGTAACAAAAGGTTACATTGTACATAACATTGGGATTTGCGGCCCAGTCTAACGCTCGCTATTATTTAAGTATTGCCATATTTACATCATATTAATTACAACATGATATAAAGGTTGTCATTTTGTTACTTGGAATAAACATCAGTTCTATAAACGTATCTATCACCTCTTCACCCCCTTTTTGTGGAGAATTTTTGAGGAGATATATATATATATATATATATATATATATATATGTATATGTATATATATATATATATATAAATATATATATATATATATATATGTATAATATATATATATATATATATATATATATATATATATATATATATATATATATATATATATATATATATATATGCGTGTGTGTGTACGGAAAAATTGTTAAACAACTATACTCTACTTAGAGAACTGTTGGTTGTCGAGTGAGTTGCAACAATTAAACTAAGTGAGTGATTGGAAGTAGAACAGCCAATGTTTGGTTTTTGCAGAGCTTTCGAGCAAACTTGCTCTTCTTTAGTGCAAAATCACCTAAAATGAAGAGCTGTACATATCAGTTCCACAAACATTTATAATCCGTTCTGCTTCTTTGTTCCCTAATCCTCTTTCTGTATAGTCCATCAGTGCCACTCTTATTTATCTAACGTCACACTATGTTTGTGTTACATATTGTGTACATTCATTACAAAGCCAAGACTTGCTTTATCCATACACACACACACAAATAATATACATATATATATATATAGCCTATATATATATATATATATTCATACATAAAATTAAATTGACCTTACAGACTGTAATATTTTACTTTACTTACAGAACGCTCACAAAGCAACAGAAGATGAATATTCTAGAGGAGGTTAGAGTTTTTCATCTTAAGTTCAAACCAATTCGATTTCTTTTCGTTATCATAACATACCAACCTATGAATAATTTCATTGAAATGTTCTTGTTTTCATTTTTGTTAACACACTACCGATGGTACAATACCGTACTAGTCAACGTTACTTTACGTGGAGTAGCCCTGTCCGATCATTATTAAATTTTGAATACGCTTGTTGCATTAAGTTATCTGTATAGGTTCTAAAAAATAAAATCTTTATTGAGACGAAGTTTTCTTGTAATGTTCAGTTCACTTCGAATCAAGCACTTTCTAATTCCATATGTTAGCTAGGCTGTTGTCGAATATTTTGATCAGTAATGACTAAAAAGGGGAGTTTGTAAATACTAGAGCACATAAACGTTAATATACTTTTTAAGAAAAAGTCGCCCAGGAAAGAACCTGGGCACGAAAATCAAACTACCGAACGACTGATCCGCTCTCTACCCCAGTCCCCTTGCATCGAGACTGTGACTGTGTGATCATCGTCGGGTGTGCATCACCATTTCCCTGGGAAGGGAACAGATACTACACATAATCTTAGCCAAAAGGCCGAGAAGCGATCATTAATGTTAACGTTAATATTACCTTCCAAGTTATCACTGCCTGTCCGAGTACGAGGTGCACCCTGAAGTTAAGATTACAAAGTGTACTACTCTGATTTCTTTCAGGTTTTGATTTCTTTTACCAAGATCTTGAGTATCGGAGAGATTGCAAAGCGGTTATTGATCGTTGTCATGGTCAACCGGCTCTATCCGGTGTCTACCAAATCAAGCCAATCGGAACGAGTAATCCTTTTGAGGTATTTTGTTACAACTCGATTGATGACGGAGGCTGGACAGTAAGTGTAGCTCACAGACCTCTACCAAAACCAAAAAAAAGAGAGATATTAATAAATTAATTCTATTTTCGAAGATCAATGGGCTTTTGTTTCGAAACCCTGAGATCCCATGTCACGACGACTGATAAACTGTAACTATGACGTGAAACAAAATCCGAAAGAAAACTTTAGTAAAGTCAGAAAAATCATCAATAGTGGACCACGATTAAGAACAGGCTATCCAAAATGGCGATCGACTGAGGATATGAGTGATTTTATGATGAACGTTGCAACAAAGTGATATTCCAAACCTTGAATAGATATATATGTACGTATAATCACTATAGATTATTCTAGACAACTCTTGCCATATATTTTAAACACATATTTCACTATATCAAGTGTAAACTATCTAAACTCCTTCTCTCATTAGAAAATTTGTTTCTATTTTTTCGAAGATAATACAACGCCGTTTGGATGGCTCAGTTGATTTCAATAGATACTGGCGTGACTACAAAGACGGGTTTGGATTCCTTAATCGAGAATTCTGGCTTGGAAACGATAAAATATCTCAAATGACAAATCAGAAAGATTATGAACTTCGTATTGATATAACTGATCTCTTCGGAGCTTCTTTCTTTGCCAAGTTTGACCTTTTCAGGATTAGTAATGAATTTTCGAGGTATAAGTTAGTGGCTATCGATGGTTACAACTCTTCCATTAGTACAGTAGGTTGGTATACAGATTCTACTACACTATATCGAAATCAAGAAAATGAAACGTTTAATTTAAACTTGAGTTCTAACAAATATTCCCTTATTAACATCCACATTGCCATTCGATATCAGATACTTATTAATCGGATATATAGACAACAAAAACATAATATGAACGATTAGCCTTCACTTTGTGACTCACAAGTTAAATTTACAATAAAGGTTGTTCTGATTTAGCTTAATGTATTTCTTTAGTCGCTGAAAGCCCCAGAAGATGTAGGATTCTTCTCTCGTGGCCACCTTTAAGCCCCAATAAACATATCAGAAAGAGGAATTTATTTGTTGTGGAAAGGAACGTATTCCAAGACCGAAAGCTGTAATGCTTTTAGACAGTTTTCTGGTAGCTGTGGTAACTTAGACAGAAAAATGCATTCCAGAGAGGAATTTGGTCATGTATTTTCAAGCCCCTGTATGGGTCCATGGGCATAGCCTCGGAAGGCGTAACACTTTGTTAGCCCAATATTACCCAAATCTTAAATATTTGAGCGTAAAGGAGAGTGTTTAATAATTCTGCAGCTAACCCAGGGGTGAGGGGACGGGTATCATGATAAGGGTAGGGGAAACCCCAGCTCCCACCCCTTTGTACCAATACAGATCCAGTGTAGTGATTGAAATCGAATCTGTCTCATGTGTTTACAGGTTATCATGGACTGCCGTTGCAAAGGAACAAATTGTTCAGTACACGTGACCAGGACAACGACGGCTGGGATGACTTCAACTGTGCTGAGCGTCATATGGTGGATGGTGGTATAGCAATTGGCATAACTTTCGTGTCAAAAGCACATGCCAAACGCGTGGACACATTGTGATTATTTTGCTACTGGCGATGGCTGTGTTATTTGTTCTGTGACTCAACTGAAGGAGTCTACGATAGTCGGGCTCGTGGAACGAACATCCACTGGACCAACCTTGATGGAGACGAGATCGACTGTGGGATTAAATATACAGAAATGAAAATAAGGCCACTAGGTTAGTAAAAGAGGAAATCAGTATATGGCTGTGATAGAGACAGGGAGGGTACAGTATAGCGGATTTACCAACCAACCGCCCCCCCCCTTTCTCTTGTGCCATTTGCACGTGGGTCATATAAATGTGGGTCATTAGGATAAAGTTCTTCAAGTTGTTTTAGTTTTATTTACTGAGGAAACTCGTATCTTCCTACAGTGTTATAACATATAAGGACAACGAAAACGGGAGGAAACGTTGTATCATCTCAACACTGGGAGCATTTTTTATTTTCAAGACTCGGGTTCAGATGTTCAAAGTAGGTAACGTGGATATTAAGCCATGTGATAGTGCAAAAATCTAGGGGTTCATCTTGACAGCAACATATCAATGGACATTCATATTGGAAAAGTTTGCTCTAGGGCGTACCATGGACTCTATAATATTCGTCAGATCAGAAAATTCCTGGATAAGGAATGTACTAAAACTCTTATTAATGCTTTGTAATTAGTCATATTGACTACTGTAATGCACTCATGATTGGTTTACCTGATTATAAGCTTCGAAGACTTCAAATGGTACTTAATGGAACCGCTCGGTTGTTTTACGCTCTTCCTAAATGTTGTCACATTACTTTTACTTTAGTCTCTTCATTGGTTACATGTTCAGCAGCGGATTGAATTTAAATTAATCTTGCAAGTATTTACATGTTTGAAAGGTCTTGCACCTAAGTATTTATGTGATATGATCGCGGTGAAGTCTAGTTCTTACTCTTTGCGCTCACATTCTCAAATCACCCTGCATGTTCCTCGTATCAATCATAATACGTTAGGCAATATGGCTTTTGCCTGCAAAGGACCCCGGTTGTGGAGTTCACTTCCGGTAGAATTGATGTGTATTGTCTCCTTGACCCCGGATGCTTTCAAGATATAGCTAAAAACGTATATGTTTAAAGCTTGCTTATTTTATTGACCTGACTGGTTGGCTTTTTCACTTTTGAATGTTTTGTACAAAATTAGCGCTATATAAATGCATATATTATTATTATATATATTTATATATATATATATATATTAATATAAATATATATATATATATATATATATACATATATACATATATATTTATATATATTTATATATATATATATATATAAATTAATATATATAATAATAATGTATGCATTATATATATATATATATTATTATGTTATATTATATATATATATATATATATATATATATATAGATATATATTTATATACGTACGGTATATTATAAAGAAGATCCAAGTAAACTAAAAAAAAATGTATGACAGAAACCAGAGAAATAATATATGAGTCATAATTGATAAATTAGGATGATTGCTTTAGAAAATAAACTGGAGTTTCGGATGGATGGATGGATAGTTCGACCACTAAGCCACATTGATTCTACTGATGTAAATGTGCATTACACACTTCTATAATTGACAATTATAACTTATTACGTACTGTATATAGTGCAACTCGGGTGCTTTTTATCTGACAATGTACACAGAATTACAACAATTTGAGGGTAGCCAAGTCGTGCCTCGACATACCAGAAAGTTCCATTTCTATTTATACGCATTCAACAAGTGACAACCATATCCATTGTATGCATTATATAACCATGAACTAGTGAATTACCTTGAAATGTGAAATATGTACCTTTCCATACAGAAAACAATATTCTGAATATTCACGAACTTAGAAACACAATACAACTTCAGCATATATGTATAAATCAAGTTTATGCCCTCATCCTAAAGTTTAAGTACAGCCTGTTCGGATGAGTTATGTTTGCATAAAGCAAAGAGATAAAGGAAAAGTGTTTTCAAAACGGTGCGAAAGAGTCAAAGTTATGTGTGAAAATGATTATCATAGAATATAAGGAAACTTGTTGGTCATTTAGCCTGCATGTCATTGTGTCCGTATGAAAAGACTGCTATACACTGCAGTAGGCTACTGATTTAATTAATTCACCATCATTGTGTTTAAATTGAAAGTAAAATAAGAACATTTGAATAGTTTGCAATGTTTCATAAAGTCTTCGGTAGATTTTTGAACTATATTATGGAGTGCACTGAGCTACAATTTTGTATTGCATAAATCGATAAATAATAACCCGTAGCGTTTGTGTCATGAAACGATTAAAGAGTTTACATCATGAAACGATTAATACTATTTAGAATTGTAAACGGTGTCATGGCGGTATTTATTGAGCTTGCTAGAAGTCATGCATTGCAAATTAATTAACTTCTGTCAGGCGACACAATCTACATGATTGCCTAGCATCTAACACATTTCACTGCAGTCATAATTCTATCTGAGGAACAGTACTTTCATAACGTATTTTTTGTGGAGTTTCTGAAACTGGACAACCAAAAACTCCTAACGCCTGCACAACCCCACCGAATAAGAACCATGATAGATCATGCTACAGTGTGATTGTGGGTTCCGTGGGTTATTGAAACTAATTCATTAAACACGCATAAAGAAACAAATAGTTGCTTTAAGTTTCCAATTTCACGAAAAAAAGTAAACAAGAGGCCAACAAAAGCTTCTATCGACATCACCTTTCTAGATTTCACTTTACAATCTGGCAAAATCAAATGCGATGTTTTTTTTATTTTTTTTATTGCATCATTCATTGCTAGTAAGATACTACCGAATTCAGTTCATTGCCGAATACTGCGTAATATTTGCATGTTCACATTCGCCGAGGCATCTTATGAAATAAGTATTGGTTTTTCCCTTATCCTATACTCTTCTAATTCTATAAAATTCAGAAAAAATAAGAACATAGGAAGCATTAAGAAGGAAAAGAGAACATAAATATTAAAATTGCTTATAGTCAATGAGTACTTGGATCTACATATCTATTACAATATATTATACTTAAAAAAAAAATTGTTTATTCTTGAGTAAAACTTGTGGTGCGTGTTCACGCACTTTCGTGTTTTTTTGTTTACTTCCTTGCGTGATGCTTTATTGCACTTTTCGTTAAGTGTGAAATCAAGGCAGTCATTAAACTGAACCTATTTCCAGCAAATATTGTGGAAAATCCAGAAATTCGTGTTCCAAGAACCGTTAGGACACTGTACATATATTGTCCATGTCTAGCTGCAGTTGTTCTACCCTGCCGCAAACGAGACACTTCTCACTTCCTTTATTATTGTCCATTCCCGTTACCACCGTTTCGAGGTAATTTTCACTATAACAGCAGCGGTGAATCTTTCTGCACCCATAACATAGATAATGACGGATGTTACCTAAACTGCGCCGTGATGCAGCGAAGCGGCTGGTGGCTCTTCCATAAAAAAAACTGTTACAAATTGCTATGGGACTAGATGTTGCCATTTCCGGTACAGGAAATATCCCCGTGTCGATTACTTGCATTTAATATCATCACACTTGTTAATTAATGATCATGATAATAAATTATATTTATATAGTGATTAATACAGCGTTTCAAAGCACTTTACAAAGTAGGAAAGAGACACAGGAAACCAAGAAAATAAGTGAACTTGGAATCAAACAGAAATATTTTAAGTTGTCTCTTGAAAATAGAAAGTCACGAACGTGAAATGGGAGTTCGTTCCAAACAGGAGGCGCAGCGTCAGAAAAGGCACGACAATCATAACGAGTGCGGGTACGTTGACCAGACGATAATTACAAATGCGCATGATAAGAAGAGCAAAGCGTAACTGTATTTGACCGACGCAAAGAAGTAAGAAGGTCAGTGGTATAATGAGGGGCTAGCCCGAAGATTGCTTTGTAGGTGAGAGTAGGATCTCAAACTGGATGGGCAGAGAGACGGAGTACAGGAGTGAAAATCAAACTTTTTAGTGAGTGAGACTAGGCGCGTAGCAGCGTTCTGAATTATCTATAGGGGAGCTATATGAAAAACTGGCACATTATGCCTACAAACTGTTGTAGTAATCCAGTTTGGAGGAAACAAAGCGTGAACCAGTCGTTTAGTTGAGCCTTGATCTAGATATCTCATGAATTTAACCAATTTTGTAAATACCATACGACAAGGGTTCTGAATATGGGTGCCAGTATAATACTGTCGGGGTTCAACATATGACAGTTTGCGGTGTTGTTATTAGATGTGAACAAATAAACTTATAGCTTTATTACTTATTATCAAAAGTTCCCTTTTCATACATCAAGATACATTGCAAAGAAATTATATAACGAACTATTTGCCCCACTCACCCTCAATATCAATTCCTTACGTCCATGGGGATTGTGTTCATCAGTGCGTGTCACAGTTATGAAGTACCTTGTTCAACCACACAACGTAATGATATGATTAGGGATATAATCTGCAATTATTTCATTGCATTTTGTTTGACTATCACGCATCACAGACCTTTACGGGGTAATAAAACTGTTTCCCAGTTCAGCAATACAAACATTAGATAGATCATCTTCACCAACTCCCATCGCACCAGTCAAAATGTTTCTTAATGAATTTTTGAATTACACTAACAACAGGGAAACATTCTCTCGTAGCTGTCTGTTGGCGAGGAGGTGGAGGAGGGGTGGTGTTAGGGTTTGATTTTTTTTGTCAGAGGCTTAGATCAACGTTGTTCTACTACTGTCAGTAGATCTTGTTTGCCATGAAAGATAATGGGTAAAGTCTAGTAACATTTCATTTCCCCGTTCATATCAAATGACCATACACCAAGCAGAGTAACTAAAAACAACGGGAAGCAAACGAAAGTGTAGCTTGAACGGATATGATATATAACAGGCGTCTCTCTCTCTGTGCTTGCACGGAAGATGACGTATAAGGAAATAAAGTTCTTATTCGACTTCTCAAAAATGTATATAACATGCCAACCTAAAGCAATACCAGTACAACTTCTGTGACAAATCTGTACGCGGTACACTGAGTCATTTGTATTGTGTGTCTAAGAAGTTTGAGTCTAGCATTAGGTATGATGATAGTGCCGGCGTGCAATTCTGCATTTCTCTTCGTATTGGTTTATCCCTCCTTCATGATATTTGTATTGTCAGCAACAAGAGGCCAAACGGTAAGTGTTACTTCTTTTTAATTTTTAATATCGTTATGTTCTTTCCCCTACAAGTAATGAGCTAGGTACTGGTACTTTTTAAAGTGGTACATATGGCTGTATAATCACCCCAAAAACTAAGAAATTATATTCATTGTCTTCCCCGTCAAGTTTGCTGTTGTTAAAGGAATTGAATAAAAGGGTTGTTTGGTTGCTATTAAAAACTTGTAAATCAGCTTTTCGCATTAACATTAATTTTAAATTTAACTGCTATCGAATATGGGAACACCATGGATACAACCTGTTAAAGTATTCCGTGATTTTTATTTCTGATAGGTGAATCAATTAAAAGACGAGAGTGCAAACAGTTACAGGAGTAGAAGAAGCACGGAAAGTAAGTAGATACGTGTGTGTAAATGAATGTAATTAAATGTACCATACTATGTAACAAAGAGTAAAAACAGAACGGTATCATTGAGTAATGTAAAATCCCGGATCCGCCCAAGTTGGATTTTGTTTTGTTGTGTATGCTGTCAGTGTTATACGTGTTATTAAATTGGGCCTACGTTCTATATGTCATAAATACTATATTTTTATTTGTTGTACATAACCCACTAATTTTCTCATAGATGGTTTCTCAGAGGTCTACTACCGTCAACCTACTTTTCCGAAAGATTGTCATGAAATATTTGATGACACGTGTGATTGGGAAAATGTGACGTCGGGAGTGTATCTGATCCAGCCAACTGATTCATTGGAACCCTTTTCAGGTGTACTGTAACAATTCAATTGACGGTGGTGGTTGGACAGTGAGTATGACCCTTCTTGTCCGTCTTCGATTCAGGAGAGTAGTTCTACATATCACACGATCAAGGGTATTTTGGCTTTATTAAATCTCGATGGAGAATATGTTCGTAACTGCCCTCAAATCGTGCTTACCCTTCAAATGCATCATTTTACAACATGAAAACGTCAAATATTCTTTCGAATCTGGTACGAAACGATCGATTTAGTCAATTATAATACAACGACTCTAGATGACAAAATATTTTGTCGGAAATGTTTTTCAAAAGAAGATATATCGAAAGAGAATTGAAGCTAATGAAGTTGCTCAGTTATGAGCTTAATAAAAAACAGGAGGAAGAATGTTCCACTTCGTCAACCCTACACTACCGCCTCTACCCCCTCCCTTCCTAATCTCTTCACATTCACACACCAACATATTGGAAACAGAACGTCTCTTCTTTTTCTAAATTACACTGAACAGAGTGAACGAACTTCGATACCTACAACGTCCATCTTGAAATTAGTGTTTCACAAAATTGCTTCGAATAATTGCTTATCTAGAAATTTATTCTCATGTATCTTATTCTGTACGGTAACACTTTTCGGCATATGCCGATTAAATTATTCCAAGATATATATTTCCCTTATTAGCTTTTCTTGTAATATCAGCGTAATGGCATGGGTACTGTTAACATCATAATGAAGTAGAAAACAATGGATTGAAATTACTTTTTTATTTGATTTCATACTTCTATACATGTTTTTTTTTAATTACTTTATTCAGGTATTTCAAAGACGAATTGATGGCTCAGTCGACTTCTACCGAAACTGGAACGATTATACGAAAGGTTTTGGTTTCCTCCATCGAGAATTTTGGCTAGGAAATGAGAAATTATCTTTCTTAACGAATCAAAACGATTATAGTCTACGAGTCGATGTAACTGACGTACACGGAAATTCTTACTTCGCAAAGTACGAACTTTTTCGCATCAGCGATGAAAATGGCAAATACAGATTGGTTAATATTGATGATTACGATTCTAACAGTTCTACAGGTAAACACCATCACTTATTAAGCTTTGTAAGCATTCCGAATGAAATGTGCACCTCTGTTTGAACACATAGGCACGTAAGCGCAGGAAACAATGAAATTAACCAATTTGCGGGTTTGGAGGACTGGTAGTTACAGTTCCTGCTGAATCTCGGTAGCGGAATTTTATGGTTCTGCTGTCGAAATTATACTAGCGTTGATCTTTGCTATTATTCGTAACATATGCGTTGGATATTGATTATTCATAACCATTTTATCAACAACAAGAAAAAAAATCTATAAACTAAAGATTTCTTTATTCATCAATACTTTATTTTATCGTGCATATTGTACACTAGTTGAAATGAGTACCTAAACATGAAATGAAATGTAAAATATTTCGCATAACAAGATAAGAATGTTTTAGCAAGATTGCAAGATTAGAGAAGCCTTTTTTAATAAAGAAGATAATCAAATATGTTGGTGCTGATGATCTCTATTTAACTCAAATTGAGACTACTTTTTTCAGCAGCACTAGGTACGCATATATTATATAGATTTATGTTCTTTAATCATATATTTTTAGGTGACGATAAACTGAGCTGGCATAAAAACATGTCTTTCAGTACATATGATCGAGATAACGACAACTGGACCGACTTCAATTGTGCAGAGAGACACAAAGGCGCCTGGTGGTTTGGAGAACTCAACGATGACGAAGCATCTGGTTGTGTTACAGAACATGGGTATTGCGAGAGGTTTCCCAATGGTGATGGCTGTGCTGAGTGTGGGAATGTTCATTTGAACGCCGATTTCGATGGGTCAACACGCGGAACCAACATATTTTGGGATTCTATGACAGGTGATGATAACGATTGTGGTTTACATTACACGGAAATGAAACTACGGCCAAAACTTTAGGGACCAAAACGACGACAGTTTTTTTCCAATGCGTTCGTAAACGCGCTCCGTATGAAGTTATTATTGAACTGCTAGTTGTTAGCATATGTAATATGAAAGAAACTCGATGCATATTTTAGAATAGAAGTAAGTTTTCTAGGTGTAGCAGAAACAACTCTTACCTTGGTTCTTTTTTTTTTAAACGCGCTACGTGAAGGACCTCCTCCATTTTGGTAGTCTAATGTAGTACATTATTATGTAAATGAACGAATTTAACGAGGATTTAACATTTGCTTTTTAATGTTTGAAACATAAACGTAAAACTTAAATAAATAAATATATAGATATATATATATATATATATATATATATATATAGCAAGAGAGGGATGGAGAGGTATGTGAAGGCAGAGAGAGACTAAAGGTTTCCATTGTACATTTAAACAGCTAATTGCTATTCTTAATTATTTTGTTTTATACTCCGGACATAAGTTCCTTCCCTGTTGAGCTGATAGCGTCAATGCTGAAATTATATACGGCTGCACTCTATGAAATTCCTCTTCCTTCTATTTTAATGTAAACTTGAAATAACATCGTTCACCAAACAAACCAAGGAAGGAAGCTTCGAACCTGACTGAATGCCAATTGCTTCCTTATTCTTCTTTCTAATTCTTAAATCATTCCAGTGAAAGAGAACAAACACTTCACCTCATGTGTTTTTGTGTCATAACTTTCTGATAGGCAAATTACACGCTCGTCAGTGAAAGATAAGTTAAACGTTCAGGTAGACCAAGAGCATTTCCTCTTACTCAGTGCAGTATGGAGTCTATATACCACTGATGTAATATGGGTGATATTGTTCTTTGAAACAGTTTAAATTAATACACTAATCATGTATCTCTAGTCAAATAAAAGCATCATTATCAGAATGATTGGTGCACATCACCAACGTAGATATCTTAACAGTTGCAATTAATGTTGGCTTCCCACAAGTCAAATTAATATCTCTTCGGAAACACTCGAAAAGCCAGATTGATCGTTTACTATAACATAAGACAAATACATGTATAATTCGACGGCAGACGTGGCGTTTTTCGCACGTATCATACCAATCCCTGGAATTGCCCAGATAATACCTATTTGTTATACCCTCCTCCCCAGAATATACCAATTCGTGATATCCTGCTCCATATTCTGTATACATCTGTCATTTGAGATCACATATATAAGTAATAGGTCGGCTAAGTCGACACTGGTGGTTTAGTGAACATTTCTCTCGTTGAAGGTATTAAAAGTTACATGGATCATTCATATATATATATAGTTGAGTCACTTCGACAATGTGTTTCTTACTGTTCTTTGCTAAAGAAAGATATATCCTGCTGCATCCCTCAGATCAGGAAGCGTTACAGATGCTTCTATATGTGGAATAGCTCCCTGCTCCCAAACACGTTCTTGTAGTTCTTTGTAATAGTTCGATGTTTCGGTTATGAGTTTCATCGGACATTCCGCTTTACCAAATATATTATTGTAGTCCAGTCCATCTTCCCGACAGCTGATGTCGAAATATTCCAGGTGCCATGCATATAGCATCAATGTCTGTGTTAAGCTTTGACTATGATGATATATACAAATATACAAATAAAATAGTGCTTCTCCGTTACCTCAAAGACAACGGAAAATGCACCCAATCTGTTACTAAGCTTACCAAAAGACATAGCTCTATTCTGTCATCCCTGTATGCTGTGCTATCTGTGTGTATTATGTATTTTAGTCCCTTGTAGTTTCTGTTACTTTGTCATTCAGCCACTGAGAAAGATCCTGCTAGGATCGAAACGTCAGGCCTTCTTAATTTAACACATTCTCTTACATAAACTATTTAGTGGATACTCATGAGTTTGCTAACAGTTTTTGTTTTATTATGATCCCTGTATGTAGTGAAAGTGGCTTATCGGTATCAAGAGGTGTCAAGAGGTCTTCTGTTGAGCATGGGATTGATTCTTGAGAAGCATCTTATATTGTGAAGACTATGCTTATACGATATCGGCACTCGCCCTTTACTACGCAGGACACACCTCAACAACATTATTCATTTAAGAAAATTTTCACATTGAAGCTTCCGTGAGCTTCGAAATCAATTGAACCTTACTAAACTGATTATTATGGTCGTGGGTTATTGGTACATACAACTGCAATGATTATAATAATACACGTTTACCATTGCCTGAATGATATGTAAATATTACAATTAGACCCTTACACATAACAACTTATGTATTGTAAAGTATTGAACATGTTGAATAAAGGTTGTAATCAAACTATAAACCATGATAACCTTACGCGTTACTGTAAAACTCACTTACATAGGAACTTCATAAAGAATAAAAACAAAAACAAAAATTTGTGGTTGTAGGGTTGTATGTTTCGTTAATATCAACAACTTGTTGCATCTCTGTAATAACGTGTTGTCATCTTGTTTGTTTATACAATTTTACCTGTAAATTCGGAATGATATATATTCCATATATATAACAGCAATACTATGAACCAGGAAGGTGGTGAAAGCTCCATTGTTGAACAAACGCACACTTTACCGGAATGTACGGCAGTGTTAACAAATATAACTGATACTAAAACTCGGCCCTTAAATGCCTCGGTTATGTCACTTGGTTATTTCTGAGGTGAGTCGATAAACAATCAAAGAACCACTTTTTCAAAGGAATCATTCTCGTCTGAGGAGCGATAGGATAAACATTTCTCTCTCTCTCTAAATATTATCCACAATTTGCTTCAAGATGACACGCAATTGTTTGATCTGGATTGTGATCTGCTTCGTAGCAACGATTTCATCTTCTCGCGGGGAATTGGTGAGTTAACTTGATTAATTTAATTTAACAAACTATTTTTACTTTGCTGTTTTAATTTCTCTTGGCGATATTAATATACCATGTCACTTTTCTTCTTCGTCATCTTCGATCGTTTTACTACTTAAGCTTTTAAATTTTGCATTGCCTTTATATTTTTGTTGTATCTACTCTAACCCAGCCATGTAATATTAACACACAATTAGATACCTGTAATATATATCTGATTTATCAAGACTTCAAATGTGTATATCTTAGACACCAAAAGAGTTTTTCAAAAACATTCAACCGATTTTGAGTGATATATCGCACACAACAAATGTACTGAATATGAGGCTAATTGGCTACGTACTTTAACGGATTGTACAAAATGATACATTTGAAGCAACAGACAAGCACGTTAAAGCCGTAGTAAGTCTTCCATTATAACAGTTGCCTCTCTCGACGTTCGTTTTGGTACTAATATGTATCATGACTGTATTACCTTTTGGCACAAAATAGACATCGTCATGATTGCATGATTATTATGTGCCAACAAAGATTGCTTAGATTTGATTGCCAACATGCAACCTGTTAAACATTTATATATCAAGGCTAGAAATATAAATATATCTTTGTAATTCATTTCCTTGAAGGGTCCAGAAATGACTGTAATTAAAAGATACTTTTGGTATAGTTTGACAACTTTACTTTTTAATAATATCTGATAATGTTAAACGTCATTCTTTTAATAAAACTAATTTGTGTTCAGAATAAGAAACAAAGTTAATACAAATTAGGAAAAATCAAGTATGAATCAAACTTACAAAAAAAAACCTTAGAAAATTAATACTTCTTGTTAAAACACAAATTGACGCTTTTCAAATAATGATATTGAATTTTAATAAAAACTAAACGCTTACATATATAAGTTGCAGGTTAATGATAAAATCGTTCCCGCATTTTAACAAAAAAATATCTCATAGAGAATATTTCTAAACTAGCTCCCCTGATACAAGTGTTTTTAGAATTTCTTTCATTCTACTGCTTAAGTCCGTTTGTGAAGTATTTAGCTTTGAAGATGCTTCTTTTTAATTTTTAAAAGAGCAGAGGTATTTATATAGAGCAAGAGGTGTTTATATGCTTCCACCCGAACCTCGTATATTTCATTTTTATTTTAACTAAAGAACTCTTACATGCATAAAGCAAATACAATTTCGAGGCAATGAAACCCCTCAAATACATACATTAGATTTAATCCGTACAGCAATATAGCTGGAAGACGATTTTGGAATGACGGTGTTGTGAAATAGGAAAAGAACACCGTCTAGACGTTATGTCTGTTACATTTGGTCATCAAATTGAATGCATATCTAATCTCATTTCACATCGTATGATTTGTTCATTTAATTTTCGAAAATAACTTTGTAAAAGTAAACAATTTTAATGTATAAACATTTGGACATATGTTTGATTCTTACATTCTGTAAGTTAGATACAGAGGAAAGTATCAACCACCTTCATAAAGTTAATGTTACTAGCCTAGGACTATACTGAATGTGAATCGCATGATTTGTTTTCAACTTACTACAATAACTCTCACGTCATTATGAAGTATTGCGTTCAATGCGTAGCTAAGTGGTAACTACTTGAAATCATTACAAGGAAAACGCCCGTTTCTGAAAAACGCGTAATTAATTATCATAACGTTCTACTATCAACAAAATAGGCGATTCTTAAGTAAACCATATACTTATTAAAATTAGTTCCAACCTCTTTAAGTCTTAAGTTTTTCTTATGTAACTCACCGTTTATTTGTACACATCATTAGGTACTCATGTACCATATTCGGAAGTAAATTATTGGAATTATTTTTTTGCTTCATTTGATACATTTCTAATATTCCTTAAAAAAAGTTCCTTTCAGTAGTGCAATTTTGAAAGAAATGATCTATCCATTGATCTTCTGTGTTACGAAAAAAGCTATTTCATTTTTTACGGTTCCTTATACGTCATTTATTCAACGTTGCAATTTATTGAGTTAAACGTTCTTCATTAAATCCATGGTACACTTGAACAAAAGTAGACTGTCAGACTCCATTTATTGCGATGGCAAGGAAATATAAATGCAGATTACAATTTTCCACACAATGTCTGAAAGGTAATGCTGTTATCATCTAAAGATTTTAATTAACAGGAATAAGTTTATTACTTCTTCGTGGCTGTCGTAGTTACTGCATCAGTTGGCTACAATGGCCAAACAAATGTTTGTGTGCTTTTTTTACTAATGTAAATGTAATTTGTTGCTTTCATCAAAAAACGGCAGTGAAGCATATTCTATTCTTATAAAAAATTGAAACTATCTTTTGTGATTTTTTGCCTTCAGGAGATTGTTGATGTGACCAGTGAGCATCTTCCTCTTAACCGAAACAGAAGAAGCACAAATCATGGTAATGATAGGCAGTTTTGATTCTGTCTGCTTAATTCATTAGTTAAGGTTCAGTTTCATTGATAAAATTTCTGCTGTTAAAAAAATACCTATCAGTCGCGTTACAGTTAAAATAATGGGAACACAACTCGATACTCCTTTGTAAAAGGTACTCTCAGTCTTTGAAGAAGAACAAATATATTATAGTAATTGTTTTGCCACTTGGTCTTACTTGTTACATATTTCACATAGTTTCATCTGTCTTCATCCTTTTACCCATTTTGTACCCTTGGAATAATCTTCTATTCGGCTATTGTTTTAAAACTTTTATATCTAAAAAGCATCCATTTAGTTTTTAATGATGACTGAATGTTTCTAAACAACTCGTTCTTTGTTTTCTTGATGAGTTTATGTCATTTAACAAACCCCTTTTATTTTCTTGATGATTATTTGTCCTTAAACATACACTTTCATGTTTTGTCTTGTTATATGCTCCAATATTCAATCATTTAAAGTATCTAATATTCTTCTAATTGGAGGGATGAAATAATAATTACCCATTATCAGACAGCAATATCTTCATCAATAATTTTAGAGCTATTGAAATGTTGATGTCTCGTATAGTAGTAGTTTCTTAATATTTTTAAAAACGGTCATTCATGAACCTGTTATATTTTCCTGAGTCTACAAGAATGTTTTGTATCACCTATAGATATTTCCTATTTTTACTACCAATCCGGCGAGTATCCCAGAGATTGTCAAGAAGTATTTGACCAATGTGAAGGAGACTCCCTTGATTCCGGTGTATATTTGATCCAACCAGTTGGCGCGAAAGAACCGTTCGAAGTACTTTGTAACAATTCCATTGATGAAGGAAGATGGACGGTAAGTGTTCTTGCTGCCAAAGGTGTACACAGTGGAACCAGTTTGCGTTCTTTGTTCAAAAAGGAAAAGTTGTGACGTAATGTATCGTCAAGCGAACAATTCACTTGGTTGATGGCCAATTTATGTAATGGTATATATGATAAATACACGGAAGCCATTGCTGTATTTAAATTGGTTTCTGTTTTGCATTGTACAAGGTAAAATTTATTTCGGTTAATAATAATAAAGGTAACATATATTTTGTAAACTACAAGTTCATGTCGTTAAGACTAAGTGGTCGCATAAGTAGAATGGACAACAAGAAAGAATTGATAGGTAAACTTCTTGTATTTTATGATTTTCAAGTTCTATATGCGTTAGTAGTTGGAAGTATTTTTGTTCTAGAGTTATTCATTTTCTGAAACAAAATTTAAGAAGGGTGGAATTATTTAAATATTAGATGTACAAAGTGTTCGTTTGATTCAAATGTGAGGTAAGAAAATTACATAAAAATTGAAGTCGTTCGGTGTTTACATTTATTACATACCAAATTTATTGCATAGTTAGCACATGTTTGTGAGTTTATTGTAAAGAATAAACACGAAAATGCAATCATAATTATTTGAACCAGTACCACCAATTGAGATGAAGGCAGTCCTTACAAGAGGCCCTAGCACGATATCGCCAAATCGAATGAATAGTTCGGCGTGTTACATGTGCAAATTGTCTACCATTTGCATTCAACACAGGTGTTACAACGTCGGATGGACGGATCGATTGATTTCTATCGCTACTGGGATGAGTACAAAAATGGTTTTGGGTTTCTCAATACTGAATTTTGGCTCGGCAACGACAAGATTGCCCTTTTGACTAATCAGAAAAACTACGAGCTTAGAATTGACATTACTGATCGGCATGGTTCCTCATACTTTGCGAAGTATAATCTCTTCCGGATTAGTGATGAACAGAGTAAATATAGACTAGTAAACATCGATGGATATGATTCTACCAGTTCAGTTGGTATGTAATTGTTTATACCATGAAACGTTATGGTAATATTAAAGTTGAAATATGAATGATAAAATATTCATTTAATGTTCTGAGCAGCTTTCTGCGAATTTCACTCATGATCGAAACAAAATGCAGACTTTGTTTTACTCGTTGAATTTAAGAAATACAACATATTGCAATAAATTTCGTCCATCATGTTTGTTACTTTCACTTAATCAGTGCCCCTGGAAGTTCTTAATTTGATCAAAAATAAGAAACAAAAAATCGCGAAATTATGAATTACACATCACGAAAGATTATTTTGATATGCCCTACCTGAAGAAATCACTAGAGTACTTTCATTGGTAATCATCTGGAGCACGCCCTAATTATTATTGTTAATTAAGGTTATTCCAAAGTTTGCAAGAAGGTACAGACTGTAAGTATGGAAGCAAGTCATGTAACCACAATATATGCTTCTAGTTCGTGTTGTGAGTTGACGTCCTAACATTGGTTGCAACAGTTACGATTGTCATATAAAGCCACCTAGTTCCAGATAACTTCCTAAACTTTATTATTCAACAACACTGCACTCATGTAGGACCGCCTTATCATTGCACACCCTACACTCGTCACTATAAGTCTCGTGACAGAGATACTTTGAACACATAACTTTCCAAACCAGCTAAGGGTATTCAGTACGTATTCCAATTGGGAGATATAACAGCGTTGATATTTCTTCAAACATGTGACTGTAGCCTCCAGCAAGTCAAAATGTAAAGTCACTGTGTCATGGTTCATGTTTTAATAAGTACCTCAACCGTCTTTACTGGAAATGCAAATCCTCTAATATATTGAAGCTATAATGACCTGGTGTTTTGTGTATCAACGATACTTTTTAAATGTATCTTGCAAATATGGTCAGAAAAGAAACGGTTTATTGAAACAAACATTGATAATGATAGCCTCCTGACAATATGATTAAACCCGACGTGAAATCTCACAAATAGAGCATGGTTTTCATCAGATGTTTGTGAGAGTCGTTTAGCGTCGAAATCTGTCAAAATAAGATAATGGTTAAATTAATTAATAAAAGTAATTCTATCTAATGCATCAGTTAACTTTTGTGAATTGATGTTGAATTACTTATATATTAAGGTAATTCAAAATTACCAACTATAATGTATCATCTTCCGCAGAGTATCATGCACAAATTTAAGTAAACATCAATACTTATACGTCTTAAATTAAACTATACTAATTACATTGATCTCCCATTCTATTATATCTCATTTGAACAGGAATTGATCGTATGTCATGGCATAAAAATAAGTTATTCAGTACGAGGGATCAAGATAACGACGGTTGGAGTGACTACCACTGTGCAGAGAAGCACGTGGGCGCCTGGTGGTTTGGGCATTATTACTATCAACCTAGCAGTACTACATGTGCTAATGATTATTATTGCGAGTTTTTTCCAGTCGGTGGAGGTGGATGTGTCCAGTGTGGGCCTTTCCATTCTAACGGCGACTATGACGGCTCCACACGTGGAACCAACATGTTTTGGGATGACCTTCGTGATGGAAGAAACAACGATTGTGGACTGATGTATACTGATCTGAAAATAAGACCAACTTCCTAAGGCTAACAATATGTGAAATTGACGTAACCAGTCGGTTAGAAGAGATGTTTGTACATGGCTAATGCCAGGAAAAGAAATATTATCCGATCATATCATGAGTTTAAAAAAAAATGACAACTCGCTGAGTAATTTAATTTGTTCATATTTTTCTGTTTGTTTTCCTTTGTCTTTGTTCCTTTTTCCCCAATTTGTGAAACACTTTGAATATTTGTGGACAAAATACCCAAACTTGCTCCTGGGATAATTCATAATTACTTTGTAACTTGGTTGTATCGAAATATGAATGATGTCTCAAATTAGGCACATGTACGGTTTCAAACACATCGCTTTTGTTTAAGATCTTACGAACATCACCATTTGTTAGATCAGTATAATATAAGCCGAATAGAAATATTAATGTGTACCAAAAGTGAACTAGAAGCAAACAGAAATGATCTCATGGATTCACATTGAAGAGGGTTTTTCTTTTCATTTCTTTAATGTTGACTACTTGGATAGGCTACCACGGATTGGGTACGGTAGCAATTTTAGGTAAAAGGGGTTATTAAACCTGTCCAACATAACTGGGTATCACTCTTTAAATATTGTAACAACACTGTTTTTACAGTGGAAAATTGAATTCATTTGTTGCTTTTTGTATGTGTGAAATCATAGCATAATTTGAAGTGGTGCATATGCATGATCCCAAGTGATTTACGCTCCTTAAAATTAGGCTGCTTCTAAGATGTCAATCTGAGTTTAAACCATATATAAATATGAATGTGGTATCAGTTGTTCAGTACGCCATCAAAATTGAACGAAACGGTATTGGAATTGTGAAATCATATTTTAGTCAACCGAAAATGTTCGCTTCTACACCATCCTGAGCTTCTAGAAAATAACAGAAAATAACATTAAGGGTAATCCCGAAAACAACATGGGGACATAAGAATTAGAGAGGGATAAATGAATTTCTTTTCATAACAAACTGACGACTCATTAGATACTACGGTTGATGCAAATCTACAAATCATTTTTTTGTGGTTATAGTTCTAACCAGCGAATTTAAGTTCATACTGCCGATAGTGACGATCCAAATAGTATAAAGTTATAGTAATGCGCTTAAATTGTCTTCTGTTTTCCCCGTTTGATATTACTTCCAGCCACACTCGGTTGGATCATTAAATATATAAACACCTATCTCCAGACATGGACTGTGCTAATTGTCGATCATGCAGTACGTTCCATTTCAGTTTTGATGCACTTGTAAAAAAAACGATAACAATGCATTTGTTTTACTTCCCAAGATAAATCTGACCATTCTCAGTATCAACTTGGCTTCTAACGTGAAACCTAACGTGTATCCTTGTATAGTTGGGGATACGCAATGAAGTTAATTTATTAGACGTAGTTAACTGAAATTGAAGTTTCCTGCTATACGTATTGCGTTCCGCTCGATTATCTGTTGTATGAGGGAGTTAACTCATTCAGTCACTTTTTATGTAGAAGGGAAAGATTTTGTATGTGGTTTACCATTCGACCGCTACTCCGGGACTGAAGGAAGAGCAATAGGTTAATACTACCCAGATAAGACAAGAATAATACTTCTTTATGATAGCGTAATATGTTACAGCAGGAAATATAGAGATCTGCACAAGTTTCCTCTTTTTTGTTCTTTTTTTGGTTACAAAACTATTGCCACGGTCGTCTACAGCCAGGAAAGGAGATCGCGAAAGAGGAATGTAGCAAAATATAACATAAAACAGCACAGACACTGTGATCCGCATTCAGTATATCCATGCTCGTACATATTAATTGTTATGATGCCCACATGTAACTGCTAGAAGATTAACCGATTAATTTACTGTCATGATAAACTAGTTTACATATTAATATATTGCAAGGTTCACCATAAATCTCAACGCAAGACTTAGTTGCTCCTTTACAGCTCATTCTCTCCATTCCTCACTTTTGTTTTTGTTTTTCTTTAGCATGGATTACTACAGCTGACATTCGTTGCATACATCACGTTAAATATAATACTCAAAATTACAGTAGAAATGCGATGGCAAAATGTCCTCTCTAATTTATGTCGTTGTGATAATCGCATAGTATATAACAATTTTTATTTTTAATACGAGGTTGAAAGTTCTAGCATCAGTAGCTCACTGACCTACATATAATGTAACTTTAAACGAAATCCAATGACAATATTCATCAAAATCTATCAATGAATGAAGCAATCACGATTAAGAAAGAAAACAACACGTGGTCCTAATTTTTAGTTGTGTTTTTCCTTGTCTGATAATACGGGCTCCTAAACTAGACTTCTCATAAACGACAGAACAATTTCTTATGTATTGGGAATTACGAGGGGAACTTGAAGGTTAAAAGTGAAATGGATGAAAGTCTAAGATGCAAAGGGTGAAAGAAATTGCAGGAGTTTGATAAAGGAACTTAAAGGAGCTATAATATCACTTTATGACAATAGGAAGCAATGTTATGCTGAACAAAAGTAGAAGAATTTAACCGAAAGTTAACTGAAAATGATTTGAACAATCAAATCTATAAACATGGGCAACTATTTATTAGTATGTTAACATACATTTTTCTAAATATCTAAATAGTATATCATGCCATATGTGCTTGTTGTGTTTTATACTTTTCTCTATCAATTACCAGTATCTTATTTCATTTGCAAGATATCCCAGATTTAAATGTTCCTTCACGCACAAGGCATATATAATATACTTCTCTTCTAGGAAGTGTTTATGACAGATGTGTCTATTGTATACACCACCGATGACGACAGGGAGTCTTCCCTACAACTTCTTATAACATCTTATCAAGTGATATATAAGTAGTCAAGAACACTTTAAGGAAAGAGAGACCATATATAACTAATATGTTATCGAGAAACCGTGCAATATAGATTATCTGTCAAACGTGTGAGTGCGACTTGTTCATATCAAAAATGATTATTCTGTAAACATATAGCATAAAGACAATTTTCAATAAAGAGTGAATTAATACGGTTTTGTTGACATAACAAATATAGCACACAGTGCTTTGACCAACCGACAGATAAGCTTGACTGACCATTATAGCAGAGTCAAAGTACTATAACCTATGCAGTCCGTTTATATATTGTCTGTATTTTAGAAGAAGAAATTCTTCGCCAGAGCAACTTCTAATCAATTGCTAAATGCAGTGAGTATTATGATGTTCTATACGAAGATTGCTTGTATTAGACACAGCGTGTCGTTTAATTGAGCGGAGAATGAGATTTTAAGAAATGTTGCTGTACCAGACACTAATTGGTACTTAGTTTTTACAAAAATGGTGTTCTTTATTATAATACCTGTGAAAATAATAAATCAAGTCAATAAAATCAATACCACTTTTACTCTAGTGAACTCTGTTCTGACAAAATAAAAACGTCATAATGACACGATTTTTCCATTGTCCTTTTTACTATTATTTGTGATCTCTCTGCATGTTGGCTTTGCGTGCATTATGTATGCTTTACTGCTACTAACAGTTTCATTTAATGATTAATAAGTAAAGCGAAAACATTTGAGTCGTACAGAATGATCAAACGAAATATGAAGTAAAACAAAGATCATAGTAACATTTAACAATAATTTGTTGCAGCTTTTCAGTGGTAAATTCGTTTTAGGGATTTGAAAAAGAGGTATGATTTGCACTAATTTAATTCATGTTGTATTCAATAAGTATTCATTTGAAATTCAATACACGTTCTGTAGCAAAAGTGAACTTGGAACTATGATGTCATACATGCAAACGAAACATAAACTAAATTCACATTTTGAAGAGAAACAAGACATATCTTGTTAGTAGGATTGCGTACGTGACGTCACACTTGTTTGCATCAAGTTTTTACTTAAAATTAAGGTGCTCAAATGGCGAAATTGGCAAATAGATGGAATACAAATTTTACCTGAACTATTAATTTCAGAACATTCTTCAATATATCGTTCAAGTAGCTGGACATTGCCAGTTAATCGGCCATGTTTCCAATTGACTTATTCGACAGTGTTTTTGCGTTGCCCCCATTGCTTACGAACCTGTGAGCTTAAATGTATATTCTAAGATTCCCGGAAGATTTCCGTTAATCTTTATTTATTATTTTGGGGGGCTAATCCTAAGTTACGTTTTCATTCAAAAGATAAATACAAATGAGCTGCCTATGAAATACAATAACAGATCTCATGAAAAGCAGTAAAATTTGACTTATATTTTCATACATGTGAATGTAAAAAAGGTACTACGTATTTTCACCTTTATTATATAAACTGACTTTAATATATATATATATATATATATATATATATATATATATATATATATATATATATATATATATATATATATATAAAGTTATGTACATCAATTTAATATTATTTTCAAGGAATTTAGGAATCACCACACAATTATATATTACAATTTAATGAGTATACAAACAAAATATATTAACAACGGAGGTCAAAATCTCTCGCATTTATAAATCTGATAGACATGCGCATGCGTTTTAATAATGCCAACATTATTATACGGTTGGAGCAGTTAGTCAATCTAAAGTTTGGAAAAAGAATTTTCTGACAGAAACAAGCTTAGATAAAACGACACATTTCGTTTCTTAAGAACTCTTTAGAACTTCAGATTTAAACTCCATTAATCTAAAGTGAGTCCATTAAGTAAGTGAATAGGCAAAAGAGATGTGTACTTACAATTTCAATCGATTTTGCTTGATCATTTGCACTCAAAATTCATTCAATACGCTTCACGGTGAAAAGGATCGCGTCATTGCAGTGCCTGGCATCGGTGAATCAATACCTTAAGTCGATGGTTTGTACAGTGGAGACCAAACAGGGCGATAATTTGACTGTATACTAAAACATATGTGCTAGACTTATATTTAACACATATTGTTAATTTGAAAAACCAAAATCGTAACAAAAAGCTACTTTATAAATCCACGATGATTGTGATGCTATTGGTGATATATCTAGTACCACTGACCAAAGATAAGAGTTTCGCTATTTCACTAAACGTTGATAGTGAGTTTTAATTGTCCAAATTAACTTAATTTAATTTTGAAAGTAACAGTTTTGTGAGGTTACATCAATCATAAATATATTGCTCTGCCTTTAATGTTTATTCAAAGATGTTTCTCATGTTTGAGCCTTAATGTGTGTCATCACGCGCAAATGCAACAAAATATTTCTGTGATAAACTGAACAAATATCGAAATATCCAATGGCCGGAAATCTAACTGACTAGGTATGTTCTTTTTCCTCATTTCTGAGATATTTATATTAATATGCTTACTTACTTTAGGTAAGATGTTTTGCTTTGTGGAATTGATTTTTTTCTTTCATTACATCAACCAGCCTATGAACATGGCTTACGAGGGACCTTTCAATGCACCAACACACCTAAATTCTACACTACGGTCCTGTCTCGTAAGTTCCTCAGGATTAAATAATTTGTCATGATACTACCACCGAAGTCTAACCGGTTAGACAATGATTTCATGTAAAACTTATTTATTTTATGGTAACTAACTTTCGTTAAAGTGGTGTTGTGTGGACGAGGAAACATCCAATGACCGGTATTGTAACTGACCACGTTTGTCACCCCACCCTCCTCATTTTTGAAGATGACATTAAGATGCTAACTTACTTAATGTACTATTTTGTGGCGTATTTACTTGTTTTATTTTCTTCAATATATCAACCAGCATATGAATCTGGATTACAAGGGACATTTCAATGCACTAACACACCTAACTTATACACTACGGCCCTATCTGGTAAGTTCATTGAGTTAAATGATTTATCATAATGATACAACCGCAGTCTTTCACGTTTGTCCATGACTTCAGCTTAAAAAGATTTCTTGTATAGTAACGTAACTTTCGTTAACAGGTTTTATTTTGTCTGTGAAGGAGGAAACATCACCTCAAACAATACCGATCAATGTATCTACATATGTAGTTCTTTGAAATGTTAGTTATATTTGTATCTAATGGATTAACTACAGGATGTGATTGTGATGTAATACTGAATAATACTACTCACTTGTATTGGTAGCGCACGAGAACAACTAATTGAGCTGCAAAGCACTACGCTATCATGAGGTTTGGTGTTATAATGCTAAATCATTAGTTGACTACTTAATACATAATAATAAAATAAGCAAAAATAAATCCACAAGATGACTGTTTTCAATATATTTTGCGTGTGTCAAGGTTTCCATACAGACTGTAAGGATGTTTACGACGCTGGTCATACACAAGATGGCATTTACACCATTCTACCATCTGGATGGCCGTGCTCACCATTTACTGTTTACTGTAAAATGGATAATGGCGGAGGATGGACGGTAAGTCAGTTTGTTATTTCCTTGTGAGGGGACTAGCGATCCAGACGAAATTCAAATATTCATCATGTAGCACTTTTGTATAAAAGTTTTGTTTTTTGCTTCGGTTAGGCTTAATATGAGATTTACGGTTTCAACTGTTTGTATAATTTGTATTAATGTTTCTAAATTTCAATAGGAAACGCTGCACTTTTTACGGCCCATATGTATCCCATATACGTTTGAATATTTCCATCACACGATATAAACAAAAAATATATGATCGGAGAAAATGACAGTTGCCTTCCTTTCTGCAAACGACGAAGAAAGATATTAACAATGATTGAACAAAATAAGGTAAAACCATGTTTTGCGTATTCTTAATCGAAACTTTGGACACTTCCCTATATACCTATAAAACCTGAAAATTGTTCATTAAACCCGAAGATACAAAGAAAAACGATGTTATTGACGATTAATTATAGTCACAGATACGTTTTCTCTGAATTAATAAGGAACAAATGTAACATTAATATTGTCTTTATCTTTATCGCAGTATCCATCTATTCAATGTATTTTAATGATACTTTTGATTATTTTTCATCTAAGTTTTTCAACTTTTACATTTGTATTGTAAGTTTCAAACAAAACTACGATGCTTACAAAGGAATGTTGGGGTAACTTGAGCGATGATGAAACGAATAATCTAAAAACTATCCTATTTTTATTTTCTCTTATCCAGGTTTTTCAACGTCACAGTGGCACAACCGGTTTTTATCAAAACTGAGATGCGTACAAAAAAGAATTTGGTGATCTGAACGATGATTTTTGGCTTGGAAATGAGAAACTCTATTATTTTACAAACCAAGCAGGTTACACGTTACGATTCGATGTTAGCACGTCAGGTGGAGATCAGAAATATGCTTCATATACCGAGTTTCAGATTGAGTCTGAGAGTAATAAATACAGACTGAATAAACTAGGCACCCATGCTGGAACAACAGGTTTGTATACGTTTTAATTTGAAGTTCCAATTTTCTTTTAATTCGTTTACTTATAGTTTTAGAGGGAAAAAACGAATTACATTATAATTACATCTCTCAAGAATTAAATATTAGAACATTGAGAAAACCCCAGACTTGCAGTGGTATCGTCCATGGCTTTGTGTCCCGTCTCAGTTCCAGACATAGTTGAAAATACTTTTATGCATGCCACTAGTCAGATCGGTGGGTGATACTTTGAGATGACATATTTTCAATATGAATTTGCTTAATTAATTATATGAACTGTCACTCACTAGTCACTTGACAGTTTTGTTTACCTTACAATTCAGATATTGTGCTCCGGAAAGCGGCTTTATTTTATAGCACATTACAATAAAGGTGCGATGCTTTTTATTAAGTGTTTATATGTTTTTTTTCTTAAAGGTTGGCGTATATATAACAACTTGGGCAAGGCTTTCAGCACATATGATCGAGACAACGACGACTGTGATGCTTTTAACTGCGCGAACCGTCACAAAAGTGGTTGGTGGCACTCGGATATTTGGTGCGCAACTTGTGATAATAATAATGCTTATTGTGACCAATTTCATGTCAGCGGAAGCTGTCACTCCGTTTGTACCAGTGACAACCTTAATGGAGACTACAACGGTGTCGGTGGAGAAAATGTATTTTCCAACCACAATGTTACTGTAGCTTAAATTTCACTGAGATGAAAATTCGGCCATCCTTGTGAACATAATGAATTTCATATTTAGACAGTTTTACAATCTAATTTACTGCTTTAATCAAACTACCAAAATAAAATTGTTGTAATTATATGTGTTGTTGTGCTTCTTGTTGTTCTGCTTCCGCAAGCCACAACAGTAAAATAACACCAGAAAGAACGAAAAGCGCAAAAATATGTTGGAATGTTTAATGTGCGTGTATTAACACAGGGTCTGAATGACAAAATGTTAGCTCGAGGTGGAATCATATATATGTATATATATATATATATATATATATGTGTGTGTGTGTGTATATATATATATATATATATATATATATATATATATATATATATATATATACACATATATATATATGCAATGTAGCTTGGTATAAATTAAAACCGTTGCTGCCAATGTTCTATCATACATGTATCCCGTTGTTGTATTTAAAGATATTTATTATTCATGACTTATTCAAATACTGTGACATTCACGCTAACTTCGAACATGCGAGATATGAACCGTTTAGTATCGCATAAAAATATTTCTTCCTGCACGTTAAATCAATGTTTTGTGTCTTATTTGGGTAAATTTTAAGCTATGTGTTCTCAGTATTGTCAAGAAATTTGGCGTATAAGCCTAGCAGATTTCTTACTGTTAATTTGTTTCGTTCTGTATTGAGCTCGGGCTGTTTACTATTCTTATTTTGATTTCCCCGTCTCGGGCCCCAGACCTTTAACCCTTTCTCTTTAGATCTAAGGAAGCTCACCGTGTTTTCCCAGTAGAGTAGACAGTTTTCCAAAACAAAAAGGAAGCCGCTTCATGCGCGCGCGCTTCGGCATACATCAAAAACATAAAAGGGGGTCACCGAGTTCAGCTATTCAAGCTACTTGGTATAAAAAGGATTGGTTAATTGCTCGTAGGAGGCAGACACCCAAAAGTTGTGAAAGTAGTCAGTTAGCGCTAAGTTGCAATCGTTTACTGCAATATTACTCATGTGTACTCTCTTCACGGATCTCTACTGTGATACTTGTGTAACAAGGAACCGTTATTGTGTTTCCTGGCTCTACCTGGTGACCGGTGATTCTAGACATTTTACTTGGTAATGATTTTCATTTGTTTTCTTTTATGTGTTAAGGTAACTTGAGAATCTGAAAAAGCTACGGATAAGCCGTTAGTACCCGTCAATGTTATATCGACCGTGTCAGCAAAGTGAACCAATTAACGATAGTATATTTGTTTGTCTATCTATCTCGACCAAATATAATATTAAAGTTGCCAGAATTACTTGTGACGTTACCCTAAAATTTACAAGGCTGGAGCATTATCCTAGCTCAGAATTCAATGCGGTATATTGAGAAAGATTGACGTACAAGTACTGCAAAATAACCTAAGGCTGAAGCTCGACCATCTCCCTATTTTGTGAATATGTGTATTTAAGACCCGAATTATACCTGGGTTTCAGTTCTGGCTCTCAGGATTTGCGAGACACAGTGCAGCTCGCACTATTTGCGAGAAACAGCCCAGCTCGCAAGCTGCGAGAGACAGTCCAACTCGCACAGATTTGGGAGATACAGCACAGATCGCAAGCTGCGAGAAACATCCCAGCTCTCACTGATTTGCGAGATACAGCACAGATCGCAAGTAGCGGGAAACAGATCAGCTCGCAGGAATTACGACTTTTAGGATTCGCTCGCATATTGCGATTTATGGTCAGAACTCGCAGAGGCTGCGAAGTTTGGTCTACACTTGTATTTTTTTGTGTGTACTGCGTTACTTCCAATAGAGCTGTAAATGAGTTAAGCCATGTATTATGCCCAAAGTTTTATTGCTACCATTTAACTCATCTTAAAGCGTTTCAAAATTGATTGGAGGATTCATTGATGTACTTCATTAACCATTGTAACAGGAAAAAGTGTTTTCTTTTTAACAAAGTTTTTAGACATTACTTGAACTCTTTGGCTGATTTTTCAAGACTCTGTGTTCCGACTTGACTGTATAGAATTCGGTCGGCGTTACAGTATACACTTATTTCTTCTTTTCTTGATAAAGTTTTGGTCGACTACTTTTAACACATTACGTTTTCACACATTTTACGGAATCTTGCATTTAACGATAGATTATGATACGACAATACTGCTACTCTTACAATAAAATACATGTAATTATGATTGTTTTTTTTTTTTTTTTTTTTTTTAAATGTATTACTTTAGTTGCTTCAGTACTTACATTGAGGTATTTTATTGCTGAAAAACTTGGGTATAAACTTTCGAAAAAGTTTACACTAAGGTTAGGTGTTTTTTTTTGTTAATTAATATTACTACTTATCAATGAGGAAACATATTATCAATTTCATTATTGTGTGACAAACCGAAACTGTTCCGGTGGCTAAGAATGTAATTGAGGAGTAATGAGCTGGATAATCTAATGCCTTCTCTGCCTTACTTTAACTAACGAAAAGACTCGCTGATATTTCTATTGATTCACACATCAGTTTCGCATATCAGCATCCCTTTAAGCTCCGTTCATTGTACTAATCGATCAGTTTGATTGTATTTTTACATGCAAATCACGATAACAACAGCATCATGTATAGACTTAGACATGTTTTATCATATCTCAGGTTTTTTTCAACAGTTGGAAGACCAACTATGTTGTAGCTGTTATTATAGTCACAGTATCCCTTTAAACGAATGCCTTATGCGATGAGCAAACTAATTTCGTTGAGACATCATCACTAGTTGCATTAATGAGGTTAAAGCTAGATATGTTTAATGTTAGGCGATGATAACATCATGTGAAATTTATATGGAAAAGAGTTGTTTGAAATCAGAAAATTAAAACAGGATAATTTCTACTGGTTATTCGGATTGTAAATGTTAAGAGTTATAGCCGATATGATTTCCTTTTATTTCCCTCTGTTGTTCTCCTTTGTTCTATTTTGTTTGCTTGTACTTGCATTTTGGTGAAACAAAACGTCCTAAAAAATATTAAGTGAACACATAACTATACCAACGAAACTTATTATCGTGAGATTAAAACGTTATGTTAATTTGTGCAGATATTAAGTTTTCTTTCTAGGAACACCACGAAAATAGATGTCCATCGTCACTTACAGATGCAGTTCAAAGTACGCCATTATTTCCAATTAAGTCTGCATTTTCATGTCTGTCGTTTTGTAGCTACATGCGTATCAAAATTTAAATATCAAGTTTACGCAGTCCTTTTTGTTATGGATGATAGTTTGTTACAGAATATTCCAATGAGAGAATTTGAGACTACATATGCTAACAAAAACAGTTCTATTTTAATTTCAAATTTTAAATTTTGAAATCATTGCTTTGGTTACAAGTGACTTGTTTTTTATGGATCTTCTATACAAGTGTTTTGAAAGGCTTCGCTTTCCGTTTAAACATTGCTGTTAATTTAATTTGTTTCTAATGTGATGTGATCACAGTGTATGTTTAACTGTTAGCCAGAGTTGATAAATTCATTAAATTGCAAATATTACACTTAGTATATTTTCATCTAACAATATACACAGAATTCAACGTTAATTTATTGTTTATATATATAAAAAGTATTCCAATTAATACCATACAATATAGTCCGAGTATTAACACAATTCCCTCGTAGTTTTATCACTCTTCAGTTTCTGTAAATACAAAACCTGTCTATGTCTTGTTTCTTTACTGATAGTTTATTGTTATCTGGATTAATCTGGCCAGCGAGGTTCCTTAAAGTCATGCATGGAACGTATGCAATATTTGAGGATTGCGAATCTTTACATTTGGGTAGACTTTAAGTACTTAATTATCTGCATTAGGGAATCACTGTTGAATGAGTTATTCACAGCAAAAGTGAGGACGTTTTCTGAAAGAAAGCTTGCCACGGTGTATTTTGTAGGTCTTGTGCATTAACTTTCATACTTCAATGTATAAAATACTGTTAAAATCGTTCTGATATGTTCAAGTGAAAGATTTCTAATAAATTCCTGCGACAGGTGACAATACCGTTTTATAACATCTAAGTCATCTCAGGGATATAGCTCTTTTCCTAACTTATTGGACAGTTTTCATAGAGAACTATCACTCAAAGTATGATGTTATTAAGATTATGATAGTCCATGCATTACGCAAATATATTCATCTAGTAAGTATTCAAGGATACTATCCACCAATATGAACGTCATGAATTGTAGCCTTGGTAATGTAATATTAATGTAAGGTATTTTTTTTTCATCCAAGGAACATTGATCTTTTATTGTATTGCTTCTTTGAGCCCTCGAAATGAAACAACGTCTTTAAACATGTAGCTGCAAGACACGCCAGTCGATTTTCCGTAGATATATAGGCGTACGTTTCATTGACTTGTAGGCGAACTATTTAACCGACACTTCTCATTGCCCTAAACTGGTGTCATAGAACAGCCATATTCGCAAATTCCAAGTTACATCTATATTTCAAATAAACTGTGTGTCTTCATGCTAAAGAAAACGTTTATGGCACATATTTAGTTTCTTGTGGTGACAAGTGTTATGTTGATAATTAGGGTAAGTAATATCATTTCTGAATATCAAACTACATACTATAGGAAATTATTTTTAAAGTCCAATACATTGTAGAGCGTCTAGAAGCATCGTAACAAAATATAACAAGTACTCATATTTCCACATGTGCAAGACAATGCTTTGGGACACTGCAGCACAAATGAATCAAACAGTCTCAGATTATCGCTGGCTATTCTGTAACAATTAATGTAACGCGTACGGGCTAGTGTTCAAGACGGTTATATTCTGTACTGTAAACTAGTGTTATTTAGTGTTATTTCATGCTGAGAGACAAATCTCCTGGAACGAAGTTCATCTTCTTCTGTAAGATTTCAACTGCAAATCATTCACATGATTAAAATAGAGAAAAGAATTAAACGAAATTAGATAATAAATTTAGTTACAGTACCCATCCCAAAATGTGGTAGTATGACCACGAAGGTTTCATCGCTCATATGGCCATGGGCGTCAATCCTAGGTGGGACCGGGGACACGCCCCCCCCCACATTTCGATGGGTGGAGGACAACCTATCAAATGTCCCCACACATTTGGAAAAAGAAACGGCACTTTATAGCTAGAGCTAAAGCTTGTACATATTTGTTGTTTAGTTGTAGATGGTGTTTCAAAGACGGTGCCCGCTCCCTAATATTGGGGAAGTGAAATAGGGAGCATATTCTATGGAAGCGCATTCCATATTACCTTGTTGTTGAGTGATACCGGAGTTTACTCCACAGTGAGAACACTGGGTACACGGTGGTTACATACTACACTCCGTCCATAATTCACCCGATTACCAGATGCACATACACCTAGCAACCGTGGTAACTTGCGTGAGGACTCTAATGAACAACAACTGATTTATTTTGATGCCTTAATCACTTTAGCCACCACTCACATGGGACCTATTCTAAGTTTGACAATACATGCGCATGTGTGAGGTCCTGAAAGTATAATGAAAGTGGTTTGTCTTGTCATCTTAGTTTCAGATGTCATAGAAATGTATTCTTGTAGACCTAGCAAAACATTTAAACTGACACAGTCCCATTTGAAGTGTGTCAAGGGTGGCATTACAAAGCATTGGTGGTTTAACATGCTGAGGTATGACGACTTTTGGCCAAATTTGCGCTAAGCTCACTATACGAACTCGGATCTGGACTGTGCCTTATTAGGTAGTTATATAAATTATTAATAATGGCCTATTAGGAAGTGCACCATTTTGTGGTATGACTTTCAGGACGGCAAGTCGAGAAACTCACATGCAGTCGCGGCGGATAGCTTCCTTCGTATATATGTCCTGGGACATTTTGGGACATCGTTCCTCTAGGCTTATATATGAGGCCCTGGGGTCATTCCTTGACCGATTTGGTGCACCATAATGTGCCCTTTTCGAAGTAAATTTATTCACAGGTTGTTAGTTGTCATGGGTTTGAACAAATGAGGGGTAATCTATCTTGAAACATAGGGCAAAATGGGGCTGCGATCTGGCAGGTATTCAAATCTGAAATTTTCTTGGTACGCTGCGCGCCAACCGATGCTTAGTTACGGCCGGAATATTCGAATCAATTACGCCATCCCCCCCGGTTCAAATCGGATTGGCGCCCCTGCATATGGCACATCGTCGTATACCCACCATATATGACATACATGAGCCATTACACAATATTGAAACTTTGAGGTTCGTTGAACACTTTTTTGACGTTATTTACTACGATGTTAGTCCAATAGTCTAATTTCCTACAAGTTACAATTATTGGAGGGTGAGTTGTGAAACGATTTTAGCCGTTTTGGCGTGTGTATTATAGCTAAAAGATTCATGTTTTAATATGGCATTTGTCATTTGACCTCGACATTGTTTTCCTATGGCTTTATGTGGTCAATCACAAGGTGCCAGCAGCTCACGTACATGTAGCAAAGCCATAAGATGAAGTTTTTATTGCATGTTATCACAAATTGTAATTTGACGTTATGCCCACCAAAATTTGAAGTCCATCTGGCTTACAGCTTAAACGAGTTAACAATAAGCTTTTTGGACCAAAGTTGGCCAAGTGTGACCGTTGATCTCATCAACAACGTGATCTTTGTACTTTGAATTTGATTTGACTTTGACGTTCTGGTATCTTATATGTGCAAAACGGTTTTTCATCACTTTTTAATGTTATGTAAAGTACCCCAACTACAAACACTAATGCACAAGTGTCAAAAGCAATCCTGCTTACCAAGGTAGAACTTGTTATAGTCAGGAACATAGTGGCAACTTACAAAAATCTCAAGTGACAACATTAATGTGACTAATCAGTTGCGGTCTGCATTTTATTCGGAACACCGTTACAGAGGGTCGTGTCTTAATTTGACATCTTAACAAAGTGACTGAAAGAAACAGAACTCACAAAAGAGCGTTGTTTTAACTGTACGTAATTGTGATTGAATTTATTATACGTTGGTATGAATCAATTGAACTACATTAGGTGTTAGACATGTGGCAATATACTCCGAATTTTAAAAAGGAAAAAGAAGAGATTAATGCAAAGTCTGTAAAACCTTGTAAATGTTGTCATGTACATTTCCATAGATAAGGTAAAGTAATTTGGCATGGCTTTAACTCAAACACGTCAGTTATCCGGGCTTTTTCTTTTCTTGGTTCTTCACTCTTTTATTGTCCGGTGACAGTTAACCTCACTATCAAATGTATTCAGATATTTTGTGGTTATCTCAGTCCATGTTGTCTTTTAGGAAAAATTGTCCTGCATAGAAATTTCGAGTGCTCACAATAAGGGAGACGTTTTCAGATTTTGGTAACACTTTGTTGTTAAATTATCTTTCACAGTAAAAATGTAGACACAATATTCACTTTGCTGTTAACATTTTTTTCTGAATCACATCATCAGGATCGAGGTCGTATCTTCATTTCCGTGGACTGTATGTTGGTATAACCGCCAGGGAAATAATACCAATAAATGGTATAAGATCCAGTGTATGGTGAATTGAGGTCACAATAATAATAATAATTGTACCACCATCCGGATTTATAAATAGCGGCATAATTATAAGAATAACCATCGTTGTCACGGTCACGTGTAGAGAATGCTGCTCCATTGTGATAACTATGACCAAGTGCGTTGTAACCTAGATAAGCAAACAGAAAGAAAAGGGTCAATGAAAGCATTGTCACAGAATGTATGTATGAAAACTACAACAAATATAACTTAATTTTAATATATGACACGAAGACTGAATGGTTACGTCATAGAGTAACTAAATGCATCATACAATCGAGTGTATTTTATTTAAATATTAAGACACCCTTTTACAAACGATGGGCAAGTCGTTCACAGGAAATTGAAATTATTTATTAGAGCATTCATTTATAGTCGTACTCATATGTAAAGATAGGCATCAGTTTTTGGGAGCTCAGCATCGACCTCGTGTCGAGATTCAAGGAGGGTATACACAGTGAAGGGATCGTAAAAGTCCTTGTCACCTCATGTATTTTCGTAAATCGGAACTCATCATTTTAATATCATATGACTTGATTCAAATCGAAAGACCTTACTTTAATATGAATCCATTGTTTCATAACTGTTTGTAATTCAATGCCTACAATATTGAATTTCATACTTTGACTGGAGTACGTATGTATATATTTAAGCATTTCAAATATTAGCACAATGATTAAAGCTCCACTTGAGGATAAATAACCGTTTTATATCTTACGAGGGAGACCTGAGACGTAATATTTGGGCATGATAAATTTCTCCATTCTTCTCTTTGTTTAGATTCGTTATAAAAATTGGAAAGGTATACTTGAAATAATCACGTTCAGTTTTTTTCAATATTCTCCCAACTATAACAGAAAAAACAGTGTCCCCCCCCCAAAAAAAAAACTTGTCTGGTTTACATTATTGGTTGCTAAAAGTAATCGATTTGAAATTATCGCTACACTATTCTGGAAATTAACTTTCTGAAATAAACGACACATGAGTGTAGAAATTTATATATTTCATGTTATAGCATGTGATAGATTGTTCAATACAACTGTTCATTCTCGAAGTAATATACTGACTTTGGTACGAATTACTGTGACGATCGATCATGTATAGTGTAGAAGCCTATTACGTACCATTCGCAGCCATACATAATCTCGTAAGAGTGAATTAGGTTTGAAATCAAATAAGTATATCGTCTTTCGCCATGTAACTGTTTTCAACTGGTGCGAACTTAAAAGTTGCTGTTTTTTCGGTTTTTACTGTACTCTGCCTACTACTGTATCTTGGTATCTCTCCAAGGACCAGGTAAACACAGCTAAAGACCATAGTCTATGACTCTAAAATTTAAACATTATCTCTGTGATCTACATGAGATAAGATATTTGGTTATATGTGGGTTTCTTTTCTATGTCGAGGCAAATGAATTGAAGAAAGTTTTCCAGATCATAGAATATGGTTACGTCTTATGTGTAGTTTAAGTATTTTCAAGGTTTAATTGAACCAGAAAATGAGCACATGATTTTAATATATCTGGACTATCAGTTTTTGATAGCCATGATAAGTCTATTATAAAATCTAAGTATTTGTAATCTCTAATATAGCACGTTGAAAAATTAGAATTGCTCTGAATAGTTGCCAAGTGCATCCGTTATGATGATCATATGCACATCAGATTGTAGAATCTACTTGGAGAAAAAGATAAAATGGAACTCACCTGCTGTACTTGAAGAGTCATAACCACTGATACTTAGTCTGAAATTAGTATCCACATTGCCCACGCTGAAGGAGCTATACTTAGCAAAGTGATGTTGCCCAGATTTTGAAACGAAATCAATCCTTAGCTCATATTGACCTTGGCTCGTCAATGCTGCAAGTTTATCGTTGCCAAGCCAGAAATTGCCGTCGGCAGTTCCGAATCCCTCTCTGTATTCATTCCAATCTCTGTGAAAACTCAAACTACTGTCAACGCGTCGCTGGAAAACCTGTAATTATAGTAACACAAACAAAAAGTTAGACGCAACTATATATCAACTAATGTTATTACATTTTAAGATGCTTGCAATTATCCCAGTTGAGATACCCTCCAAAGTTCATTCAGTTTACATGATTGCGTTGTGATGTGTATAACCCATGGATCTGAAAGAAGTATCATCATGCATAATACTTCTACTTTAAAAAAAGCAGACCAACGTTCGCAAGCCAAAATAAGTACACTTAAGACAGATGTTCTCTCGACATACTGGTGTCAATAAACCAAATTAATATGCAAACAGTCCTATCCTATTTGTTAAGTTGGCTTTAATCGTCACAAACTAATGATAACATAATAATAGTAATAACTATTTAAGAAATAATAATAGTAACAATTGTGTTTTTATCAGTGACAAAAGAGAAAGAATACAACTTCCTTTCCTTTCTTATCATTAAAAATGACAATAACAGATACATACCAACCAACCACCTCCATCAGAGACGTCACACAATACTTGAAATGGGTTGCCTGTCCACCCTGCTGGTTGTATAAGTCGAATGCTGTCGGAGTCCTCTGTACTATATGCTTGGCAGTCTGATGCAGTAGCCCGATCACATTGGACCCCGTCTCCAGTGTATCCTACGTTACAATAACACCGTGATAAGCCTTGTCGTTCTTCACAATTACCATTGGGACTGCACCGGTATGTGTCATCACAGCTCAACTGACCGCTGTTGCAGGAACATCGTTTGGTACAAGAAGGGTTCACATATACTTCACCTTCCTAACGAGATAAAACGGTACGCCTTGTCAAGTAGATGCAAAATAATAATATCCTTCAATGGGAATACTCAATGTTCCATGTCGAGGTATAACGAGCAGTGCAATAGGTGACATTCCTTCATAAAATTAGAGCAGCTGCAGGGTAAAGATTTAACGTTTTTAAAATGTATCATTTCAAGCACCATAATAACTGTTTTGTTCCAGCTTTTCTTCTCATTGTAAATAAGTTTGATACGTAAATATTTAGGAATGGTATCTTACCGCTAGGACTACTCCTTGACCGTTCTCTGCTTCCTCTATGAAACAACTACAATTCTCTCTTGGTACACAGTCTTCCCCGTCCATCAGGAACCCATCGGGACAAACGCAAGTGGGTGTGCTAGAGCATGATTCGGTACATGTAGGATCGGCACATGAACCTTCACATTTACACCTGTTGAGAACCTTGTTGGTGGGACACCACTCGATGCATGGGTCTGGAATAGGAATAAAGATTAAGTTACGACATCAAAAAGGAAAGCTTTATGCAAAGTGTACGATGATCTATTATCTCAATAACACATCATGTTCATAAATTATCATTTGATATTGTATAAAAATGGGAAACATGCTTCACAGCTAAAACGACATATCTAAATAAACCAATGAAATAAATAGCAAACCGCTCTCTGCCCTTACTAGATGAACAAAATACATCGATTTATGAAGAAACTAAGTCTGAGCTAAGTGCTTGATAGCAGTGGCCAACAACGTGCTCATGAAAGTAAATTTACATGCTGCAAAATGAATATTAAATATTACTACGCGCTCATTCATCTAGAGATACCTTGGTTAATGGCATGGATGTAAGGTTGGTTCAGGTGAGAAGTATATCGTTAGTAAGCGAAACATTCCCGCTCTGTATGACACCGCAGATCAAACATATTAATATCATCGAATTATTGAAACATGTGTGAACAGCAAAAATCGCAATATTTTAATTTCACTGTTTAACGGTTAGCAAACATATTAAATGTCACTTCGGGCGAGAAACGTGTCCAGTTAAGAAGTGTATCAGTTTAATAACCCACCTGCTGTTCCGGTATACTCTCCGGTGCTAACCAGTTTGTAATGACTGAAGCTGTCACTGATGCGGAAAGTTTCATACGTCACGAAGAATGAACAACCGGATTCTGTAGTTAGATCCATGCGTAGCTGATATTTCCTCTGATTGGTGATGTAGGATATCTTCTCATTGCCGAGCCAAAATTCATGAGAAAGGAAACCAAAACCGTTTTCATATTCGTCCCAAGTACGATTGAAGTTGATTGAATTATCCTCTCGTCTCTGTATGACCTGTTGAAATAATTGGAAACATCAAAATATCAAACTGATTGGATTGTAAGATCGTTAGTTATTAACTGTAAGACTAGTGTGAAACAAAAGAAAGGCAAAACTATACTGAAACATGGAACAAACAACCTGCAGGAAGAGAAGAATGAGATAAATTAAATATAAACAAATTAAAATCACTCACAAACCACACCCAATGTATATTGATGCGAATACTATATAAATATTACCAATATATAAGTTGTGTCATCTTCGCCAATTTAGTATTCTTATTGAAGTCAGGAATATGTGGAAAGTATTAAAACGTATTGGAAAACCATGTAGGAATATAAGTATGGTGCAGACTGCTTTTGCGAAAGAGCATGACAGATGATTCGACCAACCTCTTTTTGTAAGACATAAATATTGTGTAAAGCTTGCTGAGCCCAATATAACATCAAACTATATATTATTACATCATAATAATATGAAAAGTTCTGTAGTATGAGAAATGTATTATTTCAACAAGAATAATTTCAATTGGGGTGACAATTTTGCAATGTAAATACAATATTCACAGTATAAAATACAACACCTACCGTCCATCCACCATCACCTAGACTGTTGTTACAAGATACTTCAAAAGGTTCAGGATAGCCGTCTGGTTTGATGACGTAAACACCATCGTTTCTAGACGATTGACATTGGCTTAGCACTTCATGGCAGTCTCGTGGATATTCAGCACGTTGGTAGAGGAAAAACGATGACGCTAAAAGGAAAAAGTAACACAACATAACCATGACTTACATCAAGCTAAGAGGTTTCATAGCTCCGGAGACACTTGTTTGACAACAGAGATCATATAGCCTACCTTTAGTGTTTACTTTGTCAATGTTCACAACCACTTGCGTCATTTCCTGATCACGTTATAAAAGTTTGGCATGGGCAATTACGAAGATGTGATTTTAAGATCTAGTTACTATTACTTACTGATCTGTACTATTTCAAACATTTTCCATTTTTTTTTTTTTTAAATGAAGTCACTCGTTTTATCTTATATCCCTGAAAAATTTGGTAAGTTAAGCATTTGAATAATACATAGCAAATTAAAAACCTCATTTTAAAGACGATCAATATTTTTTTAACGAATTTCGTTTCCTATACATCATAATTTTCATACACAAAAAGGTACTAAAGTAAACAAATTATCTTTAAAAAATTAAAAGTCTTTAAAGTTACATAGTGCTTATTATACTTACAATTGATATGTTAACAACATATGATATCTTTGAAGATACTTCCCAAACGATTTGTATATCATATACGTTTATAATTGTTTGGAAATTCTCCAAATGTTATTATATAGTTGTATCTTAAAGACAAACAATATTACTTTCACTCGTCTTTGGAAATTAGCTTGTGGTTGGGGCAATGGGGAAGGAGAATGGAGAGGGGAGAGGATATACGGGTAAGAAAATGCTACAACGTTGTTAACGTTTTGAAGTTTTTAATATGATAGAAATTAACATGATAGAAATGCTACAATGTTGCTATAACGTTGCTACAACGTTGTTAACGTTATGAAGTTGTTAATATGATAGAAGTTAACATAAAACATTTTTAGAATTAACATTCTTCAGAAATTAACATTCTTTGAAATAAAAAGTCTTTGAAGTTACATAGTGCTTATTATACTCACAAATGTTATGTTAACAAAATATGATATCTTTGAGGATACTTCCCGAACGATTTGTATATCATATACGTTCATAATTGTTTGGAAATTCTCCAAATGTTATTATATAGTTTTATCTTAAAGAAAAACAATATTATTTTCACTCGTCTTTGGAGGTTAGCTTGTGGTTGGGGTAAAGGGGAAGGAGAGGGGAGAAGGGAGAAGAGATAAGGTAAAGAAAATGCTATAACGTTGTTAACGTTTTGAAGTTTTTAATATGATAGAAACACTTACTTAACGTTTGATCTCCGTAGTCACTAATGCTCCTTTGACGTTCCGGCTAAAATAAGGTCAAAAATATGTATTAACAATGATCGTCCAATAAGTACAGGGTACAATTATATAGTAAAATATGTCAACGTTACATTTTTCTTATTTTCCATTGTCCTATATTTAGGTTAGTCCAAGTTTTATTTTATTTTCTCATATATCAATTGCAACATTACACATAGCTGCTTGTTATTTAGGACAAGTTAGAGAAGAGTTATTGACGCAGTTATGTATCTGTATTAGTAGATAGCCGCCGTTTATTGAATACAAAAAGAAGAACAATATAGATACGACAAAGTTTGGTTGAGTTGTAGAGGAGTATGACAATAAATATGATAAGCAGTTTTAATTTTTACGTGAATTCAGGTGAATATTGAAGATTAAAAGTTATCCGATAAAGATGTCACTTCTCTCAGTACAAAACACAAGCGATGAAAGTTTAGAATTGAGTTTAGCATTGTCTTGAAAACATATTTTGTTTTGTTTAAATATCCCATATATTCAGAGTGTTTTTATGCCCATCAATTTCTTCTAGACAATGAACATTTACTATATTCCCATTAGGTATCACGTTCTTGATATGACTTTTATAGTTTAAAACATTTTTTTTTTAAGGAGACCTATTGGTTAATAAAGATTTGGTTCTAATGTATAAAAACGTTCGAGAGAATTTTTGTAGAAAACATAATTATATCAAAGAACCGTTAGAATCTTCATAATAACATATTTTTCTTGTAAATTGTTTAATTAATTAATTCACATGAAACAAGTTCATAAAAATACTTTGCAAATTTCACATCTGCATTTTGTTATCGCGAATTTGGATTAAATGGAAATTGTTCTTTGTACTGGCAACGAAAAAATGTATAACCTTTACACACATTAAATGATCGGGATTATTAATAGAGCAAATTCTTTTTTTGATATCATGCAGCTGTTTGGGATAAATCTGAAAAAGATGAAAATTTGTGGCGACAACGAACTGACAACGACATCAGCAATTAAATCAATTGCCAATTCTTACAACAGCAACGTTTGGATGAGTAAAGTTAGTGTATCTTTTGATTTTCTTTATTGCCATTGTTCATTTACTTTAATTTAGTATAATATATTTAGTATACAACCTAAATATATTATACTAGTTAAGTAGTTAATTAAGTCGACAGCGTATTTAATGTAACGGAATTAGAACAATTTTCTTTAATCGACTATGCATCTTTAGAGCTTACGAAACATTCTATGAAAAGGTAGATTAAACATGTTTGACAGCCACCGAGAACGCTTTTTGATATTACAAAGAACAAAATGTACACAATACGCTAATCGTTTGACGTTTATTGCAGCAGTTTGTTAATCTTTAGTTTTCATCGTTAACTTTAGCGAAGAAACTACCTCTAAGAAAATGCTATCATTATTTCGTTATTTTACTAAGTATTTTGTAGAATTGTTAACTTAAACATTGTCCTTTAAATTTTGAAAAACGTTGTCTGGGCATAGACGAAAAAATCAAATTGACAGGCATTTATCAATTATCATGTAACTAAAGTAACTGTTCATGACCTTAAGGTTGACTTAATAATGAGATAGCAAAATGTATTGTCTTATAACTTAGAGTTGACTTGAAATAAATGACTTGAACACTTATTCTAAGTTCAAAAGCAGGCATCCTGCGTAATGACTTTTTCAATAAAATTGTTCACACAATAATTTAAAAAAATCATTAACTACTTCGATACGTTATCATAATATTTCGACAAGTTTTCTAAGTTCAAGAGTTGGCATCCTGAGCATTGAATTTTTTGCAAAAGACTACAACGGTACATTATCATGATTTTCTAATAAAGTAAATCAAGAAGAATTTGGGTGACAGAATATTAAACTGCGTTCCCAGAGACAGAAAGGACTATTGTTTTAGAAAGATTGTGTGTTTTACCAAATAAGTGAAACTCAAAGAAAATGGCTCTTTCATATCCACTGGGTGTTTATAAGATATAGTTAAAGTTTTCAAGAAGGCATATGTTCGTCAAAGCTGAATATTCTCAGATATCTATTCAAAATCGCACCGCCTGAATCTTCGATATCTCCAAATGACGGACAGAAAAAGTACTGTTGTTTTTTGGTTTTTTTTTTACTCGTTAGTAAATGTTAACAAACCAAATATGCGTTGTCAAGATTTCTCTTTTGTTTAATATTTTGTAACATTTTCATGATGCGAAATAGCGGAATTTAAATATATGTACATCAACATATTAAAACAACGTGTCAGAAGTAGAGTCAAATGTTGTTTCCTATAATTAGCAGGCGTCTACGAAAAAGTCTAGACTTTTCAAAGTAAATTCAGTTTATGAGTCGGATCGGGATTTTCAAGATTAAAGACATTTATTGATTAAAGCACTTAATCATAACTAATCTAAGTGTAAATATTACAACGTAAGCATTTGGTAAGATAAAATGTTTGTTGTGTAAAAAATGTCGTTAAATAGTATTTATTCAGTAACTCTCCCATTGCCATCAAATATAGACATTTAAACAAAAGAAAGGAAAAATAAAAAGCTTAGGCTATATGAATTAACATTTTTATTTTATGTGGATAAGGGAAATTTAGTTATTAAATGATATATAGATCAACCTTAGATTTCAACTGAAGTAGCCGTAAAGTAGAAAGTCTCGGTTTAGCCGTGTAAATGTTAATAAATCAGTAAAGAAGTAGAAAAAAGGGTTGGGGTATTAACGGGTTAGATTATCGGTTGGAGCATTACAGACATACTTTAGTAAGACAAGTATACAATATAGGTCATTGCTTTAACGTTCTAAACCTCTTCAATTCATGTTGCTGTGGTAGATTAGCCTATATAAAAGCAACGATTTTCTATTTATGGTATTTATAGGTATATTATTTTAATATTGAATTTTTCTTTCGATTTCCTCCGTGTCTGTCAAAATATAACGTTTCTATAACAACGCCACAAAAAAGCGCAATTAATCAAGTATATTAAGTATAAATCGCGGCTAACTAAGATACTCCGCATTTTTTTTGTTTTCAACGACAATGCATTTTACTGTTCACAGTGTGTCTATATTTCGCAGATTAAATTTATATGAATTTATGATGTGTACTTCAATTGAAAGAATCCGTCTGATGGTTTCTTGAACAGAGTCATTATTATAGAAATTAAGGGAATCATGTAAAATATACCCTTTGGTAAATGTATTCTATACTACTATTTATAGTAATAGAAGACTCAAAACGCGAAACGATAAATTTACAACCAGTACGTGTGACTTAATCGAATTCGACTTCTTTATTACTGTAAGTTAGCATTTTTGAAGTAATATTTTTAACTCTTAGATAGATCAACTGAAAGTAAATCGCTAACAGAGAGTGTAACAAGGTTTAACATTGCAGATCGAAAACAATCAATTGAGTACTTAAACATCGAAACGGTAACTTGACAGATGTTACACTGAAAGATAAAAGTAAAGGAAAAAACTTACCTCTCCCTGAGAAGACACGCTGCTGGAAATAAAAATGATGAGAAAAAGAGAGGTTAAACCCCCACGATGTCTTTTAAACAAGGACAACATGATAACAAGTTACCTCTTGCTGTTTAAGGTTGGAATGAATTTCTAATCCATACTGCAACAATTGAGCTACATACGAAATTATCCGGAATTGTACAGTGTTGCTAGGGAACCATTCTCATACTCATTTGTCTAGACATATTATTCGTCTAGACATATTATATATTATATAAGTACTCCTGTCAAGGACATTCGGTGTGGCTCACGTGGTTTATGTTTAGATTTCATGGCACCATTACAGTACGGTACAAGTTACTACCTTAAAAGGTATTGAATTGATGCAAGACCATACGTCATATTTAATTTTCATTTCTTGGCATCGTTAAACTACACAAATAAAGCAATTATAAAAACCTCAGATGTGGCATGACAATTAAGCAATATAATTTGGTGCATTAACTAATATTTATTATATTATAGACGAAGAACTGATGACCTAAAATGCAGTAGGACATCTGTGGGATTTGAGGTCTGAAAGTGAGGGACAAACCTGCGGGAGGGGTCTAAGGGGAGGCGGTGAATTTGATAACTCACAAATATGTTATATGTTACATCCCAGTACTAGTTGTGTATTTGAAAACGCAATCATGCTATCTGCATATGTGTTGTCAGATTTATTTAGCAATATAAAAAGTAACAATTGGTCAATGTTACCTGTGGAGCTGACTAATCAACAAGTGACCAAGACAAAGTGAGAGAGATGTATGAGTCATCGATAGCAGCAGTTCTGGAGGAAGGCTCACTTGTGTGGAATGATGCATAGAACCAAATGCCACAGTGACCGGGGGGGGGGGGGGGGGAAGAAGCTTCCAAAAAGTGGGGGCACAACATCAGAGGGGCAATTTCTCATTCCACAACCACCACTGGTAATGCTATAATGCGATACACACCTGCCATATCACTTAAATATATATGATGTGTTAGTATGCTATCAATACTATTATGGTGTACGTGAGTAATTCAAATAAAATATCAAAATTAACAAAGGCTCAAGATATCCAAAGACAGTTCTTCATCAAAGGGGACATTTTAAATGCCAGTAGGGCACATTTGCTATTTTGGGAAAACTTGCCCCCAGTGCCACACCCCCCACCCCGACTCCTACCCCCTGTCACAGTCACATTGGTAATAGTAGTAGTATACTAGTACCAGTGCGTTTCGGATCGACAGAATAATCGTCACAATGGATCCATCTTTCTTATAGCCTGTGTAGTGACATATAAAGCAGTATAAAAGTATGGTAGACTTGTCAGTGTTGATGTGGTATACCGATCGAATCCGATAAAAACAAAACACAAGGTATGGGGAAAAGTTGGGGAAGGGGGTTGGGGCAATTTCCCCCTTGCCCCCTATTATCCCGCCACTGCAGTATGATGAGGTAATAAACTAGCGAAATGAAATGAACTTCTTTTTTTCTTGAATTCAATAGATCTCTTTCGTTGATTCGACATCCATACTTGTTTATTATTGTAAATGTATCATATTTCAACTAAAATAAATCATTTTAGTGATCCTAATTCCCCCATCGAAAACTACATATTTTCTTCTATTTTAAACAGGCACACTTGTTATTATACATTCTTGTTAATGCTACGATAATTATTTGTAGTTGTCAATACTATAAAACTTATTAAGGCCTTAATTTTTGCAATGCATGGCTTTTTCACTGTGGGTTTCCTGTTTTTTTGTCTTTTTTGATGTGTTTTATTGCCAACTCGGTCACGCCGGGATATTCAATAGTTTTCTTACACGCACAGGATAAATAGTATTTCCTCGTTCCTAAAAAAAAACGAGGTAAGTGTTTTATAAGAATGCCAGGTAAAGAAAAAATATCGACAGATAAATATATATATATATATATATATATATATATAAATATATATATATATATTGATATGTATATATTATAAAGAAGATCAAGGATACTCCAACAAAATTGAATTACAGAAAACCAGAGAAATAATATATCACTCACAATTAATAAGTTAGGAGTATTGGGTAAGAAAATAAATTGGAATTTCGGATGGATGGATGGATGGATGGATGGATGGATGGATGGATGGATGGATGGATGGATGGATGGATGGATGGATGGATGGATGGATGGATGGATGGATGGATGGATGGATGGATGGATGGATGGATGGATGGATGGATGGATGGATGGATGGATGGATGGATGGATGGATGGATGGATGGATGGATGGATGGATGGATGGATGGATGAACTAGTGAATTACATTGATTTCAATTAACTGCAAGTGTCACGGTTGTTGCATGAGCTAACTCTCTCAGAACATTAACCTTCCTTAATGCTTTTCGATTAGACAATCAAACAAATTTCGACACTTTTGTGCCAAGTACATCAAACCCATCCCCCCCCCCCCCCTTCCCCATCAATAAGTCTTAACTTGAAATGTGAAAATATGTACTTCCACATAGAGAAAACAATATTCTGAACATTCACGAACTTAGAATCACTTATATACACAATACAACCTATATCAAGTTAATGCTCTCATCGTTCCTAAAGTTTAAGTACAGCCTGTCCGGATGGGTTCTGTTTGCATAAAGCAAAAACATAAAGGAAAAGTGTTTTTCAACGTCAAAACAGTTCAAAAGAGTCAAAGTTATGTGTGAAAATGATTATCATAGAATATAAGGAAACTTGTTGGTCATTTAGCCTGCATGTCATTGTGTCCGTATGAAAAGACTGCTATACACTGCAGTAGGCTACTGATTTAAGTAATTCACCCTCAGTGTGTTTAAATTGAAAGTAAAATAAGAACATTTGAATATTTTGCAATGTTTCATAAAGGCTTCGGTAGATTTTTAAACTATATTGCGGAGTGCACTGAGCTACCATTTGTATTGCATAAACCGATGTGTTGACATATACTTTATTCATACAGCTGTTAAACTATACATAGCCTATACAACAATGGGGAAGAACTTTTGTTTCTTCTTCTCTGTGATTGTCTGGATGATGCTGACAAGTGGTTTATTATCTGTGGTTTCGGGCACGGTAGGTAGTTTGTTGTTTAATACAGGTAATACATTCATTGTGTATTGAATGGAGCAACAAACCCAATCATGATCTTTGGCTCATATGAGAGAGATCTTTCTGAAGAGAAACTTGCCCAAACAGTTCCTTTGAGTGTGTGTGTGTACGTTTGAGATATATACTGATTTAATAGTCGTGTCAGGCTTCATCTCGTTTTGTAAATCTGTGATGTCATAGTTCCACTGGGATCTGAAACCTTTTACGTTTGCTCCTTTTTTTAAATACTTTTAAAGCAAAATATTGCTAATAATGTTGATACTAAAACAAATGCAATTATTAGGTCGTGTTAAATATTCAGTTTTGTATAGCGATTATTTGCAAAACCCATCTCCATTACTGAAGATAAAAGTTGTAATAAATAAAAAAAAATAATAAAAATAAAGCTCAGAGTTCAAGTGAATCGATGCTGCCACATTTAGACAAGGTCAAGTGTTCCGCCTTGTGTGTAAAGTAACATTTACATCTTGCCAAAAATAGAATAAGTTTTTCTTAGTTGATTCGGGAAGTTTTTCATGACAGTAGTATCTATCACTTTTACCCCAACAACAATGCTACGATTTGTGTCAGCGTAAAATTCAATTTTAATTTTTACTTTTCCAATCAAAACAAATCAAATTTGGGACGTCTTCACATTCGTGACAAAAACTAACTTCAAATAAACCCATTATCTTCCAATGTTTGTTTGTTGCAAAGTTAGATTATATATATTACCTTTAATTTAGTACCCCGAGAAATGAGACCACGTGAAATATTAGGTATATGACATCAGTGTGTATGTGTCTCAATACTTCAATTTACAGTCATTATGTAATGATAGCTCGTTAATGATCTAAACAATGAATGTGATATAATCGGAATATTTGCTATCATGTAAATAGACATTTAAATCAAGGCCTATAGCGTTCATCTACGTACATACAAATTGTCTATTATCAATCTTATATATATATATATATATAAATATATATATATATTAATTATATTGGACATTGATATATCACATTAACTACGGAGTTAAATATTTCTCTGCTTAATGTTATAGTGATGTTATTGTGCTTCGTCGTTTTCTAGAAGCGAGTCCGTATACTTGGTGCTCTTATTGCTATCATAATTGTCTGTACTGGAGATAGTACTTAAGGATGTGTACCTGTACTTATATTCGCGGACTGATATTCTATGAGAGTTACACAAAGCCTACACTACGCATTCACACCAGTAGAACCACTGGCTTAGTGGTACGTGACACGAAGATCCGGGGTTCGATTCCTACCTGGTGGTATGACCAAGTGGTATGACAGATCTAGAATGGACAAACAAAATTGAAAAGATCAACACATCAGAAAATTCCACTAAATTACGGTTTGTCACCATTCAATGGGAGTCGAGTGTACATAAAAGTACAACATTAAATGCTAACACCACACTCTCTGAGATTAGTGTAGCCTACTCGTACTCATTCTCACAACTATAGAGAAGCAATTATACTCGTAATAGTGGTTATATAATGTTTTACTCTAAGTGCAATTCTAGTTACCAGATGTAGAAGTTCAGCAGACGCATAGACGCTAAAGAAAGCGAACTAAAATATAAATCTGGACGCATTGCATAGACAAGTGATATACTTTATGGGGCCAGCGTTACTGTTACACAACAATGTATTGCGTCCGTTCTGCATGTTATGAGCTATTATAATTGGAACACAGGTCACAAAACAGAAACCCAAAGATAAATACAGTTTATGTTGTTTTCACTTTCGTATATGTGCTATATTGATAGGAATACATATCTATGTTTTCATAGTTGATGAAATTTAATATGCCTATTTTTTACCAAAACATTGCTACGGCTACATTAGTGAAGCATTGCCTTAAACTCTCATTCAGGCAAATATGATGTAGGCCTAGGCCTATCTTCAACTGCCCCATGTCATAACTGGCAAATTTAAGTAACATAGGCCTATGCCTAACGTTAGGCCTACACATCCCCCCCCCCCCCGAGTGCAGCGTGGTACAGGTCCTGGTACTAGGCCCATAATATATAACCAACGGTTTTCAGACGACATGTTAGATCCCAACGTCTAATCTTAGTCGTTAATTTTGGTGCAGGCTTTTCGGTTATCTCCTGTAGTAGTCAGGTTAAGGTTAGGTCTAGCCTACCATAACAACATACGGTAACAGAGGTTGCATTGTACATAACATTGGGATTTGCGGCCCAGTCTAACGCTCGCTATTATTTAAGTATTGCCATATTTACATCATATTAATTACAACACGATTTAAGGTTGTCATTTTGTTACTTGGAATAAACATCAGTACTATAAACGTATCTATCACCTCTTCACCCCCTTTTTGTGGAGAATTTTTAAGGATATTTATATATATATATATATATATATATATATATATATATATATATATATATATATATATATATATACGTATCTATCACATTGGAAGTAGAACAGCCAATGTTTGGTTTTTGCAGAGCTTTCGAGCAAAAATGCTCTTCTTCAGTGCAAAATCACCTAAAATGAAGAGCTGTACATATCAGTTCCACAAACATTTATAATCCGTTCTACTTCTTTGTTCCCTAATCCGCTTTCCGTATAGTCCATTAGTGCCACTCGTATTTATCTAACGTCACACTATGTTTGTGTTACATATGTGTACTTTCATTACAAAGCCAAGACTTGCTTTATCCATACAAACACACACACAAATAAATAAATAAATATATATATATATATATATATATATATATATATATATATATATATATATATATATATATTTATATATATATATATATATATTTATATATATATATATATATATATATATATATATATATATATATATATATATATATATATATATATATATATGGGCTAATCAATTAAATACATTAAATTAAATTGACCTTACATGGGCATAGCCTCGGAAGGCGTAACACTTTGTTAGCCCAATATTACCCAAATCTTAAATATTTGAGCGTAAAGGAGAGTGTTTAATAATACCGCATCTAACCCATGGGTGAGGGGACGGGCATCATTATAAGGATAGGGGAAACCCCAGCCCCAACCCCCTTTGTACCAATACAGATCCCGTGTAGTGATAGAAATCGAATCTTTCTCATGTGTTTACAGGTTATCATGGACTGCCGTTGCAAAGGAACAAATTGTTCAGTACACGTGACCAGGACAACGACGGCTGGAATGATTACAACTGTGCTGAGCGTCATATGGGTGGATGGTGGTATAGCAATTGGCATACCTTTCGTGTCAACAGCACATGCCAAAACGCGTGGACACATTGTGATTATTTTGCAACTGGCGATGGCTATGCTATTTGTTCTGTGACTCAACTGAATGGAGTCTACGATAGTCGGGCTCGTGGAACGAACATCCACTGGACCAACCTTGATGGAGACGAGAACGACTGTGGGATTAAATATACAGAAATGAAAATAAGGCCAGTGGGTTAGTAAAAGAGGAAATCAGTATATGGCTGTAATGGAGACAGGGAGGGTACAGTATAGCGGATTTACAACCAACCAACCCCCCCCCCCCCTTTCTCTTATTTACTGAGGAAACTCGTATCTTCCTACAGTGTTATAACATATAAGGACAACGAAAACGGGAGCAAACGTTGTATCATCTTAACACTGGGAGCATTTTTTATTTTCAAGACTCGGGTTCAGATGTTCAAAGTAGGTAACGTGGATATTAAGCCATGTGATAGTGCAAAAATCTGGGGGTTCATCTTGACAGCAACATATCAATGGACATTCATATTGGAAAAGTTTGCTCTAGGGCGTACCATGAACGCTATAATATTCGTCAGATCAGAAAATTCCTGGATAAGGAATGTACTAAAACTCTTATTAATGCTTTGTAATTAGTCATATTGACTACTGTAATGCACTCATGATTGGTTAACCTGATTATAAGCTTCGAAGACTTCAAATGGTACTTAATGGAACCGCTCGGTTGTTTTACGCTCTTCCTACATGTTGTCACATTACTTTTACTTTAGTCTCTTCATTGGTTACATGTACAGCAACGCATTGAATTTAAATTAATCTTGCAAGTATTTAAATGTTTAAAAGGTCTTGCACCTAAGTATTTATGTGATATGATCGCGGTGAAGTCTAGTTCTTACTCTTTGCGCTCACATTCTAAAATCACCCTGCATGTTCCTCGTATCAATCATAATACGTTAGGCAATATGGCTTTTGCCTACAAAGGACCTCGGTTGTGGAGTTCACTTCCGGTGGAATTGATGTGTATTGTCTCCTTGACCCCGGATGCTTTCAAGATAAAGCTAAAAGCGTATATGTTTAAAGCTTGCTTATTTGATTGACCTGACTGGTTGGCTTTTTCTTTGGTAAGCACTTTTGAATGTTTTGTACAAAATTAGCGCTATATAAATGCATATATTATTATTATATATATTTATATATGTCAATATATATATATATATATATATATATATATATATTGATATATTGATATATATAAATAAATATATATATATATTTATATATATATATATATATTAATATAAATATATGTATAAATATATATTAATATAAATAAATATATATAATAATATATATATATATATATATATATATATATATATATATTTAAATACGTACGGTATATTATAAAGAAGATCCAAGTAAACTCAAAAAAATGTATGACAGAAAACCAGAGAAATAATATATGAGTCATAATTGATAAATTAGGATTATTGCTTTAGAAAATAAATTGTAAGAGTTTCGGATGAATGGATAGTTCGACCACTAAGCCACATTGATTCTACTGATGTAAATGTGCATTACACACTTCTATAATTGACAATTAGAACTTATTACGTATTGTATAGAGTGCAACTCGGGTGCTTTTTTATCTGACAATGTACAGAATTACAACAATTTGAGGGGAGCTAAGTCGTGCCTCGACATACCAGAAAGTTCCATTTCTATTTATACGCATTCAACAAGTGACAACCATATCCTTTGTATGCATTATATAACCATGAACTAGTGAATTAAATAGACTTCAATTAACTGAAAAGTGTCACGGTTGTTGTATGAGCTAAATCTCTCCGAACATTAACCTTCCTTAATGCTTTTCGATGAGACAATCAAACAAATGTCGACACTATTATGCCAAATACATCAAACCCATCAACCCTCATCACCTTGAAATGTGAAATATGTACTTTTCCATACAGAAAACAAAATTCTGAATATTCACGAACTTAGAAACACAATACAACTTCAGCATATATGTATAAATCAAGTTTATGCCCTCATCCTAAAGTTTAAGTACAGCCTGTCCGGATGAGTTATGTTTGCATAAAGCAAAGAGATAAAGGAAAAGTGTTTTTCAACGTCAAAACGGTGCGAAAGAGTCAAAGTTATGTGTGAAAATGATTATCATAGAATATAAGGAAACTTGTTGGCCATTTAGCCTGCATGTCATTGTGTCCGTATGAAAAGACTGCTATAAACTGCAGTAGGCTACTGATTTAATTAATTCACCATCATTGTGTTTAAATTGAAAGTAAAATAAGAACATTTGAATAGTTTGCAATGCTTCATAAAGGCTTCGGTAGATTTTTGAACTATATTATGGAGTGCACTGAGCTACAATTTTGTATTGGATAAATCGATAAATAATAACCCGCAGCGTTTGTACCATGAAACGATTAAAGAGTTTACATCATGAAACGATCAATACTATTTCGAATTGTTAACGGTGTCATGGCGGTATTTATTGAGCTTGCTAGAAGTCATGCATTGCAAATTATTTAACTTCTGTCAGGCGAAACAATCTACATGATTGCCTAGCATCTAACACATTTAACTGGAGTCATAATTCTATCTGAGTAACAGTACTTTCATAACGTATTTTTTGTGGAGTTTCTGAAATTGGACAACCAAAAACTCCTAACGCCTGCACACCCCACCTAATAAGAACCATGATAGATCATGCTACAGTGTGATTGTGGGTTGCGTGGGTTAATGAAACTAATTCATTAAACACGCATGAAGAAACAAATGGTTGCTTTAAGTTTCCAATTTCACGAAAAAAAAGTAAACAAGAGGCCAACAAAAGCTTCTATCGACATCACCTTTCTAGATTTCACTTTACAATCTGACAAAATCAAATGCGATGATTTTTTTTTTATATTGCATCATTCATTGCTAGTAAGATACTACCGAGTACTTGGATCTACATATCTATTACAATATATTATATTAAAAAAAAAATGTTTATTCTTGAATAAAACTTGTGGTGCGTGTTCACGCACTTTCGTGATTTTTTGTTTACTTCCTTGCGTGATGCTTTATTGCACTTTTCGTTAAGTGTGAAATCAAGGAAGTCATTAAACTGAACGTATTTCCAGCAAATATTGTGTAAAATCAAGAAATTTGTGTTCCAAGAACCGTTAGGACACTGTACATATATTGTCCATGTCTAGCTGCAGTTGTTCTACCCTGCCGCAAACGAGACACTTCTCACTTCCTTTATTATTGTCCATTCCCGTTACCACCGTTTCGAGGTAATTTTCACTATAACAGCAGCGGTGAATCTTTCTGCACCCATAACATAGATAATGACGGATGTTACCTAACCTGCGCCGTGATGCAGCGAAGCGGCTGGTGGCTCTTCCATAAAAAACTGTTACAAATTGCTATGGGACTAGATGTTGCCATTTCCGGTACAGGAATTATCCCCGTGTCGATTACTTGCATTTAATATCATCACACTTGTTAATTAATGATAATGATAATAAATTATATTTATATAGCGCTTAATACAGCGTTTCAAAGCACTTTACAAAGTAGGAAAGAGACACAGGAAACCAAGAAAATAAGTGAACTTGGAATCAAACAGGAATGTTTCAAGTTGTCTCTTGAAAATAGAAAGTCACGAACGTGAAATGGGAGTTTGTTCCAAACAGGAGGCACAGCGTCAGAAAAGGCACGGCCGCCATAACGAGTGCGGGTACGTGGATCAGGAGTTTATAGCAAATGCGCATGATAGGAAGATCAAAGCGTAACTGTAGTTGACCGACGCAAATGAGTAAGAAGGTCAGTGGTATATTGAGGGGCAAGCCCGATGATCGCTTTGTAGGTAAGAAGTAGGATCTCACACTGGATGGGCAGAAAGACGGGAAGCCAATGCAAAAAACGGAGTGCAGGAGTGAAGATCAAACTTTTTAGTGAGTGAGACTAGCCGCGCAGCAGCGTTCTGAATTATCTGTAGGGGAGCTATATGAGAAACTGGCAAATTATGCATACAAACTGTTGTAGTAATCCAGTTTGGAAGAAAAAAAAGCGTGAACCAGTCGTTTAGTTGAACCTTGATCTAGATACCTTCAGAATTTACCATTGTTGTAAATACCATACGCAGCTGAACGACAAGAGTTTCGAATATGGGTGACATCACAATAATGTCGGGGGAAAATTTGCGGTTTTGTTAATAGATATAAACACAGTGTTGATAAACTTATAGCTTTATTACTTATTATCAACAGTTTTGCTTTTTTATACATCAAGAAACATTGAAAAGGAATTGTATATCGAACTATTTGCCCCCACTCCACCCTCAATATCAATTCCTTTCGACATGGGGATTGTGTTCATCAGTGCGTGTGACAGTTATGAAGCTATAAAGCAGCAAGTACCTAGTTCAACCACACAACGTAACTATATCATTAGGGATAGAATCTGCAATTATTTCATCGCGTTTTATTTGACTACCACGCATCACAGACCTTTACAGGGGAAAAAACCTGTTCCCCATTTCAGCAATACAAACATTAGACATATCAACTTCACCAACTCCCATCGCACCAGTGCAAATGTTTCTTAATGACTTTTTGAATTACACTAACAACAGGGAAACATTCTCTCGTAGCTGTCTGTTGGCGAGGAGGTGGAGGAGGGGTGGTGTTAGGGTTTGATTTTTTTTTTTTTTTGTCAGAGGCTTAGATCAACGTTGTTCTACTTCTGGCAGTAGATCTTGCTTGCCATGAAAGATAATGGGTAAAGTCTAGTAACATTTCATTTCCTCGTTCATATCAAATGACAACACGCCAAGCAGAGTAACTAAAAACAACGGGAAGCAAACGAAAGTGTAGGTTGTGCAGATATGATATATAAAAGGCCTCTCTTTCCCTCTCTATGCTTGCACGGAAGATGACGTATAAGGAAATAAAGTTCTCATTCGACTACTCAAAATGTATATTAGATGCCAACCTTACGCATTTACGAGTAGAACGTCTGTGACAAATCTGTACGCGGTACACTGAGTCATTTGTATTGTGCGTCTAAGAAGTTTGAGTCTAGCATTAAGTATGATGGTAGTGCCGGCGTGGAATTCTGCATTCCTCTTCGTATTGGTATATCCCTCCTTCATGATATTTGTATTGTCAGCAACAAGAGGCCAAACGGTAAGTATTAATTCTTTTTGAAACATCTTTTTAATATCGTTATGTTCTTTCCACTACAAGTAATGAGCTAGGTTCCTGTACTTTCTTAAAGTGGTACCTATGGCTGTATAATCACCCCAGAAACAAAGAAATTATATTCGTTGTCTTTCCCGTCAAGTTTGCTGTTGTTAAAGGAATTGAATAAAAGGGTTGTTTGGTTGCTATTAAAAACTTGTAAATCAGCTTTTCGCATTAACATTAATTTTAAGTTTAACTGCTATCGAATATAGGAACACCATGAATACAACCTGTTAAAGTATTCCGTTATGTTTATTTCTGATAGGTGAATCAATTAAAAGACGAGAGAGCAAACAGTTACAGGAGTAGAAGAAGCACGGAAAGTAAGTAGATACGTGTGTGTAAATGAATGTAATTAAATGTACCATACTATGTAACAAAGAGTAAAAACAGAACGGTATCATTGAGTAATGTAAAATCCCGGATCCGCCCAAGTTGGATTTTGTTTTGTTGTGTATGCTGTCAGTGTTATACGTGTTATTACTTAGGGCCTACGTTCTATGTGTCATAAATGCTATATTTTTATTTGTTGTACATAACCCACTAATTTTCTCATAGATGGTTTTTCAGAGGTCTACTACCGTCAACCTACTTTTCCGAAAGATTGTCATGAAATATTTCATGACACGTGTGATTGGGAAAATGTGACGTCGGGAGTGTATCTGATCCAGCCAACTGATTCTTTGGAACCCTTTCAGGTTTACTGTAACAATTCAATTGACGGTGGTGGTTGGACAGTGAGTATGACCCTTCTTGTCCGTCTTCGATTCAGGAGAGTAGTTCTACATATCACACGATCAAGGGTATTTTGGCTTAATTAAATCTCGATGGAGAATTGCCTTCAAATCATGCTTACCCTTCAAATGCATCATTTTTACAACATGAAAACGTCAAATATTCTTTCGAATCTGGTACGAAACGATCGATTTAGTCAATTATAATACAACGACTCTAGATGACAAAATATTTTGTCGGAAATGTTTTTCAAAAGAAGAAATGTGAAGATATATCGAAAGAGAATTGAAGCTAATGAAGTTGCTCACGTATGAGCTTAATAAAAAAACAGGAGGAAGAATGTTCCACTTCGTCAACCCTACACTACCGCCTCTGCACCCTCCCCCCCCCCCCTCCCCTACATTCACCAACATATTGGAAACAGAACGTCTCTTCTTTTTCTAAATAACATTGAACAGAGCGAACGAACTTCGATACCTACAACGTCCATCTTGAAATTAGTGTTTCACAAAATTGCTTCGAATAATTGCTTATCTAGAAATTTATTCTCATGTATCTTATTCTGTACGGTGACACTTTTCGGCATATGCCGATTAAATTATTCCAAGATATATATTTCCCTTATTAGCTTTTTTTTAATATCAGCGTAATGGCATGGATACTGTTAATATCATAATGAAGTAGAAAACAATGGATTGAAATTACTTTTTTATTAGATTTCATACTTCTATACATGTTTTTTCTTTAATTACTTTATTCAGGTATTTCAAAGACGAATTGATGGCTCGATCGACTTCTACCGAAACTGGAACGATTATACCCAAGGTTTTGGTTTCCTTCATAGAGAATTTTGGCTCGGAAATGAGAAATTATCTTTCTTAACAAATCAAAACGATTATAGTCTACGAGTCGATGTAACTGACATACACGGAAACTCTTACTTCGCAAAGTACGAACTTTTTCGCATCAGCGATGAAAATGGCAAATACAGATTGGTTAATATTGATGATTACGATTCTAGCAGTACAACAGGTAACCATCATCACGGATTAAGCTTTGTAAGCATTTCGAATGAAATGTGCACCTCTGTTTTGAACACATAGGCACGTAAGCGCAGGAAACAATGAATTTTCGACCAATTTGCGAGTTTAGAGGACTGGTAGTTGCAGTTCCTGCTGAATCTCGGTAGCGGAATTTTAAGGTTCTGCTGTCGAAATTATACTAGCGTTGATCTTTGCTATTATTCGTAACATATGCGTTGGATATTGATTATTCATAACCATGTTATCAACAACAAGAAAAAAATCTATAAACTAAAGATTTTTTTTTATTCATCAATACTTTATTTTATCGTGCATATTGTACACTAGTTGAAATGAGTAACTAAACATGAAATGAAATGTAAAATATTTCGCATAACAAGATAAGAATGTAATGGAAATGTAAATGAAAGATTGCAAGATTAGAGAAGCCTTTTTTAATAAAGAAGATAATCAAATATGTTGGTGCTGGTGATCTCTATTTAACTCAAATTTAGACTACTTTTTTTCATCAGCACTAGGTACGCATATATTATATAGATTTATGTTCTTTAATCATATTTTTTTTTAGGTGACGATAAACTGAGCTGGCATAAAAACATGTCTTTCAGTACATATGATCGAGATAACGACAACTGGACCGACTTCAATTGTGCAGAGAGACACAAAGGCGCCTGGTGGTTTGGAGAACTCAACGATGACGAAGCATCTGGTTGTGTTACAGAACATGGTTATTGCGAGAGGTTTCCCAATGGTGATGGCTGTGCTGAGTGTGGTAATGTTCATTTGAACGCCGATTTCGATGGGTCAACACGCGGAACCAACATATTTTGGGATTCTATGACAGGTGATGATAACGATTGTGGTTTACATTACACGGAAATGAAACTACGGCCAAAAATTTAGGGACCAAAAACGACGACAGTTTTTTTCCAATGCGTTCGTAAACGCGCTCCGTATGAAGTTATTATTGAACTGCTAGTTGTTAGCATATATAATATGAAAGACACTCGATGCACATTTTAGAATAGAAGTAAGTTTTCTAGGTGTAGCAGAAACAACTCTTACCTTGATTCCTTTTTTTTTATTTTTTTTAAACGCGCTACGTGAAGGACCTCGTCCATTTTGGTAGTCTAATGTAGTACATTATTATGGAAATGGACGAATTTAACGAGGATTTAACATTTCCTTTTTAATGTTTGAAACATAAACGTAAAACGTAAAACGTAAAATAAATAAATATATATATATATATAAAGCAAGAGAGGGAGAGAGGTGGGTGGAGAGACATGTGAAGGCAGAGAGAGACTAGAGGTTTCCATTGAACATTTAAACTGCTAATTGCTATTCTTAATTATTTTGTTTTATACTGCGGACATAAGTTCCTTCCCTGTTGAACTGATAGCGCCAATGCTGAATTATATACGGCTGCACTCTATGAAATTCCTCTTCCTTCTATTTTAATGTAAACTTGAAATAACATCGTTCACCAAACAAACCAAGGAAGGAAGCTTCGAACCTGACTGAATGCCAATTGCTTCCTTATTCTTCTTTCTAATTCTTAAATCATTCCAGTGAAATAAAACAAACACTTCATCTCATGTGTTTTTGTGTCATAACTTTAACATAGGCAAATTACACGCTCGTCAGTGAAAGATAAGTTAAACGTTCAGGTAGACCAAGAGCATTTCCTCTTACTCAGTGCAGTATGGAGTCTATATACCACTGATGTAATATGGGTGATATTGTTCATTGAAACAGTTTAAATTAATACACTTATCATGTATCTCTAGTCAAATAAAAGCATCATTATCAGAATGATTGGTGCACATCACCAACGTAGATATCTTAATAGCTGCAATTAATGTTGGCTTCCCACATGTCAAATTGATATCTCTTCGGAAACACTTGAAAAGCCAGATTGATCGTTTACTATAACATGAGACAAATACATGTATAATTCGACTGCAGACGTGGCGTTTTTCGCACGTATCATACCAATCCCTGGAATTGCCCAGATAATACCTATTCGTTATACCCTCCTCCCAGAATATACCAATTCGTGATATCCTGCTCCATATTCTTTCAAACCCGCGCACACCTTTATTTTCAAACCTTCCAGAACATGAACAGAAGACGGATAAATTATCTTTCTTAGGTGGCGCTGTGCATAAATAATGCTTGCAGCCGTTTCAGCGACGGCAAAAATTCGCATTATGCATGTCATGTACGGTACTATGTATGCATCTGTCATTTGAAATCACATGTATAAATAATAGGTCGGCTAAGTCGTCACTGAAGGTTTAGTGAACATTTCTCTCGTTGAAGGTATTAAAAGTTACATGGATCATACAGGTTTCTTTAAAACTATAGTTGAGTCACCTCGACAATGTGTTTCTTACTGTTCTTTACTAAAGAAAGGAATATCCTGCTGCATTCCTCAGATCAGGAATAGTTGCAAATGCTTCTCTATATGTAATAGCTCCCTGCTTCCAAAACACGTTCTTGGAGTTCTTTGTAACAGTTTGATGTTTCGGTTATGAGTTTCAACGGACATTCCGCTTTACCAAATATATAATTGTAGTCCAGTCCATCTTCCCGACAGGTGATGTCAAAAGCTTCCAGGTGCCATGCATGTAGCAGTAATGTCTGTGTTAAGCTTTGGCTATGATAATACAAAGAAATAAATACATAAAATAGAGCTTCTCCGTTACCTCAAAGACAACGGAAATTGCACCCAATCTGTTACTCTGCTTACCAAAAGATCTTACTTCCTTCTGTCATCCCTGTATGTTGTGCTATATATCTGTATTATTTATTTAGTCCCTTGTAGTTTCTGTTACTTTGTCATTTAGCCCCTGGAAAAGATCCTGCTAGGATGGAAACGTCAGGTCCCCTTACTTTAACATATTTTTTTATACGGGCTATTTAGTGGATACTCATGAGTTTGCTAACAGTTTTTGTCTTATTATGATACCTGTATGTTGTGAGAATGGCTTATCGGTATGAGGTTGGTGTCAAGGGGTCTTCCGCTGAGAATGGGATTGATTATCATCGAGAAGCATTTCAAAATTTTCTTTCATGGCCCTAACGGACTTTCTTACTACGGGGTTCACCAGCTAAAGGTCCGCTTGGTTTACGGGCTCGGGGGGTTGGGGTGGGGACTTGAGCGTTATCTCTATTAGCTCGGTTAGTAACCCGGGTCAGGTATCTGTGCCGTTGTAATCCCGAAGGTAATTGCCGGGGGATGGGGTTAATTGTCCTCGAGGTATTTGTCCTCGGGGTGTATGTCCGGGGGTAGTTGTCCCGGGGGGAATTGTCCTCGGAGTTATTCGTCCTCGGGGGTTTTTGTCAGGTGGGTGATTGTCAGGGGTAACATGTCCCGGGGGTATGAGTCCGGGGGGTTAATGTCAGAAGGGGGTAGTTGTCCGGCAGCCCTGATTTTAAGTGTTTAAACTGACTAAATTCCAGTTGGAAATCGACTGCATTTTTAGAACATTCGTCTAATGGTTATGTTCGTGTGCAAAGCTTGCTTCAAGATTTATCTCCCGAAAAAAATAATTAATCTCGTTCTGTGTTCACTTGCAATGCGTCTTATGGTTTAAAAATACAGTAAAGAACCAATTTTACCACATATGTGAAAACCGCATAGTAGGTATCGGCTACTCGAGTCATCCAAAGACATTTACCAAATCTAATATTTTCTGTTTTAGAACTTAACTCAAAAAAATGAGTCTTCAAGATGTTAGTCTACCAACAATACAAAGAGGGTTTACCATATATTAGGGAAAATAACCGTCAATAACAACAAAATCATGGTGTCAACTTAAATGGCAATGATATGTTTTGGTAATTTCTTTTCTATATCAGAGGCCCTGTAAAACACGTGGATGAATTTATCACCATATTCACACACTCAGGCACAAACCTCATCAAAGTAAAAAGCATTCTTTGGGTAACTGTTTTTTAGCTAAAAGATAGCACATTTATATCAGTCAGTAAATGGTTGTTGGTGTTAATCATTTGACAGAGAGTATGATGAAGTTATATAAAGAAGAAGACAACAAATCATAATTTATTCTTTATTTGTTCATGATTATTTATTTTAACAGATTTGTCACATGCCAAATTGGTTGTTATTCAGTATTGTCAAGTCTTTACCTCACTAGTTTATCTTTATAAAATCGTTATCCACAGTGATTCAGAAGTGGCCAACACGCAACCTTTCCCAATGAAGTCGAACATTTATCTAAATTCTAAATATATTCAGAGAACTACTACAATTCCCTCATGGTTCTATTACTCTTCAAACGTTTCTGTAAATACAAAACCTCGCTAACTCTTTTGTCTTGTCCTGATAGTTTTTTTTGTTATTTGTAATACTCTGGCCAGCGAGGTTCATCGAAACTAATGCATCGAACGTACAGAATATTTGAGGATTTTAAATCTTTACAGTAGGGTAGACTTTAGCACAAAACTAGTTGCATTATGGAATCACTGTTGAATTAGTTACTCACATTATAAGTTAAGGACGATTTGTGGACGAAAAACATCCACAAAATGTATTTTGTACGTCTTGTTCGCTTGGTGTCTTCAAAACTTCATCAGGTTCGAGGCCGTATTTTCATTTCTGTTGACTTTATGTTATAATAACCACCGGGGAAATTATACCAATAGATGGTAAAAGATCCAGTGTAAGGTGCATTGAGGTCACAATAATAATAATAATAATAATCGTACCACCATGCACTACTAAAATAATCGGCATAATCATAATAAGAATAACCATCGTTGTCCTCATCTTGTGTAGAGAATTCAGCACCATTGTGATAACGCATAGCGTCGTAACCTAGGTAAGGAGAAAACAAGAGTGTATGAAATCATGAACAGTTATAGAACAAAATGATGGCGATAATTGATTACAATTTGATAGTATTATAAAATATTGACTGGTCATTTCATGGAGCTATTAATTATTAAAATCTGACAGTTTGCTATCCTTATTATCTTTCTCTTTTTTGTTGTACCCACGAGCTGCACTCTGTATGAGTTGTTGTGTAATATTGTGACAGGGTCAAAACATGTAATCGCGCATACATATTAGCATTTTGAATGCGTAATGCTAGATTGAGGACATACGGTGTGTACGGTGAGTACGATGTGGACATATCGACTGATATTTTCCTCCAATTTTTGTTAATGGACTAATATTTTGTAGGCAAAAACACACCCTTGTGTGATGATACTGTGATCGTGTGTTCGGTATAGCTATCGTCATGAGCCACTGGAGGTACTTGACATAAGACATCGGTTGAACACGTACTTGTTTTTCGTTCATTATATAGAACTAAAGGAAATTATTATTTTTTTATATTATAATTGTTCTGTATATCGATGATGGTGTGACATTACGCCGGTTTTTATTTACTTCCATTCGGGATTAAGTTTTCAGTTACACCACTCTGGATAATCTAAAATGAATAACCTCTCTCCCTCTTGATAAATCACTTTGCTATATCTAACCATTGTAAATCAAAGTTACAATATTTTGGAAGATGATATCGCTAGACTATTGGTTTATTGTTTTCCTTCTGACATTGGAAAGCTAATTTAAAAATGACAGGTTGCAGCCGTTACAGATTAAAATTACAATGTTCTCCCAATCACAAAGAGGATATTTCATATCAAATTTTTATGTTTACATTTATTTCCCCTATATATATTTTTTTTTGGGGGGGGGAGATAAAGGCTGCACTGCATCAACATTTTAAGAATCTGATAGCATCATCTTACAACAGCACACCTAAATGGCCATATCCATTTGACATTTGTGATCGTGGAGCTCCATGTATTTTACTTCACACTTCTTGCTGGTATTCCCTGTCATATACACTGGGTTGTTACGGTATGCTAAAAAAATACATATGTTCAGCCTGGCCAATTCAATTTGGTGAGAAGCTACGACGAACAGTGACATTTAAAATAAATATCTTCGAGGTTTATCCATCATTCGCCCGATCTTGGATGCATCCAGTCATCTCGATGCAGTGAAATTATGTTTAATTGACGTTGTTACGTACAATGACATGTTAATATCATCGCCTAGTTTAATATACAGCACATATAGCTACTATCGTACGTATGATATTGCTTCTTTTTAATTTAAGGTTAATAGTGGATTCTCATTGGAGTTTTTGCTTTCTCTGTCAATCTTTAAAGCTTCTAGCTTGTGGTAGTTAAAGTTTATAGCGAAAACGCCAAAACTAAAGACCTTATATTGCTAATCACTTTGTCATTATCATGTAGTGAGTACACATTTTTCATATAACCGCTGAAAGAAGTCCTCTCAATCATAGGTCATTTAGCTATAATAGTATTTGACTACCAGACACACCAGATTATTAATGTAGTTGGGAAAGAAGAAGAACTCACCTACTGTACTGGAAGAGTCATAACCACTGACGCTGAGTAAGTAATTAGTTCCCTCATTGCCTACGCTGAAGGAACTGTACTTAGCATAGTAATGTTCTCCAGATTTGGAAACAAAATCTATTCTTAGTTCATATTGGGTTTGGCTCGTCAACGCTGCAAGTTTGTCATTGCCAAGCCAGAAATTTCTATCGATGTCGCCGAAACCATCTTTGTAATCGTCCCAGTATAAGAAAAAGTCGACACTACTATCAACACGGCGTTGAAAAACCTGTAAGTTCAGTAAATAAAAGAAGGACTTAATCATGAAAAAAGCTGGTTATCGATCTCGAATGAACGGTAACTATTTTGCTGCAAGGGTTATCATACATTTTCATCAACTTGGTATTAATGCAGATGCAAAAGTCAAAAATATTTCATTGCTTCTCCAACGGTACAAGTGGAGCTTGTATTTTCATGCATATGATGAAATGAATTTAGGATCGAATTTCGATTTGGATATCTCTTCATTCAAAGCAGTTTCTTTTTAAATAACCACGCACAAGACATGTCTAGGCAACTACAATTGTACATTAGTAAATATAACTCCATTAATCAATCGCTATAATTATCGTCTATATAGTACGAAATATACATGACTTTCCAATTTGATCGAATATAATCTAGACTTACTTTAAATAATACTTATGATAAAATAAAGAAATATTCATACCAGAAATGTTTCCATGATACAGGAAACACAAATCAATCAAATTGATAGACCCTCAAATCCACTATCCCAGTTCCCTTACATTAAGACAGGAACCGCTTTAGACTAAGTTTCAAAGTTAACAACCTTTTTGGTGAGATTTAATATATTATAGCGTCCATATGGACCACTGTATATCCTTCTATAATCAGTTGTGAACTTGATAAGAAGTGCAACAATGGCTACGATATTTAAATGAATGGAACGTTACCAATATTCATCCTTGAAATAACAACACATGCATGGACAATCAGTTACGTACCAACCAGCCTCCTCCATCTGTGGCATCGCATGTGACCTGAAATGGCACATCTTGCCCAGCTGGTTGTATACTTTGGATGCTATTTGATATTTCTCCTCTAAATCCACCACAGTCTGGGGAAGTGGCTTGAGTACACAGGACTCCGTCCCCCGTGTACCCTGTGTTACAGTAACACTTTAATATACCTCGTCGTTCCTCACAGTTAGCATTGGGACTGCACCGGTATGTATCGTCACAGCTTAACAGACCGCTGTTGCAAGAACATCGTTTGGTACAAGAAGGGTTCACATATACTTCACCTTCCTAACGAGATAAAACGGTGAGCGTTTCAAGTAGATACATGATACTAATATCCTTCAATGGGAATACTCAATGTTTCATGTCGAGGCATTATGAACAGTTATAGGTGACATTCCTTCATAAAATTAGAGCAGCTGCAGGGTAAAGGTTTTACGTTTTAAAAATTTATCATTTCACGCACTATAATAACTGTTTTGTTCCGGCTTTTCTTCTCATTGTAAATTAGTTTGATACGTAAACATTTAGGAAATGGTATCTTACCGCTAGGACTACTCCTTGGCCTTTCTCCGCTTCCTCTATGAAGCAACCACAGTCCTCTCTAGGTATACAGTCTTCCCCGTCCATCAAGAACCCATCGGGACAAACGCAAGTGGGTGTGCTAGAGCATGATTCGGTGCATGTAGGATCGGCGCATGAACCTTCGCATTTACACCTGTTGAGAACCTTGTTGGTGGGACACCACTCGATGCATGGGTCTGGAATAGTAATAACGATTAAGTTACGACATCAAAAAGGAAAGCCCTATGCAAAGTGTACGATGATCTTTGATCTCAATAACACATCATGTTCATAAATTATCATTTGATATTGTATAAAAATGCGAAACATGCTTCACAGCTTAAATGACATATCTAAATAAACCAAGGAAATAAATAGCAAACCGCTCTCTGCCCTTACTAGATGAACAAAATACATCGATTTATGAAGAAACTATGTCTGAGCTAAGTGTTTGATAGCAGTGGCGAACAACGTGCTCATTAAAGTAAATTTACAGGCTGCAAAATGAATATTAAATATTACTACGAGCTCATTCATCTAAAGATACCTTGGTTAATGGCATGGATGTCAGGTTGGTTCAGGTGGGAAGTATATCGTTAGTAAGCGAAACATTCCCGCTCTGTATGGCAACGCAGGTCAAACATATTAATATCATCGAATTATTGAAACATGTGTGAACAGCAAAAATCGCAATATTTTAATTTCACTGTTTAACGGTTAGCAAACATATTAAATGTCACTTCGGGCGAGAAACGTGTCCAGTTAAGAAGTGTATCAGTTTAATAACCCACCTGTTGTTCCGGTATACTCTCCAGTGCTAACCAGTTTGTAATGACTGAAGCTGTCACTGATGCGGAAAGTTTCATACGTCACGAAGAATGAACAACCGGATTCTGTAGTTATATCCATGCGGAGCTGATATTTCCTCTGATTGGTGATGTAGGATATCTTCTCATTGCCGAGCCAAAATTCATGAGAAAGGAAACCAAAACCGTTTTCATATTCGTCCCACGTACGATTGAAGTTGATTGAACTATCCTTTCGTCTCTGTATGACCTGTTGAAATCATTTGAGACATAAAAATATCAAACTGATTGAATTGCAAGACCGTTAGTTATTAACTGTAAGACTAGTGTGAAACAAAAGAAAGGCAGAACTATACTGAAACATGGAACAAACAACCTGCAGGAAGAGAAGAATGAGATAATATAAACAAATTAAAATCACTTACAAACCACACCAAATGTATATTGATGCGAATACTATATAAATATTACCAATATATGAGTTGTGTCATCTTCGCCAATTTAGTATTCTTATTGAAGTCAGGAATATGTGGAAAGTATTGAAACGTATTGGAAAACCATGTAGGAATATAAGTATGGTGCAGACTGCTTTTGCGAAAGAGCATGACAGATGATTCGACCAACCTCTTTTTGTAAGACATAAATATTGTGTAAAGCTTGCCGAGCCCAATGTAACATCAAACTTATATTATTACATCATAATAATATGAAAAGTTCTGTAGTATGAGAAATGTATTATTTCAACAAGAATAATTTCAATTGTGGTGACAAATCTTGCAATGTAAATACAATATTCACAGTATAAAATACAACACCTACCGTCCATCCACCATCACCTAGACTGTTGTTACAAGATACTTCAAAAGGTTCAGGATAGCCGTCTGGTTTGATGACGTAAACACCATCGTTTCTAGACGATGGACATTGGCTTAGCACTTCATGGCAGTCTCGTGGATATTCAGCACGTTGGTAGAGGAAAAACGATGACGCTAAAAGGAAAAGGTAACACAACATAAGCATAACTTACATCAAGCTAAGAGGTTTCATAACTTCGGAGACACTTATTTGACAACAGAGATCATATAGCCTACCTTTATTGTTTACTTTGTCAATGTTCACAACCACTTGCGTCATTTCCTGATCACGTTATAAAAGTTTGGCATGGCCAATTACGAAGATATGATTTTAAAATCTAGTTACTATTACTTACTGGTCTATACTATGTCAAACATTTTCCATTTTTTTTGTAAATGAAGTCACTCGTTTTATCTTATATCCCTGAAAAATTTGGTAAGTTAAGCATTTGAATAATACATAGCAAATTAAAAACCTCATTTTAAAGGCGATCAATAGTTTTTTTGAGCGAATTTCGTATCCTATACATCATAATTTTCATAAACAAAAAAGTACTAAAGTAAACAAACTTTCTTTAAAAAAAAAATAAAAGTCTTTGAAGTTACAAAGTTCTTATTATACTCACAAATGTTATGTTAACAACATATGATATCTTTGAAGATACTTCCCAAACGATTTTTATATCGTATACGTTCATAATTGTTTGGCTATTCTCCAAATTTTATGATATAGTTGTATCTTAAAGACAGACATTATTACTTTCACTCGTCTTTGGAAATTAGCTTGTGGTTGGGGCAATGGGGAAGGAGAATGGAGAGGGGAGAGGATATACGGGTAAGAAAATGCTACAACATTGTTAACGTTATGAAGTTTTAATATGATAGAAGTTAACATGAGACATTCTTTATAAATTAACATTCTTTGAAATTAACATTCATTGAAGTTACATAGTACTTATTATACTCACATTAGTTATGTTAACAACATATGATATATTTGACGATACTTCCCAATTTGTATATTATATACGTTCATAATTGTTTGGAAATTCTCCAAATGTTATGATATAGTTGTATCTTAAAGAAAAACAATATTATTTTCACTCGTCTTTGGTGGTTAGCTTGTGGTTGGGGTAAAGGGGAAGGAGAGGGGAGAAGGGAGAGCAGAAAAGGGTAAGAAAATGCTACAACGTTGTTCACGTTTTGAAGTTTTTAATATGATAGAAACACTTACTTAACGTTTGGTCTCCGTAGTCACTAATGCTCCTTTGACGTTCCGGCTAAAATAAGGTCAAAAATATTTATTAACAATGATCGTCCAATAAGGACAGGGTACAATTATATTGTAAAATATGTCAACGTTACATTTTTCTTATTTTCCATCGTCCTATGTTTAGGTTAGTCTAACTTTTTATTTTATTTTCTCATCTATAAATTGCAACATTTCACATAGCTGTTTGTTATTTTAGTACAAGTTAGAGGAGAGTTATTGACGCAGTCATGTATCTGTATTAGTAGATAGCCGCCGTTTATTGAATACAAAAAGAAAAACAATATAGATACGACAAAGTTTGGTTGAGTTGTAGAGGAGTATGACAATAAGTATGATAAGCAGTTTTAATTTTTACGTGAATTCAGGTGAATATTGAAGATTAAAAGTAATCCGATAAAGATGTCACCTCTCTCAGTACAAAACACAAACAATGAAAGTTAAGGTTTGAGTTTAGCATTGTCTTGAAAACATATTTTGTTTTGTTTTAATATCCCATATATTCAGAGTGTTTTTATGCCCATCAATTTGTTCTAGACAATGAACATTTACTATATGCCCATTTGGTATCACGTTCTTGATATGACTTTCATAGTTTAAAACATTTTTTTTTTTAAGAAGACCTATTGGTTAATAAAGATTTGGTTCTAATGTATAATAACGTTCGATAGAATTTTGTAGAAAACATAATTATATAAAAGAACCGTTAGAATCTTCATAATAACATATTTTTCTTGTAAATTGTTTAATTTAATTAATTCACATGAAACAAGGTCATAAAAATACTTTGCAAATTTCGCATCTGCATTATGTATTCGCGAATTTGGATTAAATTGAAATTGTTCTTTGTACTGGCAATGAAAAAATATATAACCTTTACACACATTAAATGATCGGGATTATTAATAGAGCAAATTCTCTTTTGATATCATGCAGCTGTTTGGGATAAATCTGACAAAGATGAAAATTTGTGGCAACAATGAACTAACAACGACATCAGCGATTAAATCAATTGACAATTCTTACAACAGCAACGTTTGGATGAGTAAAGTTAGTATATCTTTTGATTTTCTTTATTGCCATTGTTCATTTACATTAATTTAGTATACAACCTAAATAAATTATACTAGTTAAGTAGTTAATTAAGTCGACAGCGTATTTAATGTAACGGAATTAGAACAATTTTCTTTAATCGACTATGCATCTTTAGAACTTACGAAACATTCTTTGAAAAGGTAGATTAAACATGTTTGCCAGCCACCGAGAACGCTTTTTGATATTACAAAGAACAAAATGTACACAATACGCTAATCGATTGACGTTTATTGCAGCGGTTTGTTAACCTTTAGTTTTCATCGTTAACTTTAGAGAAGAAACTACCTCTAAGAAAATGCTATCATTATTTCGTAATTCTACTAAGTATTTTGTAGAATTGTTAACTTAAACATTGTCCTTTACATTTTGAAAAATCTTGTCTGGGCATAGACGACAAAATAAAATTGACAGGCATTTATCAATTATCATGTAACTAAAGTAACTGTTCATGACCTTAAGGTTGACTTAATAATGAGATAACAAAATGTATTGTCTTATAACTTAGAGTTGACTTGAAAACTTATTCTAAGTTCAAAATCAGGCATCCTGCCTAATGTCTTTTTCAATAAAATTGTTCACACAATAATTAAAAAAAGAAAATGAACTACTTCGATACGTTATCATGATATTTCGACAAGTTTTCTAAGTTCAATAGTTGGCATCCTGAGCATTGACTATTTGCAAAAGACTACAACGGTACATTATCATGATTTTCTAATAAAGTAAATCAAGAAGAATTTGGGTGACAGAATATTAAACTGCGTTCCCAGAGACAGAAAGGACTATTGTTTTAGAAAGATTGTGTGTTTTACCAAATAAGTGAAACTCAAAGAAAATGACTCTTTCATATCCACTGGGTGTTTATAAGATAAAGTTAAAGTTTTCAAGAAGGCATATGTTCGTCAAAGCTGAATATTCTCAGATATCTATTCAAAATCGCACCGCCTGAATCTTCGATATCTCCAAATGACGGACAGAAAAAGTACTGTTGCTTTTTTTTTTGACTCGTTAGTAAATGTTAGCAAACCAAATCTGCGTTGTCAAGATTTCTCTTTTGTTGAATATTTTGTAACATTTTCATGATGCGAAATAGCGGAATTTAAATATATGTACATCAACATATTAAAACAACGTGTGAGAAGTAGAGTCAAAAGTTGTTTCCTATAATTAGCAGGTGTCTACGGAAAAGTCTAGACTTTTCAAAGTAAATTCAATTTATGGGTCGGATCGGGATTTTCAAGATTCAAGAAATTTATTGATTAAAGCACTTAATCATAACTAATCTAAGTGTAAAACTTACAACGTAAGCATTTGGTAAGATAAAATGTTTGTTGTGTAAAAAATGTCGTTGAATAGTATTTATTAATTAACTCTCCCATTGCCATCAATATAGACATTTAAACAAAAGAAAGGAAAAATAAAAATCTTAGGTTATATGAATAAAAATTTTTTATTTTATGTGGATAAGGGAAATTTAGTTACTAAATGATATATAGATCAACCTTAGATTTCAACTGAAGTAGCCGTAAAGTAGAAAGTCTCGGTTTAGCCGTGTAAATGTTAATTAATCAGTAAAGAAGTAGAAAAAAGGGTTGGGGTATTAACGGGTAAGATTATCGGTTGGAGCATTACAGACATACTTTAGTAAGACAAGTAGACAATATAGGTCATTGCTTTAACGTTCTAAACCTCTTCAATTCATTTTGCTGTGGTAGATTAGCCTATATAAAAGCAACGATTTTCTATTTATGGTATTTAAAGGTATATTATTTTAATATTGAATTTTTCTTTCTATTTCCTCCGTGTCTGTCAAAATATAACGTTTCTATAACAACGCCACAAAAAAGCGCAATAATTCAAGTATATTAAGTACAAACCGCGGCTAACTAAGATACTCCGCTTTTTTTCGTTTTTAACGACAATGTATTTTACTGTTCACAGTTTATCTATATTACGCAGATTAAATTTATATGAATTGATGATATGTACTTCAATGGAAAGAATCCGTCTGATGGTTTCTTGAACAGAGTCATTATTATAGAAATTAAGGGAATAATGTAAAATATACCCTTTGGTAAATGTATTCTATACTACTATTTATAGTAATAGAAGACTCAAACGCGAAACGATAAATTTACAACCAGTACGTGTGACTTAATCGAATTCGACTTCTTTATTACTGTTAGTTAGCATTTTTGAAGTAATATTTTTAACTCTTAGATAGATCAACTGAAAGTAAATCGCTAACAGAGAGTGTAACAAGGTTTAACATTGCAGATCGAAAACAATCAATTGAGTACTTAAACATCGAAACGGTAACTTGACAGATGTTAAACTGAAAGATAAAAGTAAAGGAAAAAACTTACCTCTCCTTGAGAAGACACGCTGCTGGAAATACAAATGATGAGAAACAGAGAGGTTAAACCCCCACGATGTCTTTTAAACAAGTACAACATGATAACAAGCTACCTCTTGCTGTTTAAAGTTGGAATGAATTTCGAATCCATACTACAACAATTCAGCTAGATACGAAATTATCCGGAATTGTACAGTGTTGCTAGGGAACCATGCTCATACTCATTTGTCTAGACATATTATTATCATATAAGTATTCCTGTAATGGGAATATAGTGTGACTCACGTGGTTTATGTTCATATTACATGGCACCATTACAGTACGGTACAAGTTAATACCTTAAAAGGTATTGATATGATGCAAGACCATACGTCATATTTAATTTTCATTTCTTGGCATCGTTAAACTACACAAATAAAGCAATTGAAAAAAAAAACCTCAGAAGTGGCATAACAATTAAGCAATCTAATTTGTGGTGCATTAACTAATATTTATTATATTATAGACGAAGAACCGATGACCTAAAATGCAGTAGGACGTATGTGGAATTTGAGGTCTGAAAGTGAGGGACAAACCTGCAGGAGGGGTACAGCGGGAGGCGGTGTGAGACCTTTTCGAATTTGATAAATCACTGTTATAGGTTATATCCCAGTACTAGTTGTGTATTTGAAAACGCAATCATGCTATCTGCATAAAAGTGTTGCCAGATTTAGGTAGCAACATAAAAAGTAACAAATGGTCAATATTAACTGTGGAGCTGACTAATCAACAAGTGACCAAGACTAAGGGAGACAGATGTATAAGTCATCGATAGCAGCAGTTCTGGAGGGAGGCTCACTTGTGTGGAATGATGCATAGAACCATATGCCACAGTGACCGGGGGGGGTAAGAAGCTTCGAAATAGTGGGGGGCACAACATCAAAGGGGCACTTTCTCATTCCATAACCACCACTCGTTATGCTTTAAACCAATACACACCGGCCACATTACTTAAATATATATGATGTGTTAGTATACTATCAATACTATTATGGTGCACGTGAATAATTCAAATAAAATATTAAAATTGACAAAGGCTTAATATATCCAAAAGACAGTGCTTCATCAAAGGGGAACATTTATTTGCCAGTAGGGCACATTTTACATTTTGGGAAAATATGGGCGTGCCCCCAGTGCCCCCGGCACATACCCCCTACCACAGTCACATTGGTACTAGTAGTAGTATACTAGTACCAGTGCGTTTCGGATCGAAATGATAATCGTCACAATGGATCAATCTTTATTATAGCCTGTGTCGTGACATATAAAGCAGTATAAACGTATCGCAGAGTTGTCAGTGTTGCTGTGGCATACCAATCGAATCTGATAAAAACAAAGCACAAGGTATGGGGAAATTGGGGGAGGATGGGCAATTTCCACCTTGCCGCCTGTAATCCCTCCACTGCAATATGATGAGGTAATCAACTAACGAAAGGAAATTATCATCTTTTTCTTGAATTCAATAAATCTTTTTCGTTGATTCGACATCCATACTTGTTTATTATTGTAAATATGTCATATTTCAACTAAAATAAATCATTTTAGTGATCCTAATTCCCCCATCGAAAACTCAATATTTTATTTTATTTTAAACAGGCACACCTGTTATTGTACAGTCTTGTTAGTACTACGGTAATTATTTGTAGTTGCCAATACTATAAAACTTTGCAATTTTGCCACACATAACTTATTAAAGCCTTAATTTTTGCACTGCATGGCTTTTTCACTGTGGGTTTCCTGTTTTTTCTCTTTTGATGTGTTTTATTGCCAACTCGGTCACGCCGCTAAGAAGAGTCTGAGGGAAATTCAATAGTTTTCTTTAAGTGTTATGTGTTACACGCACAGGATAAAGCGTATTTCCTCGTTCCTTAGATTACCTAGGTAAGTGTTTTATAAGGTGCCAGGTAAAGAAAAAACACCGACATAGTTAACCATGTGCAGAAACGCATATATATATATATATATATATATATATATATATATATATATATATATATATATATATATATATATATATATATATATATATAAATATATAAATATATAAATATATAAATATATATATATATATATATATATATAAATATAAATATATAAATATATATTCATATATATATATAAATATATAAATATAAATATATTAATATAAATATATATATAAATATATATATATATATATATATACATATATTGTGTATTCCATGTACGTTTGAAATTTTCCATAACAGTTGCATATAAACACAAATAAGTTCATCGGCAAAGATAACAGAGGGGTTGCACCCCCTCTCTGTACAAACGACGAAGAAAGTTATCAACAATGAGGGGACAAAAAGGTAGCACCACGTTTTGAGTATTCTTAATTGAAACTTTGGAGCGCTTTCATATACTTAAAAGCTGGAAATTGGTCATTGAATCCATAGATACAAAGAAAACTGATGTTATTGACGATTAAATATAGTCATAGATTGGTATTTTCCAAATTAATAAGGGAAAATTGTGGTATATTTTTTTAAAGGTTTCCAAGAATAACAGACTCGGTATATAGTGAGGGACAACGTAATCGGAAGCTATCCACCCATATACTCCTGTTAACATGATAATTTATCTTTATCGCAATCTTCCATCAATCCAATGTATTTTAAGGATACTTTTGATTATTTTTCATTGAGGTACTTAAACTTTGACATTGTACCGTTAGATTTAACCAAACTTGGTTGCGTACAAAACCATGTTGGGATAACTTGAGCGATGATTTTGGCTTGGGAATTAAAACTGCATAATCTCAAAACTATCCTATTTTGATTTTCTCCTATCCAGGTTTTTCAACGTCACAGTGGCACTACCAGTTTTCATCAAAATTGGGATGCGTACAAAAAAAGGATTTGATGATCTGAACGATGATTGTTGGCTTGGAAATGAGAAACTCTATATTCTTACAAACCAAACAGGTTACACGTTGCGCTTCGACGTTATCACGTCAGGTGGAGATCAGAAATATGCTTCATATACCGAGTTTCAGATTGAGTCTGAGAGTAATAAATACAGACTGAATAAACTAGGCAGCCATGGTGGAACAACAGGTTTGTATACGTTTTAATTTGAAGTTATAATTTTAGGGGGAAAAAAAGCCGAATTACATGATATTTACTTCTCTCAAGAATTAAATAATAGAACATTGAGAATACCCCAGACTTGCAGTGGTATCGTCCATGGCTTTGTGTCCCGTCTCAGTTCCAGATATAGTTGAAAATACGTTTATGTATGCCACTAGTCAGATCGGTGGGTGATACTTTAAGATGACATATTTTCAAAATTAATATGCTTGATTAATTATATGAACTGTCACTTACTATTCACTTGACAGTTTTGTTTACCTTACAATTCAGATATTGTGCTCCGGGAAGCGGATTTATTTTATAGCACATTACAATAAAGGTGCGATGCCTTTTATTAAGTGTTCACGTGTTTTTTTCTTAAAGGTTCGCGTATATATGACAACTGGGGCAAAGCTTTCAGCACCTATGATCGAGAAAACGTAGACTGTATGTGATGCTTTTAACTGCGCGAACCGTCACATAAGTGGTTGGTGGCACTCGGATCATTGGTGCGCAACTTGTGATAATAATAATGGTTATTGTGACCAATTTCATGTCAGCGGAAGCTGTCACTCCGTTTGTACCAGTGACAACCTTAATGGAGACTACAACGGTGTCGGTGGAGAAAATGTATTTTCCAACCACAATGCTTACTGTAGCTTAAATTTCACTGAGATGAAAATTCGGCCATCCTTGTGAACATAATGAATTTCATATTTAGACAGTTTTACAATCTAATTTACTGCTTTAATCAAACTACCAAAAGAAAATTGTTGTAATTGTATGTGTTGTTGTGCTGCTTGTTGTTCTGCTTCTGAAAGCCACAACAGTAAAATAACACCAGAAAGAACAAAAACGCAAAAATATGTTGGAATGTTTAATGTGCGTGTATTGACACAGCGTCTGAACGACAGAATGTTAGCTCGAGGTGGAATCATATGTATATATATATATATATATATATGAAATGTAGCTTGGTATGAATATTGAAATATTGAATTAAAACCGTTGCTGCCAATGTTTTATCATACATATTTCCCGTTGTTGTATTTAAAGATATTTATCATTCATGACTTATTCAAATACTGTGACATTCACGCCTACTTCGAACATGCGAGATATGAACCGTTTAGTATCGCATAAAAAGATTTCTTCCTGCACGTTAAATTAATATTTTGTGTCTTATTTGGGTAAATTTTATGCTGTTTGTTCTCAGTACATATTTTTTTCTTCTGTTCTTGATGAAGTTTTAATACATTACGTTTTCACACATATTACGGAATATTACATTTAACGGTAGATTTGATAAGACGATACAGCGACCAGTACAAGGTGATATGCAGTTATAAACAGTTTGTTAAAATCCTTAATTTTATTACATTATCAAATCTAGTGAACTGTTGATATTGATACTCTAATATTTGAACTGCTTGCGTTATTTCTTACACCAAAATAAATGTAATTATGATTGTTTTTTTTAATTTACTAGATTAGTTGCTTGAATACTTTTATTGAGGTATTTTATTGCTGACAAAACTTGGGTATATACTTTCAAAAAAGTTTAGGTGTTTTTTTTTTTGATTTTTTTTCGGTGGCTAAGAATGTAATTGAGGAGTAATGAGCTGGATAATCTGATGCCTTCTCTGCCTTACATTAAGTAACGAAAAGACTCGCTAATATTTCTATTGATTCACACATCAGTCTCGCATATCAGCATCCTTTTAAGCTCCGTTCATTGTACTAATCGATCAATTTGATTGTATTTTTACATGCAAATCACGATAACAACAGCATCATGTATAGACTTTAGACATGTTTTATCATATCTCAGGTTTTTTCAACAGTTGGAGAACCAACTATGTTGTAGCTGTTATTATAGTCACAGTATCCCTTTAAACCAATGCATTATGCGATGAGCAAACACATTTCGTTGGGACGTCATCACTAGTTGCATTAATGAGGTTAAAGCTAGATATGTTTAATATTATGCAATGATCACATCATGTGAAATATAAATGGAAAATAGCTGTTTGAAATCAGAAGATTGAAACGGGATCATTTCTACTGGTTATTCGGATTGTAAATGTTTAAAGTTATATCCGATATTATTTCCTTTTATTTCCCTCTATTTTTCTCCTTTGTTCTATTTTGGTTGCTTGCATTTGCATTTTGGTGCCAAAAAACGTCCCAGAAAAAATTAAGTGAACACATAACTATACCAACGAAACTAATTATCGTGAAAACGTTATGTGATTTTTTGCAGATATTAAGTTGTCTTTCTAGGAACGACAATACATGTTCATCGTCACTCACAGGTGCAGTTCAAAGTCGGTTATTATTTTCAATGCAGTCTGCATTTTCATTTCTGTCTTTTTGTAGCTACATGTGTATCAAAATTTAAATATCTATTTTACGCAGTCCATTTTGTTATGGATGAAAGTTTGTTACAGAATATTCCAATGGTAGAGAATTTGAGACTATATATCCTAACAAAAACAGTTCTATTTTTCAAATGTTAAATTTATAACGCATTGCTTTGTTTACAAGTGACTTGTATTTTACGGATCTTCTATGCAAGTGTTATAAAAGGCTTTGCTTTTTGATTTAGACATTGCTGTTAATTGGATTTGTTTCTAATGTGATGTGATCACAGTGTTTGTTTAACTGGTAGCCAGAGTTGAGAATGTCATTAAATTGCAAATATTCCACTTTGTATATTTTTATCTGACAATATAGACAGAATTCAACGTTAATTTATTGTTTATATATAAAAAGTGTTCCAAGTATTACATTACAATATAGTCCGTTTATTAACACAAGTCCCTCGTAGTTCTATCAATCTTTAGCTTATGTAAATACAAAACCTTTCTGTGTCTTGTTTCTTTACTGATAGTTTATTGCTATCTGGATTCCTCTGACCAGCGTGGTTTCTCAAAGTCATGGAACGTATGCAATATTTGAGGATTGTGAATCATTACATTAGGGTAGACTTTAAGTACTCAATTATTTGCACAAGGGAATCACTGTTGAATGAGTTATTTACAGCATAAGTGAAGACGTTTTCTGAAAGAAAGCTTGCCTTGGTGTATTTTGTACGTCTTTTGCATTACACTTTCATACTTGAAAGTACAAAATTTGGTTATCATCGTTATGATATGTTCTAGTGAAAGATTTCTAATAAATTACTGCGACAGGTGAAAATACCGTTTATAAAATCTAAGTCATTTCAGGGATATAGCTCTTTCCTTGTTAAATGGAAAGTTTTCATAGAAGAACTAGAACCCGAAGTATAATGTAATTTAGATTATGATAGTTTGTCCATTCATTACGCAAATATATTCATCTAGTAAGCAATCACTGGTACTATCCACCAATATTAGCGTCGTGAGTTGTAGCCTTGGTAATGTAATGTAAATGTAGAGTAATTTGTTTTCATCCAAGGAACATTAATCTTTTATTGTATTGCTTCTTTGAACGCTCGAAATGATGTTACGTCTTTAAACATGTAGCTGCAAGGCACGCCATTTCCGTAGATATATAGGCGTACGTTTCATTGACTTGTAGGCGAATTATTTAACCGACAATACTCATTGCCCTAAACTGGTGTCATAGAACAGCCATTTTCGCAAATTCCAAGTTACATCTATATTTCAAATAAACCGTGTGTCGTTATGCTAAAGAAGACGTTTAAGACATATATTTAATTTCTTGTGGTGACAAGTGTTATGTTGAAAATTAGAGTAAGTAATAACATTTCTGAATATCAAACTACATGCTATAGGAAATTATTTGTAAAGTCCGATACATTGTAGAGAGTCTAGTAGCATCGTAACATAATAGAACAAGTACTCATATTTCCACATGTGCAAGACACATGATTGAAATAGAGAAAAGAATTAAAGAAAGTAGATAATAAATTTAGTTACAGAAACCATCCAAAAATTTGGTAGTATGACCTCATATGGCCATGGGCGTCAATCAAGGGAGGGGGGGGGGACCGGGTACATGCCCCCCACAGTTCGATCGGTGGAGGACACACTATCAAATGTCCCCCACACATTTGGTAAAAGATAAAGTTTGACAATACATGCGCATGTGTGGGGTCCTGAAAATATAATTCAAGTGGTTTGTCTTGTCATCCTAGTTTCAAATTTCATAGAAATGTATTCTCGTAGACCAAGCAAAACATTTAAACTGACACAGTCCCATTGGAAGTGTGTCACGGGTGGCAATACAAAGCATTGGTGGTTTAGCATGCTATTGTATGACGACTATTGGCCAAATTTGCGCTAAGCTCACTATACGAACTCGGATCTGGACTGTGCCTTATTAGTTAGTTATATAAATTAATAATAATAGCGTATGAGGAAGTGCACCATTTTGTGGTATGAATGCCAGGACGGCAAGTCGGGAAACTCACATGCAGTCGCGGCGGATAGCTTCCTTCTTCTATATATCCGGGACATTTTGGGACATCGTTCCTATAGGCTTATATGAGGCCCTGGGGTCATTTCCTTGACCGACTTGGTGCAATATAATGTTCCCTTTTCGAAGTAAATTTATTCACAGATTGTTAGTTGTCATTGGCTTGAACAATTGAGGGGTATTCTATTCTGAAACATAGGGGAAATGGGGCTGCGATCTCGTAGGTATTGATATCTGAAATTTTCTTGGGACGCTGCGCGCCAACCGATGGTGGCGCTTCGCTTAGATAGTACTTACGGCCGGACTACTTCAATCAATTACGCCCCTCCCACGTTTCAAATCAGATTGACGCTCCCGCATATGGCACATCGTCGTATACCCACCATATAAGAGATACATGAGCCATTACACAATATTGAACCTTTGAGGTTCATTGAACACTTCTCTAACGTTAGTTACTACGATGTTAGTCCAATAGTCTAATATCCTACAAGTAACAAATATTGAAGGGGTGAGTTGTGGAATGATTTTAGCCGTTTTGTCGTGTGTATTATAGCCAAAAGATTCATGTTTTAATATGCCATTTGTCATTTGACCTCGACAATGTGTTCCTATGTGTTCCTTTATGTGGTTAATCACAATGTTTCAGCAGCTCACGTACATGTAGCAAAGCCATCGGGTAAAGTATTCATTGCATTTTATCACAATTTGTAATTTGACGTTATTCCCATCAAAATTTGAAGTCCGTCTGGCTTACAGTTTAAAAGAGTTAAAAATAAGGTTTTTGGACAAAATGTGGCCAAGTGTGACCGCTGATCCAATCGACAACGTGATCTTTATAGTTTAAATTATATTTGACTTTGGCAGTCTAGTATCTTATATGGGCAAAATGGTTTTTCATCACGAATTAATTTTATGTAAGGTACCCCACCTACAAACACTAATGCACAGCTCTCAAAAGCAATCCTGCCTACCAAGGAAGAACTTGTAATAGTTAGGAACATAGTGGTAACTTACACGATCTCGAGTGAAAACATAAATATGACTTATCAGTTTCGGTCTGCATTTTATTCGGAACACCGTTACAGAGGGACGTGTCTTAATTTATCATCTTTACAAAGTGACTAAAAGAAACAGAATTCACAAAAAGCGTTGTTGTAACTATATGTAATGGTGATTGAACTTCTCATACGTTGATATGAATCAGTTGAATTACATTAGATGTTAGACATGTGACAATATACTCCGAACTATCAAAAGGAAAAAGAAGATACTAATTCAAAGTTTGTAAATCCTTGTAAATGTCGTCATGTACATTTCCATAGATAAGGTAGAGTAATTTGACATGGCTTTAACTCAATCACGTCAGTTATCCGGGTTTTTTTTCTTTTCTTGGTCCTTCACTCTTTCATTGTTCTGTTACAGTTAACCTCACTGTCAAATGTATTCAGATAGTTTGTTGTTATCTCATTCCATGTTGTCTTTTAGGAAAATTGTCTTGCATAGAAATTTCGAGTGCTCACAATAAGGGAGACGTTTTCAGATTTTGGTAACACTTTTTTGTTAAATTATCTTTCACAGTAAAAATGTAGACACAATATTCACTTTGCTGATAACTTTATTCCTGAATCACGTCATCAGGATCGAGGTCGTATCTTCATTTCCGTCGACTGTATGTTGTTTTGACCGCCAGGGAAATTATACCAATAAATGGTATAAGATCCAGTGTATGGTCTATTGAGGTCACAATAAGAAGAACAATAATAATAACTGTACCACCATGCGGATTTATAATTAGCGGCAGTATTATAAGAACAATCATCGTTGTCACGGTCACGTGTAAAGAATGCTTCTCCATTGTGATAACTATGACCAAGTGCGTTGTAGCCTAGATAAGCAAACAGAAAGAAAAGGGTCAATGAAAGCATTGTCGCAGATTGTATGTATGAAAACTGCAACAAATATAACTCAATGTTAATATATGACACGGAGACTGAATGGTTACGTCATAGAGTAACTAAATGCATCATACAATCGAGTGTGTTTTATTTAAATATTAAGACACCCTTTTACAAACAATGGGCAAGTCGTTCACAGGAAATTAAAATTATTTAGAAGAGCATTTATTTCTAGTCGTATTCATATGTAAAGATAGGCATCAGTTTGTGGGAGTTCAACATGGACCTCATTTACATATTAAAAGAGGGTACACACAGTGAAAGGTTCTTCAAAGTCCTTGTCACCTCATATATTTTACATGTTATAATATTTTTAAAAGAAGTAGTTACAATGTTTTGGATTTTCGTAAATCGGAACTCATTCTTTTAACATGATTTGACTTGATTCAAATCGAAAGACCTCATTTTAATATCAACCAATTGTTTAATAACCGTTTATATAACTGTGATTCGATGCCTACAATTTTGAACTTCAGACTTTGACTGGAGTACTTATGTATCTATTTAAGGATTCCAAATATTAGCACAATGATTAAAGCTCCACTTGCGGAAAAATAACCGTTTTATATCTTACGAGGGAGACTTGTACGTAATATTTGGGCATTATAAATCTCTCCATTTTTCTTTGTTTTAGATTTGTCATAAAAATTGGAAAGGTATACTTGAAATAATAATGTTCAGTTACTTCGATATTCTCCCAACTATAACAGAAAAAACAGTGTCCCATTATTGTTTCATTATTGGTTGCAACCAGTAATCGATTTAAAATTATCGCTACATTATTCTAAAAATAAACGTTCTGAAATGAACGACATATGAATGTAGACATTTATATATTTCATGTTATAGAATGTGATAATTGTTCAATACAATTGTTCATTCTCGAAGTAATAGACTGACTTTGGTACGAATTACTGTGACGATCGATCTTGTGATCTCAAAACAGTGAATTAGGTTTGAAATCAAATAAGTATATCGTCTTTCGACATGTAACTGTTTTCAACGGGTGCGAACTTAAAAGTTTCTGTTTTTCTTTCTTCGGTTTTTTCTTTACTCTGCCTACTGCTATATCTTGGTATATTTCCAAAGACCAGTTAAACACAGCTATAGACCATAATCTATGACTCTAACATTTACACATTATCTATGTGATCTGCATGAGATGGGATATTTGGTTATAGTTGGGTTTCCTTTCTATGTCGAGGCAAACGAATTGAAGAAAGTTTTCCAGATCATAGAATATGGCTTCGTCTTATGTGTAGTTTCAGTATTTTCAAGATGTAATTGAACCCGAAAATGTGCAAATGATTTTAATATATCTGGACTATCAGTTCTTGATAGTCATGATAAGTCTATTATACAATCTTAGTATTTGTAATCTCTAATATAGCACGTTGAAAAATTAGAATTGCTCTGAATAGTTGCCAAGTGCATCCGTTATGATGATCATATGCACATCAGATTGTAGAATGTACTTGGAGAAAGAAGATAAAATGGAACTCACCTGCTGTACTTGAAGAGTCATAACCACTGATACTTAGTCTGAAATTAGTATCCACATTGCCCATGCTGAAGGAGCTATACTTAGCAAAGTGATATTGGCCAGATTTTGAAACGAAATCAATCCTTAGCTCATATTGACCTTGGCTCGTCAATGCTGCAAGTTTATCGTTGCCAAGCCAGAAATTGCCGTCGGCAGTACCAAAACCCTCTCTGTATTCATTCCAATCTCTGTGAAAACTCAAACTACTGTCAACACGTCGCTGGAAAACCTGTAATTATAGTAACACAAACAAAAAGGTAGACGCAACTATATATAAAATAATTTTATTACATTTTAAGATGGTTGCAATTATCCCAGTTGAGATACCCTCAAAAGTCCATTCAGTTTACATGATTGTGTTGTGTTGTGTATAACCCATGGATCTGAAAGGAGTATCATCATGCATAATACTTCTACTTTAAAAAAAAAAGCAGACCAACGTTCGCAAGCCAAAATAAATACACTTAAGACAGATGTTCTCTAGACATACTGGTGTCCATAAACCAAATTAGTATGCAAACAGTTTTAAATTATCCTATTTGTTAAGTTGGCTTTAATCGTTACAAATTAATGATAACATAATAATAGTAATAAATATTTAAGAAATAATAATAGTAACAATTGTGTTTTCATCAGTGACAAAAGAGAAAGAATACAACTTCCTTTCCTTTGTTATCTTTAAAAATGACAATAACAGATACATACCAACCAACCACCTCCATCTGAGACGTCACACATTACTTGAAATGGGTTGCCTGTCCACCCTGCTGGTTGTATAAGTCGAATGCTGTTGGAGTCCTCTGTACTAAATGCTTGACAGTCTGATGCAGTACTAGCCCGATCACATTGGACCCCGTCTCCAGTGTATCCTACGTTACAGTAACACTGTGATAAGCCTTGTCGTTCCTCACAGTTACCATTGGGACTGCATCGGTATGTGTCATCACAGCCCAACAGACCGCTGTTGCAGGAACACCGTTTGGTACAAGAAGGGTTCACATATACTTCACCTTCCTAACGAGATAAAACGGTACGCCTTGTCAAGTAGATGCAAAATAATAATATCCTTCAATGGGAATACTCAATGTTCCAAGTCGAGGTATAACGAGCAGTGCAATAGGTGACATTCCTTCATAAAATTAGAGCAGCTGCAGGGTAAAGATTTAACGTTTTTAAAATGTATCATTTCAAGCACCATAATAACTGTTTTGTTCCGGCTTTTCTTCTCATTGTAAATTAGTTTGATACGTAAACATTTAGGAATGGTATCTTACCGCTAGGACTACTCCTTGACCGTTCTCTGCTTCCTCTATGAAACAACTACAATTCTCTCTAGGTACACAGTCTTCCCCGTCCATCAAGAACCCATCGGGACAAACGCAAGTGGGTGTGCTAGAGCATGATTCGGTGCATGTAGGATCGGCACATGAACCTTCACATTTACACCTGTTGAGAACCTTGTTGGTGGGACACCACTCGATGCATGGGTCTGGAATAGGAATAACGATTAAGTTACGACATCAAAAAGGAAAGCTTGATGGAAAGTGTACGATGATCTATTATCTCAATAACACATCATGTTCATAAATTATCATTTGATATTGTATAAAAATGCGAAACATGCTTCACAGCTAAAACGACATATCTAAATAAACCAATGAAATAAATAGCAAACCGCTCTCTGCCCTTACTAGATGAACAAAATACATCGATTTATGAATAAGTCTGAGCTAAGTGCTTGATAGCAGTGGCCAACAACGTGCTCATGAAAGTAAATTTACATGCTGCAAAATGAATATTAAATATTACTACGAGCTCATTCATCTAAAGGTACCTTGGTTAATGGCATGGATGTAAGGTTGGTTCAGGTGGGAAGTATATCGTTAGTAAGCGAAACATTCCCGCTCTGTATCACACCGCAGGTCAAACATATTAATATCATCGAATTATTGAAACATGTGTGAACAGCAAAAATCGCAATATTTTAATTTCACTGTTTAACGGTTAGCAAACATATTAAATGTCACTTCGGGCGAGAAACGTGTCCAGTTAAGAAGTGTATCAGTTTAATAACCCACCTGTTGTTCCGGTATACTCTCCGGTGCTAACCAGTCTGTAATGACTGAAGCTGTCACTGATGCGGAAAGTTTCATACGTCACGAAGAATGAACAACCGGATTCTGTAGTTATATCCATGCGGAGTTGATATTTCCTCTGATTGGTGATGTAGGATATCTTCTCATTGCCGAGCCAAAATTCATGAGAAAGGAAACCAAAACCGTTTTCATATTCGTCCCACGTACGATTGAAGTTGATTGAACTATCCTTTCGTCTCTGTATGACCTGTTGAAATAATTTGAGATATAAAAATATCAAACTGATTGAATTGCAAGACCGTTAGTTATTACCTGTAAGACTAGTGTGAAACAAAAGAAAGCAAAACTATACTGAAACATGGAACAAACAACCTGCAGGAAGAGAAGAATGAGATAATATAAACAAATTAAAATCACTTACAAACCACACCAAATGTATATTGATGAGAATACTATATAAATATTACCAATATATAAGTTGTGTCATCTTCGCCAATTTAGTATTCTTATTGAAGTCGGGAATATGTGGAAAGTATTGGAAAACCATGTAGGAATATAAGTATGGTGCAGACTGCTTTTGCGAAAGAGCATGACAGATGATTCGACCAACCTCTTTTTATAAGACATACATATTGTGTAAAGCTTTGCCGAGCCCAATGTAACATCAAACTATATATTATTACATCATAATAATATGAAAAGTTCTGTATTATGAGAAATGTATTATTTCAACAAGAATAATTTCAATTGTGGTGACAAATCTTGCAATGTAAATACAATATTCATAGTATAAAATACAACACCTACCGTCCATCCACCATCACCTAGACTGTTGTTACAAGATACTTCAAAAGGTTCAGGATAGCCGTATGGTTTGATGACGTAAACACCATCGTTTCTAGACGATGGACATTGGCTTAGCACTTCATGGCAGTCTCGTGGATATTCAGCACGTTGGTAGAGGAAAAACGATGACGCTAAAAGGAAAAGGTAACACAACATAAGCATAATTTACATCAAGCTAAGAGGTTTCATAACTCCGGAGACACTTTTGTGACAACAGAGATCATATAGCCTACCTTTAGTGTTTACTTTGTCAATTTTCACAACCACTTGCGTCATTTCCTGATCACGTTATAAAAGTTTGGCATGTGCAATTACGAAGATGTGATTTTAAAATCTAGTTACTATTACTTACTGGTCTGTACTATTTCAAACATTTTCCATTTTTTTTTTTTAAATGAAGTCATTCGTTTTATCTTATATCCCTGAAAAATTTGGTAAGTTAAGCATTTGAATAATACATAGCAAATGAAAAACCTCATTTTAAAGACGATCAATATTTTTTAACGAATTTCGTTTCCTATACATCATAATTTTCATACACAAAAAAGTACTAAAGTAACCAAATTATCTTTAAAAAAATTAAAAGTCTTTGAAGTTACATAGTGCTTATTATACTCACAAATGTTATGTTAACAACATATGATATCTTTGAAGATACTTCCCAAACGATTTTTATATCGTATACGTTCATAATTGTTTGGAAATTCCCCAAATGTTATGATATAGTTGTATCTTAAAGACAGACAATATTACTTTCACTCGTCTTTGGAAATTAGCTTGTAGTTGGAGCAATGGGGAAGGAGAATGGAGAGGGGAGAGGATATACGGGTAAGAAAATGCTACAACGTTATTAACGTTTTGAAGTTTTTAATATGATAGAAATTAACATGATAGAAATGGTACAATGTTGCTATAACGTTGCTACAACGTTGTTAACGTTATGAAGTTTTTAATATAATAGAAGTTAACATGAAACATTCTTTAGAATTAACATTCTTTAGAAATTAACAGTCTTTGAAATTAAAAGTCTTTGAAGTTATATAGTGCTTATTATACTCACAATAGTTATGTTAACAACATATGATATCTTTGACGATACTTCCCAAATGATTTGTATATCATATACGTTCATAATTGTTTGGAAATTCTCCAAATGTTATGATAAAGTGGTATCTTTAAGAAAAACAATATTATTTTCAATCGTCTTTGGAGGTAAGCTTGTGGTTGGGGTAAGGGGGAAGGAGAGGGGAGAAGGGAGAAGGGAGAGCAGATAAGGGTAAGAATATGCTACAACGTTGTTAACATTTTGAAGTTTTTAATATGATTGAAACACATACTTAACGTTTGGTCTCCATGGTCACTAATGCTCCTTTGACGTTCCGGCTAAAATAAGGTCAAAAATATGTATTAACAATGATCGTCCAATAAGGACAGGGTACAATAATATAGTAAAATATGTCAACGTTACATTTTTCTTATTTTCCATTGTCCTATATTTAGGTTAGTCCAACTTTTTATTTTATTTTCTCATCTATCAATTGCAACATTACACATAGCTGCTTGTTATTTTAGGACAAGTTAGAGAAGAGTTATTGACGCAGTCATGTATCTGTATTAGTAGATAGCCGCCGTTTATTGAATACAAAAAGAAAAACAATATAGATACGACAAGGTTTGGTTGAGTTGTAGAGGAGTATGACAATAAGTATGATAAGCAGTTTTAATTTTTACGTGAATTCAGGTGAATATTGAAGATTAAAATTAATCCGATAAAGATGTCACTCCTCTCAGTACAAAACACAAACAATGAAAGTTAAGGTTTGAGTTTAGCATTGTCTTGAAAACATATTTTGTTTTGTTTTAATATCCCATATATTCAGAGTGTTTTTAGGCCCATCAATTTGTTCTAGACAATGAACATTTACTATATGCCCATTAGGTATCACGTTCTTGATATGACTTTTATAGTTTAAAACATTTTTTTGAAGAAGGCCTATTGGTTAATAAAGATTTGGTTCTAATGTATAATAACGTTCGATAAAAATTTTGTAGAAAACATAATTATATAAAAGAACCGTTAGAATCTTCATAATAACATATTTTTCTTGTAAATTGTTTAATTTAACTAATTCACATGAAACAAGTTCATAAAAATACTTTGCAAATTTCACATCTGCATTATGTATTCTCGAATATGGATTAAATTGAAATTGTTCTTTGTACTGGCAATGAAAGAAAAATATAACCTTTACACACATTAAATGATCGGAATTATTAATAGAGCAAATTGTTTATTGATATCATGCAGCTGTTTGGGATAAATCTGACAAAGATGAAAATTTGTGGCGACAACGAACTGACAACGACATCAGCGATTAAATCAATTGACAATTCTTACAACAGCAACGTTTGGATGAGTAAAGTTAGTATATCTTTTGATTTTCTTTATTGGCATTGTTTATTTACATTAATTTTAGTATACAACCTAAATAAATTATACTAGTTAAGTATGTACTTAATTACGTCGACAGCGTATTTAATGTAACGGAATTAGAACAATTTTCTTTAATCGACTATGCATCTTTAGAATTTACGAAACATTCTATGAAAAGGTAGATTAAACATGTTTGACAGCCACCGAGAACGCTTTTTGATATTACAAAGAACAAAATGTACACAATACGCTAATCGCTTGACGTTTATTGCAGCGGTTTGTTAACCTTTAGTTTTCATCGTTAACTTTAGAGAAGAAACTACCTCTAAGAAAATGCTATCATTATTTCATAATTTGTGTTTTGTAGAATTGTTAACTTAAACATTGTCCTTTAAATTTTGAAAAACGTTGTCTGGGCATAGACGACAAATGAAATTGACAGGCATTTATCATATATCATGTAACTAAAGTAACTGTTCATGACCTTTAGGTTGACTTAATAATGAGATAACAAAATGTATTGTCTTATAACTTAGAGTTGACTTGAAAAATGAATTGAACACTTATTCTAAGTTCAAAAGCAGGCATTTTGCGTAATAACTTTTTCAATAAAATTGTTCACACAATAATTAAAAAAATCATTAACTACTTCGTTACGTTATCATGATATTTCGACAAGTTTTCGAAGTTCAAAAGTTGGCATCCTGAGCATTGACTTTTTGCAAAAGACTACTACGGTACATTATCATGATTTTCTAATAAAGTATATCAAGAAGAATTTGGGTGACAGAATATTAAACTGCGTTCCCAGAGACAGAAAGGACTATTGTTTTAGAAAGATTGTGTGTTTTACCAAATAAGTGAAACTCAAAAAAAATGGCTCTTTCATATCCACTGGGTGTTTGTAAGATAAAGTTAAAGTTTTCAAGAAGGCATATGTTCGTCAAAGCTGAATATTTTCAGATATCTATTCAAAATCGCACCGCCTGAATCTTCGATATCTCCAAATGACGGACAGAAAAAGTACTGTTGTTTTTTTTTTTTTTACTCGTTAGTAAATGTTAGCAAACCAAATCTGCGTTGTCAAGATTTCTCTTTTGTTGAATATTTTGTAACATTTTCATGATGCGAAATAGCGGAATTTAAATATATGTACATCAACATATTAAAACAACGTGTCAGAAGTAGAGTCAAATGTTGTTTCCTATAATTAGCAGGTGTCTACGAAAATGTCTAGACTTTTCAAAGTAAATTCAGTTTATGGGTCGGATCGGGATTTTCAAGATTAAAGAAATGTATTGATTAAAGCACTTAATCATAACTAATCTAAGTGTAAAAATTACAACGTAAGCATTTGGTAAGATAAAATGTTTGTTGCGTAAAAAATGTCGTTAAATAGTATTTATTAATCAACTCTCCCATTGCCATCAAATATAAACATTTAAACAAAAGAAAGGAAAAATAAAAATCTTAGGCTATATGAATATAACATTTTTATTTTATGTGGATAAGGGAAATTTAGTTATTAAATGATATATAGATCAACATTAGATTTCAGCTGAAGTAGCCGTAAAGAAGAAAGTCTCGGTTTAGCCGTGTAAATGTTAATTAATCAGTAAAGAAGTAGAAAAAAGGGTAGGGGTATTAACGGGTTAGATTATCGGTTGGAGCATTACAGACATACTTCAGTAAGACAAGTAGACAATACAGGTCATTGCTTTAACGTTCTAAACCTCTTCAATTCATTTTGCTGTGGTAGATTAGCCTATATAAAAGCAAAGATTTTCTATTTATGGTATTTATAGGTATATTATTTTAATATTGAATTTTTCTTTCTATTTCCTCAGTGTCTGTCAAAATATAACGTTTCTATAACAACGCCACAAAAAAGCGCAATAATTCAAGTATATTAAGTACAAATCGCGGCTAACTAAGATTTTTTTGTTTTCAACGACAATGTATTTTACTGTTCACAGTTTATCTATATTACGCAGATTAAATTTATATGAATTGATGATATGTACTTCAATGGAAAGAATCCGTATGATGGTTTCTTGATCAGAGTCATTTTTATAGAAATTAAGTGAATAATGTAAAATATACCCGTTTGGTGAATGTGTTCTATACTACTGTTTAATTAAGTAATAGAAAATTAAAAACGCGAAACCATAAATTAACAACCAGTAGTTGTGACTAAATCGTATTCGACTTCATTATTACTGTTAGTTAGCATTTTTGAAGTAATATTGTTATCTGGTAAGATAGATCAAGGGAAAGTAAATTACCAAAGGAGAGTGTAACAAGGTTTAACATTGAAGATCGAAAATAATCAATTGAGTTCGCTTAAACATCGAAATGGTAACTTTACAGATGTTACACCTGAAATATAAAAGTAAAAGAAAAAATTACCCCTTCTTGAGAAGACACGCTGCTGGAAATAAAAATGATGAGTAACAGAGAGGTTAAACCTCCACGATGTTTTCTAAACAAGTACAACATTGTACAAAGTTACCTGTTGCAGTATAAAGTTGGAATGAATTTCGAATCCATACTGCAACAATTAAGCTAGATACGAAATTATCCGGAATTGTACAGTGTTGCTAGGGAACCATTTTCATACTCCTTCGTCTAGACATATTATTATTATATTAGTATTCCTGTCAAGGGCAGTCGGTGTGGCTCACGTGGTTTATGTTCAGATTTCATGGCACCATTACAGTACGGTACAAGTTAGTACCTTAAAAGGTATTGAAATGGTGCAAGACCATACGTCATATTTAAATTTCATTTCTTGGCATCGTTAAGCTAAACAATATGACATATAATGACAAATAAATAAGTAAGATAGTATCGCAGAGTTGTCAGTATTGCTGTGGTATACACAACCATATTCCCGATCGAATTGGTTTTAACAAAGCCAACAATACTTCTAGGAGGAGTGGGAGCAAGTGCCCCCTCCCCTTACTCCTTGTAATCCCGCCATTACAGTGGGACGAGTAAACTAGCCACAGGAACAAATGTCAGAATTGAATTCATTAGATATCTTTTCTTAACTCGAAATCCATATTTGAGTATGATATATGTGATGTATTTAAACTTAAATCAATAGCTAGACTCTCGGTAATAATTCCCCCATCGAACATTTCTTAACTTGATATTTCCCTTCTACTTGAAAAAGGCACACATTGTATGATACGTTGTTGCCATTGTATTTGTTGTCTTTCAGAAGAAGGACCTTAGTTATTTGTAGTTACCAGTATTATCAAAATAACCTCATTTATTAACGCACTAAATCGTTCACTGAACGTTTCTACACTGACTGTTCATTTCTTTATATATACGTATTTTACTTGTTTCATTTGCCAACTCTATAAGAATATTTTGTTGTGAAACATTTCGGGCTTGGAAATTCATTTGTTTCCTACTGTCCTAATAGGAAATGAGTGTTACACGCACAGCATAAAATCGCATTTTCCTTGTTGTTGTGATTTCCCAGGTACGTGTTTATAAGGTGCCTAGAGGAATAAGGACCTAACAGATAAACCTTGTGCATAACAGAAACAACATAGGAAGCAAAAAAAAAAAAAAAGAAGATCGATAGCTACGATGAATCTCTATAATGCATCTCAGTCTGTTTTGATAAAAAATGTCTTAAATTTTAATAAAAGAATCTTCCTATCAACATGTCACGTTGATAAACTTATTCCGCAAAATTCACATTGTATCTTACTTAAGGTAACACGTATATAAAGGGTAGCTTTCTTGCATCCATGTTGTTGAACTGAATGTTCATACTGCTTGTTGATAAAATCCATTCAATATTTTTTTTTTTTTCCTTATCAGAAAAAAAAAAATCCATAAATAATAACCTGTAGCGTTTGTATCATGAAACGATTAATGAGTTTACATCATATAACGATCAATACTATTAGAATTGTAAACGGTGCCATGGCGGTATTTATTGAGCATGCTAGAAGTCATGCATTGCAAATTATTTAACTTCTGTCAGGCGAAACAATCTACATGATTGCCTAGCATCTAACACATTTAACTGCAATCATAATTCTATCTGAGTAACAGTACTATCAAGACGTATTTTTTTTGTGGAGTTTGAAAAATTGGACAACCACAAACTCCTAACGCCTGCCCACCTCATCGAACAAGTACCATGCTAGATCATGCTACAGTGTGATTGTGGGTTGCGTGGGTTATTGAAACTAATTCATTAAACACGCATGAAGAAACAGATAGTTGCTTTAAGTTTCCAATTTCACGAAAGAAAGTAAACAAGAGGCTAACAAATGCTTCTATCGACATCACCTTTCTAGATTTCACTTTACAATCTGACAAAATCGAATGCGATGATTTTTTTATATTGCATCACTCTTTGCTAGTAAGATACTACCATATTCATTTACGGTTCATTGCGGTATACTGCGTTATATTTGCATGTTCACATTCGCCGAGGCATCTTATGAAATAAGTATTGGTTTATCCCTTTTACTATACTCTTCTAATTCTAGAAAATTCAGAAAAAATAAGAACATAGGAAGCATTAAGAAAGAAAAGAGAACATAAATATTAATATTGCTTATAATCAATGAGTACTTGGATCTACATATTTATATAATAAACATTCATAATATTTTGTTTATTCTTGAATAAAACTTGTGGTGCGTGTTCACGCACTTTGGTGATTTTTTGTTTACTTCCTTGCGTGATGCTTAATTGCACTTTTCGTTAAGCGTGAAATCAAGGCAGTCATTAAACTGAACCTATTTCCAGCAAATATTGTGGAAAATTCAGAAATTCGTGTTCCAAGGACCGTAAGGACACTGTACATATATTGTCCATGTCTAGCTGCAATTGATATACCCTGCCGCAAACGAGACACTTCTCAAGTCCTTTATTATTGTCCATTCCCGTTACCACCGTTTCGGGGTAATGTTCACTATAACAGCAGGTGTGAATCTTTCTGTACCCATAACATAGATAATGACGGATGTTACCTTAACTGCGCCGTTAAGCACCGAAGCGGCTGGTGTTTTTTTTTTTTATGAAAACTGTAACAAATTGCTATGGGACTAGATGTTACCATTTCCGGTATAGTAATTAAACCCGTGTCGACTACTTTTATATAATATCAGCCCACCAGTTAATTAATAATAATAATGATAATAACTTATATTTATATTTATATAGCGCTTAATACAGCGTTTCAAAGCACTTTACAAAGTAGGAAAGAGACACAGGAAACAAAGAAAATAAGTAAACTTGGAATCAAACAGAAATGTTTTAAGTTGTCTCTTGAAAATAGAAAGCCACGAACGTGAAATGGGAGTTCGTTCCAAACAGGAGGCACAGCGTCAGAAAAGGCACAGCCGCCACAACGAGTGCGGGTACGAGGACCAGGAGTTAATAGCAAATGCGCATGATTGGAAGATCAAAGCGTAACTGTAGTTGACCGACGCAAATGAGTAAGAAGGTCAGTGGTTTATTGAGGGGCAAGCCCGATGATCGCTTTGTAGGTAAGAAGTAGGATCTCACACTGGATGGGCAGAGAGACGGGAAGCCAATGCAAAACACGGAGTGCAGGAGTGGAGATCAAACTTTTTAGTGAGAAACTAGCCGCGCAGCAGCGTTCTGAATTATCTGGCAAATTATGCATACAAACTGTTGTAGTAATTCAGTTTGGAGGAAGCAAAGGCGTGAACCAGTCGTTTAGTTGAACCTTGATATAACTACCTCCTGAATTTACCAATTTTGTAAATACCATGCGCAGCTGAACGACAAGAGTTCCGCTAATGGGTGTCATCAAAATAATGTCGGGGTCACCATATGACATTTTGCGGTTTTGTTAATAGATATAAACGAAGTGTTGATAAACCTATAGCTTTATTACTTATTATCAACAGTTTCCTTTTTTATACATCAAGAAACATTGCAAAGGAATTGTATATCGAACTATTTGCCCCCACTCCACCCTCAATATCAATACCGTACGCCATGGGGATTGTGTTCATCAGTGCGTGTCACAGTTATGAAGCTATAACGCAACTAGTACCTAGTACCTTATATGATTAGTGATAGAATCTGCAATTATTTCATCGCGTTTCATTTGACTACCACGCATCACAGACCTTTACAGGGGAAAAAACCTGTTCCCCAGTTCAGCAATACAAACATTAGACATATCAACTTCACCCACTCCCATCGCACCAGTACAAATGTTTCTTAATGACTTTTTGAATTACACTAACAACATGGAAACATTCTCTCGTAGCTGTCTGTTGGCGAGGAGGTGGAGGAAGGGTGGTGTTAGGGTTTGATTTTTTTTTGTCAGAGGCTTAGATCAACGTTGTTCTACTTCTGTAATTAACTCTTGTTTGCCATGAAAGATAATGGGTAAAGTCTAGTAACATTTCATTTCCCCGTTCATATCAAATGACAACACGCCAAGCAGAGTAACTAAAAACAACGGGAAGCAAACGAAAGTGTAGGTTGTGCAGATATGATATATAAAAGGCCTCTCTTTCCCTCTCTATGCTTGCACGGAAGATGACGTATAAGGAAATAAAGTTCTCATTCGACTACTCAAAATGTATATTAGATGCCAACCTTACGCATTTACGAGTAGAACGTCCGTGACAAATCTGTACGCGGTACACTGAGTCATTTGTATTGTGCGTCTAAGAAGTTTGAGTCTAGCATTAAGTATGATGGTAGTGCCGGCGTGGAATTCTGCATTCCTCTTCGTATTGGTATATCCCTCCTACATAATATTTGTATTGTCAGCAACAAGAGGCCAAACGGTATTAATTCTTTTTGATACATCTTTTTAATATCGTTATGTTCTTTCCACTACAAGTAATGAGCTAGGTTCCTGTACTTTCTTAAAGTGGTACCTATGGCTGTATAATCACCCCAGAAACAAAGAAATAATATTCGTTGTCTTCCCCGTCAAGTTTGCTGTTGTTAAAGGAATTGAATAAAAGGGTTGTTTGGTTGCTATTAAAAACTTGTAAATCAGCTTTTCGCATTAACATATATTTTAAATTTAACTGCTATCGAATATGGGAACACCATGGATACAACCTGTTAAAGTGTTCCGTAATATTTATTTCTGATAGGTGAATCAATTAAAAGACGAGAGTGCAAACAGTTACAGGAGTAGAAGAAGCACGGAAAGTAAGTAGATACATGTATGTAAATGGATGTAATTAAATGTACCATACTATGAAACAAAGAGTAAAAACAGAACGGTATCATTGAGTAATGTAAAATCCCGGATCCGCCCAAGTTGGATTTTGTTTTGTTGTGTATGCTGTCAGTGTTATACGTGTTATTACATTGGGCCTACGTTCTATATGCCATAAATGCTATATTTTTATTTGTTGTACATAACACACTAATTTTCTCTTAGATGGTTTCTCAGAGGTCTACTACCGTCAACCTACTTTTCCGAAAGATTGTCATGAAATATTTCATGACACGTGTGATTGGGAAAATGTGACGTCGGGAGTGTATCTGATCCAGCCAACTGATTCATTGGAACCCTTTCAGGTTTACTGTAACAATTCAATTGACGGTGGTGGTTGGACAGTGAGTATGACCCTTTTTGTCCGTCTTCGATTCAGGAGAGTAGTTCTACATATCACACGATCAAGGGTATTTTGGCTTATTTAAATCTCGATGGAGAATATGTTCGTAACTGCCCTCAAATCATGCTTACCCTTCAAATGCATCATTTTTACAACATGAAAACGTGAAATATTCTTTCGAATCTGGTACGAAACGATCGATTTAGTCAATTATAATACAACGACTCTAGATGACAAAATATTTCGTCGAAATGACGTTTTCGTTTGAAATGTTTTTCAAAAGAAGAAATGTGAAGATATATCGAAAGAGAATTGAAGCTAATGAATTTGCTCACGTATGAGCTTAATAAAAAACAGGAAGAAGAATGTTCCACTTCGTCAACCCTACACTACCGCCTTTACCCCCTCCCTTCCTAATCTCTTCACATTCACACACCAACATATTGGAAACAGAACGTCTCTTTTTTTTCTAAATTACACTGAACAGAGCGAACGAACTTCGATACCTACAACGTCCATCTTGAAATTAGTGTTTCACAAAATTGCTTCGAATAATTGCTTATCTAGAAATTTATTCTCATGTATCTTATTCTGTACGGTAACACTTTTCGGCATATGCCGATTAAATTATTCCAAGGTATATATTTCCCTTATTAGCTTTTTTTTTAATATCAGCGTAATGGCATGGATACTGTTAACATCATAATGAAGTAGAAAACAATGGATTGAAATTACTTTTTTATTAGATTTCATACTTCTATACATGTTTTTTTTTTAATTACTTTATTCAGGTATTTCAAAGACGAATTGATGGCTCGATAGACTTCTACCGAAACTGGAACGATTATACAAAAGGATTTGGTTTCATTCATAGAGAATTTTGGCTCGGAAATGAGAAATTGTCTTTCTTAACAAATCAAAACGATTATAGTCTACGAGTCGATGTCACTGACATACACGGAAACTCTTACTTCGCAAAGTACGAACTTTTTCGCATCAGCGATGAAAATGGCAAATACAGATTGGTTAATATTGATGATTACGATTCTAACAGTACTACAGGTAAACACCATCACTTATTAAGCTTTGTAAGCATTCCGAATGAAATGTGCACATCTGTTTTGAACACATAGGCACGTAAGCGCAGGAAACAATGAATTTTTAACCAATTTGCGAGTTTGGAGGACTGGTAGTTGCAGTTCCTGCTGAATCTCGGTAGCGGAATTTTATGGTTCTGCTGTCGAAATTATACTAGCGTTGATCTTTGCTATTATTCGTAACATATGCGTTGGATATTGATTATTCATAACCATTTTATCAACAACAAGAAAAAAAATCTATAAACTAAAGATTTTTTTATTCATCAATACTTTATTTTATCGTGCATATTGTACACTATTTGAAATGAGTAACTAAACATGAAATGAAATGTAAAATATTTCGCATAACAAGATAAGAATGTTTTAGCAAGACTGCAAGATTAGAGAAGCCTTTTTTAATAAAGAAGATAATCAAATATGTTGGTGCTGGTGATCTCTATTTAACTCAAATTGAGACTACTTTTTTTCATCAGCACTAGGTACGCATATATTATATAGATTTATGTTCTTTAATCATATTTTTGTTTAGGTGACGATAAACTGAGCTGGCATAAAAACATGTCTTTCAGTACATATGATCGAGATAACGACAACTGGACCGACTTCAATTGTGCAGAGAGACGCAAAGGCGCCTGGTGGTTTGGAGAACTCAACGATGACGAAGCATCTGGTTGTGTTACAGAACATGGTTATTGCGAGAGGTTTCCCAATGGTGATGGCTGTGCTGAGTGTGGTAATGTTCATTTGAACGCCGATTTCGATGGGTCAACACGCGGAACCAACATATTTTGGGATTCTATGACAGGTGATGATAACGATTGTGGTTTACATTACACGGAAATGAAACTACGGCCAAAAATGTAGGGACCAAAAACGACGACAGTTTTTTTCCAATGCGTTCGTAAACGCGCTCCGTATGAAGTTATTATTGAACTGCTAGTTGTTAGCATATGTAATATGAAAGAAACTCGATGCATTTTTTAGAATAGAAGTAAGTTTTCTAGGTGTAGCAGAAACAACTCTTACCTTGATTCCTTTTTTTTTTTTTTTTAAACGCGCTACGTGAAGGACCTCGTCCATTTTGGTAGTCTAATGTAGTACATTATTATGGAAATGAACGAATTTAACGAGGATTTAACATTTCCTTTTTAATGTTTGAAACGTAAAACGTAAAATAAATAAATATATATATATATATATATATATATATATATATAAAGCAAGAGAGGGAGAGAGGTGGGTGGAGAGACATGTGAAGGCAGAGAGAGACTAGAGGTTTCCATTGAACATTTAAACTGCTAATTGCTATTCTTAATTATTTTGTTTTATACTGCGGACATAAGTTCCTTCCCTGTTGAACTGATAGCGCTAATGCTGAATTATATACGGCTGCACTCTATGAAATTCCTCTTCCTTATATTTTAATGTAAACTTGAAATAACATCGTTCACCAAACAAACCAAGGAAGGAAGCTTCGAACCTGACTGAATGCCAATTGCTTCCTTATTCTTCTTTCTAATTCTTAAATCATTCCAGTGAAATAAAACAAACACTTCACCTCATGTGTTTTTGTGTCATAACTTTCACATAGGCAAATTACACGCTCGTCAGTGAAAGATAAGTTAAACGTTCAGGTAGACCAAGAGCATTTCCTCTTACTCAGTGCAGTATGGAGTCTATATACCACTGATGTAATATGGGTGATATTGTTCATTGAAACAGTTTAAATTAATACACTAATCATGTATCTCTAGTCAAATAAAAGCATCATTATCAGAATGATTGGTGCACATCACCAACGTAGATATCTTAATAGCTACAATTAATGTTGGCTTCCCACATGTCAAATTGATATCTCTTCGGAAACACTCGAAAAGCCAGATTGATCGTTTACTATAACATGAGACAAATACATGTATAATTCGACGGCAGACGTGGCGTTTTTCGCACGTATCATACCAATCCCCGGAATTGCCCAGAATATACCTATTCTTTATACCCTCCTCCCCAGAATATACCAATTCGTAATCTCATATATAAATAATAGGTCGCCTAAGTCGTCACTGATGGTTTAGTGAGCATTTCTCTCGTTGAAGGTATTAAAAGTTACATGGATCATACATTTTTCTTTAAAACTATAGTTGAGTCACCTCGACAATGTGTTTCTTACTGTTCTTTACTAAAGAAAGGAATATCCTGCTGCATCCCTCAGATCAGGAATAGTTACATATGCTTCTCTATTTGTAATAGCTCCCTGCTTTCTTGGAGTTCTTTGTAACAGTTCGATATTTCGGTTATGAGTTTCAACGTACATTCCGCATTACCAAATATACTATAGTAGTCCAGTCCATCTTCTCGACAGGTGATGTCAAAAGCTTCCAGGTGTCATGCATGTAGCAGTAATGTCTGTGTTAAGCTTTGGCTATGTTAATATAAAGAAATATATAAATAAAATAGAGCTTCTCCGTTACCTCAAAGACAACGGAAATTGCACCCAATCTGTTACTCGGCTTACCAAAAGACATAACTCCCTTCTGTCATCCCTGTATGTTGTGCTATATATCTGTATTATGTATTTTAGTCCCTTGTAGTTTCTATTACTTTTGTCATTCAGCCCCTGGAAAAGATCCTGCTAGGATCGAAACGTCAGGCCCCCTTACTTTAACACATTCTCTTAAACGGGCTATTTAGTGGATACTCATGAGTTTGCTAACAGTTTTTGTTTCATTATGATACCTGTATGTTGTGAGAATGGCTTATCGGTATGAGGTTGGTGTCAAGGGGTCTTCCGCTGAGAATGGGATTGATTATCATCGAGAAGCATCTCAAAATTTTCTTTCATGGCCCTAATGGGCTTTCGTACTACGGGGTTCACCAGCTGAAGGTCCGCTTGGTTTACGGGCTCGGTGGGTTGGGGGTGGGGACTTGAGCGTAATCTCGTTTAGTTGGTTAGTAACCTGGGTCAGGTATCTGTGCCGGTGTAATCCGGAAGGTAATTGCCGGGGGTTGGGGGTAATTGTCCTCGGGGGCACTTGTCCGGGGGGGGGGGGGGTAATTGTCTGGGGATACTTATCCTCGGGGTATTTGTCCTCGGTGTGTATGACCGCGGGGTAATTGTCTGGGGGGGTAGTTGTCCTCGGAGGTATTCGTCTTCGGGGTTTTTTGTTAGGGGGGATGATTGCTAGGGGTTACTTGTCCCTGGGGTATGAGTCCGGGGGGTTTATGTCAGAGGGGGTATTTATCCGGGGGTAGTTGTCCGGCAACACTGATTTTTAAGTGTTTAAACTGATTAAATTCCATTTGGAAATCTACTGCATTATAAGAACATGTGTCTCATGGTTATGTTTGTGTGCACAGTTTGCTACAAGATTTATCTCCCGAAATTTTTTTTAAAATAAAGTTGTCTCGTTCTGTGTTCACTTGCAATGCATCTTATTGTCTAAAAATACAGTAAAGAAACAAATTCACCACGTTCATGGAAACCGCATAGTAGGTATCGGCTACACGAGTCACTCCAAAGACATTTACCAAATCTAATCTTTTCTGTGTTAGAATCATAACTCCAAAATAAAAAATGAGGCTTCAAGATGTTAGCCTACCAATACAAAGAGGGTTTACCATATAGTCGGGAAAATAACCGTCAATAACAACGACATCATGGTGTCAACTTAAATGGCAATAATATGTTTTGGTAATTTCTTTTCTATATCAGAGGCTCTACAAACCACGTGGATGAATGAATTTATTTATTTCATTGTTATCTGGAATACTCTGGCCAGAGAGGTTCATCGCAAGTAATGTCGCAAACGTATGGAATTTTTCAGGATTTTGGATCCTTGCAGTAGGGTATACTTAAGTACAAAACTAGTTGTATTATGGAATCACTGTTGAATAGGTTATTCACAGTGTAAGTGAGGAGGGTTTTTGAACGAAAAACATCCACAAAATGTCTTTTGTACGTTTTGTTCGCTTGGTTTCTTCAACACTTCATCAGGTTCGAGGCCGTATTTTCATTTCTGTTGACCTTATGTTGTAATTACCGCCAGGGAAATTATACCAATAAATGGTATATGATACAGTGTACGGTCGATTGAGGTCACAATAACAATTATTATAATAACCGCACCACCATGCGCTACTATAAGAATCGGCATAACCATAATATGAATAATCGTCGTTGTCCTCTTCTCGTGTAGAGAATTCAGCACCATTGCTATAAGTCATAGCGTCGTAACCTAGGTAAGAAGAATAAAGAGTATGAAATCATGAACAGTTATAGAACGAAATGAGGGCGATACATATTACAATGCTGATAGTATTATAAAATATTGACTGGTCAGTTTATGGAGCTATTAACTATTACAATCTGACAGGTTTGCTATTCATATTATCTTTCTATATTTTGTTGTAACCACGAGCTGTACTCTGTATGAGATTTTGTGTGATGTTGTGACAGATCTAATCATGTCATCGCGCATACATCTCAGCATTTTGTATACGTAGTGGTAAATAGAGAAGATATGGTGTGTGTACATATCAAGGGCGTAGGAACCGGGGGGCTGGGGGGGCGCCAGCCCCCCCAGTGAAAAATGTGGAGGGGCGGAAGTATCATTCCTCCCCCCGCTTCGCAAGTCAGAAAACCCCTTTTTCATTTCCAAATGAGAAAAAAATCTCATTTAGAGCACCAAATTGCATCTAAGGCCAGGTGAAAAGGCAAAATTATATACAAAATGGAGTGGGTGGGTTGAAGTGTGCTATATTGCACCAAATTGCATCTGAGGCCACCTGGAAATGCAAAAAAAATCCAAAGGGGAGGGGGACACCCCCTCCCCTTAGACCCCTCCCCCAGGCCGGCCATCCGTCTTCAGTCCCCCCACTCAAAAGTACCTTCCTACGCCACTGGTACATATTGCCTGTTATGTTGCTCCAATATTTGTTATAGTACTAATAATTTGTAGGAAAAAAACAACACACCTTTGTGTGATAATGTGATCGTGTGTTCGGGATAGCTATCGGCATGAGCCACTTAGTGTGCTTACATGAGACAGTTAGTTGAATACGTGCTTGTATATCGTTCATTATATGAAACTAAATGAAATTAACTTTTTACATTATAGTTCTTTTGCATAACGATGACGGTATGACATTAAGCCGGTTTATTTACTTCGTTATTTTTAGTTATAACACTCTGGATATTTCAAATATTAATAATCTCTCTCTCTTTCTTGATAAATCATGATGCCAATTTCACCATTGTGGACCCAAAGTGATAATATTTTGAAATATGATATTGCTAGACTATCGGTTGATTGTTTCTTTCTGAAAATTTGAAACCTAAATTAAAAGGACAGGTTGCAGCCGTTACCAAATCAAAGTTACGGTATGCTAAAACCATATTAAATAAGTCCAGCCTGATCGATTGAATGTGGTGCTACGACGAATAGTCACATTTAAAATAAACACCTACGAGGTTTATCCATCATTCGCCCGATCTTGGATACATCAAGTCATCTCGATGCCGTGAATTAATGTTTAATTGACGCTGTTACGTACAATGAAATATAAATATGGTAGCCTAGTTTAATTTACAGCACATATAGCTGCTACCGTACGTATGATATTAACTTCTTCTTAATGTAAAGTTAATAGTGGATTCTCATTAGAGTTTTGTTTATCTGTCTATCTATAAAGCATCTAGCCTGTGGTAACTTTCCAGATGATTTAAACGTAGTTAAAGTCTATAGTCGAATATGCCAAAACTACAGACTTTAAATGGCTAATCACATTGTTATTAATATATATAGCGATTACAAATTTTTCATAATCATTGAAAGAAGTCCGTTCAATAATAGGTCATTTGGCTATTATTTTAATTGACTACCTTACAAATCACATTATAAAATGTAGTTGGGAAAGAAGAAGAACAACTCACCTACTGTACTGGAAGAGTCATAACCACTGACGCTGAGTAAGTAGTTAGTTCCCTCATTGCCTACACTGAAGGAACTGTACTTTACATAGTAATGTTCTCCAGATTTGGAAACAAAGTCTATTCTTAGCTCATATTGTGTTTGGCTCGTCAACGCTGCAAGTTTGTCATTTCCAAGCCAGAAATTTCCATCGAAGTCGCCGAAACCATCTTTGTAATCGTCCCAGTATAGGTAAAAGTCGACACTACTATCAACACGGCGTTGAAAAACCTGTCAGTTCAGTAATTAAAAGAAGAAGGACTTAATCATTAAAAAAGCTGGTTATCGATCTTGAATGAACGGTAACTACATTGCTACAAGGGTTATCATACATTTTCATAAACTTGGTATTAATTCAGATGTTAAAGTTAAAAAAATGTTGTTGCTTCTCCAACGGTAGTAGTGGAGCTTGTATTTTCATGCATATGATGAAATGAATTTAGGATCGAATATCGATTTGAAAATCTCTTCCTGCAATGCAGTTTCTTTTCAAATAAACACGAATTAGACATGTCAATAGCAACGTGTCTAGGCAACTCCAATTGTACATTATAAATATAACTCCATTAATCTTTTGACTCCATTAATATACATGACTCTCCAATTTGATCGAATATAATCTAGACTAACTTTAAAAAATACTTATGCTAAAATTACTGAAATATTCATATCAGAAAGGTTTTTCACGATACAGGAAACAAAAATCCATCAACTTAATAGACCCTCAACTACACTATCCCAGTTCACTAACATTAAGACAGGAACCGCTTTAGACTAAGTTTCAAAGTTAAGATGAGGTGAGATTTGGTGAGATTTAATATCTTATAGCGTCCAGATGGACCACTGCATTTCCTTCTATAATCAGTTGTGAAACTGATAAAAAGTACAACAATTACTACGAAATTTAAATGCATGGAACATTATCAATATTAAACCTTGAAATACCAAACACATGAATGGACAATCAGTTACATACCAACCAGCCTCCTCCATCTGTGACATCGCACGTGACCTGAAATGACACATCTTGCCCAGCTGGTTGTATACTTTGGATGCTATTCGATATTTCTCCTCTTAATCCACCACAGTCTGTGTAAAAACACCGGACTCCGTCGCCCGTGTACCCTGTGTCACAGTAACACTGAAATATCCCTTGTCGTACCTCACAGTTACCATTGGGACCACATCGGTATGTGTCATCACAGCTTAACAGACCGTTGTTGCAAGACCATCGTTTGGTACAGGAAGGGTTCACATATACTTCAACTTCCTAACGAGATAAAACGGTGAACATTTTTAAGTATATATGGGCCCCGTTCCACAAAGAGTTACGCTTGATCTTAAGTTTGATCGATCGTGCGTAAGTCAGCTGATCGAGCGTAAGTTTGGTATCAAACTTATCTCCGTTCCACAAAGAAACTTACGCTTGATATCAAGCGTAAGTTCGATCCGATCATGCGTAACTTTAAGTAGTGATCCAGATCATTCGTAAGTATGATACTTTGCTATGGTAAGCAATTGATATACAATTTGTTTAGTTTCTTACTGTTTACATGTAGATGTAATAAAATGTAAATTGTATATACTTGTGCACAAATGGCGTTATATTTGTATCAGCAAGCTGGTCAACAACGTAATTATCGAATTTATCGTCGAATTCTACCAAGAGAGAGAATTTTTAGAGACAGACGGCAGCCTTTTGAACTTTATAATGATACCAAAGATAAAGGTTTACTAGGCTAGGCTGTATGAATTTGGCCAAGTTAGAACATCCCACCAACAGAAGTAGGGCTCTGTCGGCCAGTTTGCAGGTTATCAATGCACTAAGATTTCATGAATTACGATCAAAAAGTGCCTTAGCAGAGTGTGCCTCTATACACGGATGCAGCAAGTCATCTGCCTCACGGGCATTGAGGAGGGTTACAAGAGCATTGGTTCAAATCCGAAATGAAATTCAGTTCCTAACCACTCCAGCCTCTGTGACCAAGGCTCGAGGGATTTATTTTTTGGTAGCAGGATTTCCGCAGGTTGTGGGTACAGTATATGGGACATTGACTGGAATCCGCGGTTGTAACTATGGGCCGGATGAGTATGTACTTGTTAGCTGTACAGGTAGACATGCAATCAGTTTGAGGACCACCAACTTCAAGGGATACTTCTTGGGGACTATGGTTATCCTCTACAGCCGTGGTTGATGACGCCTATTCAGAACTCGAAGAGACCTCATTCAATAAGTAAGCTTATAAAAACCAAAACATATCGAGGTATGGTATCATATCTATATGGTATCTATTTATATACCGCTTTCGATTTGTCCAAAAAGCACACACACAAAATCACAAACTCAATAGTATCAGTTATTACTGTATATTGTAGTTCACCATACGGACAAAAATAGACATAAATTACTTAATAGTGAACAATGAAATAAACAGCTGTCTTCAAAGTTATAGTTATTCTTTAATCAAGGGCGTAGGAACCGGGGTGGGGGGCTGGGGGCGCGAGCCCCCAGTGAAATATATGGTGGGGCAGAAGTATCATTCCGCCCCCCCCCCCCGCTTCGCAAGTCAGAAAACCCCTTTTTCATTTCTCAATAAATGATATGTAACATTCGTCATTTTACTCAGAACATTTTGGCAGAAAAATTCCATTTGAAGCACCAAAAGGCCAGGTGAAAAAGCAAAATTATTTACAGAATGGAGTAGGTGTTGAAGTGTGCTATATTGCACCAAATTTCATCTGAGGCCACCTGGAAATGCAAAAAAATTCCAAAGGGGAGTGGGACACCCCCGCCCCCTAGATCCCTCCCCCGGGCCGGCCATCAGTCTTCAGCCCCCCCCCCCCAATCAAAAGTACCTTCCTATGCCACTGTCTTTAATTGCAGTGCTCAGACAAGGACACAAGCCAAAATTGAGCATTTCAACAGCCAGCTCAAGAACAAATTTTGATGTCTGCTTGGCGATGGCATGCAAATAGAACCAAAACTCTTCCCCTATCCTTGTTTACTTAAAACGAGGCAAATTAGTTTTGGCTGTATATAGTGTCAGCAAAGAATTTGAATGTCATGTCAACCAAACATTTTGCATTTTCAAATACCACATGCATTCGAGCAAAAAAAAACAGTTCTGACATTCTAACATAACTTTAAATCGCATTTTGAATTTTATTTAAGTTATATACTTTTTAAGAAAAAGTCGCCCAGGAAAGAACCTGGGCACGAACACCAAACTACCGAACGACTGATCCGCTCTCAACCCTAGTCTCCTTGCATCGGAACTGTGACTGTGTGACCATCGTCGGGTGTGCATAACCATTCCCCTCGAAAGAGAACAGATACTACTGTACACATGATCTTAGCAAAAGGGCAGACATTTAAGTTATGTTGACCATCAATTTAGTTCCAGTAGTATACACCCGATAGAAATTTAATATCTAAGGCAGATAGTTTACAAGCTAAAAATAAGTATCTAAAGTTGACCTACAATGCTGTTACATAATGAACGGTTCAGAAATTACATTCAACTCAAAGATGGTTGGAAAGGCAGTGTACAATACTTGATCATTAATATTATCTACAACTCCCTCTCAGATGGTTTTCCTATTCAAGAAGTAGTTCACTTGTATATGCAATAAAGCTACATAAGTAAAAAAACCCAATAGGCCTATATTCCACGTAGAAGAGTAGGCCTACACTATAGTGTAGGCTGTGTAATTATAACAGTGAGACACTATAACTGGCTTCTTTGGCCTGGAATGAACTGTTGGGGCATGGGTTGACTGCCTGTTTGGTGACATTTCTGTTGGTGCATGTGAATCCTGTGAATAGAGCAAATGAAAACAATTGATCAATTACAAGATACTCCTTTAACCCTTCCATTATGGATGCCGTCCTCTTTATAAGATGTAACAATAGAATAATTGCATATAAATTAAAATTCTGTGAAACGCTTTTTTCACTTTGGAAAAAGGTAACTATTTTTCCTTTTTATTCCCTTTATCTTTTTCAAAATTATTCATCAAGGGTACCAAAAACATATTGTGCATGATATTAAGTTGGAGTGCTGTAAGTTTTTCTAGGCTTTCACAATTTGACTTCTGGTGATCACAAATGACCTTTAACCTCCACCAAAAACCATAGGCTTCTTGTATTCAAATTCAAATTGGGTCTTTTAACATGTATATCAAAAATAAATTATACCTGTGATGACTCGCTTAAAAAGCAGCCAAAGGGTCGGTCTTTGATGTCCCCAGAGCAGGGCCTCGTAGACAGGGCTGTACAGTATACAGCTGCTGGCCCTCCACCTAAAATAAAATGATATGAACATTGTTTATCAATTTGGATTTTACTATGTGTCAAGAAAAATGTGATGGATGTGAGGTGCCCATAAATGCTATTTACCTGTTGCATGTTTAGCTCTTTGATATTTTTTGGCCAAAATCTTCAAATCTGACCACTTCATTTTTAGTTCAGAAGCAATGTCCAGCTCGACCAAACAATTTATCACGATTTTCTTTGACAAACTGGCAAAGAATAAACATTTCTTGCTGGGAAAAATTTTCTTCCTGGATTTCTTTCTTTTGAGTTAGACTAGGAAAAATGGTTACTGTGAAAATTGTCAAGTTATCATTAACGACTCAAGAACACTGTGCTCAAAACTTAATGAGCCAGCCTTGGTAATACCAGGATAAACCCCATGACCTCTATTTTGAGTTCCAACAGTCAATGGCTATAGGCAAGCACACACAGCTGCTCATCCCATTGAACAGCTTTAATTGTAATTACTTCTCAAGCCATGTCCCTTGAAATATGATCACTTAAAACGTGTTTGTATTTTGTAGTAGAGTCCCAGCTCGACTTAGCTACTCTGGCCTTGGCTAAGTGGGCAGATAAAGTTGCTTGCATTGTGTGCACCTAGCAAGGAAGGTCTATAATAACAAAAGCCCTGTTTACCTGCAGTGTTGCCTTTCAAAATGTCGACTTCCGATTTAACAATGCTTTAGGCCTAGACTGAAACAATCCAAAATAAATCACTTACATCACTAAGGATGTAAACTCCCGGTCAGCTCAAGTTCAGCCAAAAGAAACATAGGGTATACAACTCAGACTTTAGGGTAGGTTAGGCCCTGAAGACCTAGGCTATTACTGCTTTTATTTTGTTTTGTGGACATTAAAAAAAGGTTAGGCTAGCTAGGTGACTTTCACTTTTGTTCAGAATTAAGCCTATAAGGGGTGCAAGTGCAATAACTATACCTCTCTTTTTAGTATGGACTTCATACAGAGTTCCTTTGTACGAAATTGTGACAATTTATCAATATCAGTCAATGATCCCACTGGTAATCATTAGCCGGGTACCGTTATAGGCCTAAGTATACTGTATAGTCTTGTAGTACTAAGCCTAAGTCGTCCGTGTAATAATATAGGCGTTTACTTATGTAGTTTATCCTTTATACAGTAGTCATTTGCTTATATAAATTTGTGTTACTGCTAGGCCTAAACTTTAGAAAAGACGTAGGCAGGCCTAACGTTGTCCCGGGTATTCCTCTGGGCTCTAGTACATAGCCTACATATAACACTGACTGCCTGTATTAAACTAATTTAACGTACGCAAAGACTACCGAGTTGGCAGATAAAATGCGGTCAACGGACGATCTTTCAATGTTTTTGAGTCGTAACACACAACGAACCAATGCAATAAAATATGGCAAAGGTTATTCTTGTAAAGATTGTGGTTAAATGTTTATTCTGACACATTTATCTGATATTTACTCACCATTTTGATGACATATAATGCGCCGACAGGTTGTTCGCCGTGTCAAAACTTCGGAGACACAAGTGATTTGAGGTCACGAAAGGTCACAGTAGCCTCGTCCACTAACCAAATATTAATTAAAATCATGCGTAGCGTAAGTTTGATTTTGTGGAACGCTACTTAACGATCGAACTTACGCTACGATCAATCGCATGAGAATCGAACTTAAGTTTGATCTTAAGATCAAGCGTAAGTTAGTCTTTGTGGAACGGGGCCATGTAATACTAATTTCCTTCAATGGGAATACTCAATGTTCCATGTCGAGGCATGATGAGCAGTGCAATAGGTGACATTTCTTCATAAAATTAGAGCAGCTGCATGGTAAAGATTTGACGTTCTTAAAATTGATCATTTCAAGCACCATAATAACTGTTTTATCGGGCATTTCTCCTTATTGTAAATAAGTTTGATACGTAAACAATTAGGAATGATATCTTACTGCTAGAACTACTCCTTGACCGTTCTCTGCTTCCTCTATGAAGCAACCACAGTCCTCTCTAGGTATACAGTCTTCCCCGTCCATCAAAAACCCATCGGGACAAACGCAAGTGGGTGTGCTAGAGCATGATTCGGTGCATATAGGATCGGCGCATGAACCTTCGCATTTACACCTGTTGACAACCTTGTTGGTAGGACACCACTCGAAGTTTGTGTCTGGAATGGAATAGGAATAACGATAACGTTACGAAATAGAAAAAGGAGAGCTTAATGAAAAGTACCTGATGATCAATCATCTCAATAACACGTCATGTTCGTAAATACATTTTTGATTTGTATAAGAATGCTAAACATGCTTCACAGTTAAAATGACATATCTAAATAAAACAATGAAATAAATAGCAAACCACTCTCTGCCTCTACTGGATGAACAAAATACATCGATTTATGAAGAAACTACGTCTGAGCTGAATGCTTGATAGCAAGGCCCTACTAAGTGAAAATGGGGGAAAAATTCAGATGCTGCAAAATGAATATTAAATATAACAACGAGCTCATTCTCCTGAAGATATCGGTTTATGCATGGATATCAGCTTGGTTGAGGTGGGAAGCATATCGTTAGTAAGCGGAATATCCTTCTCTGTATCACACTACAGGCCAAACATGTTAATATTATCAAGTAACTGATACATGTGTGATCAGCAAAATTGCATATTTTAATTTCACTGTTTAACGGTTCGCAGATATATTAACTTTCAGTTCGGACGAGAAACGTGTCCAGTTAAGAAGTTTATCAGTTTAATAACCCACCTGCTGCTCCGGTGTACTCTCCAGTGCTAACCAGTTTGTAATGACTGAAGCTGTCACTGATGCGGAAAGTTTCATACGTTACGAAGAATGAACAACCGGATTCTGTAGTTATATCCATGCGGAGATGATATTTCCTCTGATTGGTGATGTAGGATATCTTTTCATTGCCGAGCCAAAATTCACGAGCCAGGAAACCAAAACCATTTTCATATTCGTCCCACGTACGATTGAAGTTGATTGAATTATCCTCTCGTCTCTGTATGACCTGTTGAAATAATTGGAAACATCAAAATATCAAATATGATTGAATTGCAAGACCGCTAGCTATTAGCTGTAAGACTAGTGAGAAAAAAGAAGGTAAAACTATACTGAAACATGGAACAAGCAACCTGCAGGAAGAAAAGAATGTGATCATGAAAACAAATTAAAATAATTTACAAATCACAACAAACGATCCGAAAAATATAAACAACGTATAAATATTACAAATATACGAGCTTCGTTATCATTCGCCAATATAGTATTCTTATTTAAGTCAGGAATATGTGGTGTATTAAAACGTATTGGGAAACGATGTTGGAATTTAAGTATGGTTCAGGCTGCTTTTGCGAAGGAGCATGACAAATGATTCGACCAACTTCTTTTTGTAATACATAAATATTGTGTAAAGCTTGTCAAACCTACTGTGTAACATCAACTTTATATATTTTCATCATAACAATATGAACAGTTCTGTAGTATGAGAAATGTATTAATTTAACAAGAATACTATCAATTGTGGTGAAAAATCTTGCAATGAAAACACAACAGACTTAGTACGCAAGACAACACCTACCGTCCATCCGCCATCACCTAGACTGTTGTTACAATATACTTCAAAAGGTTCGAGATAGCCGTCTGGTTTGATGACGTAAACACCATCGTTTCTAGACGATAGACATTGGCTTAGCACTTCAAGGCAGTCTCGTGGGTATTCAGCACGTTGGTAGAGGAAGAAAGATGACGCTAAAGGGACAATGTATCACAACATAAGCATACCTCACATCAAGCTAAGAGGTTTCATAACTTCGGAGACACTTGTGTGACAACCGAGATCACGTAGCCTACTTTTAGTGTTTACTTTGTCAATGTTCACAACCACTTGCGTCATTTCCTGTATCGGTATAAAAGTTTGGCATGGGCAATTACGTAGATGTGATTTTAAAATCTAGTTACTATTACGTGCTGGTCTGTATTATTTCAAACATTTTCCATTTTGGTTTTTAAAGAAATCACACGTTTTATCTAATATCCCTAAAAATTTGGTAAGTTAAGCATTTAAAGAATACATATCAAATTGAAAACCGCATTTTAAAGACGATCAATATATTTTTTTTTAGCGAATGTCGTTTTCCGATACATCATAAACTACTAAAGTAAAAAAATTATCTTTAAAGAAATTAACATTCTTTGAAGTTACATAGTACTTATTGTACTCACAATAGTTATGTTAACAACATATGATATCTTTGACGATACTTCCCGAACGATTTGTATATTATATACGTTCATAATTGTTTGGAAATTCTCAAAATGTTATGATATAGTTGTATCTTAAAGACAAACAATAATATTTTCACTCGTCTTTGGAGTATAGCTTGTGGTTGGGGCAATGGGGAAGGAGAAGGGAGAGGGAGAGGAGATACGGGTAAGAATATGCTACAACGTTTTACACGTTTGAAGTTTTTAATATGATAGAAATTAACATGATAGAAATGCTACAATGTTGTTATAACATTGCTACAACGTTGTTAACGTTATGAAGTTTTTAATAAGATAGAAATTAACTTGAAACATTCTTTAGAATTAACATTCTTTAAAAATTAATTTTCTTTAGAAATTAACATTCTTTAGAAATTAATTTTCTTTAGAAATTAACATTCTTTGAAATTAACATTCTTTAAAATTAAATAATACTTATTATACTCACATTAGTTATGTTAACAACATATGATGTCTTTGACGATACTTCCCGAACGATACGTATATTATATACGTTCATAATTGTTTGGAAATTCTCAAAATGTTATGATATAGTTGTATCTTAAAGACAAACAATATTATTTTCACTCGTCTTTGGAGATTAGCTTGTGGTTGGGGCAATGGCGAAGGAGAAGGGGAAGGGAGAGGAGATACGGCTAAGAATATGCTACAACGTTTTACACGTTTGAAGTTTTTAATATGATAGAAATTAACATGATAGAAATGCTACAATGTTGCTATAACGTTGCTACAACGTTGTTAACGTTATGAAGTTTTTAATATGATAGAAATTAACTTGAAACATTCTTTAGAATTAACATTCTTTAGAAATTAATTTTCTTTAGAAATTAACATTCTTTGAAATGAACATTCTTTGAAGTTAAATAGTACTTATTATACTCACATTAGTTATGTTAACAACATATAATATCTTTGACGATACTTCCCAAACGATTTGTATATCATATACGTTCATAATTTTTTGGAAATTCTCAAAATGTTATGATATAGTTGTATCTTAAAGACAAACAATATTACTTTCACTGTCTTTGGAGATTAGCTTGTGGTTGGAGCAAACGGAAGGAGAAGGGAGAAGGGAGAAGGAAGAAGGGAGAAGGGAGAGCAGATAAGAGTAAGAAAATGCTACAACGTTGATAACGTTTTGAAGTTTTTACTATGATAGAAACACTTACTTAACGTTTGGTCTCCGTAGTCACTAATGCTCCTTTGACGTTCCGGCTAAAATAAGGTCAAACATATTTATTAACAATGATCGTCCAATAAATACAGGGTACAGCTATATAGTAAAATATGTCAACGTTACATTTTTCTTATTTTTCATTGTCCTATGTTAAGGTAAGTCTGTTTTTTATTTTCTCATATATCAATTACAACATTTTACACAGCTGATTGTTATTTTAGGACAAGTTATAGAAGAGTTATTGACTCAGTCATGTATCTGTATTAGTATATAGCTGTCGTTTATTGAAGACAAAAAGAAAAACCATATAGATACGACAAAGCTTGGTTGAGTTGTAGAGGAGTGAGATAATAAGTATGATCAGCAGTTTAATTTTTACGTGAATTCAGGTGAATATTGAAGATTAAAAGTCATCCGATAAAGATGTCACTTCTCTCAGTACAAAACAAAAACGATGAAAGTTAAGGTTTGAGTTTAGCATTGTCTTGAAAACATAATTTGTTTTGTTTTAATATCCCATACATTCAGGTTGTTTTTATGCCCATCAATTTCTTCTAGACAATGAACATTTACTATATGCCCATTAGGTATCACCTTCTTGATATGACTTTTATAGTTTAAAACATATTTTTTTTAAGGAGACCTATTGGTTAATAAAGATTTGGTTCTAATGTATAATAACGTTCGATAGAATAATTGTAGAAAACATAATTATATAAAAGAACCGTGAGAATCTTCATAATAACATATTTTTCTTGTAAATTGTTTAATTTAATTAATTAACATGAAACAATTTCATATAAATAATTTCACATCTGCATTATGTATTCGCAAATTGTGATCAAATGGAATTTGTTCTTCGTACTGGCAATAAAAAAAATAAATAAACTTCACACACATTAAATGATCGTGATTATTAACGGAACAAGTTCTTTTTTTTTTTTGATTAACAGATATTTGGGATAAATCTGACAATAATGAAAAAAAATTGTAGCGACAACAAACTGACAACGACATCAGCGATTAAATCAAATGACAATTCTAACAACAGCAACGTTTGGATGAGTAAAGTTAGTATATCTTTTGATTTTCTTTGTTGCCATTGTTCAATTACATTAATTTAGTACACAAACTAAATAAATGATACTAGTTAAGTAGTTAAATAAGTCGACAGCGTATTTAATGTAACGGAATTAGAACAGTTTTCTTTTATCGACTATGCATCTTTAGAGCTTACGAAACATTCTATGAAAAGGTAGATTAAACATTTTTGCCAGATCAAAGAACGCTTTTTGATATTACAAAGAACAACATGTAAACAATACGCTAATCGTTTGAAGATTATTTCAGCGGTTTGTTAACCGTTAGTTTTCATCATTAACTTTAGAGAAGAAACTCCCTCTAAGAAAATGATACCATTATTTCGTAATTTTAACTAAGTATTTTGTAGAATTGTTAATTTAAACATTGTCCTTTAAATTTTGAAAAAAAAAAACGTTGACTGGGCATAGACGACAAATGAAATTGACAGGCATTTATCAATTATCATGTAACTAAAGTAACTGTTCATGACCTTAAGGTTGACTTCATAATGAGATATCAAAATGTATTGTCTTATAACTAGAGTTGACTTGAAAAAATGACTTGATTAGAACACTGATTCTAAGTTCAAAAGCAGGCATCCAGCGTAATGACTTTTTCAATCAAATTGTTCACACAATAATGACAAAAAGTCAAAAACTACTTCGATACATTATCGTGATATTCCGACGAGTATTCTAAGTTCAAGAATTGGCATCCTGAGCAATAACTGTTTGCAAGAAAACTACAACGGTATATTATAATGATTTTCCAATAAAGTATATCAAGAAGAATTTGGGTGACAGAATCAACCATTAAACTGCGTTCCCAGAGACAGAATGGACTATGATTTTATAAAGATTGTTCCATTTACCAAATTAGTGACACTAAAAAAAAAGTCTCTTCCATATCCACTGGGTGTTTATAAGATAAAGTTAAAGTTTTCAAGAAGGCAGATGTTTGTCAAAGCTGAATATTCTCAGATACCTATTCAAAATTGCACCGACTGAATCTTCGATATCTCTAAATGACGGACAGAAAATGTACTGTTGCTTTTCCTTTTTTTTTCCTCGTTATTAAATGTTAGCAAACTAAATCTGCGTAATCAAGATTTCCCTTTTGTTGAATTTTTTGTAACATTTTATAATGCAAAATAGGGGAATTTAAATATATTTACATCAACATATCAAAACAACGTGTCAGAAGTGGTGTCAACAGTTTTTTTTTCCTATAATTAGCAGTGTTCTGTGCAAAAATCTAGACTTTTCAAAGTAAATTCAGTTTATGGGTCGGATCGGGATTTTCAAGATCAATGAAATTTATTGATTAAAGCACTTACACAACACTGATAAAGAACCTTTTGTCATTTGCTTGATTTTGATTTGAAGAAGATATTAATCTAAGTGTAAAAATTACAATGTAAGCATTTGGTTAGATAACAATGTTTGTTGTGTAAACCAATGTCTTTGAATAGTATTTATTAATTAACTCCGTTGCCATCAAATATAGACATTTAAACAAGAAAGTCTCGGTTTACCCGTGTAAATGTTAAATAATCAGTAAAGAATTAGACAAAATGTAGGGGTAATTAAAAGGTAAGACACTGCGTTAACGTTATAACCCTCGTCAAATCATTTTGCTGTGGTAGATTAGCCTATATTAAAGCAACGATTTTCTGTTTATGGTGTTTATAGGTATATTATTGTAATATTGAAATTGTCTTTCTATTTCCTCCGTGTCTGTCAAAATAGTACGTTTCTATAACAACGAAAAAACGCAATAATTCAAGTATTTTAAGTATAAATCGCGGCTAACTAAGATACTCCGCATTTTCTTATTTTCAACGACAATTTATTTTACAGTTCACAGTGTATCTATATTTAGCACATTAAACTTATATGAATTGATTATATATTCTTCAATTGAAAGAATCCGTCTAATGGTTTCTTGAACAGAGTCATTATTATAGAAATTAAGGGAATAATGTAAAATATACCCTTTGGTAAATGTGTTCTATACTACTATTTGATTAACTAATAGAAAACTCAATACGCGAAACCATAAATTAACAACCAGTACTTGTGACTACATCGAATTCGACTTCATTATTACTGTTAGTTAGCATTTTTAAAGTATTATTTTTATCTCTTAAATATTTCAAGTGAAAGTAAATTACAATAGGAGAGTGTAACAAGGTTTAACATTGCCGATCGAAAACAGTCAATTGAGTTCTGCTTAAACGTCGAAACGTTAACTTTACAGATGTTACAACTGAAATATAAAAGTAAAAGAAAAAGCTTACCCCTTCTTGAGAAGACACGCTGCTGGAAATAAAAATGATGAGAAACAGAGAGGTTAAACCTCCACGATGTCTTCTAAACAAGTACAACATTGTACAAAGTTACTTCTTGCAGTATAAAGTTGGAATGAATGTCAAATCTATACTGCGACAATGAAGCCTGATACGAAATGAACCGGGATAATACAGTGGTGCTAGGCAACCATTCTCATACTGATTCGTTTAGACATATTATTATGATATAAGTATTCCTGTCAGGGGAAATTGGTATGGCTCCACGTGGTTTATGTTCAGATATCATGGCACCATTACAGTACGGTACAAGTTATTACCTTAAAAGGTATTGAAATGATACAAGACCATACGTTATATTTATTTTTAATTTCTTGGCATCGTTAAACTACACAAATAAAGCAATTATTAAAACCTCAGAAGTGGCATGACAATTAAGCAATATAATTTATGGTGCATTAACTAATATTTATTATTTTATAGACGAATAACTGATGACCTTAAATGCAGTAAGGCATCTGTGGGATTAGAGGTCTGAAAGTGAGGGACAAACCTGCAGGAGGGGAGGCGGTGTGAGAACTTTTCAAATTTGATAAATCCCTGTTATAGGTTATATCCCAGTACTATAGTTGTGTATTTGTAAACGCAATTATGCTATCTGCATAACAGTGTTGCCAGATTTATTTAGCGACATACAAAGTAACCAATAGTCAATGTAACCTGTGACTAATCAAAAATTGACCAAGACTAAGTAAGAGAGATGTATGAGTTATCGATAGCAGCAGTTCTGGAGGAAAGCTGCACCTGTGTGGAACGATGCATATAATCAACGGTGACCAGGGTGGTATGAAGCTTCCAAAAAGTGGGGGAACACAACATCAGAGGGGCACTTTCTCATTCCACAACCACCACTGGTTATGCTATAATATGGTACACACCAACCATATCACTGAAATATATATGATGTGTAAGTATGCTATCAATACTATTATCGTGCACGTGGATAATTCAATTAAAATATTAAAATTAACCAAGGCTTAAAATATCCAAAAGACAGTGCTTCATCAAAGGGGCACACTTCATTTGCCATTTTGGAAGAAAGCGGGGGCACGTGCCCCCGGCACGTACCCCCTGCCAGAGTTGCATTGGTACTAGTAGTAGTATACTAGCAACAGTGCGTTTCGGATCGAAATGATAATCGTCCAAATGGATCAATCTTTCTTATAGCCTGTGTCGTGGCATATAAAGAAGTATTAAAGTATGGCGAAGTTGTCAGTGTCGCTGTGGCCTACCAATCAAGTCCGATAAAAGAACACAAGGTAAGGTGGGGATGGGGGAAATTCCCCCTTGCCCCCTGTTATGCCGCCCCTGAAATATAATGAGATAATATACTACTAGCCAGAGGAAATTATCACTTGTTTTCTTGAATCCAAGAGATCTTTTCACTTGATTCGACATCCATACTTGTTTATTGTTGTAAATGTATCATTTTTCAACTAAAACAGGCACAACTGTGACAATACATCCTTGTAAATTCTACGGTAATTATTTGTAGTTGTCGAAACTACAAAAATTAACAATTTTGCACACACAACTTATTAAAGCCTTAATTTTGCACTGCACGGCTTTTTCATCGTGGGTTTCCTGTTTTTCCTTTTTTTAATTTGTTTTATTGCCAACTCGGTCACGCCGCTAAGAACAGTCTGAGGAAAATTAAATAGTTTTCTTTAAGTGGTATGCGTTACACGCACAGGATAAATAGTATTTCCTTGTTCCTTAGATTACCCAGGTAAGTGTTTTACAAGGTGCCCGGTAAATATATATATATATATATATATATTAATTATATTGGACATTGATATATCACATTAACTACAGAGTTAAATATTTCTCTGCTTAATGTTATAGTGATGTTATTGTGCTTCGTTGTTTTCTAGAAGCGAGTCCGTATACTTGGTGCTCTTATTGCTATCATAATTGTCTGTACTGGAGCTAGTACTTAAGGATGTGTACCTGTACTTGTATTCGCGGACTGATATTCTATGAGAGTTACACAAAGCCTGCACTACGAATTCACACCAGTAGAATCACTGTGGCTTAGTGGTACGTGACACGAAGATCCGGGGTTCGATTCCTACCTTGTAGTATGACCAAGTGGTATGACAGATCTAGAATAAACAAAACAAAATTTAAAAGATCAACACACCAGAAAATTCCACTAAATTACGGTTTGTCACCATTCAATGGGAGTCGAGTGTACATAAAAGTACAACATTAAATGCTAACACCACACTCTCTGAGATTAGTGTAGCCTACTCGTACTCATTCTCACAACTATAGAGAAGCAATTATACTCGTAATAGTGGTTATATAATGTTTCACTCTAAGTGCAATTCTAGTTACCAGATGTAGAAGTTCAGCAGACGCATAGACGCTAAAGAAAGCGAACTAAAATATAAATCTGGACACATTGTATAGACGAGTGATATACTTTATGGGGCCAGCATTACTGTTACACAACAATGTATTGCGTCCGTTCTGCATGTTATGAGCTATTATAATTGGAACACAGGTCACAAAACAGAAACCCAAAGATAAATACAGTTTATGTTGTTTTCACTTTCGTATATGTGCTATATTGATAGGAATACATATCTATGTTTTCATAGTTGATGAAATTTAATATGCCTATTTTTTTACCAAAACATTGCTACGGCTACATTAGTGAAGCATTGCCTTAAACTCTCATTCAGGCAAATATGATGTAGGCCTAGGCCTATCTTCAACTGCCCCATGTCATAACTGGCAAATTTAAGTAGCATAGGCCTATGCCTAACGTTAGGCCTACACATCCCCCCCCCCCCCGAGTGCAGCGTAGTACAGGTCCTGGTCTCCATGATTATTTTTACTTTCGCTGACTGAGTTGTACTAGGCCCATAATATATAACCAACGGTTTTCATACGACATGTTAGATCCCAACGTCTAATCTTAGTCGTTAATTTTGGTGCAGGCTTTTCGGCTATCTCCTGTAGTAGTCAGGTTAAGGTTAGGTCTAGCCTACCATAACAACATACGGTAACAGAGGTTGCATTGTACATAACATTGGGATTTGCGGCCCAGTCTAACGCTCGCTATTATTTAAGTATTGCCATATTTACATCATATTAATTACAACATGATATAAGGTTGTCATTTTGTTACTTGGAATAAACATCAGTACTATAAACGTATCTATCACCTCTTCACCCCCTTTTTGTGGAGAATTTTTAAGGATATATATATATATATATATATATATATATATATATATATATATACGTATCTATCACATTGGAAGTAGAACAGCCAATGTTTGGTTTTTGCAGAGCTTTCGAGCAAAAATGCTCTTCTTTTGTGCAAAATCACCTGAAATGAAGAGCTGTACATATCAGTTCCACAAACATTTATAATCCGTTCTGCTTCTTTGTTCCCTAATCCGCTTTCTGCATAGTCCATCAGTGCCACTCGTATTTATCTAACGTCACACTATGTTTGTGTTACATATGTGTACTTTCATTACAAAGCCAAGACTTGCTTTATCCATACACACACACACACAAATAAATAAATAAATATATATATATAGATATAGATATAGATATAGATATAGATATATATATATATAAATGAAAATCGTAATGAGTTGGAAAATCAAGAACAGTGAAAAAACTTTCAGCCTCCACCGAGATTCGAACCACGGGCCTTCCGCTCTGTACGCGGACACCCTAACCACTAGGCTATGGACGCTGATTGTTTTTGTCCAGAGGTTCGAAACCGGTAAGGAAGATCGTAATTCCACTGTAGGCGTTTGTCATCTGTATCGAACAATACTAGTTCTGTTTTTTGGTGACATATTTTGCCTTACTCTAGAGATCAAACATGATGCTGACCAACTCGAAAATCATTTGTGATTCCTAAAGCCGGATCTCGAAAGAATATATATATATAAGAAAGATTCATTTAATACATAAAATTAAATTGACCTTACAGACTGTAATATTTTACTTTACTTACAGAACGCTCACAAAGCAACAGAAGATGAATATTCTAGAGGAGGTTAGAGTTTGTGATCTTAAGTTCAAACCAATTCGATTTCTTTTCGTTATCATAACATACCGACCTATGAATAATTTCGTTGAAATGTTCTTGTTTTCATGTTTTTTAACACACTACTGATGGTACAATACCGCACTAGTCTACGTTACTTTACATGGAGTAGCCCTGTCCGATCATTATTAAATTTTGAATACGCTTGTTGTATTAAGTTATCTGTGTAGGTTGTAAAACAAAAATATATATTGAGACGAAGTTTTCTTGTAATGTTTAGTTCACTTCGAATCAAGCACTTTCTAATTCCATATGTAAGCTAGGCTGTTATCGAATATTTTGATCAGTAATGACTAAAAAGGGGAGTTTGTAAATACTAGAGCACATAAACGTTAATATACTTTTTAAGAAAAAGTCGCCCAGGAAAGAACCTGGGCACGAAAATCAAACTACCGAACGACTGATCCGCTCTCTACCCCAGTCCCCTTGCATCGAGACTGTGACTGTGTGATCATCGTCGGGTGTGCATCACCATTCCCCTGGAAAGGGAACAGATACTACACATAATCTTAGCCAAAAGGCCGAGAAGCGATCATTAATGTTAACGTTAATATTACCTTCCAAGTTATCACTGCCTGTCCGAGTACGAGGTGCACCCTGAAGTTAAGATTACAAAGTGTACTACTCTGATTTCTTTCAGGTTTTGATTTCTTTTACCAAGATCTTGAGTATCCGAGAGATTGCAAAGCGGTTATTGATCGTTGTCATGGTCAACCGGCTCTATCCGGTGTCTACCAAATCAAGCCAATCGGAGCGAGTAATCCTTTTGAGGTATTTTGTAACAACTCGATTGATGACGGAGGATGGACAGTAAGTATATCTCACAGACCTATACCAAAACCAAAAAAGAGAGAGAGATTTATATGTTAATTCTATTTTCGAAGATCATGGGGCTTTTGTTTCGATACCCTGAGATCCCATTTCACGACGACTGATAAACTGTAACTATGCCGTGAAACAGAATTTGAAAGAAAGCTTTAGTAAAGTCAGAAAAATCATCAATAGTGGATGACGATATTCCAAACCTTGAATAGATATATATGTTCGTATAATCACTAAAGATCAATCTAGACAACTCTGGCCATATATTTCAAGCACATATTTCACCATATCAAGTGTAAACTATCTAAATTCCTTCTCTCATTAGGAAATTTGTTTCTATTTTCTCGAAGGTAATACAACGCCGTTTGGATGGCTCAGTTGATTTCAATAGATACTGGCGTGACTACAAAGACGGGTTTGGATTCCTTAATCGAGAATTCTGGCTTGGAAACGATAAAATATCTCTAATGACAAATCAGAAAGATTATGAACTTCGTATCGATATAACTGATCTCTTCGGAGCTTCTTTCTTTGCCAAGTTTGACCTTTTCGGGATTAGTGATGAAATTTCGAAGTATAAGTTAGTGGCTATCGATGGTTACAACTCTTCTATCAGTACAGTAGGTTGGTATACAGATTCTACTACACTATATCGAAATCAAGAAACATGAAACGTTTAATTTAAACTTGAATTCTAACAAATATTCCCTTATTAACATCCACATTGCCATTCCATTTCAGATATTTATTAATCGGATATATAGAAATAAACATAATATCGAGGATTAGCCTTCATTTTGTGACTCACAATTTAAATTTGCAATAAAGGTTGTTCTAATTTAGCTTAATGTATTTCTTTAGTCGATGAAAGCCCCAGAAGATGTAGGATTCTTCTCTAGGGGCCACCTCAAAGCCCAAAAACAAATATCAGAAAAAGGAATTTATTTGTTGTGGAAAGGTACGTATCCCAAGACCGAAAGCTGTAATGCTTTCAGACAGTTCTCTGGTAGCTATGGTAACTAAGACAGAGAAATACATTCCAGAGAGGAATTTGGTCATGTATTTTCAAGCCCCTGTATGGGTCCATGGGCATAGCCTCGGAAGGCGTAACACTTTGTTAGCCCAATATTACCCGCATCTTGAATATATGAGCGTAAAGGAGAGTGTTTGATAATACCGCAGCTAACCCAGGGGTGAGGGGACGGGCATCATGATAAGGGTAGGGGAAACCCCAGCTCCCACCCCCTTTGCACCAATACAGATCCCATTTAGTGATAGAAATCGAATCTGTCTCATGTGTTTACAGGTTATCATGGACTGCCGTTGCAAAGGAACAAATTTTTCAGTACACGTGACCAGGACAACGACGGCTGGGCTGATTACAACTGTGCTGAGCGTCATATTGGTGGATGGTGGTATAGCACTTGGCATACCTTTCGTGTCAACAGCACATGCCAAAACGCCTGGACACATTGTGATTATTTTGCTACTGGCGACGGCTGTGCTATTTGTTCTGGGACTCAACTGAATGGAGTCTACGATAGTCGGGCTCGTGGAACGAACATCCACTGGACCAACCTTGATGGAGACGAAAACGACTGTGGGATTAAATATATAGAAATGAAAATAAGGCCAGTGGGTTAGTAAAAGAGGAAATCAGTATATGGCTGTGATGGAGACAGGGAGGGTACAGTATAGCGGATTTACAACCAACCAACCCCCCCCCCCCTTTCTCTTGTGCCATTTGCACGTGGGTCATATAAATGTGGGTCATTAGGATAAAGTTCTTCAAGTTGTTTTAGTTTTATTTACTGAGGAAACTCGTATCTTCCTACAGTGTTATAACATATAAGGACAACGAAAACGGGAGGAAACGTATCATCTCAACACTGGGAGCATTTTTGTGTTTAGCGAGATAATGTGGTAGCGCTGATTGGGCCCACAGAGCTCACGCTATAAATAATATAGCCAGCCCAGCCTATCACCCACTCACCCCGGGCCCACATAGATTAAGTTATTAATAATATGCACAGCTCAGCCTGTCGTCCATTAACCCCCTTCTCCAATCAAATGCTTCTTAGTCCCCGATCGATTATACATAAATATATGTCACTGAGCAGTATAAGAGCGGAATATACAGATAAATTATGTTCGAATAATAACTCCTGTATTATTAAGACGGGGCTCCTAAGGGGCACATTATATGTACAATAGAATAATGTGTTCAATGGGGGAATAGGTAGTCTGTAATACCACTTTCAAACACAGCAAGCAAACCATATGTAACCAGATTATCTTCTAACCGGTAAAAGGTGAAACGTCTCGGTCAGGGCTACACGGTAAGAAAACAAATAATAATCCACTGAGTTTCGCTTTGTTCATATTGGGTATGGTGGGAATATAAACATTATTAGCAGAGTTCGATCTTTATCAGATTGTTTTAGTTCCTCGTTTTCCTATTTGTTTATATTTGTTGTGATCTCTGTTTCTTTTTCGACTATTGAGATAGCTAGACAATTCAGCCTACCTATCAAATATCCATTGCCACAAAACCAGCATTACTTACGCTTTGTGTTGTAATTTAACGTTAATATCTCCGATCACTGTGATGTCTATGTATAGCAGGATTCCTCTAAATAACTCGATACTCTTACTTCGATTGTAGGAGTTACTCATTTTGTCACGTAGTTTTGCGCCTTCTTATGTGGCTCTCGTATGAATATAACAGTAAAGTTCGCATGCTCCAATTACATTAACATAATTGCAATCGCGAATTTGCCGAGACGAATTAGTTCCGCGAACAAATCCTTATATGGTTCCAGGATAGACGTACGTAGTAACAGAGAAGGCGGCGGTGTCTTTTCAATATCTCGTCCAAACCACTGTGTATGCATCAATGTCTTCGGGTCGGGGGGTGGGGGAGGGGGAGGCAATCGGGGTGGCAAGACATTTGATTTTGGGAGGGGGCCCCTGGCCCCCACTGGTTACGCCACTGATTACAAGCGTTTTTTTTCGAGTTCGGGGTCTGATCATCCCCCTTGTCAAGATCAAGATTACAACCGGATCTGATCTGCATTTATCTACAATCTTGATCTCGAGCACAGGATCTGATCATTAGCGGGAGATCAGATCCAGATCTAGTATAAAACACTCTTAGTGCAGAGCAATGTAAGAACAGGTTGGAGAGGCCTTGAGTAAGTATGATGATATCGCGTTGCCGTAACTTTCTTGTAAAACATTTTTAGTTGCAAAATAAACTGCTGTTGTTGTCTCCCATTGGTGAATTTTAACTTTTTTATGCCAATATACCCCAACCTTCGGATTTATTTAATTGTGTGTTGTTTTCTTTTTTAACTATTCTATCATAACTACCTTGTGAAAATTGATGTCTTTCGTGATTATATCCGTCGTTATCCGGTACCAATATTTCTCACTGAAATATAGGATGTCACCGTGACCCACAAAATGTTTACCCCGGGCCTTCCACAAGCTTAATCCGCCCTGAGTCTTACTATTATGTGACTGAAGGTCCTCGTAGATTTTATAGTACGTAATAGCGTTAGCATATAGTATAGGCCAATTTGGAATTTAGGTTGATTGAGTTATCAACGGGTACCCGGGAGACCGGCTAAACCGCGGATAAACGTGCCCGGTTCCGATTTTTTGGACAGGGACCAACCCCCCTTCTGCTCACACCCCTCCCACCAGCTCCCAACAACAACGGCATAAGCCTTTCTTTACAATCAATTTCACGCCGAATCAAGAAAATCCCTCATAAATAATCAACCTTAAATCTGAGCAATTCAATTCCTCTAACCAACTTTATTATTAATTCACACGATTACAGACTGCAAAATCGTGCTATAAGGTTTGAAAAATAGTGAGTCGGGACAAACAGGCACAGGTGAACATTCAAACGATACATTTTGAACAAGGATACTAATGTTTGCTGTTTTTAAACGGAGATGTGTTATTTGAATAATACATACCTGGTTTAATATACGGCACTATTTTATAACCCCGCTAACACTGTACGACCACGGGCACCGCATATCTGCTGCCACCACTATCGAAATTTTCAAATCGGATGAATCTTGAAAGTACGTTCAAAAATGGATCATTATTAGCCTGTATGACTGGAATAATCCCCGGAACGCTTTTGGCATCCCCACAATGACGTCAATAACAGGTAATTTCAAACTGACTGATTTACCCATAAAATAACATAATTACAGGGCTTCGATGTACTTGCCTGTATGTTCACGTATGTCTTGTCTATTTAAGAGATATATTTGATAAAACACGTTGGCTTCTACTACCGTATCGAGCATTTTAGAGTATCCTTATCTCTTCTATTTCGATTTTGTTTTTAACGAGTTTTAAGCTATTTAATTCTGTACACATAATATTTTTATGTAATGCTTTAATTCTTCATAGTTCATTTTGAACATCATGTTGGGTTGTATTTGTAACCAGGTCTGACGAGAGGGGGAGATACAGGCAGGTCCGATGTAATATTACAATAATGTATTGAATTTTCCAGTTTCAAGATATACTTAGGAAAAAATAAAGATATACCTAAGATGCATTGGGATATAATTGTCCACTGGATCTGAGGTCCAGTCTAGGGCAACTCTCTGTTAAACAGGAATCACTTAGCCTAAATGACCTCACATGGCCACTAACTGAAACTACAGTATACAGAACCCGAACCAGAAGCGCAATTGATCAACCTTTTTGTACGGCCGGGCCGAATTGTTTTCCTAACAGGTTTGCAATTGTGTGTATAAATAGTCGCTCATGATTGGTCGGAAAAAGTTACGTTATCACCATAGAGACCTTGACTTCGAGGTTACCAAAATGTCTGCGTTGCAACGAAGATAATACCCGTTCAAAATTACCGGAATCTTTTCGTATCTTTGAAATTGGTTTACACATATATAGCACACTAGTGATGTTATGAGTTGATCTATTATCGATGTTTGATCGAAGTTTTCTATGTAGGCATTATTGATAACATCGCATGCACAGGGAACGTTTCGTATATGGCAAGCCATGTGGGACAAACACTGCATAATATATCCGCGTATTAATTGGAATTTATACGCGTATTAATTGGAATATATAGTCGTATATATTATTAGCCAATCATATGGCTTAAATATATCCGCGTATTAATTCGAATATATACACGTATTAATTCGAATATATACACGTATTAATTCGAATATATACACGTATTAAATAAAATACATATGGGGATTAAATCCAGTATATGCACGGATTAATTAGAATATACAAGAAAAAACATTTCCGCTCTTGCTGTGTACATATACCGACGATAAATGTTTTGGCGGGCTCGCGAGATCGCTTCAAAAGGCGAAACTTTACACATGTTGGCTACAACACATGTATATTCGAATTAATACGCGTTTATGTTCGAATTAATACGCGTATATATTCGAATTAATACGCGTATATATTCGAATTAATACGCGGATATATTATGCAGTGTTTGTCCCACATGGCTTGCCATATTCGTACAGGGTGCATCAAACATGTGGTGTAGCCCTTTATGTATTACAACTGTGTACACAGGGCAGTGACGGAAAGGCATCATACTGCAGTCTATACTGTTTGGCGTAGCCTATATTCATTCAAGACTCGTGAACCCGTTGATTTTAGCGTATCCATTCCACGAACCGATTTCCGATTTCAATTGAACGACTTACGAATCTTAGATAACGTAAACACGAACCCAATGGAATTTAGCATATGAATCACAAGATAGGTTAACATGTGATCCAAGCACTCCCTCAATTCTGATGGTCCAAATGTGGACCACTGAAAAACCTTGTTTTTAGAGAATCATTATTCGAGATAGGAATACACTAGAGAGCTTCCCATAGCTTTATTTTGCACATAAGACAGCCTGCATCAATAAACAAAATTTTTCCGAGGGGGTGACATGGTCTTTTTTTTTTTTTTTTGTCTTCAAAGATTTGTTTACATTCAAAAAACCGGTCGTTTTGACCTTTTTGACCTTTTTTTTCAAAAAATTATTGAGAACAGTGAAAACTTTCAAGTCAACTGCCCCTATCTCATACAACTAGCTAAGACATACAAGGAATCAAATCAGGAGCCTCACAGGCATATGTAGAGGGATGGCTCTATATTTGGAGAAAATATGTCAAAAAATACATTTTTTCGGTCTAAATTAGGGCCAAAACACGGAACATATTCCGGAATTATTTCTCCAGAATGCCTCACCCTACAGAGTAGATTTTTAGCTCTCCAGAAGCGCCACACTGAAACGCTGGGCTACATAGAAAAAAATTTAGCAATAGCGCCTCCACTTTGTGAGAAATCCATAGCAATTCAACTCGAGCATTTCTACGGTATAGAATTTCAGTCAGCCACAGTTGATATGCGTCGCGTCGTTAGGGTCAATGCAATCACTCACGTAATTGAAACGGTAACTATTTAGCACATATTATCATGGCTAAATACTTCTAAGAGGCGTTGGACCTTCTTTTTATGGGCAATTTGACCATCCAGCCGTTGGAGAAGAAGATTCTGACGATGAAATTCTGAAATTCTGATACGGTAAGCCGCATAGTTGCACACTATGTATTGTGTATGTAGCGCAATTGGTAGATATAGACTTACCGTTACGCGTGGCTACCATTGTATTACAGAATACATTTGTTTGTTTGGAGGGGGGAAAATCAGTCATATTCCTCACATTCAAACATCAAATTATATTTTACTTATGAAATAACATGTCTTGAACTCATCAAACTATCAAAAGTCCAGCAAATTTCATCAAAATAATTTCAAATGGGCAAAAAAAGTACATTGTTTGTATCATAACCTCATTTGCATATTTACATATCTAATTAGCTTAATTATAAAAAAAAAATTAAAAAAATTAAAACCTCATTTCAATACCTATCTGTCAATACTAGGGTCCCTATTGACAAAAATGAAAAGATTTTAAGTAATTACAATGTGTAAATATTTTCCCCCAGGGGTCAATGATATGGGGGGGGGGGACATGGTATGTAAGTAGAGTTAGGGCGTTTGAATGGAAACCCCGTAACTATATTCCATTAAGTGTCTGTGTGTTATTCAGTGTATGTCTTCGAACTTCCAAGCAATGTTCATTATTGGTGCCAACGTAACGAGCAATCTGATTGGCTGAAAACTCTGTAATTGCAAACCTGTTTGGGAAAAAATATTCGCGGTCGGGGAGGGTGGGGGGGGAGGGGTATAAATATCATATGCGGTCAAGCGGATGGGCCTAGTGAAAGGTATACCTTAATAAAAATATATATATATTAAAAAGAGGTTATATTTTGTAATTTTCGATAACAATATTGAAGAATTTTCGCTTGTTTAGGTTCATACATTATAGCAATGATATTCTGCCTACCCCTTGGTTTAATTCTTCGGGTGGGCTGGGGGAGGGGCTGAAGCTGATTTCTCTATTTTGGTTGCACGTTATTTTACATATACACACACCGTTGATTTTAACCTACTAAAGTCTTTTGCTCGGTGTTTATGTATTGAATTCTGATTATAACTACCTTACCGTTCGACTACAAAACATACTTCTTGTACTTATATACGTCTTTTCGGGGTAAATAAAACTAATAGATAACAATGCGTTTTAACCTTTTCAATGACTCATTATATCCAATCTACACTCACAAGTTCACGAAGATTTAGGACACGCTTGATTTTGTAATCGCCTCAAGCAGTTGCGGTAAGAGTGTTTGTAATAGAGGCATGCTCCTTCATTCTTCTCCATTCATTGATTCTTCGCTTGAACAGTTTCTTTTCTTATTTAAATATATAGAATCGCTATGAATAGAACCAAGTCCTTAGTACACGTGTAGTAGTTGGACGATCAATTTCGTGGTTATTGCCTGTTGAGTTGAACAGTAACGGTAACGGATTTAGTCAATATACAGTCTGCGTACAGTGTTGAGGAAAGAGCTAAGGGAAGGTGCGTTATACCATGATGGAAACGAAACTGTTGAAATTAATAGTTTGTGGAATCTTAATTCCAGCTGTCCTGTCCAGAAATGTGAATATAGAATGGGATCCGAAGGGCTACCTTCTGTATTGTCCTTGCTCTGGTAAGTATCAGGCCAGTATTTAAAGCCTTGTAAAATCAGGATATAACTATAGGCGTAATCAACCAAGAATATGTGAACTGAGCATTTACCCTTTCGATGAGACTTCACCGTGTTAATAACAACCATACGCATACAATGTAAAGGGTCTGATGAAAGTGGATCAAGTTATTTAGTGTTCGTGCCCTATTTCTATCTAAGTGGGTGGCTTTCCTTATCAAACCTTGCTAATATGTCTAATCTGGGTTAGGAACTACATCACACGAAATCAACTTAAACGTGCCCTCCCGTGGAAGAGATGAACTTCAGTATAATATACCTAATAGTGGTACTAGGATTTTACGATGTGACTATTTGTGACTAGGCATACATTTATCGAATTTAACTCTTTTTTTTTATCTGCTTAGCCTATCAGAAAATGTTAAATAGCAGTATAGACATCGTTTGGATTGTCCTTCCCGTGTACTTAAAATGGTCAAAGTGTTTACAAGTAATTCACTTTCAGTCGCAAGTGAGGCCTATATAATTAAGTAAAAGTTATAATATTTTGCCTACGTGTGACGCAGTGCGGTAGGCTACAGTAAAGGTTGCGTATGTACACATATCTCAGGGAATTTGAAGGGAACTGACAGCAAAGCTTAAGGGATTTCATAGGGAAAACTGCATCTTATTCCAAACTGTAAACAGTGCAGAGATGTATAGTACAGTTCAGTATGGCTGTACAAATGCTCACATGCAACAGTAATAGGTCTGATCTAGGTTTTAAGTTCTAGCCTAGAGGGTTATGTGTGAGATAAATTCAGCTAAATTAATATTTCGTGTAAAAGTCAGTTGGCCTGATGTTTCGAGCCTACAGTAGCAGGATGTGGCATTAATAAAATATATATTTCGTTAAAAATTAAGAACCTGATTAAAAATTAGTTGGGGGCTAGTTGAACCATGGTATCCCATGTAAAAAATCATCCGAAAGCAATGCTCTGAGGAATTAGTGGGTCAGTATAGCTTTCACATGACGACCAGAGAAGGCTCAAAATTACCTACCCTGTGAAGAATTATCCAATATTATTATCTGCAAGGATGAAAAGCAAATGGCCTATTTTAAAGTTTAATCATGATAGCTTTTTTACCTCAGCCGGTTTCCAAGATGTTTTAACATTAAAGGATTTTTGGCTGCTTAGACTGATTGTAGAGATAACACGTTCAGCAGCCTATATATTTTCATTTTGCTTTATTCTTATATGTTTTTGTTGTTAATTAGGTCGATTTACTGGTCAAACGGAGCAACTGCTAGGAGCACTTCAGTTTTCAAAGGCTATAAATAGGGTATTGGTTATCCCGCCATATATTGATTACCCATGTGGAAGAAAACACAAGTCATCAGCCACCGGTATTAGCCTCATGCAACATCAAGAAGGAAATGTAAGATTCTATATAGACACAAAGTAGTTGCCACTGTGGCTCCGATATGTACTTGTTACGTCCACGCCCTGTTTGCAGTCTCGTTATGGTAGCTAAGGTAGTATCTCAGTGGTACAGTTACCTACCCAACCCCACAAAAGATTTGTTTGCAGTGTTATTATGGTACTGATGAGGACAAAATTTGGATGTGAGTGGGGAATTTCGGGGAAGGGAACAGAGCTCATTCAAAGTAGAATAGAAATCGAAACAAGCAAACTTACATCTTAATTAATTCCCCTCCCCCTTCCTCTCCCTCTTCCTCTACGACCCCTCTACCTGCAACCCATATGCCCCTCTACTTGTTAACCTCATTGTTTAGGGATGTACCACTGTGAAGTGTTTTGATCGATAAATGGCGGGATAACAGAGCTGCTCCTTAATATGTCAGGTGGTTCGTTTAATTACTACTTGACAATTGACCTTTGCATTTGTCGCTAAACCCAACCACGTAACAAAACCAAAATCAAATCCAAAAAAACAGAACTGATTTGATAGTCGTCATCAGAAAACAGCAGAGATTTGTTACACGTGATAACAAATAAATAAAAAAACATTAAAAAAAAAAAACATTATCTTCAAGCTGATGAATTCAGGGTAAATTTTGTTGACGATGACCTTATTGTATTTTCACAGGGCGATTCAGCAATCAAGTCAACACATTTTTGAGCACTTTGCTATTTACGAAGCAAATAGGAAGAACTCTGGTCATTCCGCCATTTATCCAATATTCCCACATGCAAGCAACGGCCGGACAGAGTGTGAGTTCATGTCTCCTTATTTACAAGCGACAATTAAATTCAAGATTGTAATTAGATCAAATTATCATATCGTTAAGCGACAACAAAGACAACAAAGACTTGTAGAGGGGGGGGGGGTGTTTTATTGACAGATATTTATCTTTCTCGAATCCAGTACTCATTTGGTCAGTATTATGAATAGACATATATATACTGTTGATGCAACGGTTAATTTCTGACATTATGATGTAGACAGCGCAACATATAGTGAAGCAAAATAAACTGTTCTTCTTCTTCTTTTTTTCATCTGTATAATTGTAGGAGTATATCCCATTTGACTCGTATTTTGATATCGAGGCCTTACATGAGTACTACCCAGATGTTATTACAATGGGTGATTTCCTTGATCATCTTGCTCCCACTTACTGGCCACCTAGTGAAAGAGCTGCCTATTGTGCGAGAAAGCTCGCAGATATCAACGATGGCAAGTGTCCAAGGGTAAGATTAATACGTTAGTTCACTCGGTTCAAACCAAACATATTAATATGCAAACCTCTCTTTTACTTGTTAATTAGTTTGATGGACTGTGATATGTGACCGAACGGACGAGTCACGTGTAGTATTAAACTGGATTTTCCTTCTGATGACCGTTTTACTTTGTCTGTATTGTTTTATTCTATATAGTTATGAGTGTTGCGTATGATAAACAACTAAGAAACAAAAGAACAATATATGAAATACATTGTGCTGAATATGAAAACAATAGACACAAGGACGTATTAAATATGGACAAAAAACATAGAAAAACAAAGAGATAAGAGTAAACACTGATAGGAAAGTGAACACGATAGTGGATAAAACAGGATAAAACAAAGGATAAATAAAACAAAAGAATTACTTGTTAGCGGTGAACTTTTCTGTTCTTATAAGGTTATTTTAGTTGCACATTTAAGTTGCTCCATATTGCAAGTGAACTTCCATTGTTCATTGTCCATTGTCCAAATTTCCATTGTCGTACCTTTCGCTCATACCCAACTGGATTTGTGTAATCATCCATGTATGTTTCTATGATTTCGTGCATCAGAAAAATTAATTTAATATTGTTAATTTTATATGTAGATGGAACCCAAAACCAACATGATCGTTAGTATCATGAAGCAAGATGTGTGTTAACAGCTACATACCATACACAAAACTTTCTTGACTTCACAAACCTTAGAAACAGAACATATCCGAAATCGATCAATTTACCTCACTCCTCCAATAACTGTCTTTTATAAATACGGACTCCGATTTACCCTGGTAGCATTCCTGCACTCAGCCCCTCAATAACCACTTTTAAAGTCAGCTCTGTAACACTCGATTTTCTGAGGTTATTATGGAGTGGTTTTACGTAGTGTACATCATTACACATCCCTAATAATACAAGAAATTGGAAAAGAAGAGATAAACATGTCCTGATATATTTCTATGTTCACAGACTGGCAACCCGCACGGGACTTTCTGGGAAGAATTGAACATTGAATTTGCAAAGTCTGAGATCTGGGAGGAACAAATGCATTACAACGTGGACTATGAACCATGGAAAAATCTGTGGATTGAAACGTAAGATAGTATTATCATTATCGCTATTTTAGTTAAAGGGATCTCGTCAAGGACAACAAAAGTGGAAGTACTGTAACGTTACGACAAATGCAGTTAAAAATAATGTCATTATGAAACGGTTCTACATATGTCACCTGTTCAATATAGTTGCACATCCAACATTAGAACAAATGGCGCTAGTCACAATATCCCATTATTGAACTATTGTGAAAATCTGCAGCATTCAAGTTACTTAGAAGAAAAACAAACATTCGACGACCCTCCTAATCCTTCATCATTTTTTTGTCAAATGCAGATATCCTGCTGACGAACACCCAGTTCTCGCCCTGATGAATGCGCCTTCATTCCAACCAATACAACCGAATGCGGAGGAACTTCATCGATACCTGAAATGGCTACCTGATATCGTTGATGAGGGTGAAGAATTTATTAAAGAAAATATCGAACGACCATACATTGGTATCCATTTACGAAATGGAGCAGATTGGGTAAGACATCACTGGCATTTGAGGAAATAAATCATATTTTGAGACTATTTGCGAGCATTCAAAGATAAAACTTTAGTCGCGGAGGTTAAAGGTGTGTTAGTGTTTTATTACGTTTCTGGAAGTTGAGATGAAACCCCGGATTATTAGTTTGGACCAAAAATCGAAAATTAAAGTCCAGTAACAAGACAAAACGGATAATTTCGGCAAATGTATCAATATATTAAGCCAGCCATTTGCATTATTACTTTGGTGTTATTACATTTATTTAAAGAGTTCTGTGAATGCTGGAAGACACATCAACGAAAAACGTAAAAAAAAAACGTTCAAAATTCGTAACTTATTAATATATATATATACATGTATATCACTTGAATGGATGATCTGTGGTAATATTGAAGACAAGTTCATATTAACGTCAGTATTTACTGCTATCATTGTTGATCATGACTCCCAGTTGGAATTCTCTAGAGTTATTTCGACGATCCAACTTGATTAATCGACATCACATGACCATTAGCATGTCATCACGGTGTCATCCTAACTTGTTCTTACTTTTAAGGCAACCTTTGAGATTTGTAATTTTATTCTAGTTATTTGTGCTTTTCTTTATTCATTTTGTAACCCATTTATATTTTTCATCAGACACGTACATGTGAACTCGCGGACGGCAATCACCCTCGCTTGATGTCGTCACACCAGTGTATGGGTCATTACTCGCAAGAGGGAGTTACCAAAGAAGTGTGTATCCAATCCGAAGAGCAAGTCATCAAAGAGGTTAGTCCATGCCAGATCAGTGAAATGACATATACAATCCTAAATGAATATGCTGAACCGTGAATAATAATAATAATAATAATAATAATAATAATATTTGCTTTTCATATAGCGCTTTATACCAGCTATAGGTTTCAAAGCGCTTTACAGACGTTATATTACACTGAAAACTTAAATTGGTTCACCGACTAACATAACGTTAGTCCATCTGGTGCCTCTCCCGACTAACATAGCCTTGGTCAGTTGCTATACCGACTAATTTATTCCTTAGTCAGTTGGATTTCTTAGTGGGTCATCTTAGTCCGTCAACTTAGTCGATCAACAATTTCTTAGTCAGTAAATGTATATTAGTCAGTTACATTAGTTGGTGACATTAGTCGGTCTTTACCGACTAATTTATATGAGCCACCGACTAGTTTATAGCAGGTTTTACATTAGTCAGGATGGTGCCTCTCCCGACTAACCTTTCTTAGTCGGTATCGACTGACTAGTTGCACTGACTAGAATCACTGAAAGAATTAAACCCGACTAGTTTCACTGACTAGCATCACTGAAAGAAAAGAGAGCAGAAGAAACACAAATAATGTGTACGTTGGCAGTATTTATTTCTGATAAAACTTCTGATGTCTACAAAGGCTGACTTTCGACAGATAGGGAAGAAATCATTGTAAACAAAAATCTGAAAATGTGATTTTATTCCAACAAAGTTAAGACAAGTTAATGGATCAAACATGAATCGCAAAAGTATAGCACTGCACAATAATGCAAAGTTGAATCTTGGGCAAGGGTTCCTCATGACTTTCGTTTTAAAGTGGTACCCCAAATCGACACCAGTTAAGTCTTCACGAACAAAGAGTGTTTCTCCTAACTACAAATGGCCTCCCACTTGTCTTCAGGAAGCCAAAATCTGCACCATTATTGACCTGTGAACAGAAAATATGATATACGTGTAAGCACAGATACAGATATAGCACATGATAACTCACATTATCATAAACATACATTTACATTAAAAATTTATAACATATTGGGAAGTATACATTTAAATCTAGGTCCCTCAAATTATAAGCCAGGAATAGCAGCTTTACCAAATAATTATTAGCTTTGCACAGCATAACACCAAGTTATTTTTCAAAGCTTAATAATTATGTTAATCATGTTAATAATGATCCCAATAGACCGGGAGCCCAGAGGGTTTGGTTAGCTGGGAAGGTAACCAATTGCCTTGTACATCACAATGTTCACAGTGCATTCCTGTATATGAAACCTGGCGACTGGCAAACCGACTGTGGTGGATGTGGCTGGGAGAGCAATTTTAAAGTCACCTGATAGCTAACCTATATCAGTTTTCATGGTAACCACATCAAAGTAAGAACAATGTGTCAGGTATGGCCCCAAGAGCAACAAATGGCCATTGCCAGTAATTATTGGTGGTGGGGTACCCCTGCCAGTGATCAACAATTGACCCCTCACGGCTGACCTAGGTCAGCTCATGAGGTAACCACTTGAAACCTACTGGAAAATGTTGGTTAGGACTTCAGATACAAGGGATGGGCATTGCCAGTAATTTTTATTGGTGGGGTACCCCTGCCAGTAGACCCCCAATATGCCCATCCCCCATTGACCTAGATGAGCTCATGATGTAACCAGTTGAAAACTACTGGAAAATGGTATCACTTCATATGTAAGGGATGGGCATTTCCAGTATTTTATATTAGTGGGGTACCCCTGCCAGTAGACCCCCAAAATGCCCCCCCCCCCCCCTCATTGATCTAGGTCAGCTCATGATTTAACCAGTTGAAAACTACTGGAAAATGATTGACAGGATTCTATATGTAAGGGATGGGCAGACTCTGGCAGTGGTGGCCCACCAATATAAAATACTGGAAATGCCCATCCTTACATATGAAGTGATACCTATCATTTTCCTGTAGGTTTCAACTGGTCAAATCATGAGCTCACCTAGGTCAATGAGGGGATGGGCATATTGGGGGTCTACTGGCAGGGGTACCCCACCAATAAAAATTACTGGCAATGCCCATCCCTTGTATCTGAAGTCCTAACCAACATTTTCCAGTAGGTTTCAAGTGGTTACCTCATGAGATGACCTAGGTCAGCCGTGAGGGGTCAATTGTTGATCACTGGCAGGGGTACCCCACCACCAATAATTACTGGCAATGGCCATTTGTTGCTCTTGGGGCCATACCTGACACATTGTTCTTACTTTGATGTGGTTACCATGAAAACTGATCTAGGTTAGCTGTTAGGTGACTTTAAAATTGCTCTCCCAGCCACATCCACCACAGTCGGTTTGCCAGTCGTCAGGTTTCATATACAGGAATGCATTGTGAACATTGTGATGTACCAGGCAATTGGTTACCTTCCCAGCTAACCAAACCCTCTGGACTTCCGCTCTACAGATCAGTGAAAAATTGACCAAACTTATGAAGCTTGCAGGTAAATGATATACTAGACTGTTTTTTTTTTAAAAACAGGTTATGAAAAGTATCTTTAATATCATTAAACAGTTGGGTACAATAGTTAAACTCACTCTTCCATCTTTTTTCTCTATGGTACTTGTTCCTTTGCTTTTTGGACTCTTGGATAAACTCTTTTGTTCTGCGAAGGGTACCAATATATCATCTTAAAACATGTCTTTAAGCCATATATAACACAGTTCTCCTCTTCTGTTGTTGCCTCCACACTGGTGTCGTACATCACAGGAAACCTCACCCTTGACTTAGATATTTGGCTTTTCAATTCCTGCTGGAAAAAAGAAACAGCAAAGTATTCATCATTTGAAAAAATAAATAAATAAAGTTGTCACCACAAAGTTATGTGAGATTTGCTTCCACTATAGTCTCAAAAAACAATCCCAAAGTTTGAAGCAGACTGTATAAAGCTGAAAATTTGAACGAGAGTGTCATCACCATTGCAACCAGAATCAAATGCCCAGAATACAGTGATAATAAAACATGGGCTAAATCTTTGTTTGTTTTTATGATCTTTAAAAATATAAAATTTTAGAAACAGAAATGCACTGAGCCAACTTATTTATAGGCCTAATCGTTTTTAGTTGTTATTTTGCTTGCTCACATAACAAGCCTGTTTAGACCTAGGCTAGAGGAGAATCAATACTTTGTTACACTAAGTCTGTCTTTCGGTCGTTTGATTTAGTCTTACTAGTAGTACTAAAGTATATAATGGACCGGCGAAGACTAGAGAATACCCAGAGTTTTAGCAACTGCGTTAAACTGTATCATCTGATCTATTATTTACGTCAATGAGTTTCATTCAATCTAGGATCCAAAAGAGAAAACTAATTAATCTTAACCTTTAAACTTTGCTACTAAACAGATATGCTTGAATTACAAATAAATGTCAAAAAACATCATAATCTACGAATAAATGCATATACATATACATAAACAGAATAATTTGAATTCGCGCAAGTGAACCCTGCACTACATTGGACAGAAAAAAAAAACGTGCAATTATAGACCAAACTAAACATACTGAATTTTCCGTTACTTCTACATAAAATATCAATAAAAATACAACTTACTCTTTTGGCAGTATACTAAAAGCACATGTTATAATAACTTCAGACTATCAAGCTTTCCTGAGAAAAAATGGTTAATACTTCTTACAGTAAACAAGTCGACCGCGAAGGAATGTCGCAATTGTTTCCTGAGCGTGACCGGAAATTAAATACTAAAAAATGATAAATGAAAAGGTTAAATAGAACTGAAGCGTGCATCCTGACTGCTCGCAACATATAATACCGTTGACTAGCCAACATAATTTGTTCAGCCTACTGTGACTGTACGTTTGAAGGTCTAGCCTTGCTTATTCAATATCACAAAGCCTACCCATTTAGATTCACATGGGATATTACAGGAAATCTTTACCAAATGAGTGTAGACTTCAAATAAACTATTGAGACTTATAGTTCCAGCATTTGTTTGGGAATAAATTAGAAGATTATGTGCCACTGTTCAGTCTAGCCCAATACACACATAATACATTTTTAATTGGTGTTTAGAATGCACACTTTAGTGTTGAGAATGCACTGCAGTACCCAGTAGAAGCCTATAGGCTTCTCACTGTCATTGCACTTGTGTATTGCGAAACGCCAGCGTGACAACGGTAGCGTTACAGTACACTAACCATAATACATGAGTACTAGTGCCAGTGGCCTAACAATTAACTTTAATTTTACCTTCAAGTTAAAGGAATAACAGGTAGGCCGATGATGGCAGTTAATACCTCCATTCTTCTAAAGACCTTCTTGGGTGATTTACGGTTGAAAGTTGCTTAGAGTGATCGTATGAAACTATGCCAAGTCCAGCAAGCTGCCGTTGCCTCCCTATTTCCAAATTGAAGAGAATCGAATTGGGTTAAAATACATTAGTCCGTCGACACCGACTAAGCTACGATTATGGCGTAAATCGGGTGTCCGTATCGTTCTTAGTCCATGGGTTAAAATACCTTAGTCCGTCGCCACCGACTAAGCTGCGATTATATTTTCCTTAGTCAGTGTAAACTGACTAAGAAGCAGCGATGAAACGAAGATTTTTGCTAGTTCGTGTGCATTGACTAACGTTACAAACTAATTTAACGTTAGTCCGTGGCAATATTGACTAGTTTATTTTTTCAGTGTACCCCTGGTCAATGATAACCTGTCCCAGAGACAATCCCTCCAGACTGCAGCAGTTTTATACTGCGCCCATGACAAGTTACCCCACAGGGTACCCATTTTACACCTGGGTGGAGAGAGGCAAGTGAGATAAAGAATCTTGCCCAAGGTCACAACGTAATGAAGACTCATCCGTATGGTTCAGATGAACCGAGAATGATAGTGGACCAAGCTGGATTGCTTCAGTGTCCAGGTTTTCACTTCTGTAATGTTTCTTATAAAGTACTTAATGGTTCTCCCAATTGCTTTCCCAGTTAGGGTAACGTAACAGTGATTACATACCTGCTTCCTATACTATTGCAATGTTAAACTGATGTTAAGGGTCTTCATGTAGTTTTCATACAGCACACCTGTCAGCTCCGAAATTAATCCCCCATGGTGCACCTGTTAGTCATACATTTCTGTTCAAAAAAGGAATTTTGAGGCCCCCTACCCCTCCCCCCCCCCCCCGCCAAGATCTCTCTCTCTTCTTGCCCTCTGTCTTTCTCCCTTTTTCCACATACTGTTAAGTGTCAATGGGTGTATATTAACGTTGAGCATTCGTTTGCTATCACAAAGTTAACATAAACCTTTATGTTCTTTTTGTATTGTAGCTTGAAGATATCATAACCAAACACGAGGCAAAGACAATATTTATTGCCACTGATCACGTATCGATGGAAGATGAAATTCAAGATGCTTATCCTGATGTAAGTTTCTATAAAAAAAATGGCTTGAATACTGCACACTTTAGGTTTTCCGGATTTTTACCTGATTGGATAAGGCCAGATTATATCAACCCCAGAAACACATAAACATTTGCCTCATTAAACAGAGAGAAATACGAATTGCAAAACGCATTATCGAGCCTCGATTACAAAAAAATAGATATATCCCAAAGAGGAGGAGGGGTGGGGGGAGAGGAGGAGTGAGTGGTGGGGGAGAGGTTTTGAAATGTATCAGATGGAAATTATTCCTTAGTTGTAATACGTTGTGTATAATTCCTTCGCAACAGAAGAAGAATTTCAAAAGTATAAACATGCAAAGTAGTAACCTGTAACGTATCATGCATTAAAACTGCAAATATATTCTGTAACATTTCACGGTGTAATGTTGTAATTAATGTGAATAGAGGAACACGAAGATGAAAGGAGTTGTATCGTCAATACATTTATGGTTGCAACATTTGAACTTGGGAGCCATCAAAAACATATAATAGGGAGATAATCGGGGGATTGTAGACTATTGTCAGGAGTATTGCATCTCCAAAAAATAAGCAAAAGGCCAGCTACAAATCGAACGAAAGAATGTCTCGCTGTTTTTGTTTTGGTTGATATTAGATTCACGCTTGATATGTGCGATGACACCGACTTGAGGCGAAAGTCCATATCGATAATCCAAAGAACATGGGCACGAAAAATAAAAGATATGTGATGAAATTTGTTGTAATCCCAAATCGGACAGCATCGTTTGGGATACAAAACGCCTTTTTGGACAAAATCACATCTTACACATGCGGCCATGTTTAAGAGTGACTCGATCTATTGTTTTGCTCTTCTTTTCTATTTTGTTGTAAAGATAAGTTATCCACGTCATGACCCTGTGAGATGCTATTTACAACATATTTAATCTGTATACTTAACAGGGTTTCGCTTTCTTTTTTGTTTCAACAGGTCAGGGTAGTAACTATGTCACCGGAAAGGCCTCAAGTAGATCTTTATATTTTGGAAGAGTCCGACCACTTTTTAGGAAACTGCGTGAGCGCGTTCTCAGCATATGTCTCTAGGTCACGTGTGAATGCGAAGCGATCAGTATCTCACTTGGGTTATAATCCCGCACCAGTGAGAGATGAGCTGTAAACATCTTTTACACTATATTTTACACTATACTCGACGTGTAACGAATAAGGCTTCGAAAACAAGTCATTTCCTGTTGCGTTTGCTCAACATTTAAGAGCAAGTTAACCAATGTGTATCATATGTTTACCCAAACTACAAGGTACTGGATGGTCACGCTAACGGCAATCTCCAACCACTACACTGAATTAGACGATATTGCTTCGTTTTTTATATCCACTTGACTATTCAATTAATGAATCACATTGCTAGGTGATTTTTGGATCGCTCATGTATTGTAAATAAACCAACACAAAAGCGGTTTCTGATAGCTAAAACAATATAGCGCATAGAAAGAAAGAAAAAAAATAAGATTAAGGAAGAAACTTCCAAGGTAAAGAAGGGCAGTTTTTATTCGACGTATAGTCAAGATCTTTTCATTATGTTTACCGTTTGATAATAAAGTCGGAATTTAAATTCGATGTGTAAACATGAAGTTGTCGGTGATTGTTATTAATGTTATTAATTTTATTGCTAATAGGCTACTTGGCTTAGGCGAGCATAGCACAAATACCATTACTATATATATATATATATATATATATATATATATATATATATATGTAGACTGATATCGGGATCATAACGTTAGTTGAAAACAAAAACAACATTTTGGGATTACATATTCATAGTAGATATGATCATACTCTTTGTCTGAAGGAGAGCAACTTTTAAAAACAGAAACAGAAAAAAAATACATTTCAAGATTGTTTCCATGTTGCAGCGAGACTGTCATACTTTATCAAATTGAAAATAACCAGTAATATTTCTTATCCTGGTTTTCAAACATAATTCATTGTTTTGTAAACAAGTTACCCATTTTACATATCGATTTAGTAATTACTTAACTGTCTTTTTTAAAACATCAGCACAATCTAGAGATGCTGTTGTATTCCGAGTATACGAACAACAAAAGAAGCCATGTACAATTGTATTCTTAGTATCTTCTCGATGGTTAAGCGGGGATTTTCATTTTTCCTTTTATCGTACTTAAATGTATTGCAAGAGGTCTGTTATATGCATCATGTATTACCTGTATTGGTCATCATTCAAGTCTCTATTGGGGGTTTAGAAAGAGTGACTTTAGACACAAAATGAAGTTTGATTTTTTTGGGGGGTGGGGACTTTTTAATATCATGCACTGCTTTCATTTCCAGATTGTTTTTTATTATTATGCTTTATAATTTTGACAAAGTCTTTTGTAAAAGATCTGAAATTCAGAGTTACTGGAATATTTGAGACTAACTCAGAGATCTTTAGTTCAGTTTCCAAGATGCGAACATAAAACTCGATAAAGAAAAGAATAGACGTTTATGGGTCCCAAATAGCCATATTACAATGCGTTACATACAATATGACTTCCGTTGTCACGATCTGCCATCACCGAAGGCTGCTCTGTTATTTATATGGAGTTGAGTTTGTTGAGTTATAATAAAACAAACGGATGATCATTAAATTTGCGCCAGCATTGAGGAAACTACGTCATTCAGACCTTAGTATCTTGGAAACGGGTTATAGCTATAAATATTACTAGCAATTATTTGTTTTTGCCTGTTTTAAAGGGGCATATCACAAATAAGATTTCTAGATATCAAGAATATCAAGGATATCAACAATAAAATAAAATTAAAGAAGGTTCTGCCAATATTCATCGTTTAACATCTTTAGCAACCGACCCAATTACAGAAAAAGGGTGTCTAAATATTTGTTCCAGTTGATTGTTACAGATCACTGTCGCACACTCTGTCTACTTCAGTACTAAATGTGTATGAATATCATCGTCTTTCAATAAACTCATTCACGTTGCAATAAATGTATCGATGTCTTTTGGTTTATTATTTTAGTTTTATTTAGTGACGTCATAAACCATGCGGTCACTATCTCGCCTGTACCTTTTCATATTTCAATTTGGATCAAAACAATAAAACAAATGGGTGCCAGCAGTTTGTTGTAATCATACAAAAAATCGTAATAGAGTATAAATAATTTATCGTTATTGTCACTGTATTCAGAACAACATTATTAATAATTGGTATGAGCATATTGCAAGTTGGACATGTAAGAATATGAGGTAAACATAAAACGTTGTTTATTAAACTACTGAAACAAACCGCGAAAATCATATTATACAACATTTGCAAAATCCATCTCAATGTTGGTGTGCTGCCTAGTTTGAGACCATTTATTTACTTCGCTCCTCGCTTACCTGTCTCCTCACAACCTTAGCACCACGTTCTACCGTGTCTATAATGTCCTTGGTAAACCCTTTACCAGTTTGCGCCCTCTAAGACCGGCTTCTCGGTCATTGACCCCTTCTCATTTTACCATCTTAAGTGCCTGCATGCGTTTTTTCGATAGCGGAATATTTCGGATTTCGTCGTTACGGAAAGTTTCGGGAGTTTTCTCTCCCGTCGGATTCTATATATCTTAGACGTCCTTTCCAGCCTGATAAGTATCCTTTTTTTATGACAGGTTTAGTATTCATTTAATACAAAGGTGCTGAACTGTTAAAGGGAACGGCGATGAATGCATATGCGTATGATTGTGGTGCGGTAACTTAGCGTATCTCCTAAATTGAATCGATATTTTTACTTACAAAGCCTTAACGGGGAACGGCCAAAATTGCCACAAAGAAACATCATTTTTAATTTGGGGACACTTTCTTGGATAGTTCCACCCATTTAGAAGAATTAAATAAATAAAATATTCAACACATGAGCAAAGGTAGGATTCATTTTTCCTTGCTTCGAACAGTTTGACCCGTAATGTATATTTTTCATCTATTTCTGGAGGAATCCGGTCAAACCATCGATAAAATATCAAAGCTAAATTGATAGAACTAAACCACTGAGCAAATTCAGCGAGATCGTCATCAACGCTATCTTTAACTATCGCGAGTTTACCGTAAACCATCGTACGTATATAGTTTACATATAACAACAGAAGGTTTTCTTTGCAATATTTGTTTTTCTTTTTATTCTCATTTTCTCTACTGGTTCACGTTTACAAAGTAAAATAACGGAGGGACGAATGCTAATGGTTCAAATGGCTCTATTAAAAAAAAAATGCCTTTCAAGCACAACGCATTGAATATTTTAATCATAACTTATCTACCACCTGATCTTGTATGGCGCCACCTATTCTTCAAAAAACGATGAATTACTGCCCATTCTTTCTGTTGGTCACAGATAAGATAGGAACAAGATAAGATGTTATACATTGAAATATATTTTACATTTCAAGTAAATCATTCTTTCCAATCTTGAGGATTTCAAAGTGGTCGTGCAATCACTTCAGCGGGAAAGTCATCAATTCGGGAAGTGAATTCGATGTCGTCAAAACACCGTTATCGTCCTGTTACACGGGCACAGGCAAGGGCGTAGGAACCGGGGGACTGGGGGCGCCAGCCCCCCCCCCCAAGAGAAAAATATGGAGGCGCGGAAGTATCATTCCCCCCCCCCCCCCCCCGCTTCGCAAGTCAGAAAACCTCTTTTTTATTTCCAAATGAGAAACAAATCTCATTTGGAGCACCAAATTGCATCTAAGGCCAGGTGAAAATGCAAAATTATATACAAAATGGTGTGGGTGGGTTGAAGTGTGCTATATTGCACCAAATTGCATCTGAGGCCACCTGGAAATGCAAAAAAATCCAAACAGGAGGGGGACACCCCCTCCCCTTAGACCCCCCCAGGCCGCCCATCAGTCTTCAGCCCCCAGCCCCGACTCAAAAGTACCTTCCTACGCCACTGGGCACAGGTAGACGGTGGATAAGAAGGCTACATCCCCGGGCGGGATCGATAAGAGGAGCTATGAGATAAGATACATTTATACTGATCCTCAGCAAAATTAGTGGGAAAATGAGGATATCATAAAGGGATCGCTGTGTCAGTTTCACTGTCTACGGGGTCGGAGTTTGTTCCCGTCGTGTTTTTGTGGGTAGATCATTACTTTATTAATAAATGTTATCAGGTCCCCGAAAAGTTTGTTCTAAAGAGTAACTTCTTGGTTCTCAGACTTATTTGGAAATTGGTTCCATTCCTCGCAATCAGGGCAAAGATTTCCACGTTAAATTGTTTTCTTATCAAGAGCATGCACCTTTAAACAGGACACCTGCTACTATAAATATGTATACTGGCATATTCCAGAAGTAAACTGTACGACAGTGTGTTTGGAAGTTAATGAAAAGAAACAAAATGTTAGAACACGAAGCGAAGTGCTGATTAATGATTTGTTCAATATGGCAACCAATTTTATCAAAAGGAAGTTAGCTTGCATAGGGATTTACAAACTTCAATGTCCTTTATTTTGTTTAGCCTTATTGAAAAAAAATATGAGATTATATGCCATGAACAGTTATGAATATTATACTTTGTTGATAATCTACAATTATGAAAACTTTTTATGAAAATTTTTTATTTGTTTGCTAGAACGAGACGTGACCCCGAGATTCAAATTAGGATATTTGTAATAGGATGTATAGGAAATCACGGGCCAACTGATTGAATCCGAATCTAGTCAAACATTTCCTAGCTGTTATAACGTTTATTGATAATTTCCGTTGCACTTTTGATAATGCGATCCTCTATACGATTGTTAGATTAGAGGTAATCTATATATATATATATATATATATATATGTATAATTACAGAAGCCGTTAACAAGTTTCTAAATTTTAACAGCCTGAAGTGTTTCATTCAAAGCCACTTTAAACAGGTTTTCATGTGCGTGTATGTAGTCTTGTTTTGTAGTCATTCTTAGATGTGATTTCTAAAGAATCACCACGTCCTCAGAAGAATTATATTGTTATGGGGTATTATTAAGGTTATGGTACATGGATTTGAACAATGGAAAAACAAATTCTCAGTCTGAATGTAAAACGCACCTGTGTGCGTCTGCGTGTGTTTTTGATTACTAAGTAATTATTTTAACAAATCTACCAGGTATTAAATTTGATCAAAGACTGACAGATAGTCTGTAGTTGGATTCGTAAATGAATTCGATTCTTTGAATATATATCGATAAATTTAATAAAACTATAGTCTAGGGTAGTTTGAAATAGTTTTTTTCTTGCAGCCTAAATATGGATGTTTGACGTCGAATATTTCTATAAATGCATATCATATATAGAGGCGTACAGGAAAATAGTTTTAGAATAACTGAGAGTATATTCAAACTAAGGCCAAGAAATAATGTCGTTGTGGTATTATACAGTGGGACTTGCAAACGACGACAAAAGCCGTATATAACCCACGACATTATCAATACAAGTGATACAGTATACGCAGACACCCTGAATTATAATACTTTGAGATAAACATAATTTAAAAATATGATTATAAAAATAAAACGGAAAGAAATTCGTATAGAAATCTACCAAGAGCAAATGTATTAGAAGGTTAGTACCGCTTGATTAAATTATTCTCATTTTATTAGTCAATAATTAAATCATTTAAACATTTTATTTTCTTTTTCTACTGAGATGTATAGTTCAAAACATTCCTTGTTGCACTTCCGAAATCCGAATAGGATTTTTTTTATCTGATTGATATCTTTAATAGGTGAGCAGCGTTATTTTTACTTACAGCAGCCGATCTTTGTACAGTAAATCATAATATATGGAGAAGGTAGAACAAACAGTGTCTTATATAACCACAACTAACCCAAGAACATCTTGTATTCAAAAACTCAATTCTTCTTATGAACTCCGTGCAAGTTCGATCTATAAATCTATAAAACTATATTTTCTCTTTTAATAATAGCAGTTTCCTTTATATTGATTGATATATATATTTAAATTATAAAATTGTTCAATTTCTAAATGATAGCAACTAGTCGTCACGATACATTTTTTCTGACAGAGAAAACTTATATAACGTATTTTACAGTTGAAGAGTTTGAAATGTTGTCTACTTCATTGTGCGTAGTTTACATACTGCCCCTGTGATACGTTTCAGTTTAGCAGAAATTAGCTCAAAATTTACAATTTCCACTCGAGAGGTTCCTCATGAACCATTCTGCAAAGATGTGACAGTTGTTTGTCAATAAGTTGTATTCGCCAAATATGTCGTAGAACTTAGTCGCTAGTTTCTGCGCCTGTTGCAGACTGCAGGCACTGTCACCCTGTGAAGAATGAAAACAGACAACATAAATAAAGAATAAATGGATGAGGAATTATCAATATTAACATAAAAATACAAAGGTTTTATTTATAAACATGTCGTTGACGATATATTAATTCATGTGATTTATTTGGACAGTATAGCAAGTTAGTTCAATTCTTCTAAGATTACGTTAAACAATTAAAGATTATAAATTAATTATACGTCAATAGGAGCTTACACTTAGAATATCAAACAAAATCTAACTAGTAGCTTAACTTCTAGAACGGGTTAAACTAAATACATTTATATAAAAAAAAAACATCCAGGTTTAGTACACAACGTATTTGGAATTGTTATGTAACAGATATGAGTATGAAAATAAATCAAACGCAGGCTACACACACCCATTAAACACACAAGCGCACACATATGCACTCAGAATACAATTAGGGCACTCGATTCACAAAGAGAAAACAGTAACTACTGAGATACACATTGAGAATACAGTAACTACACTGTAAACAATAGTTAGTCAATATGACTAAAAAAAAATAGTCACAACGATGTCTCTATCGACCAGTTTCTTCAAGTCATTTGACTATATAACATTAGTTTTGTGACTAATTAAATCGAGTTTTCTGACTAATTAAAATTAGTCCTACTACGATGCCTCTATCGACCAAAGCTTAGTCCAGTGACCAAAAATATTAGTCATTGTAACTGTGACTACTTATTTAGGTCACAAGACTAGTTTAAGATTAAGTACTAATTAGTTAAGAAATGAGATAGTGACACACATTGTAAGTTTCATGGAAATTTTTATTAACATTCAGTATTAATGCAAAATGTGACAAATAAGCATTCCATTTAAAAGTCATCTCATAAAGAACAGTAACAAACACTAAAGGTTAAAGAACATTTAAAACTAAAATAAATATTTATGGGACAATTGGGAAAACTTATTTTTACAAAATTGTCAAAATCTTTTCCCACAAAACATCTTGTAAATACTTATGGGATTACTTTGAAACACTCCTAAGCCATTAAGTTGGCAATGTTCAACAGTTTTCAAACAATCAGACCCCCTGATGACCTATACCTACAATTTCTTAAAGACCCTTATTGTCCACTGATCATGCATCATTATGGGCTCCATCAGTTTCATCAAGATAGCAGCATGGAAGAGATATGGACAGACAGAAAAAGGGAAAAATTGCAAGTGCACAGCTCAAATATAAAAATAGAAGTTTAGCCAATTAAATTATCTTAATTAATATTTAAATATAAATATATATAACATATATTTAATATACACAAAATAATATATCATATTTATAACTTTATTTATAAAAATAATACCCCATGTCAAATCAAATGGTATAAAAAGGCCTTGAGTAGCTCTATATGACCTTAGCTGTTAAAAAGGGCCAGAAAATATCCTTATAATTATCATCTTGAATTCGGAACTTGGAAGTGATATTATTATAAGTTTCTGACCATGGATGTGATGGTACAATATTAATGCAGAACATGTAAGTTGAATATGTTATTATCCTTGAAGCAACATTAGGGTGGAACAGAAAACAAAGTAGTTAAAACATTTCTAGAAGTACTTTATCACAAACTATAAGCTATGTCTTGAATGGTAGAAACTTACCTTTGAGGTCAATTTTTGGGGTACATTTTAAATGAGGTCCCCACATTCAATCACACTAACCCCATTTAATGATTGTAATTTTTTCCAAGTACACTGAAGTTTAAATTAAAGACTTGCCCGATATCGAACATCATTTGCTGATAATTTGAACTTTGCTTGATCCCAAAGGTGTGCGCAAGTACACAAACAATGATCTTATACACTACACTTATGTGGGGCTTAGGCATGCACTATAGCATACTAGTAGTATGACCGGTGTGCATTATTGAATATAACCGGTGTGCGGTATTATGTGTACGTATATGCTACAATTTCTGCTGAGAAATTATTTGTCATAAGTTTGGTTTATGACTCACCACAGTTTTTCTATAAATCAATGCTGAATACTCAAGTGAACTATCTCTTTGCATTACACAAAAAAAATATCCTTCCTTTTTCACTTTTGACATACAGTGTGGTAAAGTAACAAAGGCCTAAAGACATTTGGTTAAGTATGTAACATAGCCACACTCTGTAAATGTAATGTAAATTAGCCATTTATATTGCAACATTGGCACAGTATTTACGTAACACTATCTATGGTCCTCGGTAACACATATCAGACATTATGCTCATCATGGTTAGCTACATCTACATGTTCACCTGGGGACATCCCATATCATTGCAGCCATAAAGTTCAAATGCTATATTTTTTAATTACCTCCCAGGGTACCCTATACACCTGGGTAAAGAGAGGCAATTGAGATTACGTGTCTTCATTAAAGATACATACGTATCGACCAGGTTGGTACATGAACCCACGATCATGGAATCCTGTGTTCAGTGCTCTAACCATTCCGCCACAACTTCTGTATGTCTTTACGTACTGTGGTTATTTCACTGATTGCATAATGCGCACTGTATATCACAGCTTGTTCCTTATATTTAAGGTATCATACGCCCATTAAAAGCCCCATGGACTTACACACTAAATCACAAAAGTGATGTGGTCTCTTAGTCTAGATAGAAGTTTTCACTAGCTCAATGCTACCTATCACCGGATAGCTGACAAGTTGGCCTTTCATGGCACTAACAATTTTCTGTATCATGACCATGTAGATATTTTGCTATTCGAGCCGGAAGTTTTCGTTACTTGTAAACAAACCTCTTCACTCAGTGGTAACAGTTTTCCTACGCTACTCCTGGGAAGCTTAAAGGGGTCTAAAACTGCCTCAATTGACCCAATTTTCTCACCACATGTACTTCCATTCATGTTCTCCAACATGCAAGCCACAAAAACTAGATTATGATTGATAACAGGTCAAAAAAGATATTCTCAGCTGCTTTTTGGCACTTACCTAAAGGAGAACAATCGAGGAGATGGATATAGACTCTAATAGGAGTACGCCACCTCAATTGAGAGATGAATTTTTTTCATACCAAATTGATACTTTTTATAGTCGTCACATTATAAACCACAACAGAATGCTATGCAATTCTCATTTTTGGTCCATAAAGATGTCTTTTCAGAGATTTCAGTATGCACTGTGCAGTGTGTAGATACACATGATATGAGCAATACTGTGTAAGCAGTAACCAGGTCTACGTCTGCAACAACATTTCCAGTCACCAATTTTGATAAGCTTGACCAAGTTGGGTGCATTTATGAATTCTTTCAGGTTTTATTGGTATCCGGGTCACAGTCCACTTGGTCTGGCTTGCCAAACCTGCACAAACATCATCCAGAGAAGGGTCAGCGGGGAGGGCTTTTTCATCTCTGGCTCTGAAATGTGATGAAAACTACTTTTGTTTAGCTCAGCTGATTCCTCGATCCCAAACTGACCTACAGGTCCAGGACATACCCCAATGCATTCCTGAACTGTTTGGAACATGTTAAACTGATATTGCCTGTCACTCCAGTGCAACTGTTAAGTTACTTAGAATAAGAGAATTAACTTGAAGGTGTTCTTTGCCAAAACTGGATCATTGGGATTTGTAAACCACAGCCTAACTGTAACAGCATGTACAGTAGTCTAAAGGAAAGCTTACTGAAATGCTATCTGTAGATACACAGTTCACCTCAATAACATATCCAGTCCATTTAAAGGTTTATGCAAAGGTTGTTACAATATATTAAAGACAGGTATTGGGGACAAGAGGTAGATAGGGGGCATAATTTGTGATAAAACATTCAAATTTGTTGCTCGTCAAACTGAACAACAATGTCAAATTACCTTATTCTCCATGGGTGGCAAGCACTGGTTCCTATAGTTACTACAGTAGATCTCCCATGATGTATCAGGATATCTATTTCTGCTGTCAGAGTTGTTTGAAATTTGTTGTTACCTCATCTAACCAGTTGAGTCCATTGATACAACAACCATTCAAAGTATATAGCTGTGAATGCTGAGGACTTGGCACATTACCTTTCTCTGAAAATTGACAAACAACAGAAAATTAATGATAGGCTGAGTAGGCTCAAAACCCCTTGATGCACATATGCAGGAGCAGAAAATGCATACCATTGTGGATTATTTGCTAAATAAGACTCAAAACATTCTCTGTCCAGGGTATTAGCACTCAGCAGCCACTCCACTTAGGATACAGAACCCTACAACATTGTGCTACAGCTGGTGTAGACTTGGTCTAGGAAGTAGGATACTAACATAGCCACTTACGGCCACTATGAACCTGAGGCCTAGGCTAACAACATCATGGGTATTTCTATTTTCATGCATTGAAACTGAGTTTTTGTCCTTAGTTCAACACAAGGTACTTCCAACTTAAGCAAAAATAACCTAAAATATGAGTACCATGTACTTAAGCCTACAAGAGCAGAGGGTAAGTCCCACTATGAAGATCTTCAGTTCAGAGTGCACGAAATGCAGACCGGGTTGGTGGTCGACGAAGTGGTGTCTAGAAACTTGACGTAGGCTAGCCTAGTACACCACAGGCGCTCGTAACATTATAGAATATAGGCCTAGTGTACTAGCTAATAATTCACATTTATATAAAATATGTCATATTAGTGTGTATTACTGCTACTAAAGTACTATTCATCTACGAGCGCATGTGGGCTACACTAGGAAGACTAAGCTCCTAGCCTAGCTTCGTCCTAGCGTTAGCAACAGTTTAGCTTACTAAGGCCTACCGTTATAATTTTACCCATACTTTCCAGCCAAACACATCGCGGATATTCAAACCTTCCTTGAACATTATGTCAATTGTGTCAATTATTATTTATTAGAATTTCAGTTGTGATTGAACTTACCTAACTGACGACAATTTGAAACTGCTTCTGACAATTTGTTAAATGATTAAGAATCTTCTTATTTTGTTGATAGCCCTGTTCTATCTGCAGTTAGGCAATGACCGCAATGTACGACGCACGACGTACCACGTACGTGCATACAGTATACATGTAATCGCCGGTCGCCTTTTTTTTTTTTTTGATATCTGATCAGCTAAGCATACCGTATTCTACGGTACGATGATTGGATAAAAATAATGACGTCATTGGTCAAAGCTGAAGGTTATAGAAAGTAAACAAACAGAAGACTAGAACATTCTCGTCACGCTTACATACATGACATGCATAGTGAGTGTCAAAAAAGTTCGTACAAATTTATGTGACTAATTTATGTTAGTCGAACGACCATGCAAATTGGTCTGCAACTAACGAATTGGTAATGACTAGCTAACTCTAGTCACTGTGACTAGATTTTTGCCATTCGTGACTAACTAATGTTTACAGTGTACTGTAAATTTTTCAATGCTGTACAGCAGTAAGAACTGGATCGTGCTATAGATCGGTAGCATGTGCTATTAAGTTTACAGTAAGAACTGAGGATATGTGTAATTCCAACAAATCCAGTTGTTTGGGATATGTTGGGATTACACTAATCCTCAGTTCCTATTGTAATCCTAATAGCACATGCTACCGATTTATCAGATTTGTCAGCACAATCCAGTTTTTACTGTGGTAAAATGATTTAAGATTAACAGTAGTTACTGTATAATCTCTGTGTAAATCGGTTGATTAGGGATATGTGTTTGTGTTTTCACGCTGCCTTTTCGAACAATTTGGATGGTAATGGATTTAGCATAGCCTAAGCGTTAGGCAATACATTACTTCCGACCGAAACAAGAGAATTGATGAAGATAACATATACACACAAAAAAAATGGTACGTGTGCATTCTAATCGGAAATTAGTACCAAATACACTTGGAGTAAAATAGAGAATCTTCACATTGTTAACCACTTTTTTCTTAACGTCCCCCACTGCCTTTTAGTTTTCCTATTTTTATCTGTTTTTTTCAGGACTAATCCCCGGACTACACCCGACCCTGATCCAGCTTCCTACATCTGGGCAAATGCTCTCCAGATTTTAAGGGAGGGTAATCCTTTGATACAACTTGAACGTAGTGTGTCCCACTTACACGAAAGTGGTGTACGAGGAGAGACCTGGAACCCAGTAATGATGATGGTGGGAAGGGGATGGGAGGGGTGGGTAGAGTGGAGGTGGGAAGCGGGAGAAAGTCCCCCAGGCGGACCTATTACTTCCCCTTCGAAAGTTGGTATCCTATTCTCTATCCCGTGAAAGTGAAACATATATGATAATTCATCATACGCCTAGTCCTCACTTATAACCATCATAGATTTCGTTCAATGCTGTTGTCCTCTCATGTTAATACTTTTAGTAATACCTTATCTGGGGACGGAGTGAAAGAGGATGCTGGCTTTAAGGCAAGTAGGGGGATATTCGACAAATATACCCAAGGTGACAAAAAAAAGCTCCATGGGTCATTAATACTACGGAAACATGACCCTTCCTTCACACCCCCTACACCCGCCCTCTCCTCCTCTATATACTTATCATTTTCTGAATAAACGGTGATCTTGCTAAGTTATTTTCAATGTCGCCGACATGTTACGATTGATACTTCATTCAAATGACATTGAAAATTCATGATACAAAACACACTTGACCTATACGTATAAGAGATTGAAATCAACCAAACAGCCAGTTAGACTCACCTGTCTCCGCCAAACTGCGTTTGGACATTCCTGTGACCGACGGTTGATTGTTCCATTGTTAAAGTTCACCATCATGCTGGCTCCCCATTCGAAGGTTTGACCCCGGAAATATACGAAAGAGTGATCGAGTTTGAGTGTATTTATTTCTTCAGGGGTGAGTCGCTCAACAACCACGTTGCCGTTTCCGATTTCACGTTTCTGTTTGGTGTTAATTTCATATGGCCAGCCACAGAAGAAATCTACAAATTCTAATTCACCAATCCAAATGTCAGACATGCGAGCTATTCAGGGAGAGAACAGATGAAATATAGATGACAGTTTTTGTTAGCTACGTCGATTATAATTTCATTCTACCGTTGGAAGTTATAACGATGCAGGGCCGTAGCTATACTTTGTTGTAGACTTCTTCTAATGACTTACTTTATTAAACCACAGTCGCGGTAAAAATTATAAATATTATACTACGCATATGCACCTAAAATGATGCATGATGGGCATAATAGCACCTTTTTCCATCGGAGCCCTCTCGTCCAATAAATTAAAAGAATTGCTCCCCCCCCCCCCCCCCGTCCACTGCTTTTCCCACCCAACGCAGCATTAATGAAATCGATGAAGAATCGTTACTATTTGTTTCTAGTTTTTTAACGCTTGCATTCAGTTGTCAATTCTACGATGATGATAACTTAGGATTCCCATTTCAATATAAATAAAATACGGGAAATTCTTTAACATGCATATATCCTCTGACACTACACGTTATGGGAATTACAAGTATAATGATACCAATGAAATCGATAGCCCGTACGTCTATATAGAGCCTACCAGCAAAGAAAACCAAGGCATAGTCGAAGATTCCATAAGAGTCTACGCATATAACTAATCATAATTTATATTAATAATCAAAACGATTTTCCTTACCATAATCAGGATAGAATTTCGGTGTTTCGACCCCATCTGTCGCTGTACCTTGGGGTGAACAAGCCTCAATTGTGCCCAGAAAGCAAACAACCAATATGAGGTATAACAAAGCCATTGTATCGTAAAGAGCGGTTCTGAAGGGTGTTCTGAAGTTATGAGCTTGTAGAAAAGGTTTTCCTACAGGAATCGATCACTGAAAGGAGAGCGGAACTGTAGACACTTTTATGCCAGACAGACATGTAAGATAAATTCCCGTTCGTACGGCGGCCTTGAGGTTCCTCTCGTGACCGTCGCGACTATGTACAATAACCGTGCAGAGCGGCTATCGTGACAACTTTCCATATTTTATAAATAAAACATATGCACAATATAAATACACAATGCGCCTGAAATACAACGTAATTGTTAAAAAATGACAAATATTTGTTTGACAAACGGCTTTGGCCGGAGAGATACGAGTTAAACGTTCTTAAAGATGAACTGTCTTGGTCGTCAAAGTGTATGTTGTATGTATGTATGGGTGTATGTATGTATGTATATGTGATCTTCCCGCAAGCAGGAACTCGCGAAAGAAGCCATGGAGGCTTGTAGACTCGCAAGCTGACCGAAGCCAATCTCTCGGCACACATCCATTTAACGTCCATGTCAGGAAGTTGTTATTGTGCATCAGCGTAGTGGCAAATTGGCTAAGGCGTCGGACTCGTGATCCAAAGATTGCTGGTTCGATTACTGCCTAGTCCATTACGTTGTGTCCTTGGGCAAGATGCTTTATCTCACTTGCCTCTCTCCACCCAGGGGTTAAATGGGTACCTGTGAGGTAACTTGTCGTTGGGCGCAGTTTGTAACTGCTGCCGACTGGAGGGATTGTCTCTGGGACAGGTTACCATTGACCAGGGGTAATATAACGTCTGTAAAGCGCTTTGAGACTTATCGCTGGTATAAAGTGCTATATAAAAAAAAGCAAAAAAAAATTCAGAAATCATCTGAGTGTTGGCACATATTTCGTTAATACTTTAATACATATATACTTTTAAGCATTCCAGTTTTCATAGGATGTAATTTTATTTCTTCGTAGAGTGACAAGTTCATTTATAAACGATATACAGTGAAGTTAGTGTGTAAACAGGTCCCGGCAGTATATTATAAAGTCTAAAATTTAGCCTGGATTCCTTTATTTTCATGAAAGTATGCCCGTGGTGTGAGTTAATCAGTTACGTTTGATAAGGGTATCACATGTAGTTGTTACAACAATGTTATCATTTTCCATATTGAGAGATATTTCATTACCAACTACTTCCCAATAAGTATCGCTTGATGAGCGACCTTGACATTTTGGGCCATGAATTAGGCCTATATAGTCCAGATTATCTAATTTACACGAACAATTCACTCCTTCCTTTCACATTTCCTGGGCACATTATTGACAGTAAATTACCGTTACTAAGTAATTCATTGAAAGATCTTTATCAAATACCTACTTGGAAAGTTAAATGATTTCCTTACTTCTGTAACGGAAAACTGTCCCAATAGGTCCCTAGTGACGGTGATCCCTGTTTTATGTAAAGAAGTTGGAACGCTGCCAAGTGCATTTTTTTATTTTGTTTTATGTCGCCTAAATAAGTCTACTACTGCACGAGTTGGTGTCAAAACCAAAACCGAAGTAGATCTGAACGTCGGCTTCTCCACAACAATGTGATAAGGACTGATTACTACGTTTATATTGAATTTTACCGTCTTCGTTTAATAACCAGCATCGACATATTCCATGCCAGCAGGGACGTAGCTAAGGCCTGGTGATTGGGGGGGGGGTGGGGGTGTAGTGGCTGAAAATCCAACTGGATGGGTTTTGAAGCCAGAAAATTCCGACTGCTGCCTTGTACCCACTGGCACTCATTTCACAAACTTATTACCCCCCTCCAACCCCCCTCCCCAGCAAATATTTTTGTGAAAATTCAGGCAATATGCTGATAACTTTTCGGGCACTTACTAAACAAAAGATAATTAGCAATGTGTTTTTCAGTGTTTAAACTTATATTATTATTACCATTAATATTGTAACGACTTCCCAAAAATAATAACCAATACAGGAAGGGTAAAAACACGTAAACTGATTGTATGTTATTGGCATGCGAGGTAAAAATCGATGCATGCCTATATGATATGCACATTAAGATGTGGAACGCGCAAGTCGGGCAAGTCGTTACAGCCCACCCCCACCCCCCCCCCCCCAATCAAATTGGGCTCCTACGCCTATGACGGTATTTTTTTGAGTATTCAAAATCATACAAAGTTTTGTACGGTGGAGTATAAAAATCGCGAGATACAATTTCTCAAAGTGGCAAGGAAAACGTGGTAAATATGACTGATTTAAGGTCAATTTTGACCGATATATTTAAATTTTTAGGTCATGCACAATCACAGGTATAAATGAATTGGCCTAGATAAACTAGAGTGCGACAGTCTGAAATTCCGACTGTTGCACTCCAATTTTCCAACTTTCGTCAGCTTTACCAAGTTTCGGGGTAAAACACCCCCACACCCCCTCTAGCGACGTCCCTGCATACCAGTATACTATCGCATAACGTATGAGGCCAACCTTTCCAAATTATAACTGGCGACCGGAAATGGTTCACCAGGTAGTGCTCGTGTTATGGTCTAAGACCGGGGTAGGCGCAGAACTGGAAGAACATTGATCGGTGAACAATATTTTCCTCTCCTAACCCCCTCCTAACCCCCTCTCCTAAACGCTATCTATCTGTTTTACACTGCTGGGAGAAAATATAAGTATGTCAGGAAAAATATCACCATGTTACAAGTCTATATCAGCATGGCAATATCAAAAACAATACTCACATGCAACTGCATGAGGTACAGCTGGCTAATCTATTGGCCTATACAAAGTAATAGACCAAATGCATACTTCGTTCTGTCAATAGTTACAACCAGTGGCTTCCAGTCTGTTCTGATTTTTAGCTTTCAAGGAACAGATGGTATTTTGAGCACACGTCAGCTCGTTTTTTACCTCGTTTTGTGAGTTATTTTTTTTTACTACTCCATGGTATCTTTGTAAAATCAATCTATTACGTGACTTTCTCAATTTTTTTTTCTGGTCAGTAGACAGAAAGTTCATTCGCATTGCTTTTGGAGCAAAAGTATTTCCTGTTTTAGTAAAGTAGGCAGCCACACGCTGGTCACCCTGCGTGTTCATCTATCGTCCCAGACTAGTGTAGTTCTGAATTACCGCAGTTCTCCCGCGCCGTGGAGAGTCTCGAGGTGTGAGAGGGGTGTGTTAGGGACCGAGCTAAGCAGAAAGTTGTCGTCGAACTTTCCTCTCTCTGACGTATATTAACACAGCAAGAAACTATTGTTCTCCCAGGGTACTCCACAATAACAGCTGTGGAAGACGTGCTGATTCAGTTTGTTAAGTCTCCTTATTACTGACCTCCATTTCTCAAGTATAAAAACATTCACATTCCCACAACTGGGGAGATTTTGCGTAACAAGGTCAAGGTATTATTTGTATTCAATTTATTTCTTTGGTCTATCTCCACAAATCTCTCTCCAACTCTCTATCTATATGAATATGTATAGCCTATATATGGTATATATATGGTAAATATATATATATTAATATATATGTATGTATATATATACATGTATATATATATATATATATACATATATATATATATATATATATATATATATATATATATACATAATTTTATATGAAATTTTAATGATATGGAAAAACCAGAACAGTGGAAAAAACTTCCAGCCTCCATCGGGATTCGACCCAAGCCTTCCGCTTTAAATATGGACACACTAACCAACTAGGCTATGGAAACTGTATTCCAGAGGTTCGAAACCAGTAAGGAAGGTCGTCAGTCCACTATAGGCTTTTGCCACTTTTATCGAACGATGATATTTTCTGTTTTGGTGACGTATTTTGCTTTATTCTATATGGCCTGCATGTACTCGGTATAATCTCCATCCTATATACGCCTACTACAGCGGTTCCCTAACTAGGGTACATGAACCTCCAGAGGGTGGGTGACTCCATCCCATGGGGTTCGTGAGACGTTTCTGAAAGTCAAAACTAGAGTCCTTTTTGTTGAACTAAAATCTGCTATATCATATAATTTAGTAATGTACAAGAGTCGTACCTATCAACAAACTCTTTTCGCGTTCCATAACGCATATGTTGCCGTATAGTAGCATCGTACCGTGCATATGATAAATAACTGAATTATGAAACAGACAAAGCCGCATGACTTTAGTGAAGTTGGTGTACGCATGACAGTACGTCGTGAAAGATAAAGAGCTGATCTGATCTTGGAGTTTCCAAATAAATATTTGTTCATCCCTTGTTTTTTTTCATTACAATATTACACTATGAACTTGATCTATTACGAAGCACTGTTTTGCGTATTATAGTATAATATTGACTCAGATCGTGTCTCGAAAAGTTGGGGGTTCGTGGACAACTCTGACATCCACAGGGGGGGGGGGGTTAGGGAAAACCTGGATCAAGGATCAAGGATCAAGGACCAGGATCAAGATGATTATTTTACCTTTCCAATAAAAAAATAAAAAAATAAATTATTGATCGAAAGAAAAATAAACCGGCTCACCTTAAATTCCTGGTTCAACCACCCATATCGTTATCATAATATGACACCATAGGTTATAAGGCTTTTAGTACAAGGACCTATAACATCTGGAAACTGATATGCTTTGAAGTCGCATTTGGTCCATAGCGATGTCAGACAGATTTGAACTTGAAGCTATATGTTGGTATTTCTCACGCAACTTTATTGAAAGACATGGAAGTATTGGTGATTTATTACAGGAAGTAATATAAACGTTATATATTGAGTGACTTTATAGGATCCGTAGGAAAACCTGACATTGATGGAAAAGCTCACGAATCAAATAAAGAGATAGTTAATCATTTAGAAAAGCAAATGAATTCTGAAAACATTCACGGAAGAATCTTACATTATAGGGCCCGAAAAAAGGATCGGTGGTAAAATGTTACATAAGCAAGATAGTTGGGGAATTAAATTGTATTATTTGATCACTTGATAATCGGAAGTAATTCACCAGTTATCAAATCAGATCGGTATTGCTAATAGCACGTGACTCCCATTCATTGTACAATACTCGAACGTTAAAGGCATTGAAGACTCGCGAACAAAGAAACGTCTCATGTCGGTAATCTGACCTAGTTTCGAATGAGGTGTAACAGAAATGTTAGACAATACCATCGATCCCAGAAAATACACACACACATCGCTTGCTACCGTCGATAATTAGACACTAGTGTACAGTCAATACATACAGCTACTGTCAATACCCACAACACAGTGTACATAGCAGCGATGGACATCTCAGGTCTAGATACAAGATAACAAATTATCACGTTTCATTACTGTCTGCATTTTGTAGCGACACGAAAGAAACTTCACTTGCAAGCAACGGAAAGTTAACTTTTTTTTCAGACGGCGGCGCGCAGTTTGGGGCGAGTCTTCAATGCCTTTAATAACGAAACACCCTCTTGTCATGGAGGCAATGTGTTATCTAAAGTAAACTCACTGCACATTCAAAAATATGTAATTAAGCAAAATAATAAATAAAATAAACGGTTTTCCAATGAGAACTTACGTTACAGTATAGGCCTAAAAGAGATCGAACGGTAATAAGTTACGGTACGTAAATAAAACAGAAGTTGGGCGTATTGATTGACTTATTTGATCAGTTGAGAATCGGCAGTAATTTACCAAATATCAAATCAGTATGGTAATGTGATGTTTCTCTTTCATCGTACCCACACGTTATAAAGTACGAAACAGCCTTACAGTGCATGACGACGTTGCGTTGTAATATGGTTTCGTAAACTCATAGCACGATGTTACTCAGGAAAATAGAAATAAATAAACGTTTTGCAAATGAAAAATGATTAATTTCTCACTTACTAATTTTTTATTTTATTTTGAAAATATTTCATCGTTGTCTTAAGGTTGTCTCTTTTTGTATTAATCTGCATACGGTAAACAAATACACTTAGGATGTCGGCGTCACCATTCCAGTGACAAACAACTCATAGATATAAGAAGTGGCGTAGGAAGATACTTTTGAGTGGGGGGGGGGGCTGAAGACTAATGGCCTGCTCGGGGGAGGGTCTAAGGGGAGGGGGTGTCCCCCTCCTGTTTGGATTTTTTTTTTTGCATTTCCAGGTGGCCTCAGATGCAATTTGGTGCAATATAGTACACTTCAACACCTACTCCATTTTGTCAATAATTTTGCATGCTAACCTGGCCTTAGATGCAATTTGGTGCTCCAAATGAGATTTTTTTCTCATTTGAAAATGAATGAGGGGTTTTCTGACTTGCGAAGCGGGGGGGGGGGGGGGGAGGGCGGGTCGGAATGATACTTCTGCCCACCCCCATGTTTTTCACTGGAGGCTGGCGCCCCTACCCCCCAGTCCCCCGGTTCCTACGCCCTTGGCCATAAGACAGAATATGAAATATAAACGAGCAGAAAATTATACATGTTGCCCATCTATTGAGTTATCCTATATAACACGCAGAAGTTATATGTAAACTCATCTCATTGGTTATAACATTCATGTCTTTCCTGGCTTTGGGCCAACGTTCCGCCTCCGGACCTCATTAACCAAATATGTTCAGTCTATCAAAATAACATTAAAAGCCTACTTACTTACTCAGTTTTACTCTCGATTGAAATATTGCAAAATGACGTCACTGCTGGTAAATGTTTCTATTATGGTGAGTTTTGAACATGTTAGTATGGCTATAGTATTCTCCATTTTCGTTTAGGTTCAATGTAAATGGTTATGACACGTGCTGGAGAAAAAAACCCACAAATCTAGCAATCTGTTTAGACTTAGATTTAGTTTATTCCAAGCTGTTTGCTTCATTGAGAATTTCCTTAGCTTTGTTTTTGCTTTCTATTCCTATCAACCTCCCTTATACTGTGTAAATACTATCAAATAATCAACGCATCTGTCAATAACATTTTGCTAAGAATAATAAATCGTTTGATTGTTATGTGTTTTCTTTACACTTTATAAAACAAACTCTGCAAAACAAATCGTCTCACAGCTACGTCTTTTGACTTCGTCGAGATTCTTCCTCGTAGATATAAAAAACAACAAATATTGATGTGAATTTGGCCCTATTCCAGATACAATATCATAATTGAATAACAACAAAAAACTCTCCCACAGCGTATCGCTGTAAGTCGTCCTACGACCACAACAATCGTCTTTTATCATTATAGTTGGCTACGTTACAACGTTTCTCACATATTTGCAATAACTTTCCATTGTTGACGTAGACAGGGAATACCGGTTCTGTCTGTGATAAAGTGCTGCTATGGAAACCATTCACAAACCTTGACAACCTTCCAATTTTTAATATCTCTACGTCTGAGACATTTAGCTGGAATTGTACCGAATTTGTGTTCAATTACAGAAATCTTGAAATGTAAAAAAATATAAAAAATGTAAAAAACAATAAAAAATAAATAAACGAAAGGTTCGCAGAGGTTAAACAATAAATGGATTGACTGGAATTTCACCAGTGTTATGAATTCACGGAAAAATGTTCCCAGGACGTTCGTCTTCCAATTGAAGGTGACTTTCACAAACACTGAGCGACTGCGTTTTTCCGAAATGACCCACGCAAAAGAAATTACTGCAGTAACTTCATCTAGAATATAATATAAACCATATTCGGATAAACAGGGAAAGCTCACAGAATGTTCAAAGACCTACCCAACGTTTTGTAGTATAACAACAAACGGGCATGATGAATTGGCTATAACTATATCATAAAATATAGAGCGTTTTGAGTACAAAGTAACACAAAATGAAGGGATTTATCAGGAGAAAAAAAAATGTATTATAGACAATTGAAGCATAAACACAGCATCGTTGTGAAATTTAAATAGTGCAATAATTGTTACATTCCGATGTCAAGATATTGATAGTTTAATTTATCATAGGTTTGACTTGGGAGAATACAGGTGAGATATAACAGTTGCGCATGGACAGGGAAATGTTTTCGTTTCTGTCTTTATTTTTGTTTAATTTATTGGTTTAACCTTGCAAAATATAGGCTAGGTTCCGTTTTTTTCTTTGAGGGGATGTGAAGTTAACAATACCACAATGACTGAAATAACTTCATATTAATGTATCACAAGTGTGAGACTAGAGGAAATTGGTTGTGAATTTAAAAGAAAAAAGAAAAAAACACACGCACAGAAATGTGAGTTTGGTTGTATT